>NW_017728997.1:30369233-30401723 GCF_001723915.1 Gavialis gangeticus | reverse complement strand
TGGCGGAGGCGTCGGGCAGAGCAACCGGGGGGTGGAGTCGGACCCCGACCCTGACCGCCGCACCCTTCCCTGGGCCGAGGGAGGGGCTGGGAGCCGCCTCCTGCTCCGTCCGCAGACCCGGAGAGACGCGGCCTGAAGCCCCCCCGGTGTCCCCGCTCCCCCCGACCCTTCTCAAGGCTCTGGGCCTCTCCTTCCTGCACTGGAGGCGCCCTCGGAAAGCGCCAGCTCCGGCTCGTAGCTTTGCCCCTCTTTTTTTTGACTGTGGAAGCCCCCCCCAGAGCCAGGACAAAAGCCCCTGGCCTACCCCGGGGAGGGCGAGCCCCGGGCTGCTTCTGTCAGCCCAGCACAGCCCCGAGTGGGCAGCTCCTTCCTTACCGGAGCGAGCGCGGGTCGCACCTCAGGCCTGGCAGGGAGGGGCGGTGGCAGAAGTATGCGCGGATTGCGAGCACTGGGCCATCTCCGCCGTGGTGAGCCCCTGAAGGCCTGTGGGTTCAGGCAGAGTTTCCTAACCCGTTTTCAAACAACCCAGCTGAAGGGATTGACACCTGGCTCCACCTCAGTCCACCCAGTTAGGGTGACCGTACCCGCTCGCACTGAAAAGAAGGGGTATGAGAAATGTTCACGGTAAGGAGTACTCCAATGGTGGATGTGCACTGTTTTTCCTGGGAATGTTTCAGCAGTTTCCACCCTGTGAGGGATAGGTGTACTGCTGTAGAAAACCCCGGCAGCATCAGGCGCCAGCACCGCAGATGAAAGGGGTTGTCTCAGTTTTATCCACTGAGCAGTTCCCAGGGGAAATGGAAAGAGAGCTTCATTGCTTGGACACTTTAAAAGCAAACTGGAAGAAATGTTAGGAAAATGTATTTGGAAATTTCCCATTGATTTCAGTGCGGGGGGATCACTCACACTGTTACTTTGGTGTTGGTTCTTGGGTGCAACTCAGACGCTGCTTGTGTTTTGTTTTAATACTTTTATATAGTCTACGTATTGATTGGCCTGGTAATCACAAGTGATGCTTCACATTCAGTTATGATTTACAACTCTAGAACCTGGTGGAAATATTAACTGCATCTCAAATTTCAAAGGCAAACCTGTTTTTACAGATAAAAACTACTATCAATTTGGTAATAAAAACAAGTTGCTCTTCTACAGGCACATTTGAATTAACTTGTATCTTATCATTTTAAGTAGAAATTCTCAACCTTTGTCTGCAATATAATCAGCTGTAGTCCACTCATTATGGAACCTCTATAACTAACATACATTCTCATTAGGTTTATAATCTTAATTACCTTCAATATATCATGTTTAAATCTATGCACATTTTAGAATAAGAATTTTGTCTACAGCTGCATTGCACACATTCGTACATGGTTCATGAAAAACATGCTCAAAGATATCTTTGTGAAGATATCAGATTATTTTTAGTGATAATAAACAGAAATACAGAAAGTTGTGTCATCTGTGAACGGGCATCAACTTTGGTGCTGTTTTTGAAAAACAAGTCATAATTCCATTTTATTTTTCTGAATAACCACTGAACAAAGACTAAGATTTAATTTATTTACTTCATAGTTTAATTTATTACCTAATCTAAGGTCATATTTGTGTACAGTGGTTTTATGTTTATTGCTTTAGCTTATTCATTCCATTGCTGAATGCCATTTTTCCAGCATGCTTAAAGCATGTCTGGGGCAGTGGGAACCTTTTGAGGAGCAGTGCCTCTCCAGTCTGTTTCCCCTGCCTGGTCTGCTGCTCTGCTTCTGCTCCCTGCCCTATCTGCCACTGTGTTCCCAGTCCCCTACCCAGTCTGCCATTTGCCATGCAGAGGCTACCCATTCCACTTGTCATGCTTCTGCCACAGATTGGTCACCCCTACCTTGGGAGAATCTTCTTTTTTTCCTATATTTAGATATAGCCCTCCATCTACTGTGGTGAAGTGGCTGGTCAGGAATAATTCCTTTCCTTCCTGTACTCTGTTTGCGTTATAAACCTCACCTTGTCTATCACAATTTTCAAAGAATTATAGTTGCACATCCACACTTCTTTTCTCCTTTTAATTTTTTTAAAGGGCTTGTGATGAAAGCTGTACAATGTTGGTTTCAGATGCTGTTTAGATCTGATTACTTCCAAGTTATTTTCCTAAGTTTACTGTCAAGTCCTGGCTCCAAGTTAGAGCATTAACAGATAGTTTATTGAGTTTTTTGTTCTTAAATGAGTGTTCTTAGAAAAGATGAGGTAATTGCAAGACATTTCCTACTAAGACTTCAGTGCCAAATCATGAACATTTTACTGCCAGTGCTGAAAAGTTCCCACATGTGTAGTCATTCCCAAGCTGTATCTTATGGTAATGGGAGGTATTTGAAACTAGGCAATCATGTGCTAGATGTGTTTTTTTACTGTACTCAGTTTTCTTTTATTTATAAAAAAAATGAATTACATTGAAAGATGTTTAAAGAATAATTAAATATGGTAATTAATAATACAAGCTTTTGGGGGCAGGAACCATCCTTTTCTCTGTATTTATACAGCACAGTGAGACCCTGCTTCTTAATTAAGGCTCACGGGCACCACACTATACATGCAATTCATAATAATTTTCAATTTCCTAGAGTTTCAAAGAATCTCTTTAATCTGTGTGTTTTTAAATGTCTTGATACCCATCAATTTCAATAGGATTCTGCACATAAATTAAACAACCTGTAATTACTAGGTTAAATTCTCTTCATATTTATATTCATTAACCCTAGTGACAGCAAATCAGAAGTTTTGGAACACAGATCTAGATAATTCCATTGCTGAGGTATCTAGGTCCTTATTGCTCCTATTGTTTCTTATTTGGTAGTTTCATGGCATGAGAGAAGAGAGAAAACAAGTTGGGGTTTACATTTTGTACTTTCTCCAGCTCCCGCTAATAGGTATTATTACATCAAATCTAGCCGAGCACATAGAAAAGACAGTAAAACAATAAATGGATTAGCAGTAAGAAGCTCAGTGTGATTTCACTATCCATACTGTTTGAATAAGATTGGTTAGATTAAAAAAGCCCTTTGAATTCTTTTTGATGAGAGAAACTTGTTGAAACAATACTGCTTCTTAGGAGCTCCTGCCTACAAGAGCACCCAAAGTATACACATGCTTATTGGTTGTAATGTTATGTTCATGTGAAATTGTGGAATTGATGCTAAGCATATATAGAAACCATTCACTGGCATGTATCTAAACTTTACTTTCCAAAACTACTTTCCCACATGCATGGGTGGATCTAGGATTTTGAAAAGATGGGTGCAGACAATGTGGTGCATCATCACATGTAACACAATATATATTTTCTCCAGTTAAAAAGAAACTAGAAGTTTTACTAATATGCTAGGGGCCAGAGGCTATATTATTCAGTTTAAGTTTGAAACAAAAACATATAACTTTATCAGAATTTGCATTAATTTGCTACATCATATATTGTGTATAAAAACGCAACCAACTAGGCAACAAATAATCAAACAATGATGTTTCATTAGCCTTGTAGCAGTGGTCACCCAGGCTAGCCTCCCAGACTGAGATCGACTGTCAGAGGCTCCACGATTGGGAGCAGCAGGTCGCAGTCCGGGAGCGGCAGGTTGTATGAGCAGTGGAACGCATGTGGCTGGGTTGAGCCATGCCTCCTGCTCTGGGGCCAGGCCAGGAGAGTGGGACTATCCCCCTCTGCACCCCCTGCCCTTGGGTGAGGGGGGCCCTGGCTGGGCTGGGCTGGGCTGGGGGAGGGTCAGAGCATGGCAGCTTGACAAGGTGTGGGGGTGGCTCCCGCTGCTGCACACACCCCGGTGGAGGCCTGGGGGCCACGTGCCCCGCCGATCTGTGCGTGGGGTGAGGCGGCTGCTTTGTTCCCCAAACCCTGCTGCAGCTCAGGGTGCAAAGCTATTAGAAGATCTGGTCACATATCTAAATTGTGTGCTGGTACATTTATTTTTATAACACATTCCCTGGTTCTGGGAAATTCACCACCCACTCTGTCCCACCAAAAAATGACAGCCCACTCTGCAGAATGGCACACAAACCTTGTGAGAATATATATTTTTAAATCAGTCTTTATTTAAAAAACCTTTACAATATTTACTGGTTTATTTTGCTAAACCCTCTTCTCCTAAGGAGGGTGTTTTATCATTTCTAATAATAACTAAGTCTCATTGGCTTTATTGTTACATGTCCCCATATGAATGTGCTTAGAGATCCAAGGCACTAAAGCAAATGGTAATCTATCCAGCTGACAACAGTTTTATTTCTTTACCACCCCCCCAAACAGCAACAGCTGTAAAACACATTTTAAACTGTTTTTGCTAAACCCTTTTGTTAACCAGGGTTTTATAATTTCTAGTGCCAATTTAGCGTTCAGTATAGGATGCCAGAGATTTATCTTCCTCAGTAATCAAACCACAAAGAGCAGCATTAGGATCTTCTGCAAAATACACAGCATTTAGAATTTCTACACCTAAGCTAAATGTTTCTCAGTAATTCTTGGCAAATCTGATCACCATAACATTTAGAAAACTTTCCATACACAGCTCATTGCAAAGTTCCCAAATTGTTTGATTTATATCTTCATCTCACCAGGTAACACAATCATGACAACCTTGACCCCCCCACTCATCAAAAACACAACCCATGCACTTTTCAAAAAGCCTCATCTTCAACCAGTATTTTATTATGCCATAAAAAGAAACCCACATAAGGTGAAGATTTTATGTTCTTGATGTGAAACAGGACCTGTTGATTCAATGCCTAATTGTCTTCTAAAATCTTCATCGTCATCTGGTCTCTGTTCTCTGCAAAAACAGCTGCTTCTCTTTGGTGTCTGATTTATGGGTGTACTGGTGGGCAGACTTTCTTGAGCCAATAAAAAGGCTTCATCTAACTGCAGAGGAGTTCAAATGAAAACCTTAGTTAGCCACTGTATAATCCATTTTTAGCTGCTTCCTATTCCCCCCGGTGTGGGATGATCCCTACACCACCATCAAAATCTAAGCGCTCCCCACAACCATGCTTCAAGCCTCTCACCAGCATCCTGTCGACCTCTTCTTTCCATGCAGGCTCTGTCACAAGGCCACCCTCTTCTGCAAAATTCTCAATGTCTTCTTTGGGGGGCCTGGGTTTCTGCCTCATAGGTCTCTTCTTGCATGTTCATATGGGCTTCCAGACCAGGTTCAGGCATCTCAGGGAGTCTTTGGGCTAGGGGGATGCCCTCCTCAAAACTATTTCTATTGTAACAGTTTCTATGCAGACGTCTAACAAGTCTTGGTGGTGTGGTGAGGATGAGGGGTCTTACAGGCATAGTGTAATAATCAATATCTGCCCCTACTTGCTTTAGCATGGTCTCAGACAAACAGAGGGCCCACAGATATATCAGGTGGCCTTGCAGCTTGGGTCCCACCCCTTGTTCTGGTTGTTTCAGTGCCATTCTTGGGGAGGTCTGAGGCCTCTGAAACCCCTGCTAATTGGTTGGGTGGGTGGGGCAGGTTGTTAGTTGTTAGAGGGGTCATAATCCCCTGTTACCCAATAGGCCAGGGATTCCCAGCCTTTTTAGATGGTGGACTGGCATGCTGCAGACCAGAAGTAACCGCAGACCAGCAAACTGAGGACCGGCAAACTGCAGTTCAGAAGTAACTGACCTACTGTGGAGCGGCAGCCAACCCCTTTTTATACTGAGTACAAAAAGAGGTTGGCTGCTGCTCCACAGTAGACCAGTCACTTCCAGACTTCCGGTCTGGCAGCCAACCCTCCTGCAGACCGGCGGCCAACCCTTCACAGTCCAATACCAGGCCATGGCCCAGGGGTTGGGAACCTCTGCAATAGGCCATACCTGTGCCTGGTGCTGTGCAGTATGGGGGGTGGGGGTGGGGTTTGGGGCTGTTGGGCAACCCTTCTGATGTCACGTGTCATGTGATGGGGTGGGGAATTCTGGAGCCAACATTGTGGTTTGGGGCCTGATAAGTCGTGACAGTTCCATGTGGTCTAAGGTGGGTCTTGCAGCATGAGGGATGGGCTTTGGGCCCTGAGTGGGCTGTCCTTCTGATATAGCAGACCATGTGACAGTGGTATCATGCACCATGTGATGGGGTCAGTGGGGGTTTTTTTGGTGTCACACATCATGTTACTAGGGGCAGAGGCAGGTTTCTGATGTCACACATCATGTGACATGGGGCTGGTGCAAAGTTCATGATGTCATGCTTCATGTGGCTGGAGGTCAGGTTTGTGATGTAACACATCATGGGGCTGTGGGTCAGGTTTGTGATGTCATGCATCATGTGACCAGGGCGGGGGTAGGGGGGAATGGGCAGGGTTTGTGATATCAAAGACCATGTGATGAAGCCAAGATGGCCACCTGTCAAGTTGACGAGTGGGTGTTCACTTGTGTGTGTGTCCCCTGATTTTATATTTGTAACTGCAGGGAACAAACTAGGAAAGCCAAGGCTGCAACTGAACTCCAACTAGCTTCGAGCATCAAGGACAATAAAAAGTCCTTTTTCAGATATGTGGGGAGCCGGAGGAAAAGCAAGGGCAACATTGGACCCCTGCTGAACCAGATGGGGCAACTGACAACTGATGCCCAGGAAAAAGCCAACCTATTAAATGGGTACTTTGCGTCGGTCTTTCATCAGTCCCATGGGACACCCATGCCCGCTATGGGACAGGGAGGTCTGGGTGAGGGAGATCCCCTGCCTTCCATTAATGCTGACCTCGTGAAGGAACATCTTGAGAAGCTGGATACCTTCAAGTCAGCTGGCCCTGACAATCTACACCCCAGGGTACTCAAGGAGCTGGCGAGCATCATAGCCCAGTCCCTGGCATGGATCTTTGAAAACTCCTGGTGCTCTGGTGTAGTGCCCAAAGACTAGAAGAAGGCCAATGTGGTGCCTATCTTCCAGAAAGGGAAGAAAGTGGATCCGGCTAACTATAGGCCCATCAGCCTGACTTCTGTCCCTGGGACGATCTTAGAAAAGTTTATTAAAGAGGCCATCCTTAATGAACTGGCTGACGCCAACATTCTGAGGGATAGCCAGCACGCGTTTGTTGCGGGTAGGCCTTGCTTGACCAATCTCATTTCCTTCTACGACCAGGTGACCTATCACCTGGACCAGGAAGAAGCGATTGATGTCATATATCATGACTTCAAAAAAGCCTTCGATCTGGTATCCCATGATCACCTCTTGGCGAAACTGGCCAATTGTGGCGTTGGGTCAACCATGATCTGCTGGCTTGCATCCATAGATGCTTCTCAGGCAAATCCCGTGCTGATATAATGCCTGCCTAAGAGAACACCATAAGAGAA
Source organism: Gavialis gangeticus (assembly GCF_001723915.1). Lineage (NCBI taxonomy): Eukaryota > Metazoa > Chordata > Crocodylia > Gavialidae > Gavialis > Gavialis gangeticus. The sequence continues at coordinate 30,394,399 of NW_017728997.1, read as the reverse complement.
AGGCTAGGAGAGCGCACCCTAAGAGAAAAGCACTAGGCTTGGGCAACAGCATGGGGTCAGGAGGGCCCGAAGCCCAATGCCTGAGTGGCTGAGGCTAAGTGGCAACACAGGGGCCAGGAGGGCCTGAGGCCTCATGGGAGGCCTGAAGGAGAGTAAGGCCTAGTGGAGGCCTGAAGGAGAGTGAGGTCCAGGCATGTCGGAGGCCTGGGTGCACCGTAAGCTGACAGTGGGGTCCAGGCCCATCAATAGACACCAAGGGGGCACAAGGCCCATCAGATAGGTCTTACTCGACCAATCTCATTTCCTTTTATGAGAAAAGAGCCACACGCATAATCAGAGGTCAAGAAAACAGACCTTACAACGACAGGCTGAGAGCCATAGGGCTCTTTAGCCTGAAAAAGCGCAGGCTCAGGGGTGATTGGATGGCCACCTATAAGTTTATCAGGGTGACCACCAGGATCTGGGGGAATGTTTGTTCACCAGAGCGCCCCAAGAGATGACGAGGTCAAACGGTTATAAACTACTGCAAGACCGTTTCAGGCTGGATATAAAGAAGAATTTCTTTACTGTCTAAGCCCCCCAGGTCTGGAATAGCCTGCCATCAGAGGTGGTTCAAGCACCTACATTGAACACGTTCAAGAGCAAATTGGGTGCTTATCTTGCTGGGATCCTATGACCCCTGACTTCCTGTCCTTTGGGCGGGGGGCTGGACTCAATGATCTTCCGAGGTCCCTTCCACCCCTAATGTCTATGAAATCTATGAAGAATAAAAAAAGGTTTTTATATACAGCCCACAGTGTACATCATGCGCCAATACTAGAACCACTGACAACACTGATTTTCCTACCTGCCAAAAGGCTTATATGTGCAATTTGTTGGCATTTGTGATCTGAACAGTAGTGAAACTTTTCAACATTTGACAAAGAATCACTTGCAGGGAGGCACTCATGCATCCCAGATAGTGAAATACTCTGGCATTTATGGCACTCACTGGTGTGGGAACCCCAATCTCACTTCTCTACCTAGTACTAAGAATGAGACTGAAGCCTCTCTTCAAGCCCAAGTAAGTGCTGTAACTTCCATGCTGTTGGGTGGAAGGGTGTCTGTGGTACAGAGGCCCCTCCTAATACTTTTCTGTTGGGAAGAAGAGATTGAATTTTTTCCTCTGTGCAAGAAAGGATTTAGAACTCTGGTTCCAAGCAGAGACAAATCCATATCTCATTGAGCTATATAGCTTGAGTTAAAGTTCTTTTTTTGCTACTCCTCTTGTCTACTCTAGGCAACTTTCTACTGAGTGGTATGAATCGGTCTCTCAGGATGTATTTACATCACTTTCATGGCTTAGGTCAGGCTGAGGCTATTGTCCAAGATCCCGGTGGATCTGCACTTATTGCAGAGAAAGCAGGAAAGCATGATCAATGTATGCAAATTTGACATTCAAGTGAAAGGAGAAATAAAACACACAATTGGTAAAATGTGCAAAAAATACACATGCAGAAGAGAAAAAAGGAGAATTAAGAGAACAACTGAAGGCCAAAAAGCCAGTCAACTGAGGCATAAATTGTAGGGCTGTGTGAAATGGCTTTGTTTCGTTTTGGTTTCAGATTTGACCATTTCGGAGGACAGTGATTCATTTTGGTGTTTTGGATCACTGTTTTATTTTAATTTGGCTGAATCTGTTTCGGAGTTTCAATGCTGTTTTGATGATTCAGTCATAGACTATAATGCAGAATCACTAAAATGCCTATAACTGTCATTTCTTGCCTTATTTAGATGAGCATTGCAGGGATGGTGGCCTCTTCTGAGGGCATGAGGCCTGCCAAGTTTCAAGGAGATAGGTGCAGGGGTATTTGTGAAACTGCACCTCATACTGTTCAAATCAAAACTCATGTCGTGTATATGTTAAGGCACAGCAGGGTGAAAACAGCAGGCATGGTAGCCCCTGCTGAGGCCATGAAGCCTGCCAAGTTTCAGGGAGATGGGTGCAGGGGTTTCTGTGAAACTACACCTCAAACTGTTCAAAGCAAAACTCGTGGCATGTGTGACTGTGTGTGTGTTAAGGTGCAGCAGGGTGAAACCAGGAGGGATGGTAGCCTGTAACAAGGGGCCTTTCCGGTGCTGGTTAGATCTCCGCCCACCCACCTATTTCTGGGCCAACCACCCGCCCCTCTTTTTCTGCCACGCCTTAATAGAAAACTTATTCAGATGTTTCCCAGGCAGAAGAATGCTCATTCAAGTTTCTTGGGGTGATATCCCCATGCATGATTTTGTGCTGTGGGATGCTCAGCTCTGGTTGTTTGTTCCACACCATCTTGCCCCCTTTATTGCTCCAGTGGAAGTAGCCTGCCACCTTCCTGCATTTTGAAATGAGCTGGCTGGTTGTGACAGTGTCCTCACCAGCAGCTCTGTCCCCCTCCAAGGCATCCCAGACTATAAGGTAAACTTGTGTGCCACACAGCAAATGCCAACAAAGTTGGCATCAAGGACCACTTTGACCATATTGGCTATGTTGTTGGTGACCATGAACCCGTGGGTGATCTCGCCGTGCCCAATAAGCTACCTCTGCACCATGCAGTTCATGGCCCCCATAATCTTCGTTGCCCTGTGGCACTCATCCATCATCTCCACTTGAAGGAGAACCCACCAATGAGCTGACTGATTGCATCAGTGCCCTGTGAGAGAGAGGTAGGCATGATCTACACTTCAGGAGCTCCAGGTGTCTGAGCTGAAGTGTAAGGCCACCTGTGGACCTGCCTTGTGCAGCTCCTCCCTCAAGTACTCCCTGCATGCCTCAAAGAGGGAGGGCACCACTGTCCTGCTGAAGGTGGTGTATGTGGGCAAGCAGTATGATGAGGCCATGAGCCACCTGAACCCTGGCCATTCAACTAAGGAGAAGGGCTGGCCATCCAGAATAAGCCCCAATGCTCTGGATGACCTCAGTCACCTTGGGAACATGCCCCCCTTTCCCTTCACCTTTCCCCGACTGGTCCAGGGTGGCCTGCCTCTGATTCTTGGGGATGGGGGCATTGGAGCGAGAGGGGGACTTCCTTTTGGGCATGCTCCAATGATGCCAGACTGAGAAGGAGCAAGGGCAAGGGGAGTGTGCCTCCTGATATGCATCAGCATCCCCATGGTGCTGAAAGTGTTTCTTGTCCTTGCCTCAGCTGGTCTTGCATTGGCAGTGTAGGCAGATAGCATACTCAGGATCATCTGCCACCTCAAAATGATCCCACACTATACTCCTCCCTCACTTCTGGGTTGCGAGTGCAGATCCTGCCTAATCTCCCTTCTCAGCAGGCAGAAGCACAACAACAGGAGGAACTCACTCAGCAGAGCCACTTGCCTCTGCAACCTCAACCTCCTCTGAAGTGCCTTCCAGAAAAGGAGACCTGGCTCTAGGGGAACTTTGAAGGGTGTGGAGCACAAACTCAGATTCCCACTCCTTCCCCAAAATTTCCCTGGCCATGCCATACTGAGCTCCACTGATTCCAGATCCAGCTCCTTCTCTGGCACTGGGAGGCTCATGCTGGGAACTGAAATTGGGGTGGAAGAAACTATTATGCTGGTGCTTGTCATGTTGGTCATGCTGGGGGGTATTATTATTGCTGGTGTTAGTGGAGCTGGGGCAGGTCCAGACACTGTTCCCATCTCCTTGCTGCCACTAGCAGCAGAAGCCTCATGGCTGCTAGGGAAGAGGGTGCATCTAAGTTTGTTGGGGGGGACTTGCAGCTTCCCCTCTACCCCTTCTAACTATCTGGTACCATTTATTCTCTCTTCCCTGCACCTTCAGATTTTGGGGTCAAATTTAGGCGAGATATAATCATTGGCAATGTGTAGAGGGTGCATACAGGTCTATGTGCAACCCCTGAGCGTGGCAGTACATCTCATGTGAAAAGGTGCCACCAACACTACTGCCTGTGGGTGGTCACTTCTTGCCACCCCCGTCATGTCTGTGGATGGTCTGCAATTGCTGCTGGCCTCTGCTGCTGCTGCCAGTGGTGCCTGTGGATGGCTCACCAACTGCTGGTCGGCACTTGCCACTCCCTCCCCCCCGCCACTGCTGACAGCACCATGGCCACCTGCAGGAGCTCCCTGCTTGCTGCTGCCACATTCCTGCCACCAACAGTGCTGCCGCTGCCTGTGGAAGTTCGCCGTGCCCCCTCCTCCCTCCCCCCCCGGCCTCTGGGAGCACTTAGCATTCATGGATATAATTCCCTTTGGCTATATCCCTGTCTTGGCCTTGATTTCTGTGCAGTATCTCAGGTTCTGCAAGTAACTTATTAATGTCTCCTGCTGGCTATTTTCTAATGCTGATGCTGAGCAGCTTTGAGGCAGTCCATCTAATAGCAGTACAGCTTTTACACAAAGGAAGACAGTAATACACTGCTCTGGGCTCTGGCACTGTCTTCCCTAAGAAAAAAGTAATATTTTACCTTTTCCTTCAATCAATAAACTTATTCCGATGCATCTTTGTCTCCACTAGGATTTTCTCACATTATTTAGCACATATTAAAATACAACTTCTTTCAATGTGGGTACCCAGAAATAGGACAGGCTGCAGCCCCTAAAATCTTCATTCTGCTCACAAAGGGGTTGGGTAAGATGCATGCAGTATTTTCCTTCCTGTTTGCTTTGTCTCAAGTGCTCTTTGTGGAAGCAAATGATGGGATAGCTTGGTGGGATAACTTGCATGACTGAAGCACTGTCATGGATGGGTAGAAACTATTTAGGAAGGACAGGCAGGGGAGAAGAGGAAGAGGAGTTGCACTTTATATAAAAGAGATGAATGATTACTCAGAGCTCCAGTATGAAGCTAGAGATGGGCCTGTTGAAAGTCTCTGGGTTAGGGTCTCAAGGGAGAGCAACAAGGGTGATGGCATGGTGGGTGTCTGCTATAGACCATCCAGGAGGATGTGGTGGATGAGGCTTTCTTCAAACAGCTAGTGGAGGTTTCCTGATCACAGGCCCTGGTTCTCACAGGGGAATTCAATCACCCGGACAGCTGCTGGGAGGACAATACAGAAATGTGCAGACAATCCAGGAAGTTTTTGGAGAGCACTTAGAATAACTTCCAGGTGCAAGTGTTGGAGTGGCCAACTAGGGGATGTGCTCTTTTTGACCTGTTGTTCACAAACAGGGAAGAATTGGTGAGGAATATAATAGTAGATGGCAACTTGGGCAACAGTTGAAGAAAGGAAGGAAGGGGAGCAGCAGTGTAAGGACCCTGGACTTAAAAAACACAATTTTACTTGACTTGGTCAGGGAACTCCTGGGCGGGATCCCCTGGGAGGCCAGTCTGACGGGGAGAGGAATCCAGGAGAGCTGGCTGTGCTTTAAAGAAACTTTACTAAGAGAACAGGAAGAAACCATCTTGATGTGCAGGAAGACTAGCAAGTATGGTAGAAGGCCAGCTTGACTTAGCAGGGAACTTCACTAAGCTAAATGACAAAAGGAAGTTTATAAGAGGTGGAAGCACAGACAAACCAACTAGGGAAGAAAATAAGAGTATTGCTCAGGGATGAAGTCAGGAAGGCCAAAGCACAATTGGAGTTGCAGCCAGCAAGGGATGTGAAGGGTAAGAAGAAGTTTCTACAAGTATGTCAGTAACAAGGAGGATCAGGGAAAGTGTGGGTCCCTCACTGAATGGGGGAGGCAACCTAGTGACAGAGGATGCAGAAAAGGCTGAAATGCTCAATGCCTTTTTTGCCTCAGTCTTCAGAGGCCAAGTCATCTCCTAGACTATTGCACCTGGCTGCACAGTTTGGGGAGGAGGTGAGCAGCCAAATGTGGGGTAAGAACAGGCTAGGGACTATTTAGAAAAGCTGGACATATATAAGTCCATGGGGCTGGATGGGATGCACCTGAGGGTGCTCAGGAAGTTGGCTGATGTGATTGTGGAGACGCTGGCTATCATCTTTGAAACTCATGGTGGTTGGAGGAGGTCCTGGACAATTGGAAATGGACAAATATAGTGCCCATATTTAAGAAAGGGATAAAGGAGGATCCAGAGAGCTATGGGCTGGTCAGCCTCACCTCAGTCCCTGGAAAAATCATGGAGCAGGTCTTCAAGGAATCCATTTCTAAGCACTTGGAGGAGAAGAAGGTGATTAGGAACAGTCAGCATGGATTCACCAAGGGCAAGTCATGCCTGACCAACCTGATTGCTTTCTATGATGAGATGACTGGCTCTATGGATGAGGGGAGACCAGGGGATGCGGTATACTTTGACTTTAGCAAGTCTTTTGATAAAGTTTCCCACAACATTCTCGTAGGCAAGGTAAGGAAATATGGGTTGGATGAATGGACTGTAAGATGGACAGAAAACTGGCTGGATCATCAGGCTCAGAGGGTAATAGTCAATGGCTTGATGTCTAGTTGGCAGCCGGTATCATGTGGAGTGCTCCAGGAGTTGGTCCTGCGGCCAGTTTTGTTCAATATCTTCATCAGTCACCTGGAAGATGTCATAGAGTGCACCCTAAGCAAGTTTAGAGAAATGGGAGGATGGGACAAAAAGAAATCTTATGAGGTTCAATAAGGACAAGTGCAAAGTCCTGCATTTAGGATGGAACAATCCCATGCACTGCTACAGGCGGGGGGCTGACTGGCTAAGCAATAGCTCTGCAGAAAAGGACCTGATGGTTATAGTGGACAGTAAGTTGAATGAGCCAACAATGTGCCCTTAATGCTAAAAAGGCCAACTGCACACTGGGCTGCATTGGTACGAGTGTTATTACCAGATCAAGCACTTGTGAGGCCACATGTGGAGTATTATGTCCAGTTTTGAGCCTCCCATAGCAGAAAGAATGTGGACAAATTGGAGAGAGTCTAGTGAAAGGCAATGACAATGGTTAGGGGGCTTGGGCACATGACTTCTGAGGAGAGGCTGATTTAGTCTAGAGAAGAGAAGACTGAGAGGGGATTTAATAGCAGCTTTCAACTACCTGAAGGGGGGTTCCAAAGAGGATGGAGCTGGACTGTTCTCAGGGGTGGCAGATGACAGAACAAGGAGCAATCATCTCAAGTTGCACCAAGAGAAGTTTAAGTTGGATATTAGGAAAAACTCTCTCACTAGGAGGGTAGTAAAATACTGGAACAGCTTACTCAGAAAGGTGGTGGCATCTCCGTCCTTGGAGATTTTTAAGACCCAGCTAGACAAAGCCTTGGGTGGGATGATCTAGTCGGGGCTGGTCCTACTTTTAGCAGGGGATTGGACTAGATGACCTCCTGAGGTCCTTTCCAACCCTAATTTTCTATGATTTTATGAAATGATGTGGTCCTCTATTATCCAGTATCACATCCAAACTTCTCTCATTCTCATATACAGTATTTTCCTAATTCAGTCAAAGATTAGACTTTTACCTTTGCTCTTGGCATTTATATAGAGAACCTACCTGCAAAAATCTAAATCACACTAAATTGTATCATACAACAAGGTGTCCTGATGGCTTTAATTCATAGATGATTGTTAGTTAATAAATCAAAGTTTTACCATGTGAATCCCAAAGAATTTCTTTTTACCATTACATTATTAACAGACATAGTTAAATACTTTTATCTCACTGGAGAGCTTTCACCCTTTGCAATTACTTTTTTACTGTTTCATTTATGGTTAGGTTAAAGTATGTCCCAACCAGTAGTGCCATTTAAAAATACATTTAAGAATTGAGAAATAGATACTTTTCACTATCCCAGTTTTTAAGGAAGATAGTAAAGTATTTCTACAAGGTTTCTCAAAACAACAGTTGATACTTGTCATTTGAAGAAACTTGTGTATTTCAAAGCTACATAGAAAAACTTGCCCTACCAGGTCAAGTGGTGTTATAGCAAAATCAAACTTACCTGCACAAGCTCTTTTCCATTCTGTCACAGAATAGAAAGAAATATAGCAGTGGTTTATATATAAATAGGTAATTCTGAAGAATAACTAGAAAGCTATGTGGGTTCAAATCCTAAAATCTTACAGAAGGTCAAATCCTGTTCTAAATTAAACTGGTGCTAATGTGAAGTCCAGTATCAGCAACTTAGATGAGAGCAGGACTGCTCATGCAAATTCTGATTGACGTCAGTTAGTACAAGCTGAACAATGGTTTCTCTGTATTCAGCTTATGGAATTGTTTGAAAACTCATCAGAAAGAAAACAATATATCAGTGTGTGTGTATATATATATATAAAACAATTGTTAACATAAAGTGTCTACTCAGGAAGGATATTCTTTGCCTCCATTTTTATCTAGTCCCTAGCATCTAATGTTGATTTATATAAATGCTTTTGCAAGAAAATACCTTTTGTGCTATGAATAGTTCCATAGAGATTTAAAACAAAATAAAGCTGTTCATTAAATGTTAACCTTTCTAGTTAATGTTTATCATATCACCAATTGTCATGAGCATGTCAGTTGTTAAATATGCAAAGCACATTTACAAGAAAGCAACTTATTAAAACTAAAATATAGGCAGACATTCTTTGCCACTGACTTCCTGTATTTTTGGCTAGTGGAAATAAAATAATAAATTAGTTGAAATAATTTACAGAGGTACATTCAGCATTGATAACCTGATGTGATCAAAAATCCTGAGACAGTCTCCAAAAAATCATGCATTTTGTTGCATCATGATGTTTTTTGAAAAAAGAGAGTACAATGTTCTTTCTTACATATATCTTTATATCACCAACCACTTTGATCAACTGCTGGGAAAAGCCTGACCCAAATTTAGGTTTCTGTAACTTATAACACAAATTATATATAGTATCCTTAATTTTAAAAAAAATCACATTCAAAACATTTAAAATTAAATTTTAAATTTTAAAAATCATTCCATCAGCTTCCATCAACTGCATAAATAATTACAATAAAGGTATATTTTAAAAGGCATTACAATGAATTTTCCGAAAAAGCTAAAAATAGCTATTTTAAAATTATCCTTCTTGCTCACTGCTTCGAGCCCGTGACCCCTGTAGCAAATCTCCCCTACCATGCCTCCTGTTGCTTTAAGCCTTTTTTTCCTTATAGAGAGTTGAGGAAGATAAGAATTCCAAGGACAGCAGACAACATGGAGGCTTTTATTGCTGACAGAAGTTAGGTCCAGGACCAGAGCTTTGCTATGGCTAGTACAGACATTCAGGGAGGTTAAGGGAGGTTTGAGTGTGTTAAAAATGACTACTCGATATAACTCAGTTTGCCCAGGTGCAGACCTAACACTTAAATCCCTAGTTAGGTCTATCTATATGCAAACTATATAGAAGTTCCAGGTAGGTTAGATCAGTAAAAAATGGCCGCCCAATTTAAGTTAACCATACCTTGGAGGTAGTCTAACTTAGACCAGGTCTAGCAAAACCAGTCTAACTGAACTTCTGCACACATTTGCAGAGCAGCCCCAGGGCTGGGAAAGCCCAGTTGCTGGTACCAGCCCTGGGGCTGCTCTTTTCCTACCAGCCCCCAGCACTGGGCTATTTTTAGGCCTTTTTCCCACCCCCAGACAGACAACCCTCACTCCCTAAGTCTGGCAAACCTCCTGATCCTGCAAACTGCTCCTGGTGCCAGTTTTATTAGCACTCACTGATGCCAGGAGCCTGCTTAAATTGAGTTGGGGGGAAGGGATGAGAAGGATCAGGAGGAATTGGGGGTTTTTTGGAGGGGAGAGGGAGGTTGTTTGTCCAGGGGGAGGGCTAAAAATAGCCTCTGGTCTTGGGGGAGGAGAGACCCTCCCCAATCCTGCTACCCCCTCAACCTGCAGAGTTGCCAGCTCCCCCTGATCCATCTCCCCTCCCCCCACCCCAACTTTCTTCAAGCAGGCTCACAGGACCAGTAAACAGTGGTAAAACTGGCCCTGGGAATGGTTTGTGGAATTGGGGGTAATTTGGTGGTAGCAGGAGGACTGGGGATGTCCCGGAGGTTTTGGCAGAATCGGAGAGTCTCTCCAACACTTCCAAACCCCATATCCCACTAGCTACCTGATCCCACCAAACCCACCCAGACTACATGAACACCTCCCAGATCCTGCTAGGCCTCCAATCCCCACAAGCCCCTGCTAACCCCCACCCCCTCCAACGTGACTTACCTTCAACTGAGTGGCCATTTTTAACATGATCTAACCTCCCTCTAACTTCCTTGAATGTTTGTGCATACCTGTGACAAGGAAGTCCCAGGGTCAGGTAGAATATCAGCCTGCCCACCTGTCTAGGGCAGTCCGCCCACCTGACTTGTCTGGCTTGCCTTTGCGCATAGATTCATAGATTGTAAGGCCAGAAGGGACCTCAGAAGATCACCAGGTCCAGCCCCCAGCACCAAGCAGGAAGGATAACTGGGGATCAGGTGACCCCAGCAAGGTGACTGTCCAGTCTGTTGAAGGTTTCCAGTGTAGGTGATTGCACTACCTCTGGAGGGAGCTAATTCCACAGTCTGGACACCCTGACTGTGAAGAAGTTTTTCCTAATGTTGAGCCTGAATTGATCTTCCAGGAGTTTGTGGCCATTTCTCCTGCTTTTCCCCTTCGGTGCCCACGTGAACGGTTGCTCACCGAGCCCTTGATGTACTCCCCTAGTGTAATGGTAAGCTGCTACCAGGTCCCCTCTCAGCCTTCTTTTCCTCAGGCTGAAGAGTCCCAGATACCTCAGCCTTTCCTCGTATGGTTTGCTGTGTAAAAGTCTGATCATATGGGTGGCTTTTCTTTGGACGCTGAAGCTTGTCCACATCCTTGTTAAAAAGTGTGTTGCCCAGAACTGGACGCAGAACTCCAGCTGTGGTCTCACCAGTGCTGAATACAGCGGAAGAATTACCTTCTTGTTTTTGCTGGAGATGCATTGATTGATGCATGCCAAAGTATTATTTGGCCTATTGGCTACAGCATCGCACTACTGGCTCATATTCATACTGTGATCTGTTATTACCCCCAGGTCCCTTTCATTTGTGGTGCTAGTCAGTTTGGTGCCACGAAGCCTGTAGGTGTGTTGGGGGTTTCTCATCCTGAGGTGGAGCACTTTACTTTTCTCGACGTTGAACTTCATCAGGTTCTAATCTGCCCAACTTGCTAGCCTGTCTAGGTCCGCCTGTATCTGTAGCCTATCTTCAAGAGTGACCACACTCCCCCATAACTTGGTGTTGTCTGCCAACTTGACCAGTAAGCTCTTCACCCCCACAACCAAATCATTAAAAAAGATGTTGAAAAGTACTGGACTGAGCACCAACCCCTGCAGGACACCACTGCCCACTTCTCGCCAGGATGACACACTACGACTTTCTGGGTCCTATCTTGCAGCCAGTCTTGGAGTTAAGCGCACAGTCCTTCAATATTCTCATGAGGACATTGTGGGATATTAGATCAAAGGCCTTTTGGGAGTCAAGGTACACAATGTCAACCTGCTCTCTCGTGTCCAGGTGGTGAGTTACCTAGTCACAGAAGGAGATGAATTTGGTAAGGCAGGACTTGCCTGCAATGAAACCACGCTGGCTGTCATTCAGAATCTTACCTTCTGCAAGCTTATCGCTGATAGACTCTTTGAAATTTTTCAGGATTTTCCCTAGGATGGAAGTTAGGCTGATTGGCTTATAGTTACCTGTGTCCTCCCTCCTGCCCTTCTTGTGGATGGGCACAACACTGGCCCTCTTCCAGTCCTCAGGGACTTCTCCAGAGTGCCATGAGTTGTGGAAGAGTTTCACCAGAGGTTCCACAAGGACTTCAACCAACCCCTTTAGCACTCTCAGATGAAGATCATCTGGTCCCGCTGACTTGTATATGTCTAAATTTTTTAATTGGTCATACACCAATTCTACAGCAGTAGGAAGGTGATTATTCCTACTGTGTTCATACTGTACTTTACCTGGAGTGGTTTTCCCCTTGGTCCAGTGAAAGACCGAGGGGAAGTAGTCATTCAGGAGTTCAGCTTTCTCCTGCTTACTGGTAACCAGCTCTCCTGAGTTGCTGAGCAATGGCCCCACACTCCCATTTGTTTTCGTCCTGTTCCCTTTGAACCTAAAGAAGGACTTTGTTGTTCTTGATTCTCATTGCTAATCTAAGTTTAGTTACCGCTTTAGCTGTCTTATCTGTTCCCTGAAAATGTAGGCTGTTGTGGAGTAGTCCTCCTTGGGGCCCGCCCCGAGCTCCCTTTGTTTATAAGCCTCTTTCTGCTTTCTTAACAGGACCCTGATTTCCCTGTTTAGCCAGAAGGCTTCCCGGCCCTTCCGTCACCCTTTCTCCACATAGGAATGAACTTCCTTTGTGCTTCAAGGATCGTGTCCTTAAGGAACAACCATTCTTTGTGCATATCTTTCACCTTCGGTCCCTAGTCCTGCAGCACTTGCCCTAGTAGTAAACTAAGCTTGTTGAAATTGCATTTTTGAAGTCCAAGACTCCAGTCCTGCTATCCAATTTGTCTGCCTTAAGTCAGACAGTGAACATGCTGGTTTCATCGACACTGTTGCCCAGACTTCCCTCTATATGTAAGTCGGTCACTGGGTAGTCTCCTTCGGCCAGGACCAAGTCTAGCAGAGCATCACCTCTGGTTGGCCCATGGACCTCCTGAGTCAGGAAGAGCTCTTCAACACAGGTCAGGAAGGATCATGACTGATCCAACTTGGCCGAGTCTTCCTCCCAGGAGATGTCTGGATAATTAAAATTGCCCATGACGACTATGTCATGTGCACATGCGACCTCAGCCAATTCTCAGGTGAACTCCAGATCGAATTCCTCCCCCTGGTTTGGTGGTCTGTAGTATACACTTACAGTTGGGTCTCTCTTGCTGCATCCCTCCCCCCTCGCAACTTGACCCAGAGGGTTTCAAGCTGTCCATTTTTGGAGCTGATGTCAGTCTCCAAGGAGGTGTAGTGGTTTTCCACATAGAGAGAAATGCCTCCACCTTTCTTCCCTTTCTATGTAGGATATAGCCCTCTATAGCTATGCTCCAGTTATGTGAGGAGTTCCACCAGGTCTCCGTCATCCCTATAAGATTGTAATGCACACCGGAGAGTGGGAAGGCTAGCTCGTCCTGCTTGTTCCCCATGCCCTTGGCATTAGTATATAGGTGCCCAAGTCCTCCTACTGAGGCCACAGACTTCCTGTCTCGCTGATGGAGAACTAGTCCCTCAGCTCCCACAAAGTGGCTCTCCCAGTGTCCCTGTCTACGGGGCTTACTTGTATGTTGGTCCCAGGACATGTTTGAATTTGTGTATCCCCTGTCTCCTAGCAATCTTAGTTTAAAGCCCAGTCCAAAAGATTGACCATCCTGGCTGCGAACAGGGACTTACCTTTCCTTGTGAGGTGGATGCCATCCCTTCCCAGGAATCCCGTCTCCCTAAAGTGCATGCCATGACCAAGGAATCCAAAGCCTTCTCAGTGGCATTGGTGTTGGAGTTATCAGTTCACTTCCTTGATGCATCCTTTCCTACTGGAACCATGGCCTGAAACAGGGAGCACAGAAGAAAAGACTACCTGGGCCCCCAACCCCTTGAGCCCAGCTCCCAGAGCCCTGTAGTTGCTCATGACCTGGTCTGGATTACTCCTGGCCTTGTCAATAGTTCCCACATGGATGAGGAGCATGGGGTAGTAGTCGGAAGGCTGCATGAGCCTGGGGATCCTCTCTGCTATATCTCAGATGCGTGCCCCTGGGAGGCAGCAGACCTCACAGGCTGGGGGTCTGGACAACAGATGGGTCCCTCACTGCCCCGCAGGAGGGAGTCACCTCACACCACCATCTTTCACCTCCTCTTGGGGGTGACAGCAAGCTGCTTACCTTCCTCCGCTTTGTCATAATTTTAATAGATGTTTGTAGGTAGGAGGCTGCCCATTTACTGCCCTGATGCTGAGGGTATAATACACTGCTCTGACCTTCCCTTTACCATGTCCCATGCCTCACAGATGGCATTCACTTCCCCTATTACTCCCCCGGGCCCATTGCTGAGCCACACTCTGCCTCTGGCCCAAACTTGGCCTCAGGTGTCCTTGGACATACCTTGGCCACATGCCCTCTGCTGGGGCCTCTACTCATGCCCCCTCACTGGGGCCTCTACTCACACATGCACTCTGAGCTCCTGGCCTCTCATTAGGCTCCTAGCCCCTCACCCTCTGACCCGCTACACTGGGATAATACTCCGCCCCCTCACTGGGAATTTCATAGATTTCATAGACATTAGGGCTGGAAGGGAACTTGGAAGATCATCAAGTCCAGCCTCCCCGCCCAAAGGGCAGGAAGTCAGCTGGGGTCATAGGATCCCAGCAAGATAAGCATCCAATTTACTCTTGAACGTGTTCAATGTAGGTGCTTGAACCACCTCCGATGGCAGGCTATTCCAGACCTTGGGGGGCTTAGACAGTAAAGAAATTCTTCTTTATATCCGGCCTGAAATGGTCTTGCAGTAGTTTATAACCGTTCGACCTTGTCATCTCTTGGGGCACTCTGGTGAACAAACATTCCCCCAGACCTGGTGGTCACCCTGATAAACTTATAGGTGGCCATCAGATTACCCCTGAGCCTGCGCTTTTCCAGGCTAAAGAGCCGCATGGCTCTCAGCCTGTCGTTGTAAGTTCTGTTTTCTTGACCTCTGATTATGCGTGTGGCTCTTTTCTCATAAAAGGAAATGAGATTGGTCGAGTAAGACCTATCTGATGGGCCTTGTGCCCCCTTGGTGTCTATTGATGTGCCTGGACCCCACTGTCAGCTTACGGTGTACCCAGGCCTCCGACATGCTTGGACCTCACTCTCCTTCAGGCCTTCACTAGGCCTTACTCTCCTTCAGGCCTCCCATGAGGCCTCAGGCCCTTCTGGCCCCTGTGTTGCCACTTAGCCTCAGCCACTCAGGCATTGGGCCTCGGGCCCTCCTGGCCCCGTGCTGTTGCCCAAGCCTGGTGCTTTTCTCTTAGGGTGTGCTCTCCTAGCCTTTCTCTTAGGGTGTTCTCTTAGGGTGTGCTCTCCTAGCCCAGGGTGATCTACAAGGCAGTAGGGACTGAGGCTTTCCAGGGCCCCATACTTGCCTTTCACTAGGGAGGCAAAGGTGTAGCACTTCCTGGGGACTGCCCTGCCACAGGCGGACCCAACACACCATCCAACCCCAGCAGGGTGTAGTTTTAGGTCATTCCCCAGGACCACTGCAGGCCTACCTGCCCTGATCTTTCTTCACCCCTCTGGGCTCCTTGACTTTCTTCCAGGACTGCTCTCTCCTGGGTAGTCTGTTGTAGCCTCCATCTCATAGCCTGCCCTCAGTCACTGGCCCCATCTCTCCCAGACCCCCTTATATCTCCACCTATCAGGAGAGTGGGCTCCATCCTCCGTCTTTCCAACGTGCTGGCCAGCTGACCACCTATCCTCTCTTGGCAGTGATGCTCCCCCCATTGAGAGGACCCTCAGCCTCCTTTAGGCTCTGGCCCCATCCCGAGGCCAGTCAGGGTGTCAGTAGCTCTCCACAGACCTGGCCTGCCCCTCTCAGTGGGCTGACTTACCCATCAGCCCTGGCCCCCTTGCTTTAACCAGTGGAGATTCCATGGCCTCAGGCTAGCAGCAGCTGACCTTCCTATTCAGCAGGAGTTCATCTCTGGGCCCCACATTACAGCAGTCCATTCTCACTGTCTGCTGTCACTGGTGCTCCACCGATCTTATATCCATCAGCCCTTTATTCCACTTTACTCCATCTGAGCCGCTGGCCTCACCACCAGTTCCAAGCAGGGGCTTGCATAGCTCCTCAGTAGGCCCACAAGCTCTAAGCCCCTTCCTAGGCTGGCCTATGCCTTCTCTAGGCTTAGGTGTACATGGCTTCTCCTCAGCCTGAGGCCAACAGCCACTTCCTCAGGGCTTGGGACCCCGCTGAGCCCTTAGGAACATCCATCTTCCCCACAGTTCCTACCCTGACCTCCATTTATCCTGATAGTAGTTCCTATGTCCAGTCTAGCTTCACCTGAACCACAAAGTGGCAGCCATTTTGCCTGCAGGCATTATATCAGCCTCAGGAAAAACACTTGAAGATGGCCACCAACTCTATTTCTACACACAGACAGACTTTATGGAACTGGCACTCTTTTTGCTGGGTTCAGACCTATTAACAATAATGAAAATAGCAGCCATTTTGAATGTGGGAAACTTCAGACTTTTTTGTGTTATCATGAGATAATTTTTTTTTTTAAAAAGTACCCTAACATTGCCTGAGTCACAAAATGTTGTGACAAGTGGTATAATTATAAATTATACTTACATATAAAATAAGTCCACAGACATGCACAAACATATATACAGACTTTATATCTAATAATGCACTTCATAAGCACTTTTCTGTTGGCCTTGTTAGTTTCTGTGCAGTTTAAGATCTTGTGCCTAATTCTCTGAATCTTTGCCCTTTGTACAGTTATCTATCCTTGTGCAATGTAAATATAAACTCCTACTATTCTTTTACTCTTTACCTACTTTATTGAGGACTGTGTGACAATACAAGCTTCAATACCATGGAAAATCAGGCCTTAGGACCCCATTCTTCATTATGTTTGAGCTTTATGGTTTCTTTCAGTCTCAGTTCTTCATCTACACACTGAAGATAATAAAAACACCCTACAGGAATTTTATGAGCGGGAATCTGTGTTTTCCGTTTCCCATGGAAAAATGGAGAAAAACATGGATTTTCCCATTTACCAGAGCAAAACATGGATTTCTTGTTTTAGCAGAGAAACCCATGGAATTTGCCCTTTTGCAAAGAGCTCTCTGCAGGCTGGTAGAGTCCCAGCCTACAAAGAGGCTGGGAGGGAACATGTTGAGGGCACTCAGGCATGTGCATGCCTGGCTTCTTGCTGCACTCCCAGAGGAACACGGGGGACCCAGGCCCCCCAGATCTGTGCGTAGGGCAGAGGTGGGGGCTCACTGCCAACTGTGGGCTTGGGCTCCTGCCTTTTGCAGCCTGGTGGTGCGACCCAGTGCAGCAGGGCAGAGTGGGGCCATGCAGGAAAGCTGCTTGCTGCTGCGAGCTCCACACTGCCCTCTACTCTGGAGATGTGTCCCCTGCATGCAGTAGGGGCAGCGGCATGGGGTTGTGCCCCTCACTGCTGCCACATGCACAGGGGATGTATTGCCAGGCCAGCGCAGCAGCAAGCAGCTTTCCTACATGGCTCCAAAGTCCCCTTCTGCACTGGGCCGCACCCACCGCACTGTGGAGGCCCCAGGGAAGGGCAGCAGGGTGGCAGCCAGAGCCGGCCCCCCGCACAGATCTTGGGGGCACGGGTCCCCCTACACCTCCAGGAGTGCTCACAGCAGTGGGGAGCTGCCCCCCCCAAGCCCACAGCAGGCAGGCAGTGGAGGTTGGGGAAAGCCAGGCTTCACTCCTGTGGGGGCAGGAGGCTGTAGATCTGGGTCCCTGGCCCCATAGCCCTTGGCAGCTGTGGGGTGAAGGTGGCAGGGAGCTGTGGGTGGGGGGTAAGGGGCATGAGCAGGGCCAGGGGGCTGTGGGGTGGGGAGTGAGGGTCCTTTCATTTTAATCACAGATTTGGGGTGCTTTATCATAGAATTTGCAATTTTTTATCAGAGAATTTGTGATTTTTATCAGGGAAAACCAGGATCCCCGGTTATGAGAATAAAAACTTTAATCTTAGAAGGCTGCTCAAAAGCTACTGTTAGTCATGTAAGTTCCAAGATAAATAAAAGGCCCACAACATTTTCATATAAGTTAATACTTCTTTTTTTTCTGGTATCCTGGCAAAAAGAGGTGTCATTCACTGGGTGTATCTACACGTGCAATTAGCGTGTAGCAATAAACTACAGCACAGTTCACACCAGAGTTTATTGCTCCCAGGCACAGTATTTACATGTGTGCCCGGGACCACAGCACGTTGAGCCAGGTGAAGCAGCCCTGGCTGGCAGGGGTTCAGAGCGTCAGCTTGGCAGCCCAAGGCTGTTCCACCCCAGCTCAGTGTGCTGGGGCATGAAGGTGCTCCAGTGTGGGGCTACCCAGCAGGCAGCCCCCACACTGAAGTACCCTTGCACCCCAGCCAGCCCCATCAGCAGCTACACATGAGTTTCCGTGGACTAAATAATTCCGCTGTAGGATAGTATTTGTCCTGGACAGTACTATCCTACAGCAGAGTTAGTTAATTTACTGTGCCCTAATAAGGGCCCTTTGTAGATGGTGACACACTACTGCAGAGCTAGTTAGTCAGCTCTGCAGTAAAGCACATATGTAGAGCACCCACTGTTGTGTAGTGAACTGTATCTTGTTTATTTATCAGCTGCCAACCCTTGGAAGTGGCTGGGTTTTCCTGAAGTTGCCTGTAAAGTTAAACACTTCTGTCTTCTTCAGTATGATAAATGCATAAAAACATAAAGTATAAGACAGAAGACACCTCTGCTAATTTTGAAACATCTTTAAATATATAAAAATAATAACATTGTTTATTAAATATATCAATCCACATGCAACCTTGGGGACTTCTTTCTGAATAACAGATCCAAATTTAGCCCATGAGGTTTTTCCTAAATATTTGTGAGAATTTCTGCATGTAAAAATAAGTGTGGCAATCTCCATTCATTTCAAAGTACACATTAAAGCAAACAGAGGCGAGACAACATTTGTAAATAATAGCAGCTACTACCACACTAGCTTTAGACCCAACCTCAGGACAGTAGTGCTGCTATTAGTTCCCTAGCAACATGCTGATTTTTAGCTTGTATAGTCTGAATTGCTGCCTGGCTTGGGTTTTTTTGTTTGTTTTGTTGGGTTTTTTTAAACATGATACATCAGAAGATAGAACTCCTGGGGTTACCACAGTATAAGACTACAAAACCAGATAACTGTGGACTTTGAAGAAATTTTAAACTATATTTTTCATCCTCTACTTTATAACCTACCGGATTTAGTAGTCAGAGCAGTTAGCAAACTTTGTATCATGGTGGTTATATAACAAACTGTCACACCCAACTTGTGGGTAACGTTCAAGTGGAAACGGGGACTAATGTTTTCTGAGTCACCAGTTTTACACTGAAATAACTTGTTTCACAAGAATTACAGCTGATTTTGCAGTAGTGTGAGAAAAGAACCAGGACCTCTATGTATTGTAAAATCTAATTTTTACTTTTCATACCAATGACTATAAGGGAAAATCATTATGAAAAACTTAGTTTTGCACAATACCAGAAAAATAATATTAAAAATAAACTAAAAATGGCAAGAAAAATTGTAAAATAAGTGGTATTTCTTATCGCTATGAAGTTCCGATTAATTAAAAATAATAACTATGGAGGATGATGGTAAGAAGCTAGGATGAGGTACAGAGGAACTAGCTAATAAGAAATGGATGATCTACTTAAGGGTTGGTTTGTTTGGTTTTGGGTTTTTTCCCCACTGTATCTTAAACAATAGGAAATTAATGAAAACTTCCTAGTTTGATAGATACCAACATAATATGCTTTATGTTCAGTAATATTTTACGTTGTTACTGAAATATCATATGTGGTTAGATTTTATAGATGATTTTTGTTATGTAATTACTTTTATGGAGCTGAACCCGGCCCCCCCCACGAAGTATTTGTTGCATATGAAATGGGATACTTAGTGCTTTAAAAGGATTGACATGACACTTCAGTTGATATTTAGCAGAAAGGCTTTTCTATCAATGGAAGTGTTGTACAAGGCAGGAACTTTGGGGATGGCAGGAGGTTCCTGGTCCTGGAGAATGACCTAAAACTATACCCTGCTGGGGCTGGATGGTGTGGTGGGGCTACTTTTGGCAGGGCAGCTTCAAGGAAATGCCACACCTGTACCTCCCCAGTGAAGGGTGACTATGGGGTGCCAGAAAGCTTCAGCTCCTGCTGCCTTGTGAGTTACCCCTTGGAGGAGAAAGGCTAGGGGAGCACACTCTGAGAGAAAAGCACAGGGGCCCAGGCCCACTGAGTGGGGCATGAGGTGGGACCCAGGCCCATAGTGTGGGGCCTGGAGAAGGGTCCAGGTTGTCTTCAGACATCTGAGGCCTGAGTGGGTGATTAGGCCATGAGTGGGGTACAGGCACATCTGTGGACACCTGAGACCCACGGAGTGCAAGGCCCCATACCCCCTGTGAGGGGGTAGTGTAGGAACTGGTGGCCATGTAGAGTAGGGCCTTATAGGTCCTGAAGGGCTGCACATGGGCCGACTGGAGTGGCAGCAGCCACGTAGAATAGGGCTGAGGGAGCCTGAAGGACTGGACATGGGCTGACTGGAGTAGCAGGAGTTGAGGCCCTAGTGAAAAGGGCCTGAATGTGAAGCCCTAATGGAGATGGCATAAGTTGGAGGCCCTAGTGAAAGGGTGTGATTGGAGGAGTGCAGTGAGGTAGTGAGAGTGCAGGAGGCCCAGATACGTATGAGGAGGCCTGAGGCATAGTTTTTACTCTGGATACCATCTGCAAGGCATGGGACATGGTATAACGGAGGTCAGAGCTGTGTATAATGCCCTTGGCATCAGGGCATAAAATGGGTAGCCTCCTGTATTTTACACTGGTTATTTACGGTATATATCAAGTCATGGCGGGTGAGACAGGGCAGACTGCTCTAGACAGGTGGGCAGGCTGATGTTGCGGGTGGCCTCTGACTCTCCCCGTCACCAGCACTATAAAAGCAATTACATAACATTCACCTATAAAATCTAACCACCTATGATATTCTAGAAGCCAACAGGGTGGAGAGTCATTGTCTTTGATTGTATTGTAGATATTAACCTTTCAGGTCCATACCTGGTTGTTGGTGAAATTGACATGCACAAAACCCTTGATCATTCCAGAGGTTTACCATTTAATTAATTGCAGTAGGGCTTGATTAATCAAATCAAACACCGTAAACCATGAATTGTGAGGCACTATATAGATCATTGTTACAGCAGGGCAGATCACACAATATTTGCCAACCAGCATAGGTGCCTAGATTACTGAGGAATGTGGTAACAAAGGAGAGAAAATCACTTTGAAAGGGAAACCTATTCATAATTGATTTAGGGTAGTTAGATATGGGGTGTACTCTGTGCCAAAAGCTGGAGATGGGATTAACTACTATATTGTATTTTTGGGTGGTCCAATCATGAGCTTGCATTCTTATGCAAAAGGCACTGTTAGAATGACTAACATATTGACATATTGCACGTAGGTCAATGACTAACATATTGACATATTGCACGTAGGTCCAAACTCTGGACAAACTCTGTCTAGCAGTAGTTCTTTTAGAAACAGAGATTTGTTGTGCATGTGTATTCATATTTTCTGTGAATGTTTCATAAGTTCAGGGAGAAAGGTATGTTGACTTCATTAGTCCTATTGATTTAGACTAGCTGAGCCACTGGCTGACAGAGTACACTTGCCTGTATTGTGGCATTACTGCAAATAAAACTGTTGATATTAGTGAAAATTACTTTTATGTGTCCATAGGGGAATAAAACCATTTTGACCTGATGTTAAGTTTTTTGTTAGGAGTAGTAGTTTTGTGTGCATAATGTGGTTGTGAAAGAGGATTCACAGAAGTTTATGGCTGGAAGTGACCTTGTGAGATCATCGGGTCCAGCTCCCCTGCTCTAGGCAGTAAAGACTGCTGAAGTCAAATAAGCCCAGCAAGGTGTGTGTCCAGTCTCCTTTTGAAGATCTCCAGGGTAGGTGCCTGCACCACCCCTGCTGGGAGTCTATTCCTGAGTCTGGTCACATAAACTGTGAAGATGTTTTTCCTTATCCCATCTGGAACCTTCTAGGAGTTTATGAACATTGCTCCTGGTTTTCGCCTGAGGCGCTTTGGTGAATAGTTGTTTGCCTAGCCCCTGATGCCCTCCCTTATATATTTGTAAGCTACCACCAAATCCCCCGAAGTCTTCTCTTTTCTAGGCTGAACAGTCCCATATCTGTCAGCCTTTCCTCACACGGCTTGCTCTGAAGGCCTCTAATCATATGAGTGGCTCTTCTCTGGACTGTCTCAAGCTTCTCCACATCCTTCTTGAAATTTGGCACCCAGAACTGGATGCAGTGCTCCAGCTGTGGCATCACCAACGCAGAGTAGAGTGGGAGAATAACTTCCATAGTTTTGCTTGAGATGCATCAGCTGATGCATGCCAGTGGATTGTAGCATCACATAGGTAGCTCATATTAATTTTATGGTCAGTTATGACCCCAGGTCCCTTTCAGAAGTGGCGCTAGCTAGTGTAGCACCACCAAGCCCGTAAGTTTGTTGTGGATTTTTCCTCCCAAGATGGAGCACTTTACACTTCTCAGGGTTGAACAGCATCTGGTTTTGGACTGCCCATCTAACTAATCTGTCTAGGTCCGCCTGGATTGTCAGCCTACCCTGATGCATGGCCACACTTCCCCACAGATTAGTATCATTGGTGAACTTTGCCAGCGTGCTTTTCACCCCCATATCCAGATCACTGATGAAGTTGTTGAAAACCACTGGTCCAAGTACCGAACCCTGAGGGACCTCACTGGCTACCTTCCTCCAGGTTGACACAGACCTGTTTATTAGTAGTCTCTGGGTCCAACCCCAAAGCCAGTTTCCCACCCATTTGACTGTTGAATTGTTGAGCCCATAGTCCCCTAGTTTTACCTTGAGAGCCTCATGGGACACCAAGGCAAAGGCCTTCCTAAAGTCCAAGTAAATGACATTGACCTCATCTCCCTTATCCAGATGGTGAGTAACCTGGTCGTAGAAGATGAGGTTAGTCAGACATAACCTACCCACAACAAAACTGTGATGGCTGTCATTCAGAATTTTGCCTTCTGCTACCTTATCGCATATGGACTCCATAAGAAACTTTTCCAGATTTGGGGTTGAGGTTAGGCGGATTGGCCTATTGTTCCCTGGGTCCTTTCTCCTCCCTTTCTTGAAGCACAACATTGGCCCTTTTCTAGCCTTCTGAGACCTTGCCTGTGCAC
Organism: Gavialis gangeticus; assembly: GCF_001723915.1. Taxonomy (NCBI): domain Eukaryota; kingdom Metazoa; phylum Chordata; order Crocodylia; family Gavialidae; genus Gavialis; species Gavialis gangeticus. Next base: position 30,371,562 of record NW_017728997.1, on the reverse strand, counting down.
CATGGATTCTCAAAGTTCATCAGCGGTCCTGTGATGACTTTGGCTAGTTCATTCAGCACTCTCAGATGGAGTTCATTTGGTCCTGCTGACTTATAGGTATCCAGCCTCCCTAGCTCTTCTTTCACCAGCTCTCCATTGCCTGTTGGTAGGTGATCATCCCTACTGTGAATATTCTGTGTCATATTTGCATATGGCAGGCTATCACTCTTAGACTGGTGGAATACAGATGCAAAGTACTTGTTCAGGAGTTCAGTTTTCTCCTTGGTGTCAGTGATCAGATGTCCAGATGCATTAAGCAGTGGTCCCACATTTCCGCTGGTTTTCCTTCTGCTACCTATGTACCTATAGAAGGACTTCTTATTGTCCTTGATTTTGGTTGCTAACCTGAATTCAGGCACCGCCTTTGCTTTTCTAATCTTCCCCTTACAGGTGTGGGCCAAGCTTATGTAGTTCTCCTTGGGGCCTATTCCTAGCTTCCATCATTGGTAAGCCTCCCTTTTCTTTTTCAGAAGATCTGCAGCTTCCCTATTGAGCCAAGATGGGCTTCTGGCCTCTGTGCCACCTTTTTTGCATACCGGTATGGACAACTTTTGTGCACCGAGGATTATGTCCTTGAGGAATGACCACTCTTCATCCATACTCTTTCCCTGTGGTCCATGATCCCATAGGGCATTACTCACTGAAGTCCTTAGCTTACTGAAGTCAGCTATTTTAAAGTCAAGAATGTGTACCTTACTGACAGATGATGGACAGTGAAAGTGATAGTGTCATGGTCACTGTTGCCTAGGTTACCCTCTATCATCAGATTACTCATCAGGTCATCCCCCTTGGCCAAAACTAAAGCTTTAGGATTTGGTCACTATTTTTGACTTCTTCACTCTACTTCTGTGAATACAAGAAGCTCTAAATTTCATAGAGCAAGGTGGGGCAAAGCTTAAAGCTAAAAATGCAGGTGTCCCATGTAACTCATTACTTGACATGAGCTGTTTCTCAGAGTGGAAGGGTACTTGCTTCTAGTGAAGGGTGATCCCCAGAGGGAGACATCCAGCTATCATTCTTTACCATTCACACTGCTTTGCCCTCTAGGTTTCAGTGTGTACATTATTTATTGGCTTTGAGCCAAAGCTCATGATTTTTTTCCCTTGCACTGCTTTCAGGCCTGTATCTTGGGCAGTGGGTGGGGAAAGACTGAGTTATAAATTGTCTGGGAGGAAGGCAAAGAGGAAATTAAAGCAATGAGTGCAGCACTTTGACTTGCAGTTAGTTGTTCTGAGAAAGGACAGGAAGGAGCAGAGGGGAATTTCAACTTGATTGCAGAGGTCACATTGTTTCTGCCACTGAAGATGACTCTGGCAGCCTGTGTCCTGCTGAGCTTGGTATTGAGCAGCTGTGGTGCTGGGGGATATGCCGAGCTGGTAATGTACAAGGAAGGAGGGTAATCTACTCCCTTCTTCCCTCTTCTACCCCTATTTATTCCCCATCAGATGGAGTTGAATTGTTTTGCATGATGGCCTGAGGACACCAAGAAAGGCTGCTTCTCTATGCAGTAGAAGCGGGTGGGTGTCACTGAATACCTGGAGGTGGGGTCACAACTGTGCCCCTTTCCTACCCACCTGAGTGGAACATAGACTCTATATTGAAAGATGTCAGTATGAAGGAAAAATCTTTCTGATAGTATGGAACATTTATATAGTTAGGAACTTGTCTTCTGGATCAATGCTTTTAGTTGGAAGATGAAGTCTCTGGTATACCCAGATGTCACTAGTCAAAAGAGTCCCTTTAGCATTTCAACTTTACTATTAAACGGACAAGTAAAATGCAGAATGAAAAGGAATAAAACAGCAAGAGTTCATTCTACAAATAAGCAAACAGATCAGATAACAGTTAGAAGAAATTAGTTACAATGACTAAAAGGGATAGTGCTGTCATTTTCTGAGGAAGCCCACTTTACATAGCATTTCTTGAATTAGGAAAAAATCTTTAAATGTCATATGCATATGGGGAGTTTGTTCCCTGTTGATTCCTTGAGTCTTTCTTTTTAGTAAAGAAAAAAAACCCTTCTAACAGATTACACAGTTGAGCTGATTAGACTAAACAATTTTGCCAGATGTATAAAGTAGGCAAACTTAAAAAAATAGAAAGGAAGATTATTCTCTAATCAATTTTTTTTGCTAGCTTTGATGCTTGTGCCTACAATACCTACAGAGTTTTTCAGCAGGATTGTGATTCTTTTCAAGTTACTTCTTTCTCAGAGAACTTTTGCAACCTTTTCTCCTATGCCTGAAGACGGGGTGTTTGTGCCCAAAAGCTTGCAATTAAAGATTTTTTT
>NW_017728997.1:30367237-30369222 GCF_001723915.1 Gavialis gangeticus | reverse complement strand
TGCAAAAATCTAGTTGGTCTAATAAAAGACATCACTTCTACCATGAGTACTGATTCTTTCTCTTTAAAGCACTTGAAACACTGAAATTATAGATTTCCCTCTTTAGAATAGATCTGTCTGTTCAGTTTGTGTATTTTTATTTTAACATTGCTTTTCTCTCTTACAGTCTACTGAGTGTGGTTTAGAGACAGGTATGTATAAATAAAATAGATGTCTTCTACTATTAGAATACTTGATCTCTGTCAGGTCCTCTGTCTCTAGAATATATGTTGTACTAAGCTACCAGATGAGATAAACAACCTATTTTTTGCTTATGCCACTTCAATAACTAGGTTGTATTTTCTTCTTTTAAAAGATTTGTCTCTCTGGAGACAGTTTCCAATACACTGGGTCTTTATCATCTTAATTTCTTTCTTCCCAAACCTTTGCTATAGTATTTCTCATCTGGGTGAAACACTGGTGCAATAAATGGCATGGCTGCTTGCAGTCACTTTTGCAGCAAAGTGTGAAGGTTTACTTCCATTGCCAAACTTATACTTCATAAAAGATGTACTCAGTACAGCCTGTGGCTTCAGCTTGCTGTCACAGAAGCACTGGTTTAAAGTTAGTCATTGTTCAGTTTCTTGGTACAAGAAAAGTTGTTCTACACCAGATATGATACTGCAAACATACATGATTTCCAAGCTTACATATAGATTACAGCTTTATCAGATCATATCATATCTGACTTGAAGCTTGTCCATCTCTTCACACTGTATCACATGATATGAATACCTGTCATTTAGATACCAGAACCACTGAAACAATCAAATTCTTGTAAATAAACTATTAGTGTCAGAAGCAGAATTTCCTGTGGCGGATGGAAGAGCAGTGGGTTTGTTAATTGTAAACTGTTTCTGAGATACCTTGTTTCACTTATTTTAAAAGTAGCTGAAAATTATCATTAGAATCCACAAACTAAGTGGTGGATAGGTCTTTGGAATGCCACACAGCCTCCTTAACTTTCACTCATGTCTCCTCTTTGCAAGGTCCTGCTTCTGAGTTGAGACAGTCATACAACTTGACACCTGCAGATCTTTATAATCTCAATGCTAAGTTCATTGAAGATGAAAAGGAGACACAGTTCAGGTCCTACCTTATAAATATAAGCTGGGGCCTCAGCATGGATGGTAAGTTTAACATTCAGATGAATGAAAATTATGTAGGCTTTAACAATGCAAGACTAATAACTGTATAGTAATGTTTAAAGCACCTTCTACTTTCAGTGTTGTGGTATGAAATGAAAGAATGATCTTTTTAAAACCAGAGAGATGTAGTTAGCCATATTAGTCTGAAGTCAAGTAGACGGTGGGATAGCTTTGTACCTTTTAGGCACAAGCTTTCATGGGCTGATGCTCACTTCATCAAATGCTATGAAAGGACATGCACAAAGCAGTGTAAAGAGGAGAGAAACATTTGAATACAAAAAAGCACAAGGGAGGGGAAGAGAGGTGGGGAGGAGAGAGGGTGGCAGCACTGAAAGAGGCAAACAAGCAATCAATAAACCTATAGGAACAAAGGGGTCACAAAAGTTAATCCAGGTAAGGGGTAAGTCCCTGTTTAAACCACACTTAACACAATCCAGTCTGTGCATGATTTCTTATTCTGCAATTTTGTGTTCAGATTGGTTTTTAAAAGTTTGCTGCATGCACACAGCCACCGTCAGGTCAGTGATGGAGTGTCCAGGCAGGTTAAAGTGTTCTGTCACAGGCCTGCATGTCCTTCTGCATCTGATGTTGGATCAGCATTCATTCTTTCACATAGGGATCTGTCCAGTGTAGACAGCAGAGGGGCACTGTGAGCAGGTGATGGCATATATGGCAGTGGTAGAGTTGCAAGTGAATGAACCTCTGATGTTATAATCTGTGTTATTAGGTCTAGCAATAATGTTGTCTGTATTGATGCTGGAGCACAGAAGTCTTGTGCTATGCACCCCCCCCCCCCCC
>NW_017728997.1:30350186-30367226 GCF_001723915.1 Gavialis gangeticus | reverse complement strand
CCCCCCCCACACACACACACTTTGGTTAGTCTATAAGATGAAAATCTACCATGCCTTTTCTAGAAACCTCAGCCTACAGTTGTTAGTGTTCTTCAGTTATCCAGCTAACTTTTGAGATGATAGTATGTTTTTCACATGACCTTTTAGCAATAATGATACATATTACATTAACAATCCTGTCCTCTCATTATGACACAGGAACTGAGGGAGTGCAAGCTGTTTTAAGCTGCCATGAAATATAGTTAGCCATGTTCATCTGAAAGCAAGTACAAGGCAGGGTAGTTTACCTTATTGACTAACCATAAAGTATATATGGATGTATATATATCTATATATAGCACAAGCTATCATGCGCTGAAGTTCACTTCATCAGATGCTATGGAAGGATGTGCCAAAAGTTGAGTATAAGGAGAGAGGAATAAGAATACAAAAGACAAGGAATGGGGAGAGAAGGAGGTGGGCAGGGGAGGAGTGGGCGGACGTCTTGTCAAGCCAACCTGCTTATCTTTAAAACTAGACCTTCTGACATTTGGCTTTTCTAAAGAAAATTCTGGTGGTGCCAGTTATTGAGAATTGGACATGAGCTATCTCACGAGGACACCCCACAGCAAGGAAGTGTGCTTGAGGCCTTAATTACATATGGTAGATTCCAGTTAATCTCTTGTAGCCACCCTTTTTGATCAACAGACCACAAAGTTAGCCATTGGCAACGTGTAGGGGGTACATGTGGGTGCACCCCCTGCAAAAAGCACCGCCACTGCTGCGGGTGGTCGCTGCTCACCAGTCCCTCCCCCTTGCTGCCAACACCGCCGGCAGCATTTGCAGGTGGTCTTCAATTGCTGCTGGCCACTGCTGCTGCTGCTGGCGGCGTCTGCGGGTGGTCGCCGACTACTGGTTGGCACTCACCACTCCCCGGCCCCCTCTGCTGACACTGCCGCTGCTGCCTGTGGACATTTGCCGTGTCTCCCCCAGCCTCCAGGGGCACACGGAGTTCATGAAGTTAGCAGTCACTGTTTCTTCCTTTTATACTTCCCCTTTCTTCCTTTGCTGCCAGCAATAACAGATTCACGTTAGGATGCCAGGGGACTGTGGAGTTTGCTCTGACTGTCATTGTGGTGACCTTCATTCAGGCAATTTTTAGCATATGTACAAGAACCTGCAAAATCAAAGGACAGTCATAATAAAAATGTCACGAGCATTAGAAATATAGTTTAAAAAAGCAAGCCGTGCTTTATGTTCTTAACCATAATATTTTTGGGCACTTTTAATTCTAATTTTTAATACAGCCAGATCACTGCATATGCTGTTCAGTGCCAATCTAAGAGCTTATGTACCACTTCCCAAGATTGTCTTTAGTAAAGCCTGACTTTGTTTACAGCCTCTCTCTTTCAAAGGTGGCCTGGCTCTGCAGAGCCCCCCAAAGTGTGGGGTCTGGGGCAGTGACCCCGATTTGCCCCCTGCAGGGATGGCCCTGTTGGTTGGTCCCTACTTACTAATAACATGGTTGGCTCTAATTGCACACTGGGCATAACAAACATGCAGCTCTTAACCACAGCAGTTGACTGTGTGCCATCCTAGCCAGTGGCTTATGTAGCACACAGGCTTTTTCTTTAACAGGATAATAACACTCTATGTAGTGTGTGCAGAATCCCTTACACACATTTGCATCACTGGTTTTTGTCCCTACCTGTTCTTCATGTAGTGGTTAAAATGCGTAACCAGGGCTCTGGTTTATAAAATAGGGGTAAAAGATAGACTGCCATGGCAACCATGACATGTTGTTCTCATTAGTGTATGACAGACTGTTATTATTCTTTGTTTAAACTGGCAGAGGATTAGTTCATTTTTTTTATTAGCTGCAGACATTTATACCTCTGAACCACAGTTTCCTCCTTTATTTCCAGCAAGCATCAAAGAATTGACAGCCACCAAGATATGTGTGATCAGTCAAGGAACTGTTAGACACTTTGAGTGTGTTCGATGCAGTTACACAGAAAAGTTTCAAAGTCAAACTACGGCAGGGAATCAAAGAGTAAGTACATTTTATAAGTGATTGGTTTGTCATTTGTTAAGAATAGGGAAGCTGAAGAGAGAAGGAAGTGTCATGCCAAATTGTAGGACCAAATTTGTTCTCTAATGCTGTAATTAATGTGTAGTAAAACAAGGGAAGAGCTAAACTGTAAATCACATGGTTTAGTGGATCAAGGGTTTAGCCCTGCAAACATGCATATCTTGGGCACTAACAGAAGGCAAAGTTATGGTGAGGATGGGAGAGCTTTTCCCATGGCAACATGTCTCCCTCAGGATTTGTGCTGTGGTGATTATTCTCAGAGCTTGGCTCACAGTGTAGCTCATGTAACAGAGGGGAGGCTGGTTGGACATTACATTTCATTTCATGACCCGGGGCAGAGAAGTGGGGTCATGGAGAGCAGCCCTGTTCCCAGAGCTCATGGAGGATCAAGCCAATGATTCGTCAGTAATTTGAGTTTCCAGGGAATGGAGAAAGCAACAGCACTTGTGGATCATGAAACTGGAGGGAACAGCCAGCCTTTAAGTATTTAATTGGGGCCTTTTGGTTTAGTACTCAAATGAAGAGATAAGGGACTGAGATATATATTTGATGTCTTTCTTTCTTCCAGCTGAATAGTAGTGAAAAATAATTCTGTTCCTCTACTGGACATACATTGTTTCTATAGAAGTTGCTGCAGTGATTCTCAACTAGCATAGATGATGCATAGGGAGAGGGTGTGGGGGGTAAGTGGCCCCCAGACTATTGCACCAACAGCGGGGCATGGGGATGCAACCTGGCCAGAACCAGGGCCTGGCAGCAGGGAGGGAGGTAGTGGTGTGGAGATGTGTCCCCAACTGTCAACACTTCTATGTTGTCTATGTTAACCAGAGTGCCAGCACCTACCCCAATCCCTCCACCCACCTGCCCCTTCCTACCAGATCCTTTGAAGGGTGCCCCCAGGTGTGAGGATATAAGCAGATCAGCTAAGTAGATAAGTATAGGCTAAGGCTTGTCCTTGCCTGAATGTTCCCCCAGCCCTGCTGCCCAGCCTCTCTGCAAGGAGGTAATTGGGTACTATTTCATTCACAAAAGTTATGAAGGGGTGCCTCAAGTCCAGTGAGGGTGCCTCAAGTCCAAAAGGTTAAGAACTGGGTTCCTGAATAATTTTCAGTATCAAGAATTTAAGACTCCCACAAGTCTTGCAGGAAAATATATAATCCTAGACATTCTGTTTTGCTAAAAATCAGTATTTCCTCTTCAGTGAGCCTCTCTTTAGCAGCTAATCATTTTAAAAGAGAATTCTCCACTATATTGCAGCAGCGCAGGAGTTCTCTGCATTGCAAAAGTGTGATTTGGAACTCAAGTGTGCCGTTTTCTTTGTTTTTCTTCAGTGGCAGTTCCATTACACTGGATTCCCTGTAGAACCAGTCACTAACTATTTCATCCATGCTTACAACCTACCTCCAGCAAATATATATGAGGATTCATCTTCCAAAACTCTCTTTCTAATTTCACCAGGTAATCTAGCAAACATTCTCCATTAAACTTAGTTCATACAAAGGTTTTATTTATAGTACTGTTTTTTTTTTCTTTGGAGTTGATTGTACAGAGCGCCTTGATAAGATCTGAACAAAGATAAGAATGAACAAAAACAAACGGTATCAACAATATGGCAATATTACTGTCAAAATAAAGATAGCTATATGCCTTCACTTGCTTAGCGGTGCTTGTTTATTTTCAAGTTCTTTCATTTTCTTCCCAGTTTCCTTGCTTTCTATCTGCCAGTGAAAAGTAGACAACATCTTGCTTCGCCAGTGATTGTTAATAAATAATCTAATACATTAATAAGGATACATTTATGTCACTGTTTATTTTTAATTATGAATTAATTGTGGCCACTGTGGTAAGCTTTCTTTGAAATTATAAGGCAGTTTAGTAACTGGGCAAGTGGTGTAAAAAGGGAGACCAAATGATCTGGATCACCTTGTTTGGTGACTGTTAAAGGAACTGTCTCTTTCCTAGTGAAGGTTTCTGTAACACAGTAAAAACTACTACAAGTGTAATAAAAATACACATCTTTGGCTATCTGAACTTATTTGAAAAGCACCTGCTAGAAGGCCATACAGATAAGTGAAACTGTTCTAAATTACATATCAGATATAACAGTAGGTATACAGCATTTTATTAAATGAAGCTTAAAAGAGAACAGTATAATACCAATAGCTACAAGTTCCAATGCTGTATCCAATTTAAGATTAGAGATGTGGTTTGGTATTAAAGAAAGCATAAAAGAGAGAACAGTTTGTTATGTGACACCAATAATTACAAGTTACTAAAAAACCCGTTGCTTTTTGGATAACTGAGAGATCAAATAACAGAGATTGGTAACTGTGGATGTACTGTAATTAGCATCATCTTGGCAATCAGAAGAAGACTGTTGACTCCTTGGTGATTGCATTTATTTTTCTCACCTCTAAATATGGACCTTACAGGTCAGAGCACAATTGCTGCCTGACAAACAAGAGGTTGATTCCTTTCCCCGCATACAAACGAGGATTTTCAAACTGGCACCTATACAAGGCACTGAATTCACTTTAGTTTTAATACCTATAAACAGGCATTATCTCAGTTTATTTTTGACTTGATTTGGACTGTTAGGAGGTGGAGGAGGAAGTAGAGAAAACAGTTAGAGGCATTTTTTGTTTATAAATTGTGGTAACAAACATGGACACGGTCTCTGATGCTATCACAGGGTACGCATCGTTTTTGGTCTGCTCTGAGAGGTTTTTAAAACATTTTATCTTAATACAACCATGTACATGCAGTTTATTTATTACCAGGCTACAGTACATTAATGCACACAGATAGCCATAGTTTTGTGGTTGAGAAGATGGAGAAAGTTGGTGACACTTTCAAGCTGGAAAAAATAAGAGAAACAAGTGTTGTTCAGTAAACTCATTCCTGTGGGAGCTACACAGAATACACAAGTGTTTCTCTAGTCCTATTTACAGTGTGTTGCAGAGAAATAATTTAACATGTATAGCTGCTTGGTTTTAGTGAAAAAACATAGGTGCAAAGACATTCAGTGCATGCTATCATTTATAATGTCCATTTCAATTCACAGGCTGTAATGATCATGTAATGAAATATAGCAAAAGCTGCATAGAAGAAGGTAAGTTCAATATATGCATTCTTTAAGTCATTTTCACAAAACATAGCAATGTAGACAACCTTAATTTTTATTTTCCATCTCATCATTTTTTTAAAATACTGAAAAAAGAGGATAGATATCTTAATATCCAATTTAGTCACTGGATGCACATGTTCTGTACCCAGAGAGGAAAGTGAAAACTGTTGACTCTTCACAATCATCACACTGAGTGGGTTCACAAGGGACCATCCGCTCTTTGGACATAGACAAAATCAGTCCTGGGGCCAGTTTTGTTCAATATCCTTATTAATGATCTGGAAGATGGGATGGATTGCATCTGAAGCAAGTTTGTAGATGACACCAAGCTAGGGGGAGTAATAGATCCACTGGAGGGTAGGACTAAGATTCAGAGCGACCTAGACAAATTGGAGGACTGGACCAAAAGAAATCTTGTGAGGTTCAACAAGGACAAATGCAAAATCCTGCACTTAGGAAGGAACCATCCCATGTACCTGTACAGGCTTGGGACCAACTGGCTGAGCAGCAGCTCTGCAGAAAAGGACCAGGGGGTCACAGCGAACAGTAAGCTGAATGTGAGTCAGTGTGCCCTTGTTGCCAAGAAAGCTAGCAGCATACTGGGCTGCATTAGTAGGTGTGTTATCAGCAGATCAAGGGAAGTGGTTCTTCCCCTCTATTCAGCACTGGTGAGGCCACATCTGGAGTACTGTGTCCAGTTTTTGGCCTCCTGCTACAGAAAGGATGTGGACAAGTTGGAGGAAGTCTAGCAGAGGGTAATGAGAATGGTTAGGGGAGCTGGGGCACATGACTTCTGATGAGAGACTGAGATAACTGGGCTTATTTAGTCTGCAAAAAAGAAGACTGAGGCAGGATTTAATAGCAGCCTTTATCTACCTGAAGGGTGGTTTCAAAGCAGATGGAGCTAGACTGTTTTCAGTGGTGGCAGATGACAGAACAAGGAGCAATGGTCTCAAGTTGCAGCACGGGAAGTTTAGGTTGGATATTAGGAAAAAACTCTCTCAATAGGAAGGTGGTGAAGCACTGGAATGGGTTACCTAGAGAGGTTGTGGAATCTCCATCCTTGGAGGTTTTTAACATCTGGCTCGACAAAGCCCTGGCTGGAATGATCCAGTTGGGGATGTTTCTGCTTTGAGCAGGGGGTTGGACTAGACCTGAGGCCCCTTCCAACCCTAATTTTCTGTGATTCTATGAAAATAATTTTTTCCATGAAAATAAGCAAGTACACAAATGAGGCCACCTTGTCTTCTGTAGTTTGGATATGAGAAGAACTGTCTTTGCAAGTATATATTTATTGTACTAAGGAATGCAATAGCATCATGCTGATACCTGGTGTGTATAGTATCATATCTGATTCATGCCAACCCCCAGCCTATCCAAAGCTGGTACATGTAGTTAATTTACCTTTTGACAAGTGGCTGCTTCCCAAAAGGCAGGGAGGAGGCAAAGCAGCATTATATGGGAAACACATTCTTTCTTTCATTTTAAAATAGCAGTACATGCCATCAGTGTCTCCTTATCCCTTCTTGGCCTCTTGTGGGCTAAGATTGAGTGTAGGAAGTATCTGAAGTACCAGACTAAAGAGTCTGGGATGGAGAGGATGCTTGCCTGTAGTTTCTGACGGCAACTGAATCCCAAGACCTCCAGGCTTGGGCCTACACGTAGGATGCCTGCCAGTGGATTTGGGAGTATCTGAAGCCCCAGGGTGAAAGGCTGGGATGGAAGATGCTCGCCAGTTGTAGCCTCATACATGGTGTTTCGAACGATTGAGCTGTGCCTGCTCAATCAATATGGTTTTTGGAATGATTGAGTTCTGCTCAGTCGATATGATTTGGAACTGATTTGGCTGATTTGACCTGGAACATGAACTACATTAGTTTAAAAAAAATCCCTATTTTGACCAACTGCTATTCTGACTAACTACTTCAAGGCACCATTATGGGGTATTTCAGCATAGAGGCCAGCATCTGTATGGGGCAGATTTTTGTTTGGGGTCCTTCTTAATCAGATTAGAGCACTGTGTGGAAGTTTGCTTTGCACTATCCATGTTGAGAATTGTGTATGGATAAGCAGAGCTGTGAGCCTAGTGACTTTCATGAGAGGTACAGACACAATGGAAAGTGTTTTAGCCCCTAAGCAGTAATTATGCATTTAAAGTGTAGACTTTTCAACCCACAGGAAGTCTATGGGATCCAAACATAACTGTATGTAAAACAGAGGCAGAAGTGGAAGTGAATTTTACCACAAGTAGCCTTGGGACAAGATATACTGTATTCCTCTGTGATACTGAGGACTGCAGTGAACCTATCGAGAAAGAGGTATAACAGATAATATGAAAATATGTGGTTTTCTAGTTACCCAATAATGACAACTCTGATTTCTATTTTTGTTCTCCTTTATATGATACAAGATACCTAAAGTAACAGGGGATGTAGATTTTCTTTTTTCCCAGGCAAATAAGTGGAGCTCTCCTGATGGCCTGGGTGGTAGGTTTCAGAACAGATGCTTTAGGAAGAGCAATGCTCCAGTGAGCATGGTCCAGTCTTCTTTAGATTTCAAGGGTTAAGAACTGGAGGACAGTCATACAGGCTTAGTGCTTTACCAGGATTTGGCAATCTATGGCTGATGGTCCAGATACAGCCCACAAACAAGTTGTGGCTGACTCATGGAGGACTGACCTAGCTCAGGATGGCATGGGGGATTGAGCGGCTGTGACAGGAGTGTTGGTATAGCTCCGCCCTCCTGTACTGGGCCAACTGCCTGCTTACTTGCCTGCCATGCCTTTGATCTTGTTTAATTAATAGATTGCTATAATTAGCGGGAGGCTGCCCATTTTTTTGCGCGCCCCAATGACAGGCGGCGCTATCTGCGGCTCGTCCTCCCCTACACCGCAGCCCAAGCCTCGCAGATGGTGCTGGTGTGATCTGAATGGCCCTATTATTATGTCTCAGCCCTTCGTTTACTCTCGGGGCTCCTCACTGCCCCCCTCCTCACTCTCGGGGCTCCTCACTGCCCCCTAACTCCAGGGCTGGGCCAATATGCCCCCAAACAAAGCTGCGCCCTCTCTGGCGCCAGGAGACCCCACACTACCGTGGAGCTCCTATGAGGCCTCCTCCACCCCTAATAGCCTCACCCGGTCCTCCGGTCAAACAGTAAATATAAAAGACAAAGACCCCCTGGGCTATAACATAAAGCTAAAACCATCCGGTCAGAATCACTATCCGGCAAAATACTCCCGCTCATGGTAGCAACCCGCAGATACTCATGCGGCCAAACCTTGGCCTTCTCTCTGCACAGGCCGAGCTTCTCACTCCTTGGCTGCCAGAGGAGGAACTGCCCTCCTGGCCTCATGCTTCGGCTTAAGAAGGGGCCAAGCCCTGCCCCTTCCTGTCAGCTGATCCCCTTGGTTCCCCTAGCAACCAGCACCTCTGCTGCCCTGGAGTCTGGCAGTTGCGCCTCCCCTTTCTCACCACCAGGGGCCTCTCTTGAGCCGTCCCTGTTCTCAGGCGCAGGGCACCTAAGTGCTCTGCAACAGCGGCATATAGCTGCATCAAGCCATCTATATCTGCTGCAGTGACCCCCTTGATAGCTCACCCAGTTGCTCTCTTGTGCTTGCGTTTGCACTTGCTAAAGAGGTGCAAGGAGAGGGCATAGATTTGTGGCCAATGGCAGGGGCAGGTTAGAAGCTCCAACCCAGATCAGCAAAACCTTGGTGATCCCTCTTCTAAAAGATCTTGTCAATAGTTGTGCCTCATGTCAAGAGAGAAAAAATTACTTCATTTTCTCCTGGTGGTGCTAGCTCCTGGTTGGCCACACATACTGGCTTTTATTAGCATGAGATGTCACTTCTCATCAGTGGCATTTTTTTAATGTTTGTAAAAATGTTTGATATGTAATACTCTCAATTTTGAAATGATGCACAGGGAGAAGCAGTCTGTAAAATTCTGTACATTAAAATGATAGGTCTGACAGTCAAATTTAGATAAGTTTTACTAATCTCAAACTTACTCTTAAAGAAGATTATATATCAAGATATTCTAATTTTTGTTATATTAGATAGTAGAACAGATTTAAAGATTATATCATTACCTAAAGCAGCTGGTATATATTGTGTTTAATAGTTTCCATAATTTGGTTTGTTACACTGCATGCATTTTTACTTACTGGGTATTTTGTAAAACTTCCCTCTTGCAACTATTTTTTTAATGATTCCTTGTTCCATTTTTCTCCCCTGGGGGTTTGTATCTGCATTAGACTAATGAAACTAGAACATCTGTTAAACTACCTGTGAGAGATCGAAGCAACAATATTACTGTACAGGTAACAATCAATTCTGACTGAACTTGTTGTAGAAATCTTAGTTCCTTTCAAATTAATTAGTTGTATGCAAGCGCTGAATCAGTTCTGATTAATGCTCAGTGCATCCCTTCATAAATGTAGTACTGTGTATAACCCTGATTTCAAGTTAATCTTTACTTTTCTAATTTTATTACATGGACTTCCTAGACATGAATTATTGGACATCAGGCCTGTTTCTGCTAATATAAACTGTTCAGTACAGTTTTTCTTTGTCAGACACTTGAAGACAAATCTTGGCTTAATATATTTACATTGGGGTCTTGATGAGCTCTGGCACATACCTGTACCATAGCATTCAAAGCAAATTTTTCCCACTATCTTCAGTGTGAGCAGGAATAAGCTTTAAGGTCATTGCATACTATTAGTACTCAAAATCAGGTTTATTTATGGCTCAAGATAAATGATTATTTTCAATTATGGAGGCCACTGAGATTCATCTCCAATAATTCTCACATAAATTTATCAATTGAAGAGCCACCTTTAACAAAATACAGCTTTATCAAGAGTAAGCACTTGCACCGTATTTTGCTTTTTACCTTAAAAAGCAAAGCCCTAGATGTCATCCATAGCCAGAGAAATCATCCAAAGTGACACAGACAGTTTAAGGCCTGAATTTAGATTTTATTCAATGAAAGATGCACAGACTGCTGTAAGTCAAAAGAATGGTTCAATTTAAATTCATTCTAAAAATATTTAATGAGCAGTGTATTGTTTAAACATATCCTTTAATGTTTGCAAACCAGCATGGTTTATGTATAAGGTAAACCAAGATACACAGTAAAAAGAAAACTAACTAGGCTTATTTCAGGTTTGGCATTCACAGTTAGTAAGGAAACTGTTTTCTAATTTATGTATTTTTATGCTAGTATCCCTTGGAAAAACTCATAGTCAGTACAGTATGCTAAAGTATGAACTATCATAAAGCTGTTTTTCAGTATTTGTTTCACCTGTGTAAGAAGATTTGTTGTTTTACTTGTTTCCTTCAGATAATTCCTTATTTTCCCAAATGTCAATATGATTGTCCAAGGCGCACAGGAACCTTGACAACGTGCATTCAAAATTACAGCAATGGTTAGTTCAGCCTTTATCATTATTCTTCCAATTTTCAGATGAAGTAGGAATTATAGCTTGTTCTCTCTGTCATTTTGCATACTGATCTTCCAGTATCCACTGGCATAATCTGGAAAAGTATCTCTGGTAAAAAGAGCTTTGAATTTCAAACACCATCTAAGCAGATGATAAGCACTCTTGGGTCACGTACCATATCATTTGCAGAGTCTGAAACCTAAATTTTGCTAGTCAATCTCCTTCCAAGCTATTTTGATTTTCATGATTGCTTCAATGTCATATAGCAAGCAGCAATGTTGAAAAAGACAAAGGACAACCAGGAGAGCAGCTCCTAGGATGTCAACCTGTTGGGAGAAGGAGGTATGTTTCTTGCAGACTGGGGAGAAAATTTAAAGGGTCAGGATGTCAAGAAAGTAGGATAAGGAAAAGGGTCAGTAGTTTAATAAGTTATTTACAAGCTCATCACCCAACGTATTGCCCGTTGCATAATGGTTAAGTAACCAGGGGCAATTTTTAGGGTGAATTATGAAAAAGGCTTCTATTCTCTCTACAAGTCTCCTTTCTTTCTGTTTCAGGGGCCAACACAATTGATTTGATTGGAAGATGCATGTGTTTCATCCTTGTTGCTATATTTATAACTCTGTGTGTGATTGTTGCTGTACTATGTTTCATGAAAAACCACGGTAAGAGTTTTTCTCACTCCTCTGAAAATGATGCAAGGCTATTGTGTTTCACGTTGATTTTTGTCCCTGCTTCCTCTCAGAGACCGATCATATTGAAAACACTGCAAAGTATCTCTGTCATAAATTGCTCTTACAACCATCATAGTGCTCTAATAGTGCATTAAGCAGCACCTTTAGCTAAGAAACAGTTAGACCTTTCTTCATTTTCTTGCTTTTTTCAGTGTAAACATTTAATTTAGATATCTGTGTAAAAACCAATAGTTAAAAAAATTACATAAAACACAATTTTAACACAATCAAAACTTAGTAAGGGTTACTAGACTCACTATATGTTTTATATGCATGTCTATTGCTATTGTGCGACTGAACTGACAGAGGCGGAATGAGAGAGAATTAGCAAATGAAAAGAGAGTATTAGACTATTACATTTTAAGTTGTGAAACAGAAGTTAAAAAATCTCAGATGGCATCTCTTACCTGATAAGGAAGACTGTCACAAGTGGAAGCCACACAGAGCTTAGATACTTTAGGAGTCAAGGCACCCCATAGAAAACATCAGCTCCTAGTCACTTGTTTATTGACTATGGAAAAATAATAAAGCAATTCTTTTGTTGCAAAGAACTCAGGAAGGCCGCAACAGGTCAGAATGTTTTTAACACTGTGGAGTCCTATTTGAACCTCTGGCCAGCAGCCAAAGCATCTCTACTGCTCCATTTGTGTCCTGGCTGCTCCAGCATGCCAGGAAGAGCTGGGCAAGGACAGTTTGCCCAGGGTGGGACAATTTGTCCTGCAACAAAGTTCATGTGCAGGGGTGTGTGCTGAGGTACGAAGTAGCGGCACAAATTTATGCCACTAACTATTTGTGCTGCTGCAGGTGCACTCCCCTGCTTGTCTGGACACAGCCTTTGGGTTCATTTTGTGAATCACATGTAGGTGTTTGCATACCTAACAGTGCTGCCATTTTGTAGCATACCACAACACCCTTACGAATCTCACAGCATTCCAGTGTGCTGTGGCACCTTGATCAAAAATCATTGCTTTAGGAACTACAGCATTGCCTTGTCCAGTAGTTTGGCCCTGACAATGCCTTCTGTAACATACCTTCATTAAGTTTTCTCTTCATCCCCTGTACCAAGTGACTGACTAGGTTTAGGCTGTGATGCACAAAGATGCTTATACCTTATCATGTATAACTTTCCCCTTATAATAAATCTCTAGGTGTTCTCTATAAAAATACAGTAGATTCTTGTTGGTTGTACAGACTTTTTTTTTTCCCCAACAAAACTATGCAAGTAAGCAAACTAATGCATGTAACAGAAAAAATAAAATAATAAAAAAAACTGGAAACAGCTAGTATAATTCTGTCATAAAATGGCTCTTCTCCATAGGTGGCTCTAGACATCTTTTATCCCCATAGAGATTTTCTGATAATTGCTTTACAGTTATTACATTGCAGTCAGTCACATTTTATGCTTCATTAAGGTCCTTCCACTTAACTATATGCATATGCAGAAACGAGTAACCAGTTCCCAGCAGTAACAAGCCCCATTCTCTTTATCACCAATGTGCCACTAAACGAATGGCCACTAAATGAATGATCTTGTACAGTGTACGGGAAACCTTTTAAGTATCCCCCAATAAAATAATATATGTGTACTGATATAACATGCCAGAAAGCCATATGGAATCATTCTCCAAGTTACAAAAATATTTTATGATCAAAGCATCGTGCCAAATGGTCTGTTTTAAGAAGAACTGTTTCTGTGCACTGCTTAGTCACTGCATTATTTGATTAGTCAATCCTTTGCTTTCTTGTTCTAGTTTAAACTTACACAATCAATCAACATATGATAAAAGCTAATACCTGAACAACTTGAAAGAAACTTAATTGAATAGCTGGCAAATGGTTTGGTCCTATGAGAATGTATATACATAATCCAAATATGCAAATAACTGATATGCAATAAATTGCAAATTACTGTATCATAATTTTAAATCTAAGCTCTTGCCTCAGCAATAGTGTATGGCAATGAATTCAACATGTTAATAATTAAATGGCTAAAAGTATCATTGTACCAGTTTTACAATGTCGCATTTCATGAGAAAAGGGTGAGGTTCTTATGGAGCTGTCCACCATTTGTCCCTCGTCCTCAGTGTAGTAGTTGAGGTAGACCCTTCAGGCTGCTCTAGTTTCTTCTTTCCAATGTATATTATTTTGCATTTGTCTCCATGGACTTTATTGTACCACCTGTTGTACCACCTGTTCAGGCAGATTTTTTAGGTCTCTCTGTTACTCATTAGTTTTCACATGGCTGGACTAGCCTAAATAACTAATATGCCAGGTTTTGTCCTTTTCATTGCGGCTCATTTTCCAGCTAGCTAATAGAGTAAGCAGCAGTCCCACTACAGAATTCTGTTAATCCCCAACTTTTTGCTGTGTTTAAAATTGGCCATTTATTCTTCTTTGTCTTGTCCTTTTAAATAGTTTCCAGCCCATTATGTTACATCTCACTCCACGTCTACCTGGTTTCTACCTGGTCTACCTTAATTATGTTCAAAGCTTTTTGAAAGTTCAAATAGACATCAGCTTTCTTTTATATCAGCTTTCTGTTGGCTTCCTGTTGGATTTCTCAAACTGTGTTCTGACTTTCTTATCCAGATGTCAGGTTAGTTTGTTCCTATCATTTCATACTAATTTAGGTGTTGTATAACCTTAAATGTTTCAACCAGTTGATCTCAGATTGAAGCTCAATTTTTTGTATTTCCAATGACCCATCTTACAGTCTGTTAAAAAATGGGTATAACATCAACTGCCTTCCAGTCTTTCAGTTAGGTCCTACTGCCTATTTTTTGTTAATCCTTTCACTCTTGAATTCATTCTGAATTCCCTGATGAACATCACCTAGTTCTATTAGCTTTTACTGCTTTGCTCTTCAGTTTGCTCAGCACATCCTTTTCATGCTACAGTTTTAGAGAATGCCTTGCCCGTTACCTGGAAAGAGTAGGTACCATCTCCTCAATATTTTCTGTTGTATTTATGGGAAGAAATAATTTAAGTTTTCCTCAGTTGCTCCTTTAGCTCACTGGTACTTGAACAAAACGAGTCTTTGCTTCAGTTATGGTGACAGTTTATCTAATTTCCTTCTTAGCCCCGTTTAGTTTCTCTTCTATGCTTTCATGCCATAGTTTATGCTTCTCTAACAAGTAGGGAAAATTGAAGGCCATGAACATTTTTAAACTGACCCCTTTTTATTTTGGTCTTGTTTGGAGGTTATACCTTTTGACAAGTTCCTGACAGACATCTTAGATGAGGCTGTGAAAGAAGTCACACACTTTATTTCATTATATTGCATTTTGTTGTACCTCCTACGTACTTTTCCTTATAAGTTATAAGAATCATATATGATTCAGAAAAAGAGAGCACCCTGCCTGGTTGGAGGGAAATTTAAACCACTTCCTCAGGAAGGGGAACTAAGTTAACCATAACATTTTTGATCTTTTGCATCCCCAGTCACAGAATAATAGAAAAGCAGGGCTAGAAGGGACCTTAGTTCATCTATACCTAGGACAAATCCCTAGGGGAACCCCTCTTACCTTCTCCCAACTAGACACCAAGTCACTAATCACTACTTCTTGAATATAATGATCCAACCACTTATATATCCACCTTATAGTATTTTCACTTAGGCTACGTTTCTTTAGCTTTCTAATTAGAATGTAATGGGAGACCGTATCAAAAGCCTTGCTAAAAATCAGCGTACTGTACATCACATCCACCTCTCATCCTCATCCATACAACTCGTGTAGAAATTAGGTTGTCCATACTGGCTGTTCCTGATCACATTATTCTCCAGGTGCTTAGAAATAGATTCCTTGATAACCTGATTTTTTGGGTATCAAGGTCAAACTGATTGGTATGCAATTTCCCAGATCTTCTTTCTGCCCTTTCTTAAAGGCAGGTACTGTAATTGGCCCTTTCCAGTCATCTGGGCCCTCTCCAATTCTCCACAAGTTCTCAAAGATAATTGCCATTCATTCCAAAACTACCTCAGTTAATTCCTTCAGTACTCTAGGATTCATTGCAGTTGCAATTTTCAGAGTGAATACATTTGATTTAATGTGCATCTGGAGCAAAACTGTTTCAGTGCTTACTGAAAGGTGATCAAGGCATAATGAAAGCTGTACTGTCCTGCGCTAGTGAGAAATTGCTTACTAAACTAGTTTCATGTTCCACAAAGAAAACATTGCTAGCTGGAGTAATAAAATGTGTCAATTACCAAGAATAAATGGGAGTTTGGAGTCAAGACAAAAGTTTCATGTAATGATTTTTGTCTTGCGTAGTACATTTTTAAAAACCTGCATCTAAATCTGTTTTTAGATGTAATCAGTACCACTGGAGCCAATTTAGGATGCCATTCAAATGCTGATCTTACTTACTGCTTAAAATGTCTAAATTCTAATAAATCTATTGTTTGATTTTATTATCAACAGAAACAATTATGAAGCAAACTTTCTTTCATCACGCAAACCTACACAAATCTGTTAAAGTGCTAGTTATATATCCAAAAGAAGTCTGTTTTCATCATACTGTCCTAACTTTTGCCAAATTTCTGCACGACTCTTGCCAGATTGATGTTATTATAGACATGTGGCAAAAACAAAAAATTGCTGAAAAGGGCCCAGTACAATGGCTGGCGGCTCAGAAAGAAACTGCAGATAAGATAATTTTCCTCTGTTCAAGCAATATTGGTACTGAGTGTGATGAGTCCTGTTATAAAAATATAAGAAACCACAAAGATAACTCTGACTGTATGTTTGCTCTTGCATTTAACCTCTTCTGCAGTGATCTGAAAAACCGGTCTTCTCTGCACAAATACATAGTGGTTTCTTTCAATGAAATAAATTCAAAAGATACCCTACCAACTGCTCTGAAAATCTGTCCAAAATATTATCTTATGAAGGACATTGACAATTTTTGTAGACATCTTTCTATTCAACATAGCCAGACCAATGGCAAAAGTACAAAAAAAGTGAGTGGCTGGCGATCTAGCATCAGATGTACACCAACTGAGGAATACAGCATGGGAATAAAGGATAAAAGCAAGGTAACAGCAGAAGAAGAGTGTAATTCCACAAGGCTGTTGATGGGTTTAATGTAAGTGTGCCTGTATGAAATTAATTCTGAATTAAACACAGGTTTCCTTTCACAACCCTTCAGCTGAGAGAACAGAAGCTAATAATTTGGATGGGAATGGTAGCTGCCCAACTTAAAGACATTTTGTTCTTCCAACAACTAGGAAAATAGTTTAAAGCCATGGTGTCAAACTTTTTTGTCTCTGCAGCCCAAATGACATGCAAGTGCTACAGTTAATTCCCAGGGCCCCTGGAGTTGCCGTACTTGTACAATATTAGAATCCAGGCATTAATGCAGCTGCAACGCACCTTGAACACCACCTAAAACTCCCAAATTGAGTATATATGTGGAGTGACCACAGCATTAACCCTCCCTGGATTTTAGAGAGCACTAACCTGTTTAGCTCAGAGGAGGGCTCATCCAGTCCAGTGCTTTCCAACTAGTGTGCTGCAGCGCAATTGTGTGCAATGAGGCACGTCCAGGTGTTCCTGGAATTTTGGGCTGGAGCCAAGCCCCTGCCTGCTGCCACACAGACAGACAGCAGCCAGTGATTTGCATCCATGTGCTGTGTTTAGTTGTGCTGCACCCCCCCCCCCCCC
>NW_017728997.1:30335234-30350105 GCF_001723915.1 Gavialis gangeticus | reverse complement strand
CCCTGTGCTTGGTTTTGTTTGGCCGCCCCCCCCCCCCCCCCGTTCAGCTGGTATGCAGTGGGATGGGAGAGGCCCGGTAAATGTGCTGTTAGAACCAAAAGGTTGGGAAATGCTGATCTAGTCCATAAAATGTCCTGTGGTCCAGATGACCTATCTCTGCAGGCCAGATGTTTGACTCTCCTGGAATAAAGATAGTAATTTCATTGTAAAATAGTTTTGAGAATTAAGAAAAGCAGTTCTAAATAAAGATAGTAATTTCATTGTAAAATAGTTTTGAGAATTAAGAAAAGCAGTTCTATACCAAATTAAAGAATTCTGCACTATCACACTCTATCATATTATGTAAGAATGAAAAACTTATATACAGCAAAAGCTGTGTTAACCAGCAATTTAGTAGCCGGAAAACTATTAACTGGCATCCAACCAAGGGATGTTGCAAAAGTGCAACCAGAGGGATCACTTCCAGGTTTTGCCACTGCTGTGAGCAGAGTTCTTGCCGCTTCTTCGGCCCCCCTCCCTGTCCCCTGGTGCACTGATGCTGGGGAGGTGCACTAGATTGATTAACTGGAATATTTGATTAACTGGCATCCCCCATTCCTGTGGGATGCCAGATAACAGAGCTTTTACTGTAGCTAAAAATATACTTCAAAAAGGCCCTGTGTAGTTTGAGAAATGACTTGGGTTAATGTTTAAACTACATGCTAATGGAGAAGATTTTAGGGCTCGTCTACTTGAGGAAATTAATGCATAATAGATTACTCCATTTACAAAGCTGAATTATAGTTATGCATGCTAAGAGAGCCAACATAGGAAGTTTGGGCAGAGTAGCTACTGTGATGTGAATTCACACCACAGCTTACTATGTACTCATACCATGTACCCTTACCGTCAGAAGGAAGGTACTGAATAGTACCTGCAATATCCATGTATATATCATGAAATCATCTGCACCTATATACAAGTCAGCTCCCTTTGACACTGTGTAACATATGAAATCTTGTAATGTTTACTGTACAGAACCACATGCAGACTGTCAAATCCAACATGTTCTTTGTACCCATGTACTTTTCTTTTGTACTGCAGGCTAGCCACCAGATATTTAAAAATAAATGTTATACAAATGGAATTGTGGACCCTTCTGTTATAGTAAAATGACCAACAATATTTTACTCAGAGAAAGATACTAGACTTTGTTTTTTAATTACATCACCAGTATGTGAAGAGGCAGAAGATGAAAGAGAGGATGCCTTCTGCAGAATATATACATAAATTGCTCATGACTTTTAGTTGAATATTGCACAAAATAGTTTGACTAGAAACATACAGTTTTGCATCTCTGAAATGGTTAATTAGATACTGACACGTTGTCACAACGGTCCCCCGGCACAAGCTGAAATCCTTCTGCTACTGTGGTAGCAGTGAAGCATGCTGGCTCTACAGCAGTAGATCCATTCTCTGCGTGTGCGTGTTTTATAAATTGTCTTACAAAGATCTAAATAGTAAAAACTGGCAAGAATGAGACAAAGCTCAGGTTTTCATTGAGAAACAGTTTTTCCTACTGAATGCTGGCATTTATTCTAAAAGAAAAATAACAAATGGAACAGCAATTTGAGTTCTGGTCACCCAACTGTTTATTAGGCCTATGCGAAATGACTAGTATTCACTTCGGATTTGGATTTGGCCAATTCGGGGGACAGCAATTCAATTCATTGATTCGAATCAGTGTCCCAAATCAATTGGGCCAAATCTGATGCAGAGATTCAGCCGCCACTGAATCAGGCCAAATCTAACAGACCCCATCCCCGTCAATGGCTGCCCCGCTTGGCCCCAGCGTCCTGGCATTTTGAAAAGAAAAAAAAAAGCCCCGCACTCACTGGCTCCAGCCAAGTTGGGGGTGATCCCCACTGCCACATGCTGTGTGGGGGGACTCTGCCCTGAGCTCCCAGAGGCCCCGATGGCTGCTGCAGCAGCTGGTGAGTGTGGGGCTTTAAAAAAAAAAAAAAAAGTGCCAGGACACTGTGGCTGGGCGGGGCAGTCATTGATGGGGCTGGGAGAGCGGGTGGGGTTTGGGGGGCGCTCAGGGAGCCTGGGGGAGCGGGCAGGGGATGGGGCCTGGCAGGGGTCCCCCATAGCCCTGCCCCCCTCCTCCAGCTCCCCTGCCCCCTACTTACCAGCATGGAGCCCGGGTGCAGCTCCCTGCGGCAGTGAGCGTGGACTGCCCGAATCTCCGAATCCAAATAAATTCGGAGGCTTCGAGTCGATTTGGACCTTTTTACTGGTCTCCCACAATTCGATTTGGAGTCAGAGATTTGGCCACCAAATCAGGACGAATCTCCTCTGAATCAAATCAGCAACTGAAGCTTCACATACCCCTACTGTTTATCTCTGTGCTCCTTTACTGGACTAGGGGGAGCAGCAGCATCCTATTGCCTCAGGGGCATGCAATTATTTCAGGTGGAGGGCCACTTACTGAGTTTTGGCAAGCCATCGAGGGCCACATGACAGGAAGCCAGGGGTAGATAAATATTAATTTTCTACATTTTTTAAGGACCTTGTGGGCGGGACAGAATGGCTTGGTGGGCCACATTTGGCCCACCTCTGTATTAGCTACTGCTTTACCTCATTAAGGCACATATAAACAGATTTGTAAGTGTATGGCCATGTGCTACTTGTACAAATGTCCATCCATAGAAACTAACTGGTGACTCAATTTAAGCTGCAGTTCATTATGGAACAGCAACAGAAATATCTGTTACCATTTCAAAAGAAAGCACTAGGTTCACAGTATCATGTTAAAATATTTAATAGGGAAATATTTAATAGGGAAAATCTTAAGCATTTTATTAAACATGTAGTTTTACATTTTTCTCTTAGACATGTCCAAATAGAGGTTTGTAATAATAAAAAAAAATGCACATTTGTTGTTCTTTATATGGACAAAAACCACTGACCTGGAATTTTCTTGACAGAATAAAGTATGAAACGAATTCTGCATTAAATAAAACTGAGGAAGATCATACAGAAAGAAATAAAATCGGTGTTAAGACATTTACTTTCTTCCTAAAACACTAAAATATTCCATGGTACTTGCATTACTATTACTCAGAGTTTTGATCTTTAATAAACCTTAAAAAGGTGGATAATTATCTACTACATTTTAAATAGTTCTATTAAAATGCACAACTTACTTTCTCCTTTAAAAATCTCAATGTTACTGCTTCTAAATTCAAGTCAAAATACAATGCTCTTTACAGATACATATATGTACATAAGACACTAATATTTTATGTATAGGGTTACAACAGTGTACGGCTTTAATTTTGACTTGTAATATACAAGGCAACCTATGTTATTTGAATGTATATTATTCAGATAAAACGAGCAGTCTGTACGGAGTTCAATGCATATAAAGTCTAATGCTGTGGTTTTCAAAAAGTACCTACGCATGATGGGTATCTAATTCCGACTTGCTCAGGAAGATTTTGGCTCCTCTCAGGCCCTTCTGAAAAGTCTCGGGCACGAACTTTAACACATTACAAAAAGAAAAAAACAAATAAGCTATAAGTAAGGGAAGTACCTTACACTGAACAATATGACATTTTGGAAAAGTACGAGTCAGTTATCTTGTTAGATCACCACACAAAGGCAGCTCTCTCACGTAACATCCGTACACCAAATCGCTGCCATTCTCGCTGATATATCCAGAGTTCTTGAGTTGTATCAAGGCAGGCCAAAACTGCACCCCCTTTCCATGCAATCAAACATGGATCCATATCCTAAATATAAAAGAAAGATTAGATAAAAATTCCAGATCTTGTGTGAAGAGAGGTCCTCAATAATTTCAGCTCCCACTTTAATTCAGTGGGACATAAGATTCTGGAAAAAAGTCAGTCTAAAAATGTATTCAGGAAAAAAGCATTTGCAGAAACCATAACTATTTCTCCTTGGGTCTGTTTTATTAAGCAACTCGAGAATCACCAGTTTTTATTGTCTGTTTTAATTCAGGGTAGTCATAGCAGGAAAAGTCTACCCTTGCTAAGATTTTGCATTTAAAAATTTTTGAGTTATGTTATTTACATTCTTAAAACCATACTTCCTCTTATTTTTCTTGAATGAATGCAAGCAGAAAGCTAATACAATCTACTGACAACTGAGCCTTTTTCTTAAACTTTACTTTGTTCTTAAATCTAATTTTGTTGCCATAGGTTGAGTTCCTTGATCTGAAAGAAGCAATTAGTGTTAATCTAGAAAACATAATGTCACAATAACTATCTCTTCTACTTTTAGATACAGATATACAACGACAGTTAAGGGCACTTTGTGCCTGAAATCTTGTCCAACATCTCCCCAACTACAGAGCTGATCCAATAAAAGACCCTTACCTCTCATAGCTTATAACATAGCAATCTGAAAGTCTTCTCCCAATAGACATGTAAATGAACAGTGATGCATAATAGATTTTTAAATCTTTAAGATTCCAACTAGTGACCAATAAACTCAGCTTCAACCATTCCGTTATCAATCAACATACCTTAGGTCTTGTAATGACTTCCACATTTTCAACAACTCTTCTAAACGAAGGAGGCATTTTGTTGAGAATCCGGTGTTGAAGAAATTCTTGAGCTTTATGAAACATCAGACCTCCTCCCACTACTAGGATGGAACTGTACATCTTCTTCTTGGTATCATCAGATGCTGGAATGATTTAAAAATATAAACAAGTGCTAACATTGTGTACGCTTGGACAATGAAGGGAAAAAAAAAAAATCAGTCAAATGACTTGGTTAAATTTATATTAAAAGCAGATGTGTCTTAATTACTAACAGCACAAAAGACATTCAACTAAAATGGGCTTTCATCACATATACGACGTGATGGCAGTATAGTTATTTTCTAAGAGACAAACATAATGGAAAGAACTGTACTTCCTGTAATGTAATGAAAGATGTTAAGAATTGCTTCAAGCTAAACCAAATGACTGGGAACAAAGTATTCTGACATCATGTAAATACAGTTCTTACCACAGCAGTCAATACTGTGAAGAATGGCTTTGTCAAGTCCTAATGCTTTCCCTTCAAACTGCGATATAGCTGTCTTCCTGGACATGTGTGCTGCTAGAGGTTCCTCAGACTCATTTCCTGTTATTAGACAATCACCCTGAGAGGATCCTAGTTCCACTTCTTGAGGATAGATCCTCTCTGAAATGTCTGAGGACTGACCACGTAGATCTCCCTCAAATCCACCAGGCTTAGACATGGACTTTCGATCAGCTGTAGCTTTGGCAGACTTAAAAATAAGATGATAAATTGGTAAGTTAGTTTTATTTACACAAAAAATAGATGTTCCTTCATGCACTGCTTGACCACAATAATTTAAACACTGTATTTTGTTTCTTTTACTTCACTTTATCTTACTGAGACCTGCTGAATGCTGCTTTTCCAAACCCAGATAAGTTTCCCTAAACTCTTCTTTAAGAAAGTATAGTAACTTCACTTTTCAAGTCCATCCAACTACATTCCTAGCATGAATGCAATTATACTTGTTTAGCTTATTCTCCTTAGTTTCTAATATACTCACCGCTATTCAAAAAGTGGGTGTAGATCAGCACTCAATTCATAAATCCTATACATCGGTATATTAAAACTCACTTAAATTATTTACCCAGAATTTTATGGTAGTTAGATTTGAACACATTTAGGATTAGTCCCTTGAACAATGCTTAAAGTGCTGCAGATGCTTTTTACAATCTATTTACAATGAACATAAGAGTTTATTGATTGGAAAAATGCAGAGAATGCCCCACAGTAATGAGGCTAACAGCGATATTCGGTATATAAATTATAAGATATTTTAGAATTATTGCACGTTAAAAGGTACTGCGACCTGTTACACAAGATGGAAAGGCAAAGATCCCAAATGGATGTCATTAGTATTATGATAGCGTTGGGAGTGCTACTGTAGCCTTGATGGTCCCAGAATTATGGACGAGGGAAGAATTTTCATGGGTGATATCTTTCTTGCACCAACTGCATGGTTGGGATAAAATTAGACAAGCTTTCAAGCGCAAGGCATTTTTCATCCCCAAATCACTGTATATTATGGTTAACTTCTAAACTAGGTAGTTAAATTCTGAACTTCTTAAATTGCCTATACTAGAGAAATTAGGCTTTACTTCCCTATTCCTGTTCTGCAAAGCTGTTAATCCAAAAAGGCTAAGAGATAGCAGTTATACAGTGGCTGCATTTCAATGGAGGGTGAAGAGTTTTGCTAAGCTACACACAGATATCAATAATTTCCTGGTTAAGTAATAGTTAACCAAACATTTACACACCTGCTCCTGTTTACTTTGCGTAGCTAATAGATAGTGTTCATCATGGGGATCCTCAGCATCACCTTGTGATCGGTGTTGCAAAGCTGTCATTTTTTGCCCCACAATTCCAAAAGTTGCTGGATAAAACAAAGCCATTGGAGCCTACAAAGACAGAGATGAAATACTGTAGTTTCACTACAATTTTAGTTTAATGGATACACATTACATTTATTCTAACAAGTACCCTGATTTATTTTTACTGGATTTACAATTTTAAGCATCTCTCACCTCAGAATTGAAGGAAGACCATTTTGTTTCAAGAAGGCTTTTAAATAAACTTAAATATCTAAGTTTGTTCAGTTGCAAGCCATTGCAAGAGACACCTAGGGACATCATATACCTACCTATAAATTTAACTTAAAAACATGACATCAGATGGTAAACCAGAGTTCATAAATCAGTGCTGTTAGACAGCATATTGCAAAATAAGGAATCATAGTAGTGAGAAATGAAACTACCTTCTTTAATTAGCATCCCTGCTCCTACAAATTGCAGAGTTTTATGCAGTCATTGTGATGTAACAAACCAATGGGGGTTAACCTCTTTGGCAGACATGCCACAAAGTAAACTCTGCAATGGACCCAAGTGCCACTGTGATCCTCTTCCTTGCCTAATTTGTTGCTCTGCTTTCTGCTCTATCTGCCACTGTGTTCCTTGCTCCTTCCGTAATCCATCATACGAGCACACAGACATTGCCCATGCCAGTTGTCCATGCATGCCAGCAGGTGGCCACTAGGGATGTGCAAAATTTCGACAGGCATTTTGTTTTGAAGCTGGCTTGATGTGCTTTGAGCTCAAAACAGTGACATTTTCAATTTGTTTTGTTTCACAAAAGGCTTTGAAACAGCTTTGAAACTAAATGAGGGCATGCAAAACGTTTCAATGTTTTGAAATGTTTTGAGTTTTGAAGCCAAGCTTGCTTGCAGCTAAACAGAAACTAAGGGAAAGGAGGGGGAAGAGGGGGGAAGGACTGCTCTGATATTGACATATAGCTCCCTGTTCAATTCCCCAGCTTTCTCATCACTTCCCACAGGCCCCCAGATGATGCGGGATGACGGCAGGCTGCTGCTGCCAGCTGGTAATAGCAGCAGCTCAGAGCTATTTCCCCAGCTGGCAGCAGCAGCCTGCTGAAGAACCACACACAGATCCAGGGGCCCGCACCCCACAAGAGGGCTGTGCCAGACTCTTCCTGGGGGGTATGGGCCCCGGGATCTGCACACAGGATGACAACATGCTGCTGCTGCCAGCTGAGGCCAACACCAGTACACGAGTCTGCCCAGCACAGCCCTTGCCAAGTGCCAGGAAGAACCCAGTGCTGGTGCTGGCTCCAGCATGCTCTCATCCTGTGCACAGATCTGGGGGCCCACGCCCCCTAGGAGGGCTGTGGGGCTGTGCCAGCTGGCAGCGGCAGCATGCTGTCATCCTGCACACAGATCTGAGGCCCCCACGCCTCCTGGGAAGAGTCTGGCACAGCCCTGCAGCCCTCCCCAGGGCGCATACCCCCAGATATGTGCACAGGATGACAGCAGGCTGTTGCTGCCAACAACTGACATGAGTTTTGCTTTGAACAGTTTGAGGTGCAGTTTTCTAGAAACCCCTCCTTAAAACTTGGCAGGCTTCATGCCCTCAGAAGGGGCTACCATCCCTGCAATTTTCATCTGAATCAGGTAAGAAGTGAAAAAATTATAGGCATTTTCATGATTCCCCATTATAGCCTATGGGCGAAACGTCGAAACAGTGAAAGTTTTGATGAAATGAAATGGAATAGTACTTCAAAACAGGTAAATGAAACACTGTCCCTTCGAAACGGAACTCTAAACGAAATGGTGCTGTTTAGCACAGCCCTAGTGGCCACCCCTGCAATAGACACTTAAATTAATGTTAATGATATTTTTTATAAAACAATGCTAATATCCATCCATAAGTCTAATTTGTACAGCATGTTGGGGGATATACCCACCAAAATATGAGAGTTAAGAGACAACCAAGCCATCCAGTGTTCCGTGGAGTAGGCAACCGGGTAAATGCTGTAGGATGAAAGACACCAAGACAAACACTGAATATGTTACTTTTAGGTACACATTTTGAAATTACCTGTAGTTTTTCATCCCCTAAACGGAACTGGTATAATAAGGCTGGAGAGTCCGGATGGCGAATTTGGAACTCATGGTCTTGCAGTCCAGAAATATCCTGGTATCAGTCAAACATACCAACATACATTACTAATTTGGAACAACTTAATAAGATCACTCTGCTACTCTTTAAGCACTAAGATAAAAGGTAACAAAACTGCCATAACAAGTCAGAATTTTGTTTTCAGTTATCCCCCAAATTCCTCCATTTTCTAAAGCCTCCATTCTGCAACAGAATCTGTTAGTACAGCCTCTTTTCCATGTGGTCCACAACTAAAGCTTTGTCTGGATACCAAAGTCCATGTTCACAGATCTTGTTGTAGGCTAAGGCCTTAAAGTAGGAACTATATGACTCCGGCTGAAATCATCACCCAACAGCAAGAGGAAAAATCATGCCTTAAAACCTATACATGATCTCTATATGCCTAAAAATATGTGTTTCTAGAGATTAATATTTCTCTTACCCAAAATAATGGTTCAGTTTAGAAAGCATTATGTTTTCTATATTCATACAACCCATTTCTATATATACCCCTCTACCCTAAAACAGAATAGTTTGAAAAATATTTTCTTTATATTGCAATGTACAAATCAGCTGTTATATTTTATGCATAACTGTCATGGGTTTTTTTTTTCAGTAAACAGCACTACACTGTAAAACCACATCTAATCATCTTGGAACAATCTGTTACTCTGAAAACTCTCCACTTCCTTCCTCACCTGGTCTAAATGACAAAATGTCTCTTTGAGGTGCTGCAGGAGAAGGCAGTCCAATTTGTTAGTTAACTGACAATCTCTGTAAGGAAATCCAGCTCGCTGCATAAGCCAGTAAAAACACCTTGATACATCAGACCCTCCATATGCAAGGCACAACCTAAAACACAGAGAAAGAAACCAAAACAGTTGGTTCATTCATTTTCCCTGTCGCTAAGATATTGTGTGTCAGCATAAGAAGGAACGTGAACATTTTAGAGTCAAGGTGCTTATAACCTCCACATAATTTACACAGCAGATGGAACTAGTTCCTGCTTACTCTGTATATTCCTCAGCTATATGGCCCATATTATGGTATGGACCCTACACACTTATGGGACTGCCTTCTCTCTTAAATTCCACCATGGTCCATAAGGTCAGCCAAGAGCAACCCCCTGAAATACGATCTGTGCACCACATCTGTTTGGTAAAAACCATGTAGGAGGTCATTCTCAGTAGTCACTCTTCAGCTCTGGAATTCCCTACCACTTGTAGTCTGTCAGAGCATAAGCCAGGTCTTCTCCTGGAAGTGCTATAAAACCTTTTTATTTGGGCAAGTCTTCAGCAAGCAGGCTTAAGTTTAGGGGTGCTGTCTGGACAGTTTGTTCTATTATATATTATTCCATTGCAGCATTTTTAGCTGTCTTCATAAATTGTCTGTTTTTTCTTATAAGATGTCCTGAGCTACTTAAGGGGAGGGCAGCATATAAACCAAATAAATGTAATGGGATTCTCTTATTTTGACTCAATTATTTAACAAACAAGCCTGCTACATGCTTACAGTGTTGCCTTAACTCAGACTAGTATATAAGCCTTTGACTTTAGAAACAAGTACAGTAATATTAAATACACACACCCACATTTGTTACCACATTTTTCACTTATGATCTTGCAGATTAAAAAGTTACCGGGTATTGCGATGTGAAACTCCATCCTCCACACAACAAACACTGGTCTTCTGATCGCCCACATCCACTATACATGCACTACCTAAGCCACTTCCAAAAGTAGCACAGACAGACTCCTGATGTACGACAATACCTAGAAAAATAACAATAAAATATACATCTGGTTTTAAACCAAGCTCCTGAAATGTATCTCTGTCATTACAATAGCATTATTTTTTAACTTACTAGGGGCCTGAAACTGCATAAAAAAATTACGTTCTACAGAAAGTGACACCATTTGCTACGATACTCACACTTTCCATCAATGAAAAGACCCTTAAATGTTGAAGAAAAATAACTTAAGAGTGGAGTGAAAAGCTGTGTTCAAATATTCTTTTAAGAATGAATTTAAAAATTTGGATCTTACAGTAATCTTAGATTTGAAACTGGTATTCAATCATCATTTGCAACAAGGCTTCAATCATCAGGAGCAGACAAGTAATTTTACTCAACGCTGTTTTAATAATATGCAATTTTCCTGATTTCTTGATTAATGTACAATTTTCTTTAGAATGTGCACTATAATGTTTTAAACAGAAAAAAGACCAGGTTTGAATCCATCTCTTTCTCCCTCCATTCCTCTTTGAAACCTCACAAACAAACTACTCCTAGTTACATCAAATATGTACTCTTCTATCTAAACAGCATGAGAGAACAACTCGCTTCAAAACCTCTTCCAAACTTTGAAGGAAGAGGATCACTCACAGTTGAGTACGTGTTTAGTAGAAAAAAATAGTATTGTAAAATAAGTTACTTAAGAGGAAGAAGCTGAGAGTTGAGTTACTTTCTATAATTGGCTCAGCTCTTTAATGAGTTGATATTTAGGAAACAGCACCCTCAAGTGGACATGCTGAGAACAATTATCTTTATTTTTGCCCTATTATATCTTCTTGAATCAAACAGATGTATACAAGTAGAATTAAAAGGCACTATTCTTCTCATGTAATGTGAGCACCCCTAACAAGACCATCTGACAAAGCATGAAATTAGAATGCTTCTCAAAAGCATTAGGTAAGAGTTAGAAACAACTGCTGGAGTACAGGGACATAACCTGGTAGTTGGTAGTTAACTTGGAGAAACAAATTGATCTTGTTTGTGGTATATTATTTGTATGTATGGGTGCATGTACACACACCTGTCTGGATGTAGTAAGTGAGCTGTCCCTCTCCCTCCCACAGTTACATCTTTCAAATGAAATGTCACCTCCCTATGTTTAATTTTCTGTGTCAAGTGTAGATACAGGAAAGCAAGTTCTGAAATCTATCATTCAGCAAAGATGAGGAAATATACTTGCTGCTGTGGCAGCATTCAGGAACTGTGCCTTTATTACTTATTAAAACTCAGCAGAGTCATTATGTTCTTTAACTGCTTGCACGTAACTTAATCGTTTACAGTATCCCCTAATGTACAGCTTATGATTCCTTTCCACTTTTCTTAGCTTCTCTCTCAATATTTCACGTTGTGCAAAGAGCTTTAAATACCTCACACAGAAATAGACTTACTGGTTTCTTCAAGGATTGGTTGAGAAGCTTAAAACTGAGAACTGTTCATATGGCACATTACTGTCACTACTATGGCGATTCTCTGAGAAGATACAAGTCTTGCCCATTTAAAAGAAGTCAGATTTTCTAGAAAAATATTTAGTTGTATGAACCAGAAAAAAATATTACAGGTATAGCTCAGGTTTTCCCTTATTTTAAAATAGAAAAAGGACAGACTTCTATAGTAACCAAAACACAGAAAAACATGAGAAACTATCCAAAAGACAATTTGTATTTTTGTTACTGTCCTGATTTTAGTGTAACTATTTCCGTAAGCCAGCTTCTACTACAGTGCATGAGAAAGAGAATAGTATATCCTTGCATTTTCATATCCTAAGAATCTCAAAATGCTCTGCAGGCTGTCTGCATAGGGACTTAACCCACCACTGAAATGCAACAACATCTGTGGCAAAATGTCAATCAGTGCCTGCTCCAGTGTAAAATGTCAATCTGTAGCCATACAAGAAACTGAATGCCAAGAGCAGCTGTGCTATTTTTCTTCTCAAGGTACTGTTATATGCCAGCCTTAACTGAGACAATAAACTTGGTCTTGTGACAAGTAACAGAAGAACATGGGTAACTTACCCAACATTTGCTGACAAGTACACCCTGCCCCAATAGACAAGATTTAGAAAGTAAGTGGGAACATGTTAGGAACTTTCTTTGGAAACAGAAGGTGGGTCCAGCTCAGAAGTCAAATGCCTTTCAAAACAATTTTTTGCACCATACCAATAATGAGTATTAAATACTTGCTGATTTACCTGAAAAGCCCATCTTCATTAGGATCATATTTACCAACTCCTTCACATGCTGCTTATTATAGATGTCTGGAATCAGTAAAATGCATCTGTAATACTGAACACAAGAACAGCAAATTAAGACCACTTTTCAAAGCAACAGAGTTCAAAACAGTTCTTCTGTATACACTAGAAGCTAGATAGTACATGCATAGTAAGCTATACAGAGGACCTACCAAGAACCAGTATAACTGAAAAAGAGAAGCAGCTAATTAAAAATATATATATGATTTAAAAATCAGTTCACAATAGTATTAAATTGTATATACAAAATGTTATAGGAGGTTTACAAACATTTCAGGCTACAGACAAATCAGATACTAAGCAAAGAAATTACACAAGCTTTATGAATTTGGTCCTCAGTCCTTTCAATTCAAGTAAACATATGAACACAAAACAATGATTTGAAATGTTAAGCTGAATTTTAAAAAATCTAATATCCTAAAAAACTCTGATACCAAATCCTACTCTCAGGTAAGTGGGCAGGATTAACTCCAAGTGAAGCTCATAGGACCTGCATGAGCCAGAAGGCAACATTCAGCCATAAAAAATCATCAACGAAGGGTTTAGAGGCAACAATGTCAGCAGTAGGGCGAAGATATCTGGTTGCTCCCTAGCTGATACCTTCCAAAGCCCTCTGGACAATGCAGCAGTGGGTATAGGAAAGAAAGTTGCCAGTATCTCACCTTTAAATCTTTCAGTGGTATTTCTAAATATTTTTGTATTGCATGAGACCATATAACTTCAAGATCTGCTAGCACTGCAGTTAGGGAGCCTCCAGGCCCTGGGTGGATGTTCAACTGTCCTCGTCGGATAGGCCAGTGAATATTATAGCAGTCTAATGGATTTACATACAGTGCCTGAAAAGAAAAAAGAAAGTCCTATATATAGTCTTCCTCAGTCTCTTTCAACAAGCAACTTTGAAACTATTTTGATTCACGGGCAGGGTACACAAATGGCCTAAGCTATTATTGCAAAAACAATATATTTTCTTAAAACATAACTTCTTTTCAATGGGAAATGAAGATAAATGGCTTCCATCAATAGCAGAAGAAAGACTGGACCATAATATATAAAGGAGGAAGCACATATGGTAGTTAAAGAACTTATTTTCAAAGTTACTTGAATATTCATGACCATAGCAATCCATCGAAGGAGCAGGTAACATATTCTGAACACTGAATCAGATTAGAGAGAGAAACAGAAATTAATATGTAATGATAAACCTTTAAAAACACTTTCTTGTTCAAAGGAAACTGACATACATATTACTTGATGACTAATGCTTTACGTTCCTCTTGTTGCCAGTGTCTTGCCTTTTCCACACATTAGACCGGTGATTCCCAAACTGGGTGCCACAGCATCATGGGGTGCCACCAGATCCTTTGAAGGATGCCACAAGAGGGATTTGTACACACGCTTGCACTGCAGCCCCAGGTGCTTTTAAAAGCACCCAGCGCTGCAGCACATGCAGTTGTACAAGCAGCAAAATGCTCGTTGGTGCTGAGAATATGGCAGCAGCATGCTTTTGAACTAAAACACATATACAAGTGCATGTGATGCATACTTATACAAGTGCATGTGATGCACCGCAGTGCACATCAGCTCATGTGTGGAGCAGACTCAATTAATCTCCGGTGCATCGCAGGACAAAAAGGTACATGTATAAATGCTCAAGGTACAAGGAGATAAATCAGGGGTGGGCAAAATATGGCCTGCACGTCATTCCATCTGGCCCATGGGGCCCCTTAAAAATGTAGAAAATTATTATTTCTCTGCCCCTGGCTACCTGTCAAAAATGACAGGAACCAAGGGCAGTAGGACCCAGGCTAGCAGCGGGGCCGGGTTACAAGCTGGTGCTGAGCACAGGGAAAAGTGGCCCCCTTGCTCGCTGTGTGGCCTGTGCCCCGCGCTCACAGCCTGCCTGGGACTGCCTGCATCTGCTCCAGACAGCCTCGCATGGGCTGCGAGCACCGGCCACGGGGTCGGCGAGGGGCCGCTTTTCCCTGTGCTCAGCACCAGCTTGTTCCCTGCCGGCAAGCAGGGGGTCAGGGCTGTGCACTGACCCCCGCCTGTACCGGCTGGGGGGCACTGGGTGCGAGTGGGTGGGGAGCCAGTGGGAGTACAGGGCCTGCACTGGTTCATAGTTTCATAGATTTAGGGGTCGGAAGGGACCTAGTAGATCTTCTAGCCCGACCCCCCGCCAGGGCGGGAGAACAACAAAACCCCAAAACAAGAAACGGGACTCAAATGAGTCCAGCCAGGTAGGCATCCAGCCTCTTCTTAAAGACCCCCAGGGTAGGGGCCAGCACCACTTCCCTTGGAAGTTGG
>NW_017728997.1:30331690-30335051 GCF_001723915.1 Gavialis gangeticus | reverse complement strand
TCCTTGATGATCTTCTCAAAGAGTTTCCCCAGGATTGAGGTAAGACTGACGGGCCTATAGTTGCCCGGGTCCTCCCTCTTCCCCTTCTTGAAGATGGGGACCACATTTGCTACCTTCCAATCATCTGGCACCTGGCCCAAGCACCACGATCGTTCATAGAGCCGTGCCAGGGGCCCTGCAATAACCCCAGCTAGCTCCCCCAACACCCTGGGGTGGAGAGCATCCGGACCCGCTGACTTGAACGCGTCCAGCCCCTCCAGAAGCTCTCTAACCCGGTCCTCCCCAACCTGAGGTCTGTGCCAGTGGGGCCCAGAGCAGGGTGGCAGGAGTGCAGGGGCTCTATGGAGCCAGGCCAGCTTCCCGCTCTCCCTGCTGGTGCAGCCCAGCCCAGCTCCACAAACCCCTGCCAGCCTGTGACCCGCTTTGGGCCCCACCAGTGCTGGCCTTGGGACACTGGTCCCAAGTTGGTGACCAGGGGGCGGGGCATCTCTTTAGGGGTGGGGCACCTGTCAAGGGGTGGGGCTACCCACGTGGCCCTTGACATTCTGCCAAAACTGGATAAGAGGTCGTCTGCCCGAAATAATTGCCTGCTCTTGAGATAAACGCAAGCTCAGACTGGCTGATTCTCCATCCATACGGCCTGGCCCCTCTGCAAGGAGGTACATGTTATAATATAGAAATCAGTTTTTAAAAATGGAAGTCACTCAATTCACAAAAGTTATGGAGGCTTGCCTTGTGTCTAAAAAGGATGAAAACCACTGCACTAGACAGAGTGGGTTGGCTTTTCATTGTGGCCATGGAGTAATGCTGGTTTATACCAACACAGTACTTTGCTTATTGTTCCTATTAAGGTGACTCTGTAATGTTTAACAAGTAAGTATTTGTTCAGGTTAGGGAATTTTTCATGTCCTCCTGAATAACACGTGAATAGTCTTTTAGCTTTTTGTGAACACTTTTTCACCTCCCAAGTAGAAACATATCATCTACTGTTTGAATATATTCAGTTTACTTTGCCTTTTGAAATATAACCATATCAGATTGTGATCAGATTAAATATTTGCACTAAAGAACTATATTAGAATTTTGTTTCAGTGGTGGAAAAGTGAATTCCTACCTCTTCTCCAACCAAATACTCAGGATGATGAGATGTATTTGTCCATTTGGTCCCAGAGCTGTGATCTAAAATAGCTGGCCGCATCTGTCTGTTGTATGATCGGGCCTGAAATGCATATTAAATTGCATAGCATTAAGAAACATCTTGCCAATCACAATATCTTTCTTTTTCATCTTACGTATGAAAAAGAAAGATAACCACAAAGTTCATATGTAAGAGTGCACTTCCCTCTTCCTCTTCTATTTGGCCAAGGCACACTTTGGCACTGAGTGCACTACTGCTTACTGCTGCAATAACTCTACTCTCACCCCAAAGAGGAATCAAACTGAACTACTGTGTAACAGGACAATTTAATAAAGTATGATGAAAGAGTTACCTGATCAGGTGACACTGGTATACGCCTTGCCCCATTGGACATCTTTTTAGACCATATTGCTTGGTCCACCATTTTAAGGCCATTTTGTCTTTGCTCAGTGCTTTCAGGTTTCTAAAGGAAAAAAACAAACAAACCTGTGCAACTTGATAAAATTTCTTGCAAAATAAGAGAGATCATGCACATCTGAACATTGATAATGCTGAAGCTGGTAATAAAACATGAAATCACTGCAGGAACATAATGTCAGACTATAAGGATGGCGGACAACATGCATGATGGGGTATATTTATTAAGAGGAAACACTCTTTTATATTACAGCTCCTGAGGCAAACCTACTGAGGACTGGCTTGCGTTGTAGTCAGTTTACTAACCCTGCCCAGGTAACTCCACAAACATCAAACAGCAAAAAACACGCTAAATAACAGTCTGTTTAGAAAATAAAATGTAAAAATATTTGAAATGTTACTTTTGACAGTAATTTGACAGTAAAGACTCAAATTACAAGAAGGTTAAGTTGCTTAGACCAAATTTGCCTAGACCTCACAACAGAACAAGATTCTGCTGTGTTAATTTTTAAAACATAGGGGCTTTGCCAAGCAGTGGAATCTTTTGAGAAACATGGAATGAATTGAATGCAACAGGAAGAACATCAGACCCAGGATTCCCAACCAAAAGCAGCACAACACAGACTTTATTAAACAGCTTATTTTAACCAACCCCAAGGTTCCCAATTTCCAAACATAATGTGTTGCTAGAACATTTGCTCCCTTACATTAAGCCCATCTCTGAGGAGCCAGCTATCCCTGTACGTGGCTTGTCCTTGCTGCTTGTGTCTTCTCGCAATGAGGTGGGGAACGCTCACAGGCAGTGTGTCGGTGGCTCTTCCTAGCCTCAGCGTGGTGGACCCAGGGTGGATCACAACAATGAAGTTGCTTTGTATTTGCTGGAAACATTCAAACAGACGCACAAGTGTAACAGGCCCCTGGCCACATACCCCCGGAGGCTGAGGGGGCACAGCAACCGTCCGCAGGTGGCAGGGACATTCGTGACGTGGGCGCTGGTGGGTAGCAGCCAGCAGCAATCAGGGACTGCGTGCAGATGCTGCTGGTGGTGGGGCTGGTGGCAAGCAGCAACTGCCCACAGGCACAGCTGGCAGCACCGGTGGTGCTTTTCCACAGGGGGTGCACGTGCACTCCCTACACGTTGCCACTGCCCCTGGTGCTCAACCTTTCTGCCTGGCAAGCGGCACTGGCAGGGTCCGCAGCCGGGATCCACCTGGGGGTCTCAATCCAACACTGGGGACAGGAGTACCACCGGGGTGGTGGGGGTAACCACCTGGGGGGAAGCGGGACAGTGAAGGCCGGCTTCAACACCCCCACCCAGGGAAGAGGCTGGCGAAAAGGGCGCAGCAGGAATCAGTGTTGCCAGGTGTACGATAATTATGATATTTGTACAATAATTTCAACCCTTGTACCATGTACAATCAATAAGAGTAAAAGGGTGCAAAATGTAGCATAATTTTTTAGACCGTATGAGCATATGCAAAACCCAAGTCACTTTCAGGGAGTCTTAACTGACTTTTGGGTTTGCTGTCACCACTTTCTCACGGCCGCTTGCCTCAAAATAAAGAAACGCTTCCACTCTGACCCAGGTCTCTCTCACTACCGAGTACAGCGACC
The DNA here is from genome assembly GCF_001723915.1 of Gavialis gangeticus. NCBI lineage: Eukaryota > Metazoa > Chordata > Crocodylia > Gavialidae > Gavialis > Gavialis gangeticus. The sequence goes on along the minus strand of NW_017728997.1, from coordinate 30,331,882 downwards.
AATAAAAAATAAACACCACGTCTTATCTGCGGTCTGTCAGTGCCCGACAGTCTTCGGCGAATGCGATAATTTTACAGTTTCACATTCAAGACCTGGCAGCGCTGTGCGGGGAAGGGATAGCAGCCCAGCTGGGCTCGGGGCCGGGGCTAGGGACAGGGGGAGCGGACCGCGCAGCGCCAGCCGGGGGCAGAA
>NW_017728997.1:30329893-30331662 GCF_001723915.1 Gavialis gangeticus | reverse complement strand
CCCCGGGCGCCCCGCGGCCGCCAGCACCAGGCCCGGCCTCACCTCCTGCAGGGACTCGGGAACTGCGGCGGGCACGATGGGCCGTTTCGCCCCGCGCTGTTCGCGCTCCTTGTCGCGCTCCCGATCCCGCCCGTTCTCCACCTCACCCTTCTCCGCCTGCGTCATGGCCGCCGCGAGCCCGCGCACACCCCGCCGGCACCACGTGACCGCGGACAAGGGGCGGGGCTGCGTCAGCCTCCGGCTGCTTTAAAGGTCCCCAACAAGCCACCCTCCCCACACCAGCCGGGGGGGGGGGGGGCGAAAGGCGGCGCCCCTCAGCACCCCACCGCACCGCACCGCACCGCACCAGCCCGAGCCCGAGCCGCACCGCTGTCAGTAGAAACCTGCTTCCCCAGGACAGCGCGCTGCCAGCCCGGCTCCCAGCGGGGCGTGAAGGTGGACGCAGGTAGGGACCCGGGGAAAGAACCCCCAAGGCAGTTTCCTCTTCCAGATTGAAAATACTTAGAGGTGGGGAAAGCTCACGTTTGCAGGCTATTGGTTAGTAAGAAATTAAGAGGACAGGTCTATTGTTCTGTATTCAGCTGCAGTGAGAAGTAGGTTGCAATACTAGATGAAAGGCATGCTGAAGTTAAAAGCACTTCAGTGAGGTGGGGGAGCTGTCACTATCTTGAAAATATGTAAGAAGCACGGTGGATTTCAGTGGGTTTTGGGCAGTATCTTTTATTGGATCCTTGTTGCAGGTGAGCAAAGCAGTGTCTAAGAGTGGCATCTCTCCCAGCTTAAGCTGGTCCACTAAAAGAGATCATCAAAAGCAGCTGCTGTAAGGGTTAGGATGTGTAGGTTCCCTGCATGTATTCATCAAATCTTCTCCATCAGCTTCTAAAACAAGCCTTGTAAGAGCATTTTCCTTTTCAAGCAATGTTATGAACAGTGTACTGCAAATGGAATGGTTTTATCCTTTCCTAGTAAGGATCACAGGAGTCCATGTTTTGCAAAGCCAAATATATTTACTTATTACTCTGCACCTACAATAAAATATTCATAAACTATACAAAAAACCCAATTTGGACAGACAGTAACATGTGCATTTAATAAAACTGCACTTCAGTCGCACTGGATCCCAGAAGAGGGAATTCCCAGTACAACTTCACAAATCTGCTTCATCACAGAACAGTTTCCAATTAGACGTACACATTCACATCTTTCAAACCTGTTTGGTCCACCATCAACACTTCTTCCTCTCCAACTTGTAAATGTGTAAGTCCAGTTGCCTGCTTTTTACAGCAGGCATTTACCTAAAATAAAAAAAAAACAAAGCAAATCCATAAGTACAGGACTAGATCAGACCTATGCACTGTATTAACCTAATGAATTAAGATATGTTATGGGCTCCACAATTCAAAAAAGATGTGGAGAAGCTTGAGAGAGTCCAGAGAAGAGCCACGCGCATGATCAGAGGTCAGGAAAACAGACCTTACAAGGACATGCTGAGAGCCATGGGGCTCTTTAGCCTGGAAAAGCACAGGCTCAGGGGTGATCTGATGGCCACCTACAAGTTTATCAGGGGTGACCACCAGTATCTGGGGGAACGTTTGTTCACCAGAGCGCCCCAAGGGATGATGAGGTCCAACGGTTATAAACTACTGCAAGACCATTTCAGGCTGGACATAAGGAAGAATTTCTTTACTGTCTGAACCCCCAAGGTCTGGAACAGCCTGCCATCGGAGGTGGTTCAAGCACCTACATTGAACACCTTCAAGAGCAAATTG
>NW_017728997.1:30319104-30324893 GCF_001723915.1 Gavialis gangeticus | reverse complement strand
CATTGAACACCTTCAAGAGCAAATTGCATGCTTATCTTGCTGGGATCTTATGACCCCAGCTGACTGCCTGCCCTTTGGGTGGGGGGCTGGACTCGATCTTCGGAGGTCCCTTCCAGCTCTAATGTCTATAAAATCTATGAAATTCATTTTAATTATATAACAGCACAAAAATTGAGACAAAATTGTAAAAACCTTTCATGCTATATTATCTTTTAAAACTTGTACTGCAATTTAATGATAATGAGTATTAATAGAATACAGAAACCCTACACATGCAGGATTTTTATGCGTGTCAGTTAAAAGAAAAAGTGAACTACCAGTCAGAGCACTTTTTTTCCCCCCAGGTCCTCTGGCCAGAGTCACCGTACAAAAAGGAGCACGTAAGAAAACATTACAGCCTAAAAACGTGTTTAAACCAAGTTAAAACATGACTCCATAACATAAATAGAAAAAAGAAAGCCCCTATAGCTCCACAGAATAAGCATAGGACTGGCAACAAAAGGTAACAGAAAAGTATTAAATAACGGAAGCTGTTGGTCCCTACTGATCAGTCAACCAGAACTCAAATTTATGAAATTTCCCTTTTTACATCCTCATTAAGTTTTCAGTTCCATTTGTTTTGACTCAATTTCTTCTTGCAACTTTTGTAAAAAGTGTTCTGCTACTGATATAAATTCCAACGGAAAGTTTAATTTTCATCCTATTACTTTTGAAATGGGTCCTAAAGAAGATATAACAAACTATAAGTTTACCTTCCTCATCCACCTCCAGCCATGGGTGGTGGACTGGGACCTCCACCAAAGTGATTTATTCGACCCATTCTACGGCGAGGATTTCCTGGAGGCCTAATTAGAGAGCAGAAGAAAATGTCACTATCACGGGAGGGCAGGTAAATAATAAAAATATCAAACTGTTATTATGGTTTGTACCTGCATAAGTCTACTGTTCATGGGCCCTTATAACAACTTGGTTTTTGTACATCAATAGTTGACTGCTGAAGAGCAGCCAAATTGTTCCCTCCATGTGAAAAGTTGCAGGAGGAAGTTTTGGCAAGAAAATCCCTGTAAGAATGCTCTTGTGAAGAGTACTTCTGATTTTTTTTTCTGCCCCCCCTCTCATGAGTAGTTGCCACAAAAAGGCAAGACCCCAGGGATCTATTGTAGGCAAAGGTCATCCATGAGGAAATCCTGTTTTGCATCCTTTGGCTGTCTAGCAGCAACTGGTTCCAAGTCTCCCAGAAAGTCTGCTGAAAAGATATAAGGATTCAGAAGCCAATAAGCCCTCCACTTTAACAAAGTGAGAGATGATCCACATGCAGATCACAGGTTTGATCCACAATTACAAGTCTACAAGAAAAAGGAGCTACACTATATAAAACCAGAAAAATACTTCCCATTACATAAGTTCTGGAAATTCTGTTACTCTGAATCTTTGGTCTTGTATTGCCATATTTCAATACACAGTGTACCATTTCTTACAAATTAAAGAGTAAGTGATCTTTTGTTAGAGAAAGCCAGGTGTATCTTAATTTCCTGGCATGATTTTTTTTTCTACCTGTTCTTAGTTAAGGTAGGGCACCACAACTTTAACATTTACATTAAACTACATTACTTAAACTAATGCAAAACTGAAGACAGACAATACCCTCTTCCATCATCGTATCTTGAATATGAGGAAGATGTGTACCCCTTCCTTCTCAAGTCTGGTTGAATAATACTCTGGAAACTAGAAATAATGGGAGAAAGGATAGATAGATTAACCAGTAAAATTAATAGTTTCTGCATGCTGGACTATACAGAGAAGTACAACTTGTGTTCAAAGATTAACTTTCAGGTGCTTGTTACTGCTGAGTAAAACCAGCAGTTCTCCAACTCCTTTTTTGTGAGCTAAAATCATTCCAGATTAAATTTAAGATGATAACCCTGACAAATATGGGCACCCAGGTTGATGCGCTAAAGTGTTTTTACCATGCACTCTGTGAAACTAGGATGTACATAAGATTCAAACCTGGAATTGAAGTGATAAAACCACTTAACTCATCTAGATATCCATCTAGAATCTAGCTAGGAACTAACTCGGTGTAGCAGGAGGCTTAGTGCTTCTTCTACTTTAAGAGAAGGCAGACTGCAGGTAAAGTAGTCGCAGGTGCTGCAGGAGGCAATCAGGAGTCACAAGACCCAAAAGGGGGCTGGGCTTGCAAGATATAAGCCCAGAGCCTGAGCTGGGGCAGATATCTGATCCTGATAGCCAAGATGTGAAGAACTCCTGAATGGCAGGGCTGCAACCAAGCTCCTGGCAAACACTTACATTGGGGTAACCAGTCTGCTGGTTTAGGGATTGAGATAAGGGGTGGAGGAGCTCTCAGTTGGCTTGGGACTGGGGCTGGGTCCCAAGGCTAAGGAGCAGGGCTACAGCTGAAGGGTTGAGAGAACAAGGAGGACTAGGGATCCATAGGTCACAAGGGGCAAGAGGAAGAGTCAGTGACTCATAGCTCAGGAGGGGTGTGCAGGGTCAGGGAACCCAGATACCTTGACTGCCCTAGGAGGGGCCAGGGCCCAGAAAGAGTCAAAGGTCAAGGAAGGGCCACAGCAGAAGACAGACAGGGCCAGGGATAAGCAGGTCAGAGGAAGGCAGAGTCTGCGCCAGGGGTCCAGTGCCACAAGAAAGTCAACATCAGGGTCAGGGCCCCAGGACCATACCCAGGAGGAGCTAAGAGGGGTGAACTACCCAGGTGAGCAGAGCAGGGGCTGAGCAGCTACCAAGGGGAGTTGTGGCCACCCATGTGATAAGCACTTCTAACACTTGAGTATTAGTCCAACACTTTAGTCAATAATCTGATTTCACTGATGACCAGAAACTTTTCAACAAAGTACACGCTCCTTACTCATTCATAAGGGCATAAACTTGAAGTAACTAGTTCATATTCAAATTGTATCAGCTACTGTGTATTAAGCTTCATGTAAGAATCCTCATAAATTAGAATATTTTTTCCTCTACAGAGTCTTGTATTTGGTACAGTTTTTTTTTCCCCAAGGGCAGTTAACCTAATTCATCACTTAAAATGGCAGGGGGTAACAACAACAACATGGAAAGCTCTGGTTGTGGGACACTGCTGGTGAGCTGGGATTAGACTGCTCCTTGGTATGTCTTTGCACTGTATTTCCTTATGGCCACTAAATGGTTGCTACATTTAATGCCACAAGAAAAACGAGACTCATACTTACAACAAGACCACAAAATCTGCTATTGCCCAGAAGAAATCAGTTATAGATGATAAACTCCAAGGAGCCCGATTCTGGTTACCCAACACTTGTCCTATAACATACAAGACACAGTAAATATGTACAAGCACCAATCAGCAATTTGAATCATTCAAGTGTTGCTTGTTAAATAAAATATCTGTGGGTGGTCAGTGCTAACTTTACAGCATTTGAAACCTGTATCCCACATCTCCTTATGAAAAAAACAGCATTTCATCTGTTCAAAGTCAGACCAGCAAAATGAGCATGGTGCTTGTGCCAGCAAAGCTACTTGGAAGGTGTATTCTAGGTATGTTTCCAATTCAGCCTGGCATCCCTCCTTTCATTTCCTTCCAAGCTTAACGCAACCAGAACAGCAGGTTCCCTTCTAGGACATCTCGACATCCCTTCTGCTTTCCCTGTTGGTGCGGCACAGCCTGCACTGGCTGCTGGAGAGGGGCTGTCGGAGCTGCAGATAGGCTGAAGTTCGGGCAGCCAGGCAGGCCCTACGGGTGGCAGCAAGGAGACGTGGCTCCAGAAAACAACAAGACGTCAAGCGACAGGGGAAAAGGAAGGCGACACAAATACGGAGGTGGTGAGTCTCTGTCTCTGGAGACTAGAGCTCCGCTACAGGACCCGACGGATCCTGCCCAGGGGGCCATCGAGGCTAGGGGCCACCAGCGCAGCGCGAAACCTGCCTTGAAGGTGGCGGGAGAACAACCTCCTGCTGGCCTGGGCCACGCCCGTGTCCAGCGATCACTACACCGGGACTAGGCCCCGCGTCCGTGCCCCTGCACTGGCGGCTCTACGCGGCAAGCGCCCCTCCCCGCCGTCGCACCGGCCACTCCCGGCAGCGCCACACGCCCCCAGCCCGATCCCCGCTCTCACCGTTGGAAATGTAAACCATTGCGGCCGCCGCTACAGAGCCTGCGCCACGGATCCGAGCATGCGCAGTAGTGTCTGTTGACGCGTCTGTCCTACCGTCGCGCATCCGCTTGCGGGGGGGGCGGTGAATGTGAGCGCTTAGCGGCAAGCGTAGAGGGTGGTGAATGGAGGGGAGCGCCGGGGCAAGGAGGATGGGGCGGGGCGAGTGTGTGAGTCAGTCTACTCTGTTTTGTTGACGTGGCTGCTGTGGGAAGGGGGAGCTAATGATTGGCCGTCCCCTAGGCGCGCGGGGGCGGTGCCTTCCCCCCTTGTGGGGCGCGGTGCTTGTAAGCGTCAGCGTGCATCTCCCACGCGGCGCCGCTTTCTGAATCACCGTCGTCCTATTTGTACGACAGCTTCAACCGTTGTGCGATGTATGTTCAATAATAACAAAAGCGTCCGAAATGTACGACTACTTTTTGAGGCGGCACGTGCAAAACCCAGTCACTCTGGGGAGTCTCAACTGACCTTCAGGCCTGCTGTCAGCGTTTTCCAATGGCTGCCTGCCTCCAAACAAAGAAATGTTTCAAGTTTGATGGCCCAGTTCTCACTCACTGGCCTGTTACACTGAGCAATGTGAAGTAAATAAGACTTATTTGCATGCTTATTTGCATATTTTAAAGCCTAAGAGTTTTTCAGCAAATATGATGATTTTGAGCTTTCAGCAGAGGTAACGCATAGAGGGTGTGCACGGGTGCATGTACACCCCCTGAGCGTGGCGATGCACCCCCTACAAAAAGGCAGTGCCAACACTGTCAGCAGCACCTGTGGGTGGTCACTGCTCGCTGCTGGTGGTCGCCAACTCCTGGTCAGTGCTCGCCACTCCCTCCTTCCACCACCCACTCTGCTCGCAGTGTCTGTGGGAGCTCCAGCTTACTGCTGCCGTGCTCCCATTGCCGCCGTGCCCCCCCAGCCTCTGGGGGCATGCATTGTTCATGGCTTCCAATATGATAATTCCACATTTAAGATGTGACAACGCTGCTGCATGTGATACATTATTGTTGTATTAGGGTTACCATATGTCCCATGTCCCCTTTTTGGCCCCCTGTGCCTGAATCTGGGTGGGTTTTTAAAATAAGAGCAAATGTCCAGGTTTTTCGCTCTTCCTCTGCTCTCCTGAGCTGGCTGGTTGGGAGCAGCAGGCAAGGTGATTGGCTGTTGGGAGTCACGTGCTCCCAGCACGGGCCCCAGCAAGCCAGGTAAAGAGACTCTGTGTGTGTGTGTGTGTGTGTGTGTGTGTGTGTACACATGCTCATGGGTGCTGCTTGGGCAGCAGAGCTGGGGGTGGGGCAGGGGTTTGCAGAAGTGAGGAGCACCAGTGGGGCTGGGGAGGAGGGGTCTGCAGATTGGGAGTGCAGGACAACAGCGGGGCTGAGGGGCAGGGGATGTAGGTCCAGAGTAAGGGGCACTGGCAGCATTGGAGGGCAGGGGAGTGCAGGTCCAGAGTACAGGGCACCGGCAGGTCTGGGGGGGCAGGGGGCTGTGGCTTGGCAGTGAGTGGGGGCTCAGGGAGCAGGCGCTTAGGAGTGGCACAGGCAGGGAATGGACATATCACTGCCCCCCCAAAACATATGCCCCTCCCCCTAATCATATGCCCTTAATTTCCTAGTGTTGTCGAAGCCAAGA
>NW_017728997.1:30315946-30318905 GCF_001723915.1 Gavialis gangeticus | reverse complement strand
CCCCCTAATCATATGCCCCTCCCCCCTCTCCTCCCCCCCAGGGTACCTTCTTTTTTGCTGCTGGAAATATGGTAACGCTAGTTACATAGTCACCACGTACACGGGCTGTGTCACTGTGTGGCCAGCAGGTGCGGTTTCCCTGATGTGCGTATAGCTGATAATGTACCGGGTATGGGTACACCTGTACATTGTATATGCAGCATACATTAGATATATCATATATGTATATGTGTATACAGACATATCTATATAGATATGTATTGATATGGATATATTCACGTGTGTGTGTGTGTGTGTATATACACACACACATACATGTACACACACATATACATGTACACACACACACATAGTTATGTGGGTGTAATCTCATAGGGACTTTGCAGCTAGCAGATTTCCTGGGCTGTGAGGTCATCATTTAAAAAAAATTCGCCTTGATCTCATGAAGACTAGGTTGTACTAGGAGTAGATAGATGAATGGCTACCTTGTGAAACATGATACTGATATTAATGGCAATATTAAATGCATTGCACTTTTTAAAAATATTATCCTCAATAGAGACTCTGCTTTCCAGGATGAGTAAAGCCATCACGTCTGTATACCTGTACTGGGCATCCTAGTTTACTCTGTCAGTTTTATGTAATTTTCTTTCCATTTCTTAACTTTTTTAAATTAATTACCTGAACCTGCAAACACTTAAGAGGGTAGGGGCCAACCTTTTAAGCAGGTGTGCCAGAAATGAGCTCCGTACTCTTGTGAGTGCCACTGGGTTCTCCTTTCTCTGTTTGATCTGCTGTTCGGCGTTCTTCCTGTCCTATCTGCTGTGTTGCCTGCGATGTGCCATGTGCCCCATACAGAGGATGCCTTTACCACTTGGGGCATTTGTACTGCAGGTTGGCCATGACTGCTTTAGCACATACTTCAACTGAAAGCTCTGTGTCCAGCCACCAGGGGTACACTTATTAAAAAAGGTTGAAAACCCCTGGGCTAGGGCCATGGGTGACTGGTGCCTCCTGAGACTGAGGGGCACAGTTTGTGGATTGGCAGCATTGGCGGTAGCAGCGGGGTGGCAAGTGGCAACTGTCTGCAGAAGTCAGCAGCAGCGTCACTGGTGGCAGGGTGGCGAGTGGAGGCCACCCACAGAAGCTAGCGCTGTTGGTGATGGCGGTGGTGGACAGTCTTGGGGGGGCATGTGCCCCCCTATGGCTAGGGCAATTATACCTGGGGCAATAGCCCAGCTACAGCTTGATGGACAGCTTAGGGTGCTTAATGAGTGGGCCAGCTGGGGTGCTCATTGGCCTAATTAAAGGTTAATTACTGCTTGAGAACTAGTGACCAGAAACTGATGCACATACCCCACCTCCAGACCATACAGCATAGTAAGGACAGCTCTAAGCTGCCCCCTGAAGCACCTGAGGACCAGCCCAAATGAACCTTACACCAGGCTAGCTAAAGCTCTAGTGGGCTGCATGTGCTTTGTATAATAAATAATCTGAACACTGACTTTTCTACATATCATTTTCTCCATCTATAATATGGGTCAAATATGGGTCAAACTTTGAAATGATTAGATGCTACAGAGAATGACAGCATTGTTGATGAGACTTACAGGCAAGGTTGAAGCTATGCATGCAACTCATATATACATGTCTTCTGCATGCTTTTGTTCTTATGTGGGCATATTTTCAGCTTGCCTGACCTCTTTAAATATGGCAAAGATAAATTATGAAACAAAGTAAAGCAGCTCAGATGTTAAATCAAAATTTGCTATTAAAAAATTAAGTTTGTAAAAAAAAAAGAAAAAGTATTTTCATAAAAAGGTTGGACCCCGATAATGTGAAATGTTGGATGTCAGTGGAAGTTAAGTTTGTATTGAAAGAATGGATTGCTATTAAAATTGAGATACTTAATTAAAATATCACAATATTTATCAATATTTAATGGATATGTTTTTCAAGCACAGGTAGTCATTGGAAACACAAATGCTGGGATTAAGCACTCATTGTTGCTTACAAAATCCCCAGGATTTTTAGAACTAAAGTTAGATGATCACCTCCTCCAGCTCCTTGTTTGTGATGGGGCTATGTCCTGGCAACTGCAGAAAGAAACTATAAGGTAGGCAACCATCAATCCTTTGGTTTATGGTGTACATGTAAGAGGTCTAGTCAGATGTTTGGTGCCATTTGTCACTGAAATTCTTAACTCCTTTTCTAATTGTTAGTTCAGTCTGAAGGTCAAAATTCCTGCTGATTGTAGAGCCCAAGTAGCAAAAATTGTCAACAATAGTAAGAGATTTTTCCTTGATGTCAGGTATTAGTTCATTCACCCCTTAGCATGTGATCAGTCTTCTTGAGACTAGTTACCATCCTGAAGCTCTTGCATGATTTATAAAATTTGCCCAGGAGATTTTGCAGGGAAGATTCACTGTGGGCAACCAAGGCTGCATCTGCAGACACGAAATCTCTTAGAATCGGCTCTTTCACCTTGGTTTTCACTCTAAACCTTGCAATGTTGAACAAGCCTCCATCTGGTCTGGTTCAAAGACTACAGAGTCTTTGTAGGCCCCTGCTCCCTTTTCCTTGGGCAGGCGCCTGACCTCAGTCCAGATTCTGACTGGCCGGGGAATGTCCACAGGAAGCAAAAGGAAGAAAAAAAACGAGAAAAAAAAATGCCGCAGGGCGTGGTTCAGGTGGATCTGTGGCCTCCGCTGCTCCCAAGGGCTATCCCTGGATTCCCCTCCAGTGCCCGACCTCTTCCACCCTCCGCTTCACTCCTGCGGTGAGGGTGCCGCTGCCTCTTCAGCCTCAGCCCAATGGCTTACCCACGCTTCTGGTTCTTCAGCTGCTCGCCCTGCTCCTTTGACCCTCCTCTGGGTCCGTCCCGGCCTCCGGATATAGCCCGCGCTGCAGATTGGCCCCAATTCACTTCACCTGACGTGGAGGTAAAGCTGAGCCAGTG
>NW_017728997.1:30293550-30310946 GCF_001723915.1 Gavialis gangeticus | reverse complement strand
TACCCCTCCAGTGCCCGACCTCTTCCACCCTCCGCTTCACTCCTGCGGTGAGGGTGCCGCTGCCTCTTCAGCCTCAGCCCAATGGCTTACCCACGCTTCTGGTTCTTCAGCTGCTCGCCCTGCTCCTTTGACCCTCCTCTGGGTCCGTCCCGGCCTCCGGATATAGCCCGCGCTGCAGATTGGCCCCAATTCACTTCACCTGACGTGGAGGTAAAGCTGAGCCAGTGCAGTCGGGGAGTTCTCGCCGTAAAGTACAGTGCAGACCGGGAGTTCATCACCACATGAGGTGGTTCATGTCCCTGGCCAGGGATATGCCCCTGGTGAGTGCACTCCAGGTTCTCACAATGGGTGCTATAAGTTCTTGCTTGTCACATCTTTGGTGTTACAGAAAATAGAGAGGCTGATCTTTCATGTCCTCCTACAGCCTTCACACAGATATCATGGGCCCTGCGTCTTGAGGCTCCGCCTCCCCTACACTCTGCATGGCACCTCCCAGATGACAAACAGGTAAAGAATGTCCAGACAAATTTCAACATTGTCTTTCTGGCACTGAGGATAAAGGATACAAAACCCTCCACACCAATATATCTCCTCTGCTTATGAGGTAAATGTCTATATCAAAGCACCATCCGTATGCCGAGAGTAGGGAAAGTTAGCTTTCCTTCCCCTCTGCTCAGCTCCAGTACTCACAATTGTACTGTTTTTCCTGCATGTCATCCTGGCCCGTATCTGGCCGTCATTGCTGCAGAGGACCAGTCCCCACCTTCTGGTAAGTTATCTGGTTCCTCCAAGCCGGCTCCAATGAGAGCTGCTTGCTGCTGTGGTTCCCACCAGACACGCCTGCAGGGGCAGTCCCTCAGGCATGTGGCTGCTGTGGTGCTGCTGCAGCCACTTCTGGTCCTCCTGCCCGTTGGTTCTGGGTGGTTTTTAAACTCTGCTGCCACATTCTGTGTCTCCCATCGGGCCCAGTGGGTCCTTATTAGACAGGCTTAACCTGGGGCTGGCGTCCCTGGATGTGCTCGACGCACTTCTGGGTCATGATCTGGCAGCCTCAGCCCAACTGTGGCTGCAGCTGATCGAGCTCAGCTGCCACACACAATTCCCTGCCTAAGTCGCCTTGTGGCAGTATTTTCCATGCTCTCCTTGTATCTGGCATGTTCATTTGCTGGCATGATGTATCTCTCTGTGCCGGCTCTGCACACCAAGATAAAATGTCCGCCACTTTATTGGTCTCACTGTGCCTATAATTAACAGAGAATTTAAATGGTTGCAGCAACAGAGCCCACTGCGTGAGACGTGTATTCTCTCTGAATCTTATTCAGCCACTGCAACAGTGCGTGATCCTTCATCAGGCAGAACTCTTTCCTCCTTCAATAGTATCAGAAATAGTTGATAGTCCACTTTATAATGAGGCATTCCCGTTCAATTGTGGTGTACCTTTTTCCACAGTTTAACTTCTGACTAGCATACGCTATAGGTCTTTCTGTTCCATCGTACTCTTGACACAGCACTGCTTCTATGGCTGTCTCTGAGGCATCTGTCTGTAGAATAAATTTTTTGGAAAAGTCAGGTGTAATTATCACTGCATCACTGAACAAGGCCTGTTTAAGTTCTTGAAATATAAAGCTCGTGGGAATAGACAAGACTATTGGCCCTCTTGTCTTACCTTGAAGTGCGTCTGTCAATGGGGCTGCTTTGGTGGTGAAGTCCGGTATGAATCTCCCATAATAATTAGCCAGCCCAAGGAATGCTCTCATCTCCCTCGTTGTCTGTGGAGGCCTGTACTGTGCCAGAATCTCTACTTTATTAGCCAGTGGGTGGATACAACCATAGCCCACCCTGAGACTGAGGTAATCTGTTTCCTGCATGCCAAGTATGCACTTCATGGGATTGACTGACATCCCAACAGCCTGTATCGCTGCCAAAATTGCCTGTAGGTGTCATAAATGCTGTGGCCAGGATTGTGAGAATATTATGATGTTGTTGTCTATATAGGCCACAGCGTAGGCAGTATGCAGTGCCAGGAGGTCATCTACCAGGCATTGGAATATGGTTGCTGCTCTGTGAAGCTGAAATGGCATGTGTTTAAACTCGAACAGGCCCCACAGCGTTCCAAAGGCTGTCTTTGGTTGATTTCTTGCTGCCATTGGGATCTGCCAGTAGCCCTTGGCAAGATCATGATGGAAATAAACTGCTCTCACCCAATTCTCTATAGGAGCTCCGCTGTGTGTGTCATGGGGAATGCATTGAATCTGGCTGTGGTGTTGACTTTATGGAAGTCGATACAGAGTCTCAGGAACCCATCCTTCTTAGGCACCACCACTGTAGGGCTGCACCATGGGCCACATGAAGGGGTTATAATTCCTTGCTCCCACATTTTCTCCACCTCTTGTTTAACTGCTTCTTGTAGATGTTGTGGAATGGACCTCCACTTTTCTCTCACCACCACCTGCTTTGCTGTATCTATTCTATGCTCGATACGTCTGGCCTTGCCTGGTTTTTTGCTAAACATCCTGGTACCTCCCTACCAGCTGCTCTATGGGCGCTTGTAATTCTAAAATTAAATCATCCTCAACTTCTCTGGGTATCCTATTTCCTGCCCTTCTGGACCTTCCCCTGTTTCTGGCCCCAAATCTTCCTGCCTTTCCTGGGGGCTCAACATCCACCCGTCTGGTTCTTGCCATTTTCTTAATAGGTTCACATGATAGTTGCGTTTTTCTTTCTTGCGTCCTGGTCGGTGGACTTCATAGTCCAGAGGCCCTGCCTGCCTCAGTCTCGAAGGGCCCTTGCCATTTTGTAAGCAACTTACTAGCAGAGGTCAGAAGTAACACCAGCACCTTTTCCCCAATTTGAAACCTATGTTCTCAGGTTTTTTTGTCATATTCTGTTTTCTGCTTTTCCGTGGCTGATCAAGCTCTGCTGCCACAGGCACAACCTGATGAGTGATCTGATGACAGAGGGTAACCTAGGCGACAGTGACCATGACACTATAACTTTCACTGTCTGTCATAGGGCTGGGAAATCTATCAATAAGGTATACATTCTTGACTTCAAAAAGCTGAGTTCAATAAGCTAAGGACTTTAGTGAGTAATGCCCTATGGGATCATGGACTGCAGGGAAAGAGTATGGATGAAGAGTGGCCATTCCTCATGAACACCATCCTTGGTGTACAAAAGTTGTCTATACCTGTACGCATGGGCAACTGGTGCCACCTTAGTCAGGTGGGGCATGTACCCCCCTGTGACCAGTCATGCTGACCACGAGGAAGGTCCCCTGTGGCAGATCTCACTGCCCGGGGGGGTGGGGGGGGAAGTCTCCCTGCAGCCGATCTTGCTGCCCGGGGGAGTTCGCCCATGACCAATTGCTGCAGCCGCTTCAAGGAGTGGCGGCGGCTGGTTTTGGAAGCAACTGCAGTGATCGGCCGGTGCTTGCAGCAGTGGGAACCAGTGGTCCCACCTGCCCCCTCTGCCCATTGTCTAAGAAGTAAGCACAACCATTCTGGGGTGCACTGGTGCTCTCGGGGGGTGCACGTGCACCCCCTATGCATCGCCACTGCCTGTATGTGAAAAAGTGGCACAGGGGCTGGGAGGCCATCTTGGTTTAACAGGGAAGTCACAGATCTTCTGAGAAAGAAAAGGGAGGCTTTTCCCAATGATGGAAGCTAGGAATAGGTCCCAACTATATAAGATTTGCCCACACCTGCAGATTAGAAAAGCAAAGGCGGTGACCAAGTTCAGGTTAGCAACAAAAATCAAGGGCAATAAGAAGTCCTTTTATAAGTACGTAAGTAACTGGAGGAAAACCAGTGGAAACGTAGGACCACTGCACAATGTTTCTGGACATCTGATCACCAACATCAAGGAGAATACTGAACTCCTGAATGAGTACTTTGCATCTGTACTCCACCAGTCTAAGAGTGATAGCCTGCTGAATGCAGGGAACTACAGGCCGATCAGCCTGACCTCAACCCCAAATCCTTGAAAAATATCTTAAGGAGTCCATATGTAATAAGCTAGTAGAAGGCAAAATTCTGAACCACAGCCATCAAGGTTTTGCTGCAGGTAGGTCATGTCTGACTAACCTCATCTCCTTCTATGACCAGGTTATACACCACCTGGATAAAGGAGATGAGGTTGACATCATTTACTTGGACTTTAGGAAAGCCTTTAACTTGGTGTCCCATGAGGCAAAAATAGGGGACTATGGGCTCAACAATTCAACAGTCAGATGGGTGGGAAACTGGCTGTGGGGTTAGACCCAGAGAGTACTGATAGACGGGTCTGTGTTTACCTGGCAGAAGGTAGCCAGTGTCGTCCCCCAGGGTTCGGTACTTGGACCAGTGCATTTCAACATCTTTATCCAATGATCTGGATGTGGGGGTGAAAAGCACACTGGCAAAGGTCACCGATGACACTAAGCTGTGGGGAGGTGCAGCCACATGTCAGGGTAGGCTGATGGTCTAGGCAGACCTAGACAGAATAGTTAGATGGGCGGACCAGAACCACATGTTGTTCAACACTGAGAAGTGTAAAGTACTCCCTCTGGGGAGGAAAAATCCACAACAAACGTACAGGCTCGGTGGTGCTATGGTAGCACCACATCTGAAAGGGACCTGGGGGTCATAATTGACCATAAAATTAATATAAGCCACTAGTGTGATGCTACAGTTAGCAGAGCAAACTGGCATGCATTAACTGATGCATCTCAAACAAAGCTAAGGAAGTTATTGTCCTGCTCTACTTGGCATTGGTGAGGTTGCAGCTGGAGTACTGCGTCCAGTTCTGGGTGCCACGCTTCAAGAAGGATGTGGAGAAGCTTGAGAGTCCAGAGAACAGCCACTCATATGTTTAGAGGCCTGAAAAGCAAGCCATAAGAAGAAAGGCTGACAGATAAGGACTGTTCAGCCTAGAAAAGAGAAGACTTCAGGGGGATTTGGTGGCAGCTTACAAATATAGCAGGGGTGAGCATCGGGGGCTAGGCAAACAACTGTTCACCAAGGCGCCTGGTGGGAAAATCGGAAGCAATGTTCATAAAATCCTTAAAGAAAGTTTCAGACTGGATACAAGGAAAAATTTCTTCACAGTTCATGTGACCAGACTTTGGAATAGACTCCCAGTGGGGATGGTGCAGGCACCTACCCTGGAGATTTTCAAAAGGAGACTGAACGCACATATTGCTGGGGTTATTAAACCCTAGCAGTCTTTCCTGCCTAGAGCAGGGGCAAAGGAATGCAAACTTGCAGGGTCTCAGAAATACCATTAAAGAAGATCACAGTCCAGTTCTCAGTCAGGTGCTCACACTGTCAGACTTGCACGCTCTCCTCACACATCACTCAGCACACACAACAATGGTGCCACAGTCACACAGACTTGCATTCCCTGACATGAGTGCTCCAGTCTCACGCAGGTGATGACATCACACCACCTGTTAATCATTTTATCATCCAATCATTAGTCACATCATTTTGTCAATCAACAGTCCATCTAAGTTGGACCATTCATAACTGTCCATAAGATATACTTTATTATCGTACTAACCAATTGCCCAACAAGAATGATAGGGAGGTGGGGTGGGGACGGAGCGCCGCCACCCAATGCCCCATGCTGTCACTGCTCTGCCTCTGGCCCAGTGGGGCTCCCCCAACTTCCCCCTGCGTTCGGCTCTGTGTGCCCCCTTACCCCCCCGGTCCACTGCTGGCATTGCCCCCCTGCTCCGTCCCATCCGTTCCCTGCCATCATGGTGGTGCTCTGCTGTGCCAGTCTATCCCCACTGTGCCCCTCTGCCTCCAAAAAAGCAGATTGCCCATTATGAATGATGGATGACTTACAAATAAGAGGAACAAACAGGTAGATTTTACTTTTTATATGTATTTTAAGTTAAGTCAGTATGTTGAAAACTTAAATTAAGTAGGCTGAACATGTAAAGATATGAATTGCTTCCTTCTTCTGTGATTTGATATGCCATTGGGGTTGGTTCCCCAGTGTTCCTTTGGGTTGCTTATAGTTTGGTTAAGCATCCAGATGGTGTGGCAGGAATTAAGCATCAAATATCTCCTTAAAAACTATGTTTTCGGTGAATATTTTCTCATTGCTGTTTAGATTTCCTTGTTTGTTTGCCATTGGTGAAATGTATATTCTTAAGTTGTTTTTTATTTCTGGTTCTCATTAGGGCTACATACAGTTGTCTATGGGAAAACACTGGTTCTGTAAGCAGTGGCCAACAGAATCAAACATTTGTCCTTGTGATTTATTAATCATTTATTGCAAACGTTCCTATTACAGAAAATTGTCTCCTTTCCAGAATGAAAAGTAGTTGTGTGTCTGATGGTGCTGAGGAACAATGACGCAATGTCCTATATTAGTACCTGTAATTATTTCAGCATCTATGAAATTGTGGTGTAATCCTCTTATTATCAGTTGAGTTCCATTGCACAGTCCTAGTTTTTGGATTCATATTTCTAAGTAACATAACAATAGCACTAGTTTTCAATTGCAATTCATGTGATGGGAGTCCTGGTGGTATTTGTGCATTTAAAATTCAATGGGATAAATAGTTTAATTTTCAGAATCATCCGTGATCATAGAATCTGTTCTGCAGTACGTTTTCATTTCACCAGGCAGCAAAGCTATAATTTTAGTATTCAGTTCCATGGTGTGTTTATTTTTGGGAGTTACAATAATTTTCTTTGAAAGGGACTCCAAGTCTTCTACTTCAGTGTGGTTCCCATAAACTGTTGTGACAATGGACTCAGTAAAGGTTTCTGGTATTTCAGTTCAATCTGGTGGCAACCTATAATCATTTGACACAGTTCCTTCACCAACTTTGAGAGTCCATTCATTTAATGATGTTGTCCTTCAGTGCGCGTGTTTTGTGATAATTTGATTTTGGTGAAATTTGACCACAGATTACTTTTTATGCATGCCTCAATCGTCTCTGTTCTCGTAGATCATACTATGACTAGTAATGTTTGCCTGAAGTCTCCACCTAACAAAAGCAGTTTCCCTCCAAATGGCATTTCATTTTGCATAATCTCTCTGAGCAATAAATCAATGCATCTAAGTGCATGAGTGTGCATCAAAGTGGCTTTGTCAACTATAATTAGGGTGGCCTTTTTCATTAAGGCAGCTTCAGGTGACTGTAAGTTCATACGTGAAGTAGATACTTCAAATATTGAGATGGGTAATTGGAAGCCAATGTGTATTGTTCTTCCTTCTTTTAAAAGAAGAGCAGCTATTCCCGTTGTTGCAAAAGGGTGAACAATTTGTCCGGTTCCTTTAATGTAAAACATTAAAGTATTATACAAGTAAGTTTTCCCAGATCCTCCAGGTCTCCATTTATAGCAGCAACAATTTGATAAAAGGCATATTTCTGTTGTGCACTGAGGTTTCTAATTCATTGTTCTGCCTTTGTGAATTCTTCGTCAATGTCATAAAGGATGTCAGTACTTTGTTCAACAATGATGCCTGGATCAGGGAGACCAAAAAAACTACAGTTTAATCCATTGACTATCAACAATTCTTGTATATCCAGCAATGCCTTTTATACTGCCACATTATCATTGTGATGTCTCCTATGGTTCTTTGTCATGACATCCCTAAATTGTTCCCATAGCTGAAATGCATTAGACGGCTTGCAAAATATGCAGATGAATCCAAACGTGTTCCTAAACTGTCTGGGCATTTGAATTCCAGCTGCTTCCTCGAGCCACTGGCTCTATTCTTCTTCATTGGCCATAAAATTTTGTCTTTTTGCAGTTTCTTGAAATGTATCACAGAGGACATTGTTAATGTGGTACGTAAATCTTCAAAACGGGTTGCTCCATGGACGTGCAGTAGTGGAACTCTTAAACAGAATCTTTCTGTATCATTTGGACACACTGAATACATCCTCTTTGTCTTCTTTGCCAAACACCTTTTTGAAATACGTAATGGTATGGAATTTTGCAGTATAAGTACTGTTGCACTTCAGGACAATTGCGATTTAGTGAAAACCAAGCATTTAAAGTTGTTTTTGAAATGTCTGCGTGATTAATGGCCTCACATTCACTCCCTGGCTGAAAATATACTGACTGTTGGAATGGCAAATAAACTGCTAAACTAATGATTCCATGAAATCTATCATGCATACAGTTTTCCAGTAGTCTCCACATAACCTCTGGTGGTGTCACTTACCTTGCATCAAGGTAATTGGTTATCTCGTCATGTTGTAGTCAATTATTATTCACTATTTTAATATTGGTGCAGTCATAGCCTTTTGTAAACGTTGACATAGGCTACTGTTTCTTGTTGAAATGGCTTTGGAAAATTTTTGGTACAATTTCCCTCACTCATGCATGGTGAATTACTGTTGAAAGTACCACATGGACCATGCATCATGTATTTTTTTTACCATTTTTTTACCATGTCACATAAAATTGGGTCTGTATCTGGATTGGGAATTTTGGCACTAACTGTACAATTGCTGCTTGTATGTCAAACTTGTTCTCCAGTATAAACAGCATGTGCGCATGTCGGAGTCCTGTTTTTTGAAACTCAGTTGTATACACATGAGCAATAACTGGACCAAACAGTTCTTTTTTTATGATATCATTCAGTAAAGATGCCAGCTTAATTTTGAAACCTCTTGCTACCAAGTCTGGTCTATCTGAAGGTTTTTGTCCAGGAAATACATTTTCTTGAAAAGCAGGCCTTTTTGATTTTCAGTGAACGTAATAAACAGATCTGGGTGTCCATATTGCTTACTATTGCCACGGTGTCGTGATATCATTCTCACATATTTTTTGGTCCTCCTTGGAATGATGACGGTAAAACGACAGTTTTTCCTACTTGCATACCGGAGGTTTCAGCAGTTTCTGTTAAGAAGTCCATAAGACCACTATATTGTGCTACTCTAAGTTTTCCTTGTTGTTGCCTAATGTAATTTAAATTGTTTGCCTCAACTTGTAAATGTGAATCTACAATCCACTGTTGAGTCAATTTTCCTCCATGTAAAATTGGATTAAATTCATTTTGAAAAACTGCTGTATAAGCAACTTTGATTTGTAACATGGAAACTTTTTTTGATGTTAAAGTCTTATATCCAGGAAGTTGCAAAGCTGGATGCCAGCTTGGTTCACCATATGGATAAAACACAACATATAGCATGGGATCTAAGTTAGCATTCAAAAATACTTACATTTTCAAAGCTGTGGGATCTTGAGTAAATTCTTATATCTTTATGGAAAGGTGGTTCTCCGTCACCATTCCAGAAAATCATGGTAATTTCATCATTGTTTGGCAAATTATATCTTCTGTCAGCTTCTCGATCATGACAGAACAGCATACTAACATTTGCAATTGAATGATTTTCCTCAACCACTCTGCTCTTCTTCTCTTACAACTTCACCTAACACATATTTTGTAAGAGGTTGAAAATGGATTGCTATTTCTCAGTAAAGCATCCAGGTCTTTCATTAAAGTGGGATCGCACTGGCAATTTTGGGGATGATTCAACTGCTCTTCAACTGCTTCATTGGGATTGAAAATATAAAGCTGGCCATAGGATCTTGCATCTCCTTCTCTAGGCTGTAAATGAGACGTTGGGTGATAGAATTGTCCATGGACATGAAAGCAATACGGGCCCTGTCCAGGAACAGGTGCATTTTTGCTCCCAAAGATGCAAAGCTTAAAGAAGTATTAAATGACCGAATGTTGGTCTGGAAGTTGCCATAAAACATATGCTGTTGGTTGCTCATGACCTCTTTCAGTAATGGAGGACATTCATGGCAGTAAGACAACCTCACTTTTCCTTTGTGACAGCAATTTTTAAACTTTCCATCTGATGGCTGCTCAGCTGCAAAGTTTAAGGAGTGACAAAATTGGCAAATGACATCCATTTACTGCAGTAATGCCTTTCTACTTCTGACTTTGTTAAGAAATGACTGTTATTAGGAATTGCCTTTGTCATGTTCTTGCAGAGTGAACAGAGTCCGGCTGTTTTCTCACTGCAACATGTTCTTGGGACTCAGTTGCCTGGCTTTCTTGATGTCATGTGGCATCTAAATGTCTTTGCATAGTGCCTTTTTCATAAGACTTATCAGCACAGCGTTCTTGATGGCATGCATCTAATTGTCTTCGCACAGTAGCCTCTGCTTGGGAGTCATTTGAACGGCTCTCTCAATGTCATTGCAAGTCCAATTGCCTTCTTCATGTAGCTTTGCCTCTGATTCATTGTCTTGTGTACCTCTTTTTCTACTTGCATCTAATTGCCATTGTTCAGCAGATTGTTCTAGAGTGTGGCTCTGTCTCTACCATTGTTGATGCTTTTTACTGTGATGTTTTCTCCTAGCAAGAGATTTGTGTCCCATAGTAAAGTGCTTGCAGTTTGTGGCAACTTCTTTGATGGTTTTGGGCATCCAATTGTCCTCTCACAGTACCCTCATAGTAGCGGGAGACTTAGCTCCATCTTGTCATTGGGTGGCCCTGCTGCTAATAAATTGCTATTCCCAATTAATTTATTTCTCAGGTGTGGAAAAGGGGTGGAGGAAGCCACCTCACTGATGGCTTGAGGAAGTGTCAGGAATCGTGGAGGGGTTGCTGCTTTTCTCCAGCTGTTCCCACCACTAATTAATTGCAAAACCTAATTGATGTATGTCAAGTGTATGAGAGAGGGGTGGAGGGAGCCCCTGGACCAGAGCATTGAGAAGGCGGCAGCACCAGCGGAGGGGCTTCTGCTTGTTCTCAGGCGGTTCTGTGGCTGTTAAGTTGTGATTCATAGTTTCATAGTAGCTAGGGTCAGGAGGGACCTGAACAGATCATCTAGCCTGACCCCCTGCCACAGGCAGGAATGAATGCTGGGTTCACAAGACCCCAGACAGGTGAACATCCAACCTCCTCTTGAATTTGCCCAAGGTACGGGTGAGGACCACTTCTCTGGGAAGCTGGTTCCAGATTTTAGCCACCCTAACTGTAAAATATTATCTTCTGATCTCTAACCTAAACCAATCCTCCATCAGCTTATTACCATTGTTCCTTGTCACCCCAGGCGGTGCTGGGGAGAAAAGGGCTCTACCTATTTGCTGTTGATCTCCTGTTGAGGAAATTGGCCAGCTACTGTGTAGCACCCATACACCGAAAGGAGCACTGGCCACATCCCGTTTTTGGGCTTGTTTCTAGCCGCAATTAATTAGGCAGAGAACGAGGGAGTGTTGGCAAGATGATTTATTTTTTTGCAGAGGGGTTACTTAGTGCCCAGTAGACAAAAAGTTCCCCCGATCTGAGTTTGGTAGCACCTTTTACACTAACAGGTCATACATATGCAAATATAGGTATACATAGGCATAAGGCATATATGCGTGTGCATCTTTGGGGAATTTCCACTAGCTTTGGGGGTTTTTTTTTTTTTGCTTGCTGTTACAGAGTTACAAAATACACAGAATAAGTTTGCTTACTGTCAGCAAAAGGCTATCTTTAAGTTTAGCATTAGATCATCTGTTCAGCAAGGGGTCATCTGCTTCTCACGGGTCATATTGTTTTTCTGACAATTCCCCCCTTTCAGCTGTGAGCATAAGCTCAGTGGCTGACATTAGAGGTTGTTATTTTTGAGTGTACATAACATACTTGTTTTGCATTGCGCGTGCAAACAGCTTTTTTACATAGGCGATAATACAAGATGCAAACGTATACTTAATAACAAGTATAGCAAGGAAAGAAAGTACTGTTTGTAGCTTAGGAGGCGTCTAATGGGCTCTTAACATGCCATGTGTCTTTTACAGTTTTTGTAAGTTTTAAGGGTGGAACAGCTTGCGTTTTTGGTGGTGCTGTCGAAGTTGGCTTTTTTTTGGGTTTTAAGTGGTTATGGTGGACCCAGGATTTTTTTTTTAGCGACTTTGACTGCAGTGTGAGTCATTAGCAAGACTTGAAAGGGTTTTTTTAATGTGGTGCCAAACAGTTCCGACATCAATGCTTTTTGATTCACACTTAATCACTGGGTTGGTATGGATGGAGATTGGTGTTAAGGGGTACTGGTTGTACCAATGCTGCGGACCTGTGAAGAGAACTGAGAGAATGCTGTAATGACAAGATATAATTAGTTAACTTTTTATCTTTTTCAAACAGGCTTACATGTGGACTTTGCCAGTTTTTGTATAACGGTGGGGGATGACCAAACAATAACTCATAGGGTGACAGATTTAGAGGTTTGTGTAGCTTAGTTTTAAGAGCAAACAACACAATGGGCAAGGCTTCAGGCCATTTTAATTTGGTTTTGGCACAGATCTTTCTTAAAAGGGTTTTCAGGGATAGGTTTAACCTTTCTACCTGACCAGAGGTTTGTGGGTGGTAAGGGGTATGAAACTGTGCTTGAATTTTTAAGGCTTTATATACCTTTTGCAATATTTTTTTAGTAACGTGTGAGCCTTGATCTGATTTAATAACTTTGGGGAGTTTGAATTTTGGTACAATGTCTTTAAGGAGGGCTTTGACTACAGTTGAGGCATCTGCTCGCGAAGCAAGGAAAGCCTTTGGCCATCCGGTGAGCTGGTTGATTACCACCAAACAATGCTTATAGTGGAAGGCTTTTGGTAAGTCTATATAATTGACCTGGAGTCTTTGAAATGGTAGATAGACCCATGGCCTTTCCCCTTTGTGAATACTTTTTTTTGTTTTGTGATTAAATGCTTGGCATGCAGGGCAGGAGTTGACAATTTTGGCAGCTTTTACATAAATGCCACGCGCGAACCAGTCATGGAGAACACTGTGCGCTAGATTTTCTTTACCAGAGTGGTTTAGACGATGGGCTTCTTGGGCAAGTGTGTGAAGAACAGCTCTGGGGGTGATGGGACGCATGTCAGGTACTTGCCAGATGTCATCTGTCCCTTTAATGCCTTTATATTTGGTTTTCCAGTCCTGGACTTTTGTCGGTTGAAGGTGCTGGTATATGGAGGTTGGGCTGGATAATGCAATGCATAAGAGGCGAGAGTTAGTGTTGTCAGAAACGGGTTGAATGGCTGCTACCTTTGCGGCTGCATCAGCCATACGGTTCTTGGCAGCGATCTTAGTACTGTTCTTGGAATGACTTGGACAGTGGACAACTGCAATTTTTTTAGGTAACAGGATAGTGCTTAGAAGATTGTTGACTTCCATGGCATTAGTAATTGAATGTCCATTCGAGGTGAGGAATCCTCTTTGCTTTTACAGCTGGCTGGTTGCATGACAAATACTAAACGCATATTGAGAGTTAGTATAAATGGTTACTGAACAGTTTGTGGTAAGCTTACATGCTTTTTGTAAGGCAGTAAGTTTTGCAGCTTGGGCACTGGTACCTGGCGCAAGAGGCTTGGCTTCCCAAACCCATTGCACTGTGGTTACCACGTACCCTGCATGTCTTGTGCCTTTGATGACTGACGACGATTTGTCGGTGAAGAGAACATAGTTTGGGTTATGCAAGGGTTGATTTTTAAGGTTACTCTGGGGTTTTTTCACATACTTAACCAATTTACAGCAATTATGGTGTGACTGTCCTTCATCTGCCTTTGGCAGAAGGGTGGCTGCGTTAAGTTGTGCACATCGCTGTATGGTGATGTTTTCAGATGTCATTAAAAGGACTTTGTATCGGTTGAGTCTCTGGTTTGAGAAATGCTGAGTGTTATGCTGGAGGAGGAGAGTTTCAACTGAATGTGGCACTTTTACAATAAGCAGGTGGCCCAAGACCAGATCTTGGGCTCGCTGTACTAGCGTTGCAGCAGCAGCGATGGAGCAAAGGCACAAAACAGCTCCTTGGGCGACCGGGTCCAGTTGAACTGAGTAGTATGCGACTGGTTGAGGCCGATCTTTCCAGGGTTGCATCAGTACTTTAGAAACCACTCCTCTGTTTTCATGAACGTACAAGATAAAAGGTTTAGTATAGTCAGGGAGGCCCAGGGCTGGTGCAGTTATGAGGACATGTTTTATTTGGTGAAATGCTTGTTTTTTATTTTTAGACCAGTGAACAGGATCCTTGGCTTCTTTAGTAGTAGCTTGAACTAAAGGACAGACTATTTCCCCAAAGGCCGGGATTCAGGGTCTGCAAAATCCTGCTATGCCTAAGAGTGCACAGATTTGCCTCTTATTCTGGGGCTGTGGGAGATTTTGGATGGCTTGTAAGCGTCTGGGTGATAACTTCCTGGTGCCTGCTTTGAGTATGTAGCCTAGATACTCAACTTCAGGCTGGCAGTATTGTAGCTTTGAGGGAGACCCTTTATGTCCTTGTTTTGCAAGGGCAGAGAGTAGCTTTGCAGTGTCTTTCCCCAATAAGTTAACAGGTGATCCACTTGAGAGTAAGAAGGTATGCTCAGTTGTTAAGGGTTCAGTGGTGACTTTTGTAGGAACACTATAAGGGACGCTAAAGGGCTTTTCTGAGACTCCTACCACCCGTTTAGTTTTGCTACCCTTAATTTGGCCTGACTTGGGGAGACACCCAGTGAAGAAAGATCTGCGCCAGTATCAATTAAACATTTGTATATCTGATCCTGGACTTCTAGGTTAATATATGGTTTAGAGGATGGACATTTTAATTTGTGTGAAGTTTCATTAAAATCCCCAAGGTTTATTTTATGGAAGAGCCCCCCCTTATGTTAATCCTCAAGTTCAGGCGACTCCTTCAGGTATTGTTGGTAGTGGTCAATTTTGGGCGGGGCAGGCGTGCGGGAAGCGTTAAATGGTGCAGGGGCCTTCCGTGGACGGATCGGGCAATGTCACTTCCAGTGCCCTCTTTGCGTGCAATAATTGCAGGTATCATCTGATTGAGGCCTCCTTGTTGGTTGGTTGAAGGGTTGGGAAGACCAAGTACGGGGTCTGTCTTGTTCCCACCCTCTCTCTCGGCCTCGGCCGTAGCCTTGCCGGGGGGTGCTTGGAAGTGTTGAGTGAGGGCAGCTGCTAACATATTTACTTCCTTTTGCTTCAGTTTTAATTTTTCTTGCTTCTGGACCTCAGGGCGTCAGTCAAAGACATAGGAAGCCAGATCGACTAGCTGGGGAAGCATTTTGGTGGTTCAGTCAGGGTGGTGCTTAGTGATATATTTTTTTATATCATCAGTTGCTTGACTAACAAATGCAGAATTTACTATCATTTGGTTGGCAAGGCTGCTGGGGTCGAAATCACCACCGTGTCTATTCATAGTACTCAGGAGTTTTTTTTACAGTAATCACTTGGGTGTTCATTTGGTCCTTGTTTAATAGCCTGGACTTTGGTCCAGTGTTCTCTTTTTCTGCCCGCTCTTTTTAGCCCTTCTAAAAGGGATTGTCGGGCGTGTTGCAGTAGCAGCTTCCACCAGAGGAGAAACCGGTCAGGTGAGACTCCCCTTTCCTCCCTGTCTCCTGCTCCCCAGTGGCCAGAATAATCCTGTCCCCTCACCCCATCCCCTGCTGTGCCTTGGGTACTGAAAGAGATCGCTACACCTCTGGTTCAAACCCAATCAGATGGCATAGTCCAGCTGTTGGTCTAACCAGAATCTGCTGTTCTTAGACTTGCAGTTCTGAAGGGCACACTTCATTGGCAATTGTCTGCAAAACAAAATGTCATCAGTCATCAACCACAGATTAAACTAACGACTTTCACTTAACCAAACCAAACTGTTGCTCAGAGACCCGAGGGAAGGTACTATGGTATCCAAAAGCTTACCTGTAATCCTCCCAACTATATTGTTTATCCCATAAGAGAGATCACCCACAAAAATCCTTGCCTCTCACATGATGGACCATCATGGCTACAACTTCACTCCAAACTGTTGTTAGTTATGTTCCCAGCTGCTATTCGGTTATAGGCAGCAGTTGGACAAGTTTCATGTAAATTTTATTCAGCAGCCCCTAGGGCCTCCCAGAGCCCTGGCTCCAGGGAGTTCTGCTGTGCTGATTCACTTCGAAGCCCAGTGAGATTATTGCTATATAGTTTGGTTTGATCCCAGTGAGACAATGGTCAGGAGTATTCTCCTGCTTGTCTACCTGCCCTGAATCTAGTCTGCTCTGGCCTGCTAATGATCTGGACATCATTGCAGACCTCTGTGTATTTTTGCTGTCCTAATAGGGCTGGCTCCTCCTTCCTGTAGATTGTATTTCCTTATCACTGATCCATTCCTGACATTTTTTGTGGAGAAGCCTAGAGATTCTTTGCAACCTCATCAGTGCTTTTCTTGAGGCTCTCCCTCAAGTGATCAATGGTATCAAAACTGTCTGGGAGGTCGGAGAGTTTCTTACTGCTGGAGAGGATCACTTTTAGCAGGGTTTTTCAAGCACACAATATCGAACCTATTCTTTGGTTGCTTCTTTTGTTTATATTGTTCTAGGGCAGTATGAATGGACATGACAGAATGTATCAAATCCAGCAGTTATCTGCAATGTTTGTAGTTGTGGTGATATGGACATTGTGACAGTTCTGGGCATGCACTATGATGTAGTCAATGAGATGCCAGTGTGTTAAGGTGGGGTGCATCTATGATGTTTTCCATTTGTTGTTTTGGTGGAATGAATTTGTTATGATGACATTATGATCTGAACGCTTGATCAAGAGAATTCCATTCAAATTGATTTCCCCACCCTTTTCTTTCCAAGTGCTCCTTTCCATAGCTCAGAGTCCCTGCCCACTCTAGCATTGAAATTGCCAGAAGAATTATCTTCTTTGGGGACAGATGACAGGGCTTGGTTGAGTTTAAAATAGAATTCTTTTCTTTTGTCATCTACATCAAGAGTTGAGGCATATGCACTGATGACTGTTGCTGGCTTGTTGGTTAGTTGAAGACAAAGCGTGATGAGATGCTTGTTGATGACAACTGAACATTCCAGCATCTGATACAATCTTGGTCTTGATAACAAAACCAACACCAGGGATGTGTGTGACGGCCAGAACCAGAGAGATTAATAAGCAATAAATATGTGCTTCTTGGAGGCATTTGGAATTTTTGTCTAATATAAAGCTTGTAAGTTTGTGACCCGCAAATGTAACTTGTAACTGTTCGTGAAACTGACTAGGCCTCAAAAAAAAAGCTATAGCTGTAAGATTAGCTGACCTAATGGTTTTTGCTCAGAATTTAGCCTTGATGATAAAAACTGGACTCAACCGCCTGGCATACCCAGCACATTCCAGGAAAGCACGTCTCAAAAAAGCATAGTCAGAGAGATCTAAAGGGGTTGGATTTAGGCGGAATAAGGTTCATTTCAAACCTGAAGATGCTGCATTGTAATTTGCTTATTGGATAAACCCAAGTTTGGGTAGTAACCTTTTATGATAATTTTTAACACCTTTTAATCCCATTGGGTAACAGCTATAGGGCAAGATTGTGAGTAGCTCTAAAGCCAACAGATTAGCACAAAGACTAGGTACAAAAAGGGCATGCATCAGGTGACCACCAGGACATTTAGTGCATTGGATGAGATATATTACATTTC
>NW_017728997.1:30288158-30288550 GCF_001723915.1 Gavialis gangeticus | reverse complement strand
CCAGCAGGAAGGAGGGAACAGGACGGTAATTACTTTTCCAAGCCCAGACCCAGACTCCCGGTGTGCGTGAAGATTGGATCCTGATCAAGGGACCTTCCCCAGTAATTCCTCCGACGGCGTCGCTCGACTTCACTGGAATCACTTGACATGCACCTGGCATTGAGGGACTATTGATAAATTGCCAACCCATGTCTGTCTGTCTGTTGTTTTAAACAGCCCAGTGGCTGATACCCTTGCAGTGCCCAGTTGGCCTGCAACAGATTTATCCATCTATCTGTTGTTATTATCTGTTGTTATTATTTATTATTAGCTCTTTAATACTGCATTATCTGCTTATCACATTTATCTTTCTGTTAACTGGTGTGTGTGTGTGTGTGTGTGTGTGTGTGTGT
>NW_017728997.1:30272708-30287989 GCF_001723915.1 Gavialis gangeticus | reverse complement strand
CCATTGCTTTACTCCCAACTCTGCCTCCTTGATCCTGAACCAAACAGCCCAGTGGCTGATACAGTTGCAGCACCCAATCAGCCTGCAACTGAATAGATACACTCACAGTGCCTAGCTGGCCTGTGACAGATGTGTCTGTCTTCTGTCTTTTTCTTTCCAAAAGAGGTTGTAGCCACCACTATACTCCATAAGCTGCCACTCTCCTGCACTTCCAGTTTCACTAAATGGGACAATGTCCAAATCAAATCACAAGTGCTGTCCTTTGCTTTGCCAGTCACTGTTAGGGTTGTCCAACAGGGTGCAGATGCTCCAGGCTGTAAACTTCATTACTTGATTTGGACCACAGATAGAATGATCTGACTGGACATGGTTTTCCAGTCAGGTGAAATGAGACAAGCTATTTTTAGGGAACCTTTTCTAACCTTCTCCTCATTATGGTGTGAGCAGAGTGGATCTAAATTAGGCCTGCTCAGTCATGGTTACCATTGCTGAATTGCATACCTGTCTCAGTTCCAAATGCAAAACAACCATCATACAATCATTGCTTCCGTGTAGGTCTGTGACTAGGGGCTTTAAGGGCTTCAATAACACCTGGACCCCATCAATGCTTGTCCATCACCTTGGTACTTGCTATTAATGAAAGACACCTGCATGGGACTTCTTTAACGTAGTGTGCTTTTGCAAATCAGCAGCCACATGATACCTCGTGGGAAGGAAACTTTAATCTGAAGGGAAGGAAAACCTAGATGACTAGAGGTTTCTGTTCCATTGCAGCCTTCATCCAATTTTGCAGCCATTGTGAAGTAGTCTTGCTTCATCTGCTTACTATTCCATTGAGGACTTTTGTATTCATTTTTGCATCACTGTTAATCTGGAAACTTCACTCTTGACCTTGCAATCATGGGTGACCCTGCCAGGAGTACAAAACCCTAGATGACATTGTCTTGAGGTCATCGGTAGCACACAAACGTCTCTTCCACATCAAGGCTGAGACTGCATAAATAACTAAAGTAATGTACCATAATTAAATGTAATGTAAGGTAACTTAAGTAATGTACACATAGATATTCAAATTGTGTTGGTTCTGAGTCACCCGATCTCATGTTAGCTGATTGTTCTATGAATTACGATTTTTTAAAGCAAACCTCAATTTTAAATTGTTCAGTGAAATCCCATTGCAGAGAGATGCTTGCAGACAGTTCACAGTCTAGAATACTGGAAGGAGATGCAGGTGTACATCTTCAGTTTGAAGAACTATTCTGTACAGTCAGCAGTTCCAGGTAGTGAATAAATTCGGGATTAGAAAATAAGTGCATCTTGGTCATATATATTTTCTTATTTTTTCCAAGTGGAACAGAGACCAGGTGCTGCACAAACAGAATCTGTTACTGACCTGTATGTCCTTTAAAACCCTTTTTTAGTGCCAAGACCATTGGACTACAGGTAGGATGACAAATAGGTTAAGTGTTCTGATACACCATTTAAAGACTCAAATATTAAGCCATCTAATATCAGTTTAATATGTAATGTATGCTATATGGAGGGAACAAGACTATATTTTGTGTTTAAAAGGGACAGTCTCCATAATCTAGGAAGTCTTTTCAATTTCTATGATCTTCAGTTGACAATGCAGCTTTTTTATTTCAATGTTTTCTATTTCTGCAGGCAAAAAGGCAATATGAGAACATATTGTCAGGCAATATGAGAACATTTTGTCAGAGAAAGTAAATGTCAAGACTCGTATCTTATCTTTCAGTTTTCAAGGACTTCTGCCTTTAACACAGGAAATTCCTACTTGCAACTCATACTTTCGTCTCAAACAATAGATTGTAAACTAATAAAAGGACTTCTTGTACTGAAATTATTTTAAATTCCTGTATCCAGAGTAAATAAGGTTTTATAATACTTAAACTGAATATTCTCTTTAGTCAGAAGAATAGTCCCTAAGAATAAGAATTTTAATTAGAGAAATAGGTATTTCCAGAAAGCAGAGATCCATGCTCGCCTGTATTATGCTACAAAAATATTAATTGTCATATTGAATTACCACCAGGTGGCAGCAAAGTGTGAAACACCACTATCAGCTTCATCTTGATTGTACTGCAAGTTTACTACCAACAGGGAACAGTTTATTGTTTTATCTGTTTCAGTATTATTGTCTGTATTATCTGTATGTTTTATTGTTTTGTTGTGCAATCTTAAAGTGAGTGTTATATGCACATGGTTTTGTGAATATGCACCTGAAAAGGATAATGTACCTATGATCCTAGGTAAAGTTAAGACAGCTATAACTATATTCAATGACACATTGGCATGGGTGACTTGCTGGCTGATGGAAAAGGAACTGTGAAACTAATGGTTCACATTGCATGTGATCTGGGACTGCAGTCAGCACAGAGAATAGCTCCTGACATGAAAAAAGGCTTTTTCAGTTGAATTCCACTGGAATTTTTGAGTTGCCGTTTACATGACTTTGGGAACAAGTTAGGGTGTCTATGAGAGTATAGAAGACTTGCAGTTTAATTTACTCTGTGCTGTAGTGGCATAGCTGGTGATTTTGAAATCCAGCAAAAAGTCCAGCGACAATATAGGTGGTGACAGCATTTGGGGGAAAAATGTGTGCTCTAATAATACTTAATAGATGCAGCGATTGATATGTTTTAAGCACTGCACAGACTTACATTAACTTATAACACTACCATTTGAAACATGCTGAGAAGGTAATTATAGATAGGGAAGATGATACAAAAAAGTGTGAAGTGATTTTCCCAAGGGTACACAACAGGTAAGTGACAAAATCATAATTAGAGTAGATTATTCATTTCATAGTCTCATAGACTATTAGGGATGGAAGGGAGCTCAAGAGGTAATCTACTCCAACCCCCTGCTCAAAGCAGGACCATCCCCAACTAGATCATCCCACCCAAGGCTTTGTTTAGCCAGGCCTTAAAAACCTCCAAGGATGGAGATTCCACAACCTCTCTGGGTAACCTGTTCCAGTGTTTTACTATCGTCTTAGCAAGAGAGTTTTTCCTAATATCTAACCTAAACTTCCCCTGCACTGAAAACAGTCCAGCTCCATCCCCTTTGTAACCACCCTTCAGGTAGTTGAAGGCTGCTATCATAGACGACATGTAGGAGGGGCACTGGGGGCACGTGTCCCTTCTGAGTGTGCTGGTGCCCCACCTGACAGCAAGCGCTATGGCTGGAAGGGGGGCACGGAGAGCGCTTGTGGCCCCCCAAAATGGGAACTGGCGGTGGGATGTCGGTGGTGGAAGTGCCAGCACTTCTGCTGCCACTGTGCAGTTGGCGTGCTTGGTGACTGCTGAGGGACACCCCCATTCCCCCCAGTTGCCGCGATCAGCCTCTGGGGTACCCCCCCGGCCATGCCCTGCTGGTGTCCCCCAGACTTGGGAGGCACCAGTCGCCCATGGCTGCTATTAAATCCCCTCTCAGTCATCTCTTCTCTAGACTAAATAAACCCAGTTCCCTCAACCTCTCCTCATAAGGCATAACCAGGGATCCTAGTTTTCTCTGTTTAAAAATCCCAAATTTTCTGATTAAAGCCCCCCAAAACCTGTGCTTTTCTGCAATTAAAATAAATCACCACTATATATATAGGTATCAGTTGAACAAAATGTTGTATTGATATATTTACAATTTTAAAGCAATTTGGAACTCTGCCAGTGCCTCATTCATTATAATAAAATAAATTCTAAATACCTATATATTTTGTATTTGATTTTTTTATCATGGAAATTCAGAGTTCCTCTTGCCCCCTTCACTCACCAGGACACAGGTCCAGCTGAGGCTATCTTCCCTGCTGCTTTGTGGTGCTAAGCAACCCTGATATGCCAATATCTTGTCCCTACCCATGCTGTTGCCCTCACTCCCAAGCCACAGTTCCCCCAGCCCTGCCAATGCCCCTCACTCCCAACGTATACACACCTGGCTCTGCTGGTGCTTCTCACTCCCAACGTGCTGCCCCCCAGCCCCAGGCCCCAATGTGCGAGGAAAGGGATGGTGATGTGGGGAAGTGAGGATGTAGGCACAGGTGATGTGTTGGAGGGTGGCACATGCCCCCCACCCCAGATTTCTGCACCCACAGCAGGGCACAGGGTTGTAGCTGGGCCAGACCAGCTCCAGGCACAAGCTGCCTCTGTGGCCCAGTGGGTGGGACCCAATGTGGGAGGGAGTGCCACGCCACCATGACCGCTGAGGTGAGGTGCAGCAGTGGCATAGTATTTAGAGCAGTCCCCTGCTGCTGCCAGGCGGGAAGAGGGTGCCTCACCTTGGCAGTGTGGCACCCCCCACACCGGGTCCCTCCTGCACTGGGTCCTGCCCGCTGGGCTGTGGAGGCAGCTCCTGCCCAGAGCTGATCTGGCTTGGCTGCATTCTTGCCCCATTGTGAGTGCAGAAATCTGGGGGGACATGTGCCCTCCACCCCCTGACGCATCGCCTGTGTCCCCTACCGCATCACCTGTGCCCCTGTCTCTTCCACCTATGCGCCCCCACCACATTGCCTGTGGCCCCCTCTCCACCCCCATAGACTTACCTGGAGGGAGCTACAGGGGCTGGCTGTTTTCCACAACACTGCCTGGCTGCCATGTGCATGTGTGCTCCTGCACATTCACATGGTGCGCCCTGTGCAATGCTCACCCCTTCCCAAGCAGCCCCTTGCAGGCTGGAACTCTGCTAGCCTTCAAGGGGAAGCCCGTGGTTTCCTGTGTTTTTCTTCTTTAGGAGAGAAAATCCTTGCTTTACCACAGCAAATGGAAAACTCAGATCCCTTGTCATAAGTTTCACCAGACCCCACTAGTTTCTCTTGTGAGACTAAATTAGAAAAATATCTCAGGACCAGTTTGTTTTGTATATTTGTGTGATGTAAATGTCCTTTTCCTAGTTATGCTTTTTGAGTATTTGCAGCATGGATAGTTTATAATGTATCTGAAGGGGTTGAGCAAGGGGGAGCACTGGAAAAGAATGACAGAATGCATGGGAGATTTTTTTTCCCATCTTTAAATCTTGTGAGCATACCCATGAGAAAAGGGTTGGCCTATATGATTAAAAATATGGTTGTAGGGAAAGGGAGCTGGAAGCAGCTCTGAGAAGAGGGATTGAAGTTCAGAAGCTATTATGTTGGCCCTATGCAATCATAAAGGTGATTGTTTTCAGTGGTATACAGCTCTGGGGATGTATATTTTGAGATTCCACGAGAATGAAGTTTGAGGGTTACTTTAAATTGCAACATTTTTCTCCTGTGTCATTGGTTTCTCATTTTTGTTAATATATTTTTGTTTTTAATTAAACTGGCTATATTTTGAGCATAATTCTGCATACTTCCACATTTGGCTTATTGCAGTTGATTTTGTGAGAGACATTTTGTCATCTCCTGTCTCATCCCTGGTAAGCATGGTGCCTTTACCTTCAGCTGTGGTGCTCAGGAGGGTCACAGCCCGTGTATGAGTAGGTGAGATGCGTTTCCTCCATCATATAGACATACATGCATATAATTCATGTATAAGTTTAGTCTTTATGACCCCAAATTTAGTGTGAAGAAGCCATGACAAATCCTATTTAAATCTCTATTTCTGATAACTTGTAGATACTTTGTAACTTTCCTGTTCACAAAAATGTAGATGAGCAATGCTCTGTGTGTGTGTGTGCGCGCGTGTGTGTGTGTGTATGTATGACACCTGAGCTTGAACCTGTGTTGGTTACCTCTAGTTTAGCCATCTAATTCAAAATAGCATATAAGATTAATTGTTACAACAGATACATGGGTTTGTTCACTTTTAGTGAACAAATCAGCAGTATGACAACTAGCACACCGTTCTAAAGAGTCTAATAAATATTCATGAACATGCTGATGTTGTAACATCACTACTTGTCTGCTGAAAAGTCATTTTAATCAAATATGTTAATTTGTGAGGCATTAAAACTCCTGCATGCAACTTAGATTTTTTTAAAAGACAGATCAGTCTGATTTTAATCAACTTTTCAACTTTTGGGGTAATTAGATCATAAAGCATTTCATGACCACCTATAACATAATTAGAGAGATTCTACTGTATATTTTTATAATTGTGCAGAAAAAAAAATAGTGTGCACAATGTATGTGTACAGTTGTGGTACCTGTGTGTACAGCTAGGAATACTGCAGTTGTGCTGAAAATAGTTATGCAGTGTAAACAATATATTTAAGCTCTTTAAACAAGAACTGCATGCATGCAGCTGAAAAAAGTCTGATTCTAGAAGTCTGGCTGTAATGTTTAGTAACAGGCACATAGTGAAGAAAAACCACCCAGGAAAATCACATTACTTCTCCAGGTGGAATTTGATAAAGCTTTGGCCCCCATATGCTCCTGTTGAAACTAATGGGAGTTTTACCAATCAACTTCAGTAATAGCAGAATTAGCAATTTAAATATCCCAATCTATGTGCCTCAGTTCCTGCCAGAGACTTACCCAGAGATCTGCTTTTACTAGCATGCAAAGTTCTATGTAACCACTAAGTAATAATGGGAGTTGATGAGAGACCTAGAAATGAAGACAAATAACCTTGTGTTTCCTGACCTGCTCATTTCTCGGTGTTTGCTTTGACATAAAGAGATTTAAAATTAATGGAGTCTGTTGTTGCTGTACCTTGAACATCTGGCACATTCTGCACGGCAGCATTCAAGATTTATCAGTTGGCTATTTGCATGTGGAGTTGGTAAGGACTGAGTGTAAGACTGAATGGTGCTGAACAAGGTCCCTCTGAGGACTCATCTGCCTAACTGATCTAATGTGTATATAGTAAGTTAAATATATAGTAGTAAGTTAAAATATTATAAAATTGGTGTGAACACTTCTTTTGTTTGGTACATTTTACAGATCCAAAACTAAATCAAAATCAGCACCGGTATTCTTAAACTAATTGTATGCAGGATGTTTAACAAACTTTAACTAAATAAGCTTAATCTTGTCACTGTCTGCATACAAGCAATGCTTCATTGTGCTAAGGCATCTCGTAATCTGTTCCCCATGTTGTCATGTTTCATGGCCCCCCAAATGTGAAAGATGTACAGTATGTGTGAGATTTGTCTTATCTTCTGGTGCAGATTTTACAAAAATATATTATCTGGTTTAGCTCATCTATAACTAGATCTGTATGTGCACATATTCGTGCAGCAGGGTAAAGGTGCTACATGTTCTTAATTCAGATAGGTTTACCATATTAAGAAAGATCTTGTGAATTAAGAGCACTGGGCCAAATTATCAGCAGGTGTATAATCAGCTTAGCTCTGCTGAAATTAATTAACATAAATTACCAAATCATACCAGCTCCCAATTTTCCTCTGGAAAGAATATTCTGGATTTAAAAGATTTAGCTTTAAAATAGTTTGAGCAGTTTTGTTACCTGATATAGAGGCCATTATAGGTATCCATAACAAATCAAGTAGTAACAAATCGAATTGCTAAACAGAATGTCAATGAGGTCACTAACAGCTACTTGATGTTTCCTACATAATTGGAACAATCTGGGGAACATGTGTTTTAGCTGGTAATTTCCCCAGCAAAAACTTGGAGATGCCCCTCTTCTTTCTGACTGAGGCACTAGGACTTCTAGTTCCTGTTCCTGTTCCTGTACACTACCAGTAATTTTAGAGAGTGCAGGGTGTGAAACCAACTGGAACAGATCCAGGTTTTTAAAAGTGGGGTACAGATGGTGCAGTGTCTAACTCATTTGGTCCCCTGGACAAGATCCAGATCATGGGGCAGATGACCCACCTCTGGCAGCAGGCTGGTGGCTTGTCACTATCGCTCCTGGAGCCACTGCACTGGCATGACTTCAAACCCAGGAGGTGATCATTACTTCTTGTACCCCCTTTTCCCCTGCCACCGATTTTTGTTGCCAACAGCAACCAAAGCCCCTGAATTTAATGGTGGGCAAAAGGGGGAGGAGAAAGGAGGGCAGGGAGGTGAGGGGCATTGAGCAGCAGGCAACAGCATTCAGCCCCTGGGTTCCCAAGCCTTATCACTGCAGTGGTTCTGGCAGCCACACAGGTAAGCCCTGCATGCACTGCGCAGCCAAAAGGCAGTTGTGACTTCAACCTCACACTGTCCATGGATCTGCCCCTGGGATCCGATGATTGTCTAGAAGACTTTTACAGTCCAGTCATCACTGCAAGCATGCACTTTTCTCGCTCTACATCTGTATTATGCCTAAGAAATGTGAAAGGAAAAAAAAATAAAGAAAAGTGCAGGCAATAGAAATCAGGCACTGCATTTTCTCAGGAACTTGTAGACTCCCATGCCAATGTGATCTTCTGTTTGCATGGCTAGAGAGACCTGGCCAGTTGCTTTTTAACATTACATTTTTTGTGTTTTGAGTGAATCACTGCCACTGCTCACCCTATTTTGATTTGCTCACCCTATTCTGATTAAAGGGAATACCACATCCATGCAAAAAGATTTCAGGGAAATACTAAACTTAGCAAGCAATCTACGCAGTTCACTAAAATGGTTCCTATGACTTTAAACTAGCCACTGAAACTAACAGTTAATTGGTGGAAGAATCAGCACTTTAGCCACCTTGATGGACGCTGTTGCCCATTGCTGATTGATGACAAACCATGGTTCGTAACATAAATACCCCATGCATAAAGCAGCTCCTTCACCCTAGAGGATTTGGAAAAATAATAGTTTCAGCAGGAAATTCCAAGCCCTGCAACAAGT
This sequence comes from Gavialis gangeticus, assembly GCF_001723915.1. Classification (NCBI taxonomy): domain Eukaryota; kingdom Metazoa; phylum Chordata; order Crocodylia; family Gavialidae; genus Gavialis; species Gavialis gangeticus. The sequence goes on along the minus strand of NW_017728997.1, from coordinate 30,279,270 downwards.
TGGCACAACCTGTAATAAGGTAGGGTTCATCTTATAAATAACAGAGGAGTTACATGATTACTTGTTAGAACTGCCATCTGTGGCCTGAATGTGAGTTCATATGACACCTATTATTCCCTCAGTCTACAGCAGGAAGGGGTCAAACGTAAGTCTTGCAATTCAAACCCAAACTGTGGAGGTGGGTTGTCCGGTCTGCAGGACTTCTCACGGGCTGGACCACTCACCTCTGTGGGCCAAATTTGGCACACGGAGCACATCAGCATGAATGTTGGAGCTCCTGCAGTGGCAGTGTCAATCCCCATTGTCTCTGTGCAACTTCAGAACCATGGGAGTTAGTCCCTTTGCCTGCCCCCCACCACTCGATGCCCCCCTCACCAACCTACCTGCAGCTGAAACTGGGTTTTTAGTCGCCTCAGCAGGGGAAAAGGAAGAGTGGGCAGAAGCAGCAGCCTTAACTCCCTGGGTTCTGGAGCCTCACTGAAACAGCAGCTCCAGCAGCCACAGGGATTCACGCTACCGGTGTAGACAGTGGAGTCTGGGTGCATGCGTAGGATGACTAGAGGTTGGCATATTTGAGAACATTTGAACTCCTTACCTTAATGATGTCATGACCCACTTCTGAAAGCTGAGCACATGCAGTGAGTTGTTTGACCAGTACCTAGTTGTTTGTTTGGTAACCAGGGGAACTGTGGTAGTTAGGACCGTTATTATAATGAGTTATTATGGGTTGTTGGCATAGTTTGATCTGTATGGTCCTAGCTGTGATTGACTTTGGTTGGCACTGATTGAGAAAGTAATGATTGGATCTGCACGTGATTGACAGGTGGCGTGGTTTGCACATTATAAAGCCTGTCCAGCATAGGGGCTGGGGTGGCTTTTGGGGGTCGTCGTCATCAGAGTTAGAGCTCGCTGAGACCTGCTCTGTCTTGCGCTCTCTGTCTCTTTTGCCTGGTGTGTGCGCGTATGCAACTGATTTAGTATTTGAGTACTTGTGTTTGTGGAACCCATCCTTTATTGACTGTGGAGCGAGGGAAAACAGTGTGTGGGGGGGACAGTGTTCGGGAGCAATGACAAGATGGTCCTGAGCATTTGCCGGCCACTCAACTGCTTCTCCGTGTTGCATTGGTCAGGTAAAGCATCACCTACCCCTTTTCCAAGGTGCTCAGTATCCACCTGCGTGTGAGGGAACAGCAGAGAAATCCACAGGGGTGTGAGGCTGCAAAGCAGGTCTTCCCTGCCAGTCAGCAATCTAGGGTGATAGTTGGCCACCGAGGGTGACAGACTGGCATCAGGTTCTTTAGCTGTTCTATAGTTTACATGTTTATAGTACTGTATACTGTGTCTGTATACTGTTGTGTTTGGTTTTGTTGGTTCTTGTCTTAATGCACTTATTAAACTTTACATTCATGTGGGGTTTTGCTTGGTATTTTGGACATCTGGTTGGGGCTGAGCAGTAGGCCAATTTCCAGAACGATTTAATTCTTTGATGTCCCTCGAATCTAATATGGAGGTTGGTAGGGTATAGACGCTTAACAACCCTCTGTGTGTGTTTGAGAACGTGGGTGGGTGCCTGAAGTGGTTCGCGGGGTTCTCTGCTTTATTGTGGTGTGCCTGCCCTCTCTTTTCCCCCCGCTCTTCACTGGTGCTTATGGGTCATCCAGCAGACAGGAATCCCTGCAGTCTGGATGTGAATTTCAAGAAGCCCTGCAGTCTGGATCCAGCTTCTAGGGTCCAATATGTTTAACACTCCTGACCTACAGTATAATTTCAAATCATCAAGAGAATTAGCCATATTGTTTTTATGCCTAGGTTGCAAAGAACAGAACTAGTGCTAGTTAGAGGAACAGTTCAATGTAAAAGACATTAAATATTTTTAGCTACCTCCATTAGATCAACTCAGATAATATACTTCTAGTTCTCCATGTGTTTGGCCTGTCTGATTTTATAAATCCTTTCTTTGTTACCTTACTCAAATAAGTAGTTTTAAACTCAGAAAGAACAAACATAGCAGGTAGTAAAGTGTCCTGGGTAACTTCTTTATGTAGATGCTTAATCACAATTGAACTGTCATCTTTTTTAATGCTTGAGAAAGAACTAGACTATAAAGAGCTCAGGCAACTGCTATTTTTTGTTCCGCAATAAACGCTGTAAAAATTAGGGTTCTCTAAGGGCAGTCAGCATGAAGCCCAGTTCCATAGGTAGTACAATGGAGTAGAACTGCAAATAAATGATGAGATTATAAAAGTTTTTGTTAAGCTCTTCCATGGAATTATGTGTTGAGTTCTAATTACTGCATCATAAAAAATCTTTATTGCCATTTTACATAGTTCTTTAATGTATTTTTTTAAGAGGGGAAAGTCAGGCATATAATATCAATATACATTGCGTAGATAAATGAGAATTGAGAGAGAGAGAAGTTTATATATATTTAAACTGATTAAGCACAGTCAATCTAAGTATCTTTTTTAACCTATAATAGGAAAAGTATGGGACATGAATGGAAATTAGTGAGAAGTAACTCAACATGCGTAAAACCCCTTAAGTATCTATATACTGTCCTTAAAAAGGCCTCTTCTGCACTGGGTGATTGAAGCCATAGCAGTATGTTCCTTCAAGCAATATACTTTGCTTCCCTGAATACTGATTCAGGAAACTTCTTTTAGGTTTTCTATTTTCAAAATAGAAATTCTGTACATCTAAAGGGCTATCAGTATGAATTTTTACCTTGGAACTGTGGGCCTTTGGAAGGGGTGAAGGAAAATTTAAAAAATTAAATAAACTGTTGTGGCTGAGAGATGAGGCAATGCAAGGTGCAGTCTAAGTAATATTCTGGCACAAAGAATTTAAAAAGATTTAATTAAGGACTGGATGTTTTGTTACATTGATAATTGTAAACAGATCTGTTATAATGAATACTAACAAAGCATTGGAAGCCAGATGAATGTTTTAATCTCTGTCAGTTACTGGGCTGAGAACTTCAATGGGGGAAGATTATCCCGTATCAGACTACTGTCAGATTTCTTGCAGTTTTCTTTGAAGCACTGGGTATTTGCCACTGTTGGCAGTACAGCCAAGCAGGGTGCTGGGAGTAGTTCCTGCAGTTCCTATTTGTCGCTTGTGCAAACAGGATATTGGAGTGATCAACAGGTCTGATCCACCATGACAGGTCCTTTGATTCATCAGTAATGGAAGTCTTCATCCAACGTGTCACCAAACTGAGACAGTAGTGCACTTTCATTTCCTCTCTTTGCTTGCCCTTGTTGAGAATGTTGAGTCATGTTACTTGTTCTAATAGTTTTTGTGACCCATGCCAGGGTTTAGTTCTTTTGAAAATCCCAGTAGTTTCCTCTCTGTGCTTTTAGATAACTAAATGTTTTTACAAATCTGGGCGTGGATCATTTTCTGAGACTGATTTTGGCCATTGTAAGTTGGGAATAGCTCCAGCAAAGTTACTGAACTTGGATTTACACCTATATAAGGAAATGCAAATATGCAACTATGTTTAATAGTAGAACAAAATGCCCAGCAAAGTAATCTTAGTGATTAAGCCTTGTAGCCAATCAGACTTCAGCTGGTGGAAAATTTCAGATGTCTTTTCTGAGGTTCTCTTACCCACCATAGTCTCTGGAGGGGTGTTGATCAAAAGTTTCAGGTGACACCAATTCTACTGTCATTTATATCCATGTAAGTTTATATCTTTATATCCTTGTATCCTTGTCTTTAAAGAAGAGTTTTACGGTAAGCAATCATTCTGTTTGTAAAATGTCTCTGTCTAGGCATCGTAACAAATATAGTACTTTTTACTTGAATTTCAAGATATTATCTCTGTAAGTATTTTAAAAGAGTGTGTGCCCGTCTGGTCTCGAGCATCCGGTCACGCGCCATGCGGACCTGGAAGTTTGGGGGTGTTCATCTGTCCATCCCCGCCGTCCCACTGAGTGGATGTCTCTCTCCTGTGTAGTCTCTCTCCAATCTCGCCTGCCACGACTTTGGATCTTGTTCCAGTGGTGGGTGTCTGACTACTGGGGGTCTCTCAACTATGTGACGACTGTATGGTGATCTTCTGCGAGGTTCCACCTCCCCTCTACCTCACCCTTACACCTTGCCTTCACGGGTTCACAATGTCCTTCTGCTGGTTCCCCCCGACTGTTGGGGCTCTGTGTATGCTCGCTGGGATGGTTTTATCAGCCTGCCGGGCCTAACACTACCTCCGCCCACAGCGGCTAACCACTGCCTTGCCTCCCAGGGGATAGTAACTCCTTTTAGGCCTAAGCAACACTTGGGCTCTAGATGCCTTGCACCGCAACCCCTCCAAAAGTGGGAAACAAAAGAAAAGTTATCACCAACAAAGAAATATGAAGATATACAAAGTGGGGGGGGGGCTCTGCCCTCTTGCCATTTACACTCATGGCCTGCCCACCAATGCCAGGCCCTAGATACCCAAGGTCCCTAGTTGTCCATAAACTGGTTCCGGGCTAGACTGCAAGCTACTGCGCCCTCCTCTTCACTCTTCGCCCAGCCTGTGGGCTCACTGGACCTGCAGTGGCCCTTATCCGTACACCTCCCCCACATCCCTCATCGGGGCGGCTGTATGCCACTGGGGCCTGTCTTCTGCAGCCCCTTGCGCTGCGTATGCCCTTTGTCCCCTGCCTGGGGCGCCTCCTCAAGCCCTCCGGAGCCCACGATGGTCCCACCTGGTCTGGCGTCTTTCCTGGTCTGCTCCCTCCTGCTCCTCGGTAGTAGCCCCTGGCGTCATGCTCCTTCCGCTCTTCCCGGTCTTCAGGGCCAGGTCCTCGGTCTGAGCGAGGTGCTACAGCTTCCTTGCTCCCTGTGCTGCTGCTGGCAGCGCTGTTCCCGCAGCGGGCTTCGCTGAGTTCACCCATGCTGGGAAAGGCAGCTTCCCACCCTTTCCCCCCTCATAGGGGCTCTGGGAGAAGCCTCCCTGCTGAGGTTCCTGCAGGTCTCCTCCCCGCTTCCTCAGTAGTGGCTCCTTTTATATCTGCCGGCCGGCTCCTGCCACCGATGTTACCCACTGGCCGCAGCTGTATAAAGACGCGGCTAACAAGCCGCTCAGTCCCGCCTCCATTTTCGGCTTCACCACGGATCCTGCTGTAGGTAAGAAGTTTTTTGTTTCTTTTCTTTTACTTTTGTTTTCCTTGGCGGGTTCCTGGCCCCAGGGTTCTCCCCTGCTCCTCGGGGTCCTCCCCTCTGTCTCTCCCCATGACAGTGTTTGGATATATGTTTCTTGTTAACCTAAATATAACCTGAAAAATATAGACTCTAAATTCACCAAGGTTCTCAGGTTCAATACGCTTTTATCACCAGGGAACTGGGTTTTCTGTTTCTTATGGAAAAATATGGCTTTTCCCCGTTAAAGGAGAAAATCATGGCTTTTCCCCTTTGAAGGGAGAAACTGTGCATTTTCCCTTTCAGGCTGGCAGAGAGTGAGGAGAGGGTGATCAGAGGCAGGTGGCACCATGTGCATGTGTGCGTGCGCACATACATGGCTGTTAATACAGCCAAGCAGGGTGCTGGGAGTAGTTCCTGCAGCTCTCTGCAGGTAAGTCTTTGGGGGATGCTGGGGGCATAGGCCATGCATGGTGGGGCACAGCAGGGGCCATAACTCTGCGCTGCTGCAGGGCACTGGGTTCAGCTGGGCTGCAGGTCTGTGTCCCATGCTATGCAGTGTTGAGACTTGTGGCAGCAGCAACAGCTCGTGCTGAGCCCACATGATGAGGGAAGAAGGGAGTGCACACTGTGCCCCTACTTGCTAAGCCAGGTGCCCTTGGGGTAGGGTTGGCAGTTGGGGCTGTGGCAGAGGGTGCTGCCCAGCTGAGGCAGTGTGCAGTGCCCAGGGATGGAGCACCCAGGGTGCTGGGGGTGAGCAGGCACCCAGGGTGGGGCAGACACGTGGAACAGGTGCCATCTACCCTTGGGGCCAAGGATCTGGGTCCAGGTACAAGCTGCTCCCTGTCCTCTAGTGGTACCTGTTGCCGTGCACATCCTGCTGTGCCATGGGTCCCAAAGCACCTTGTGCTAGGAGATGCCCATCCTTCACGCTGGCAGCTCCCGCCTTGCCACACCACATCCCTCTAGTGCTGGCCAAGCCCAGCCTGCAGCTGCAGCAGCTGCTGGTGGCTCCACTAGGGCTAGCACTGGAGATGGTGGCAGGTGTGGGGCACGTTACACAGCAGGCCATGAGGAAGGAAGAGAAGGAGTGGCACAGCCAGTCTGCATGCCACCCTGCCCAGCCTGGAGCCTCAACAGCCCTGGGGGATGTGGCCCCTGAATCTATATCACAGGATGGGATGAGACATGTGGGTGTGCTGTGGCTTAGGAGTGATGGACAATGCCACTGGCAGGGGCAGGGCACTGGCATGTCAGAGCTGCCTAGCATCAGAAAGCAGTGCAGGGAGACAGCTGCAGTTGGACCTCTGTCCTGGTGCTGGGGAGGTGGGGGGTGGGAGTGAGTGAGTGGGGTGTAGGCAGGGACTGTGGGTTGGGAGTGAGGGGCACTGGCAGGGCTGAAGAGGCTGTGGCTTGGGAGTGAGGGGCACTGGTA
>NW_017728997.1:30265259-30267708 GCF_001723915.1 Gavialis gangeticus | reverse complement strand
GGGAGTGAGGGGCACTGGCAGGGCTGAAGAGGCTGTGGCTTGGGAGTGAGGGGCACTGGTAAATCACGGCTGCTGAGTACCACATAGCAGGAGGGGAGACAGCTGCAGCTGGACCCACATCCTGGTAAGCAGAGGGGGGCAGGGGGACCTCTGATTTTTCCATGATAAAAAAACCAAAATCAAATGCCAAAATATATGGGTATTTAGAATTTATTTTATTATAATGATTGAGACACTGGTAGGCTTCCAAATTGCTTTCAAATTGTAAGTACATCAATAAAAACATTGTGTTTAACTGATAACTATATATAGTGGTGTTTCATTTTAATTGTAGAAAAAAGTGAATTTGGAGGTTTTTAATGGGAGAATTTTGGATTTTTTTAACAACCCCCACCAGGATCCCTGCTTATCATACTGGAAAATTAGCCTGAATAGACAGATCGTCCTAATTGAAGAACATATCAATGAAAGTTACAATATTTCTAAAAAATGCAGCATATATAGATCCTCTTAACAGGTTTATTCTTGTATCATGCATATGATAGGTAACATTATTCAAAGATGAATATTCTTCAGGTACAGGCTGGCTTGCTACTTCCACTATGGTTCAGTGAAAGTGTGCTCAGTATGGTGGAAGGCCTGATTCAGCTTCCTTTGAAATCTGCAAGTCTGCCACTGGCTTCAGCGGGAGTTGGATCAGGTTCAGGAAGAGTAAGCAAGCTGCAGAGCATGAGTATCTTGGAGAAATCTATCTTTGATCCAGCATGTCTGTTACAAAAGCAAAACCCAGATCTAGATATCTATCAGAATAGATATCTATCAGAATAGATATCTAGTGTGTCTATAACACAAAGGTTTGGTTTTAATCTTACCAGGGTGTCATTATTGGGCATACGGACACTGCTGTCCCAGTTCAGAACAGTTCATTATAAACAATATGCTTACCAGAAGCTCTCCTAATGGGCAGAACTTATCAGCATGTGCCTAGCATTGCACTAACCTGGCTGTACTACTTTTGGTTCAGAAACAGTACATGTGAAGTAGACATGTTATGTCAGTACCCCACTCCTTACTATTATAGTGGAGCAACACAGACATGCCCTGAAACACTGGTGTTCAACCTTGTGGCCCTGCAGGACAGGTTTGATGCAATGCTGATCCATGGGCCATATCGGGCTCCAAACACCAGGACTAGGCCCTGGAGTGCCCTTGGCCAGTCCTGTGTCCCAGGATCAGGCACCACACTATCCCTGCCCAGCTTTGCACTGTGATTGGGCTGTATGCCACCCTGTAGCCTGGCCTAGTGCTCAGGGCTGTGTACAAAGGGGGCCTGGAGTTTCAGCAATGCTCTAACCTAATGGTTACAGTACTCACCTGGGAAAGGTGGGTATCTGCTTCAAGGCTATTTATGCATTTTTCATTAAACAGCTATTGGCATTTAAGGGAATTTACAAAGAGAATTTACAAAACACCTTTCACAAATGAGCCTATGAACTTCACTTCATCAACCTCCTGGATACAAAAAATCATGGAGTCAATATAGACATTGGATTTATGACACATTATAATCTGCCTAACATCTGACTCCCCAGGTACCTCTCCACTATTTACCAGCTACACTGATTACCCTCCCCACCACCCCGTGCCCCCACCCTGTCTCTCATCCCCTGGCTCCTCAATTTACATCTTCACTGACTGACTTTTTTGCACGCATACCAGCCTCTGGCTTTTTTACTATTCATTCCATCCAGGAAGAGCACACACCAACTGCAGATGCTTCCTCAGCCTGATAAAGGGTATTTATATTCGAAAGCTTACTAAGAAGAATTTTTCCAACTATTTGAGTTGGTCTAATAAAAGATAGCAGATTTACCCAAAGAACCTTGGCTGCCTATTGGCACTTAAAACCTTTTATGGATTTTTCAAACTGGTCTAGTAGTTACACAAAGAATCAGTCAGACACAGATCCTATTTCACTACTCTAACTATTAAACATCAACATGCTAATATACATTTATTGCTTTTTCATAAAAACACTAGTAAATCCCTCCTCAACAATGATGGGGCAGGGGGCGAGCGGGGATGGATCCCCGTGTCCAGCCCCACACCCTCCCCGCTGCTTCAGGTCTGGCCCTGCTTCCCCCCACTGCTCTGGGCCCAGCCCCTCTCCCTCCACAGCACAATTCCTGCCCCTACTCTCCCTGCAGCACTAGGCATCCGGGACTATCTCTTTGCTAAAAAGGAGGCTTACACCCAATGGAAAGAAGGGGTCATCACCAGGGAGGGCTATTCTGCAGTTGCTCGGGGATCTAGGGGGGTAGTTAGGAAGGCCAAGGCAGAGATGGAACTGGGGCTAGCTTCCCAGATTAAGGACAATAAGAAGTCCTTTCTTAAATACATAGGGGGTAAAAAGAAGGTCCCGGGTAATGTGGGGCCCTTGCAGGACATG
>NW_017728997.1:30252532-30264011 GCF_001723915.1 Gavialis gangeticus | reverse complement strand
GCTGCTCCAGGCTCAGCCCTGCCCCCCACCTCTGCTGCTCTGGACTCTGCCCCACTCCCTGCCTGGCTCCAGGTCTGCCCCCCCTGCTGCTCTGTGTCTGGCGCTGCTCCATCCTCCTCCGCTCCACCCCACTCCAGCTGCTTGGGCTTAGTGGGGACAGATTGAGGCTCCCACAGTGCAGGAGGGAGTGGGGCAGGGGAAAATTCATCCCTGCCTTTGCCCCACTCCCTCCTGCTGTGTGGAGATTGCCCCACAACTTGGCTAGGCCGGGGCCCCGTTTATGGTGAATGGGACCCCAGCTGGACCGGGTCATGGGGCAATCAGAGCCAGAAGCACAGCACCGGGGAGCCAAAGGGAAGGCATGTGGTTCCCCAGTTTGTGCATGGGGTAAGGGTGGGCTGCAGCCTCTGCTCCCTGTTCGCTGCTGCTGCTTTGACAGTGGCCTGGCACAGTGCCATGTGCCTCGCTGCCTGGCCTGCCCAGCGGTGGGACTCACATGGTGCCACACTGTGCCACTGTCAAAGCAGTGGCAACGAGGCAGGGAGCAGGGGCTGCAGCCTGCCTTTGCCCTGTGCACAAACCAGGAGGCCATGTGCCCCTGCCCCCCACCCCGTGGCTCCCAGGCATCGTGCTTCTGGAGGAGCTGCTGGGTTCTGATTGCCCCAGGACCCGGTCCAGCTGGAGTCCCTTTCACCTCTCCACTACTTGCTCCCCTCCCTGCCAGCTATTTTTGGGAGTGGGGGGCATGGTGCCGTGGTCCCTTTGCCTCCGACTGCCTCCTCCCCTGAGCCCTGGTGCAAAGTTGTGCCCGGGCCGGGCCATCTAATCACTGCCTGCCCTGTCAGGGATGCATTCGCAGTTGGCCTGGAGCATTACAGACAGATGGATGGACTAAGGCTTGTATTATATTAGAATTTTGTTATAGTACTGACAACTTATATTAGACAAGCTTGGTAGATGGTCTATACTGAAAAGTGCAAACACATGAACTTACTGTGATATAGAAAAATTAAATGACCAATATAAATGCAAAGCTGAAGTTACAGCTGAGTGTGAGATAGAAACAATAGTTTTGGTTTTAATTATTATGTGCAATAAATTCACTTGCATCTCACTTGGCACTTACAAAAAATACCAGGAGAAGCTGTAATGATGAAGCTTATCATTACAGCTCAACTCTGGTTAATATCCGTACCTGCATTTGTTTTTGCAGTCAAACCTCCTTCCAGCAGAGTCACTCCAAGATCAACTGGGTCTCAATTCACAAGAAAATACTCGATAGGTTGACAAAGCTGTTTTCTCTTGAGAAGCAGCACAAAAACTATTCTATTCAGGATAACCAATATGGTGCACAGTACTGCTATCATAATTGCCAGCATGGCATATAACCAATGCTGGGGATCAAGACAAATCCAGCATTCCTGTTCCCAGAAATAATGTTGATTGTGGGAATGCAGAGGACCTATTTGCTGTTATGAGAGCAAACTGAAAAGAAAATCTAAAACATACTTCTGTTTCTTAAAGCTTTTACTTGATGTTACATCTGACCATCTTTGCCTAGCCATTGTTTTAGTAGCTTTGAAGCATCTCTTTTTCACAGTATTTTCAGAAGCACAAGCAGTGATACTATAGAGATTATACAACATTTAAAGCAATTCCTTAGATCCATATTTCTTTGATCGTGATGCCCCCTTTTAATTCATTTTCTAATTAAGAACATTTCTCTCTTCAGAACTATCAGCTGCATATTTTTATGCTCCCATAGCTACATTTCAAATGAAGATAAAATATGTGTCTTGAACACACATATTTTTTATATTTCCTGAAGCTGCACAATGCAAAATCCATTTTAAGAATGAACCTGGGTAAACTAAATGCTTTTGACAAAGGCAGTTTCCTTAATAAGGACAATCAATTAGGTTTTCCTCTCTGCCACACATGCAGGCATGCAGAGCATATCTTTCCACCTCAGTTCCTCATGTCATCTGAAAAACTGAAATTAAAAGGGACAGAACAGGGATTACAAATCTCACCCTTTCATCCCACAAACTCTTTCTCTTTGCAGATGGTACTGCTAGTGATGAAACTGACTCTGAATAGTCTCACCAGTTATCTACTGTTGGAACAGAGACTTTAACATTTTAGATGATTTTGTGCTAGGAGTGAGTTTGTAAAAATGAGATTGAAGGGCTCCATTGTTATTGTATCACAATGGTTCCACATTAAAGGTCTCCCATTTGCAAGGAAATATAAAGCAGTGGTTTTGGGGTTTTGTGGGGAGGGGTTTGCTGCCTTGGTACTCCCTGTAGTCTAATAGTTAAGCAGTTAAATTTAATAATTAAGTTTAATACATAAAAATGTATCTTTATTAGTAAATAATTAGGTTCTGCAAATTATGCTCTGATGCTATACTAAATCATTCATTCTGAGCCCTTTGAGGTCAACAGACCTTCTGGAAGCAAAATCTTTATAGGGACATGGATTTTCCTCAGTCTGTGGATCTGTACTTATAAAGTATGCAGTGTTTTTTCTCAGTAGTATTCACTGTGGAAATGGGAAGAGAGACAGATGAAAAACATGCTTGTTTGGACTCAGAAGATCACTGAAATACAACATACTTTTCTGTTACCTATATGGCATATAGCTTTTGCACAGTTTTCATAGCTTAGATTTATAAATAGCTTATATTTGTAAATCCAGTTTTAATTCTTCCACTACACAACATTCCTAAGTGAAACCAATTTCATCAAGATCTCTGCAGAGTTCCTAAGCTTCAGAGTCAAGCCTTCTTTAAAGTTCAGTCCTTCTTCAGGGTTGGGCAATAGGCAGCATATTGAATTTAGTATCATCACAGGGTCTCTGTCTCCCTGGCATGCCATGGCCTTGTGGAACTCATACTGCTTCCTGGTAGTATTTTTTTTTCAGTATCACTCCCATTCTCCATCTACTGATAGACTGCCAAAAGTCTGGTGGGTAACATTGATACATTATTTTGTAATAAAATTTTGCTGTAAACAATGTATGTTAGAATGTCTTTGTAAGCTAGTGGAACAACAGAGCAGACAGTACAGTTGCTGACACAAGTTCTTTTCCTTGAAGAATAATTGCTTGTAAACTTAAAAAAAAGAAAAAGAAACCATACATTAGCATAAGCAGAAAATAAAACAAAAAACTCCCTGAACTGGATTTCATCTCAGTCCTATGAACTTCAGTGTGAAGAACAATCTCCTAAGGCTTCCTTTCTGTCTCTCAAGTAGTCAATAAATCATCCTTCTTTCAAGACTCTTTACAAGGGTAGAAGGAAAGTGAACTAGAGTTCTGTAAACCAGGGATGTCAAACTCACCCATGCCTCAGGCCAGATACAGACTGCAGGGCTCCTTGCAGGCAGGATCCAAGGGGCAAGTGGCAGTGATGGCTGGGGTGCGACCAGTAGTGGAGGGGGCAGGGCAAGGGCCACAGGCCAAGTAGCACATGCTTCAGCACAAGTTACACAAGTGGTGCTGGCGGTGGGGCAAGTAAGCCAAACAGCTGCAAAGCAAGCAGGCCTATGTTGATACAGTCCTCATTTGCCCCCTTGCTGCCAGGTGCCTTGTCAAATAGGGCCCCAGATTCCACAGCCGGCCTTGCCTGCAGTCCCTAGCCATGCCCCAAAATGTCCTGGCCTACTAGTAGCCCAGCAGGGTAGATAGAGTATCCTTGTAGGCCGGATACAGTCTGCACTATTGACAACCCCACCGTATCAAAATTCAAGAGACAAACTCTATAAAAATCAAGAGATTTGGTATGTACATCACTATTTTTGTGTTTGGGAGTGGTTATTTGTGAAGGTGTGAGGGGCTGTGTGGGGTTTGGAGCCTGGGGAGTGGGGAGGTCCTGCATATCCTGGCAGGCAGGGTCATCCCTGGGGTGGGGGGTGAATCAAGGTGAGTGCCCTGGGCCCCATGCTTTGGGGGCTCCACAGAGCCGGGCTGACTTTGCATCTGGCCGCTTGCCACTCCCCAACCACCACTGCATCTGGGCCCCGCACAGGTTTATTTGCCCCAGGCCCCATACCCTGCTGCGGTTGTCTCTGCTGGCAGTATTTGGGGTACTGCGGGTCAGGAGTGAGGGGCAGCAGCAGGGCATGGGGGGCTGTGGCTTGCGAGTGAGGGATAGGCACACAGACACAGAGACAGAAACAGAAAGTGTCCAGCTGGTAATCTGTGGAGGGAGGGGGCAGGGGTGGGGGGAAGATCAAAGTCCCTATAGTGAGGGTGGGAGTGGAGCAGGGGCTGGAGTGAATGGGACACTAGGGTCAGGGTAAGTCATGAGAAAGAGCTGCAGGCAGCTCATCTAGAGGTGCAGGGGATGGGGGGGGAGTGCGGCTCCCTGCTGCTGTGCGCATCCCAGGGGAGGCATGGGGGGCTTCATAGTTTCATAGTTTCTAGGGTCGGAAGGGACCTGAGCAGATCATCTAGTCCGACCCCCTGCCATGGCAGGAAGAGCACTGGGGTCAAATGACCCCAGTAAGGTGGTCATCCAACCTCCTCTTAAAAACCCCCAGGGTGGGAGCCTGCACCACCTCACTTGGAAGCTGGTTCCAGACCCTAGCCGCCCTGACCGTGAAGTAGCGCCTCCTGATGTCCAACTTAAACCTTCCCTCCGCCAGCTTGTGACCATTGTTCCTGGTCACTCCTTGCGGCGCTCGGGGGAACAGGGACTCCCCCAGCGCCTGCTGATCCCCCCTAACCAGTTTATAACAGGCCACAAGATCCCCCCTCAGCCTTCTCTTTTGAAGGCTGAACAGGTTCAGGTCCCGCAACCTTTCCTCATAGGACCTACCCTGCTGTCCCTTGATCATACGAGTGGCCCTCCTCTGGACCCTCTCGATGCTGTCCACATCCCTCTTAAAGTGCGGCGCCCAGAACTGGACGCAGTACTCCAGCTGCGGCCTGACCAGTGCCGCATAGAGGGGGAGGATCACCTCCTTGGACCTGCTCGAGATGCATCTGTGGATGCACGACAAGGTGCAGTTGGCCTTCCTAGCCGCCTCCCCACATTGCCGACTCATGTTCATCTTGGAGTCAATAATGACTCCCAGATCCTTTTCCACCTCCGTGCTGACAAGAGGGGAGTTCCCCAGCCTGTATGTATGGTGCCGATTGTTCCTCCCCAGGTGCATCACCTTACACTTGTCTGTGTTAAACCCCATCCTGTTCTCCTCCGCCCATCCTTGTAACCTGTCTAGGTCCAACTGTAGCCTGTTGCTCCCCTCTAATGTGCCCACATCCCCCCACATCTTAGTGTCATCAGCAAACTTGAACAGGGTGCTTTGCACCCCCTCATCCAAATCACTGATGAAGATGTTGAACAGGGCGGGCCCAAGGACCGAGCCCTGTGGGACCCCACTTCCCACGTCCATCCAGGTCGAGAAGGACCCATCCACTACCACTCTCTGGGTGCGACTCTCTAACCAGTTGGCGACCCATTGGACTGGTATGGGTGTCTATGCCACAGTCCCCCAGCTTCCTAATGAGAATGGGGTGAGAAACAGTATCAAAAGCCTTCCTGAAGTCTAGGAAAACTATATCCACTGCCACCCCTGCATCCGATGATTTAGTGACCTGGTCTTAAAAGGCCACCAGGTTGGTCTGACAGGACCTGCCGCTGATGAACCTGTGCTGGTTGCCCCTGAGCATGCAGCTCCCTGCTGGCCCCTCCTGGATGTGTGCCAGAATAATTTTCTCAAACAGCTTGCCCAGGATCATGTTCCCCCCAGATTTGTGCACAGGGCAGAGGCAAGCTGCCCACTGCTCTATGTCCTGCTGCCTTTGTCCCAGGAGCTGTGCAACACCATGTGTGCCTCTTGCCACGTGCTAGGCGGGCAAGGGATGCATGTGGCATGGCACAACCAGTACACAGTTTCTTGGGCACGGTTACTGCACACTGGCCCCACTGCCATTTTGAAGTGTGAGGCTGCTGATATATGAAATGTGGAGGTTGGCTGGAGCATGGCAGACTCGATTAATTGTGTCTGCTCCTACATGCTGTAATTACAGCACATCAAAGCAGCCTTCTGTCTCATGTGTCTAACTCCACTTATGTGCCTAAAACACAGAATAGAATCGTTCCATTTATCTTTTTGTATTGAATGTTCCATGTACATTGACAGTACCCTCGTCCCATTGCTTTACTTGTGGTAATTTAGTTCTTGGGCATTGTACTTGGTTGTGCAAGAGTTTTGTTTGTGCAGTCTTTAAAACTAGGTTAGACAAACACTTGTATAGAATGGTTTAGATAGAGATGATCCTGCCTTGGGTGGGCTGTTGAACTCAAGGGCCTCCTGAGACCCCTTCCATCCCCATTTTTCTATGATGCTAAGAGTCCATGTTACTGATTCTCGACCTTTTTTAGACTCAAGGCACCTCTTACTACACTTAAGACACCCATGCCTAACGTTGGCAGTTGAGCAGCACCCCATTTGAAAAACTAATGTATTTATTACGGTGCTTACCTCCTTGCAGAGGGACTAAGTAGTGGTGGTGAGGGAGTGGCCAGGCAAGGACAAGCCTGAAACTACACTTCTTTGCTTATCTCCTCACACCTTGTAGCACCCTTCAAGGAATTTCACAGCACCGCTTGGTACTGAGGCACACTGGTTGAGAATCACTGGTTTATGTACTACTAGAAATACCAGTAAACATTTTAAAAGAGAGTCAGAGTCTCAATTTTATCTTTCTGGGAGACTTAATTTGATTAAAAAGTTTTGAATATTATCTCTATTCTCACATTGTGTTGTTAATGAGATTATCTGTTTCATCAGTAAGTATGTCATTTAATTTAGACTATCTTAAATGAATATAAGATTTTTTATATGAGTTTGTTTCACTGCACCAAGGGAAACCTTATTACATTTCTATTTTTTTGTCAGTAATCTAGTTTTAAATATTTTTATAGATACAATAACAGTTAGTTTTTCGGTAGATAGATTCACAAATTCCTAACATATGGCTCCCAGAGCATGTCTATAAATGCCCATGAAGTCCTGACCTGCATATCTGCTTGTGTTGTGTTGATGAAACAAAACCAATAAAAACACTGTTTTTATCTTGAAATTCTGCCTCAGTTCAATGCAAAATTGTCTTTCCTACCACCTTATTTTGGGAAAGAAGGGAAGAACTTTTTGTCATCTTTTTCTTTACTTCCTTGTCAAGTAGAAGAATCCTGAGAGTTCTGCAGGTAGAAGTGACAATTTTTGCTCAATCTGGCCACAGAAAGCAGTTTATAACTGTGACCAAGCACAAGTGTAAGACTACAAACAGCTAGAAAAATCACTGATTGGGTGAAAATCTGACCCCTCATTGCATGAGATATATAAAGACATTACAAAATGTAGCATCTTCTGTAACTTGTGTCTGCAGAGTTCCCAGCCTGTCACTGTTTTCAGAATGGGAGGGGGGAAAGGGAGTGGAGGGTGTTCAGTCTGGGGTTTTTTCAGCCCCCCCCCCCCCCAAAGGGGTGCGAGCCCCTCTGAGGTTGGGGGGTGGCTCCAATTCTTTCACCCCACCCTTCAACACTGGCTGGGGAGCCCCCAAAACAAGATCCCTCAGCCCTCCCCCCACCCCGTCCCATTCTGAAAACAGTGAGAACAGACAGAGAGCCTGGTGGTTGCTCTGGGACCCTAGCTGCAGGCTCCCAGTGGGTAGCTAGCAAACTTCTGTTTAGTCTGGGGTGACATTGTAACTCAGAGCACTTTGGAGAAATCATTCTGAGTTATAACTGGAAGCTGTACTTCTGTTTGCACCCCTGAGGTACCACCTGATCTATTTATTTATTTATTACAGTGGTGATAGCTTAACAGACTAACACCAAAGTAAAAAGAGTGACTCCTCTAAGATTTGGGCCCCATAGAGTGCAAGCTGGTCTAGAGTGAGATAGACATCACTAGCTGAAATCTTCTATTAAGCTTTCAGCTGGTGGAGGGACTTTAAAAAAATAGGGACATAGGTTGCATAAAGCTGGATAGATCATTACAGAACTGCCATGTGTGCATGGTTACTTTGCTGGAGTGCCTAGTAACACTTTATGGCACTGCTGTATTCATTGTTATGCCAACTAAAGGAAAAACAGAAGTGTGTGTTTCAAACAATGATATAGGATAATATAGGCACAATGGTGCAAGAAAACCTTGCTCTCAGCCCCAAATTTGAAGTGAATAATCCACTGTGAGCTGATATAGAGGGGCAGAGTAGTTTCAAAGTTTCAACTACTTGAAGATCATGGATGTCATTTCACCCTCAAGGTAATAGGCAAGATGATGCTTCAGGGCTTTAAGGGACAATGTATTCATTGTTCTTCAACTTGTCCAATACTACAATTAATATAATTATGTTAACATCAAATCAGTTTTAAATACTAATGCACTGGGTCATTAACTTTAACATTGTCAGCATGTTCTCTCTATCGCATTTACCTTACTTAAAGAAGCTAATACTTAGTGATGCACTTGACACAAAGGATCTATTAATGCATCTCTCATTTTTAATAAATAAATCAACCCTTTCATGAAATAGGAAGAATATTGGACTGACCTAACAAGAACAAAGAAACACTCACTCCTGTATCCTTTGCACATTTGAAACTTCCACTAAAGTAAAAGTTAATTTTGAAGGGTCTGTAGCCATTAAAAGTACCAGTATAGAATTATGATTGCTTTTACATTTTCTACTGATAAATGCATTTTTAAGTTATATAACAAAGGTGCCAGGAACAAATGCATAGGCATCTTGTATTTACTACTTTGCAATCAAATAAATGAGTGCATATTCAATATTTTGAGACACAGGCCAGTTTATAGGAATCAGAAGGTGAATGTCAAGCAGATGTTGAATTTTCTAGAGAATCATCAGAGCTGGTTCTAAGGGAATCTAGATGCCTTCTGGGAGTCACTGTGCAGGTGAGAAGAGAGGAAGCAGATCTAGAAAACTTTTTGTGAAAAACAAACATTTTCTATGGCTCAGAGAATGTACAAACCATACCGGAACCCAGTTGGCTTTGGGAAACCACATTGTGACCAACAATTTACCTTCATTGATTCTGACTTGCATTACACTGCTGTAAATGTAGAGAAAAAACTTTTGTGTCAAAGTAATTACTTTAGGTTTGCAATTGTTGTTAGACCTTGACTCCATGCGGTGCCTAATGACTAGGGAGATGACGATCCAATTGCCCATGGATCCTATTACTCATTAGCTAGAGCAAGCAGGGAGCAAACGCCAGCACACATTGCTCACAACAGCTTTATTCAGAATGGAGACAGCTTTGGGGAAAGGTCCCAAAAACCAACAAACCAGGGACCTGCACCAAACAATAGTTCTTTTCACATTTTCTACACTTTGGCTCGTACATATTAACATTTGTTCCACCTCTGTCCCTCCTTCTGTTCTACCCATTTCTCCTCCCATCTCAAACTCTGCCTCCATTTACTGTTTACTTCATTAGCATATAATTGCCTATGCATCCAATTCATTTACATGCCTCTCTGCTAGGAGCGTATGCACAAGACTTTTACCTCTGCTTTTTTAGGTCACTTGCTGGTTTTTTCTGGTTTTTCGCTGACTCTTTCTTCATCTCCAAGGTCTTGCTTCTGCTTTATCGCTTGACGATAACTGGTGGGCTGCATCTTGTTCTTCTTACACAATGGGCTCTAACACTACAACCTTGTAAGAAAATTGCTTGCCTAAGCATTTGCAAAGTTAGTCTTAATATATCATTCTGCCTTGTGACCAGCAGCTCTGCTGAGACAGAAAAAAAGCCTTCATTCAGCTGCAGACTCAGTGCTCCCCAAAATCCATATCATTACCCTAACACTTGTTAGGCGCCCTAGAAAGCAGCTTAGCCTGGACTTATTGCCTGGTTGATCACACCTGCCTGGGGCTTTGCCTGGCAGCCCTACCCCCACTAATGAACCATCTAGCCACCATCTATCTTAGGAGAACAGCTTCTACATTTTGTTTCACCTGTGATAGCAGGCTGGTGGTTAGCTAATAGCTCTTCTGAAGGTCTGCTCTGAGCTTGTGTTCTCTGGTTTTTAACCCTGTTTGACTTTGGTCCTGGACGCTTGGGGTGCTTGCGCACATGACACTGTTACTCACAACGTACATGTGATGGAAATCTCCCTTTGTGTAGCTTAATTGCTCACATATTATACATACATGAATTTTGGGGGTTTTAAATGAGTTTGCATCATTGCAAACTAAACTACATCCTGATGTAGTTTAGTTTGCAGTGTTGCAACTTGGAACATTGCAGGCATTAGTCAGCTCTCCCCCCAGTTGCGGGAGAGGTGAGCAGACTCCACAGAAAATAAGGATCAGGCCCATTGCTGCTTTTGCTTTCAGCAGGCTCCTGTGGCCAGCAGGATACCTGGGGCTATCCAGGAACAGGTTGGTTTGCCTGGGGCAGTGCGGGGAGGCAGCAGGAGAGTGGTTGGATGTGCTGGCAGCCAAAGAAGGCATCAGAGATGGTGTACAGCGCTGCGTGGGTGGGCTGCTAGCTTCCCCAAGCCCACCTGGGTTTCCAGCATCCCATGCACCACCCCACTGTCTTCTCTGGCTTCCAGTAGACCCAGCCACCCTCCTGCCACCTCCCTATGCTGCCCCAGGGGCAAGCCAGCCCATTCCCAGGTGGCCCTAAATGTCTTTCCAGCTGCAGGAGCCTGCTGAAGGCAGAAGTGTTGGGGGGCCTGATCCTTCTTTTTCTTCTGCAGAGCCTGCCTGCCTCTCCCATGGCCGGGGGTGAGCTGACAGATTAATGGCACATATTAATGGCCCCCAGCCATGGGAGGGGGGGGCAGGGTCTGCTGGAAAAAAAAAAAAAGGATTGTACTGTGGTTCTGTTTCCTGACTCCTGAACACTTCCTTACCTGTGTTTTGGATTCTGCACCTGGATTTCTTCTTGGAATTGGTAACTTTTGATTTCTGCCCTCTACAAGTAGCCTAACCACTAAGCTGGACTGTTTGTGCCTGGGGCCTTAAAGCAATGGTGTGCAGAGGAGCTACATTAACACCAATAAACAGTGCAGATGGATTCTAATTGCTTTTCTTATACCATATCAGATGATGCATTTTTTCACAGCCCATCAGCACTAGTTTATCAAGCACATAATTTGCATTACTTTGTATCCCATTCTTGATGTTTTTCACATATATAGGAGCTAGTGAAGGAAGAATGGCTTTAGAGGAAGAGGACATCTCTTTGAGTTGAGGATGAAGTCCTGGGAGACTTATACAATTGTGGAAGAAATTAAACTTTGCGTTGTGGTTGAATCAGAACTGACAGAGACAGCTTTTTTTTTTATTTAGGGCTATACTGTGATCACCCACTTGTCTGTTTCAAAGAAATTCTCCTACTCTATAAGTTTTCAAGCAGATTTATATTTAAGACAGATAAAGAGAAAAAAAAATACGACTTAGGAGAAACTCAAACAAGTTTACTTAA
>NW_017728997.1:30246992-30247532 GCF_001723915.1 Gavialis gangeticus | reverse complement strand
ACAGCTTTTTTTTTTATTTAGGGCTATACTGTGATCACCCACTTGTCTGTTTCAAAGAAATTCTCCTACTCTATAAGTTTTCAAGCAGATTTATATTTAAGACAGATAAAGAGAAAAAAAAATACGACTTAGGAGAAACTCAAACAAGTTTACTTAATTGGACATCTGTGCACAGGGTAATAAGACATGCAGGATTCCTTATCTCAGAACATCTAACTAAAATAGCAGTATCAGCTCTTCTGGTCTTCTTCTGTTTTCTGAGTCAAGTAGGCCAGAAGCCTGACTAAATTTACTACCACATTTCCTCATTTATTGTTTTTGTTTGCTTGTTTTGTTTTTTGTTTTTTGTTTTTTTAACAAGTTAGATATTTATAGTCATTAGCCTTTTAACTTTTAGTTTTTCTTTTTTTTTACTTTTTGCTATTTTAACATGCAAATTATATACTTTGTTTCTGGTTGATGGGCTATGGGAAGTGCATTTGGCCATTTTAGGTGAGTTTCAGTACAAATTTTGGCCAGTTTATTTTTCAGAATGCCATT
>NW_017728997.1:30244525-30244754 GCF_001723915.1 Gavialis gangeticus | reverse complement strand
TGTGGATAAGGTTGTTTTGGTGCTGATGGTACTATTGATTGGCGGGGGGGGCCCTTTTGGTGCACTTTTCTGTTTTAATTTCTTTACCTGAGATTTCAGTTTCTCTTGGGAGTCCTTAAGACTCCGAACGTGAGATTTTTGACGTCTTTTGAAAGCTTCTTCATACCAATCAAAAAATGTGTCCCACTGAATCTGTGGTATATTACTACCTCTTAACTCAAGGTCTCTG
>NW_017728997.1:30230595-30244205 GCF_001723915.1 Gavialis gangeticus | reverse complement strand
ATTTATGAGGGTGGGGAAAGGGTAAACCTGTCCACTGGGTCACAAGGTTCCAGTTGGGCCCCCTTGCATTCAAAACTGCCCTTCTGGACAGCCTTGGGGTGGCTGAAACCAACCTTAGTCTCAGACCTGGTCAGTGGCTCATATTTCTCAATTCATACTCTCAATTTGCAGAAGGGAATTTCTGCTTTGAGGCACGAGGTTCAAGAGCATTTCTTTAGTCTCAGCCTTGGTCAACACTTATCGTGGAAAACACTCACACTCTAAGAGTTTCCACCTTGCACCCTTGCTTTTGAAGAGCACACGGAACAAATCTGTTGTCTTTGGGGTGGCTCCACAAGGTTTCCACTCCTGGCCTCAGAGAGACCTCATAGTTCTTTACAGAACTTAATTCACATGGGGAAATACTTTCATTGACAACAGCAACACAGAGTCTTTAACCTTGACTCTTTCTACTCACAGTTACTACTTACACAGTGGGTCTGACAGTTTTGGCAGGAAAAAAGTTCAGATAGGGTGAGCCTCAAACAGTGAATCAGGAAGACACAGAGACAGCCTCTCACTGAAAAGCCCCAATAGAGATTTCAAAAGGTCTCTTACCTTGGTTTGGTGCCAGGGCTTCAGTGAAGAGATGTCTGTGTCCCAACTGATCACTCCGGGCATCTCTATCTGAGTCACGGCACCAAATTGTGGAAGAAATTAAACTTTGCATTGTGGTTGAATCAGAACTGACAGAGCTAGCTTTTCTTTATTTAGGGCTATGCTGTGATCACAGGGAGGATTTCATACAGCAAGGGGAATAACCCACTTGTCTGTTTCAAAGGAATCCTCCTACTCTATAAGTTTTCAAGCATATTTATACTTAAGACAGATAAAGAGA
Source organism: Gavialis gangeticus (assembly GCF_001723915.1). Lineage (NCBI taxonomy): Eukaryota > Metazoa > Chordata > Crocodylia > Gavialidae > Gavialis > Gavialis gangeticus. Next base: position 30,243,328 of record NW_017728997.1, on the reverse strand, counting down.
GAAAAAAATATGACCTTGGGGAAACTAAAACAAGTTTACTTAATTGGACATCTGTGCACAGGGTAATAAGACATGCAGGATTCCTTATCTCAGAACATGTAACTGAAATAAGTAGTATCAGTTCTTCTGGTCTTTGTCTGTTATCCTAGTCAAGTAGGCCAGAAGCCTGACTAAATTTTCTACCACACAATGGGGTCCTTCCCTGTTTGTCTTTATACATGAAGACATTCCTGGAAAAATTTCTTGTAGGCCATTTGCAGATTTGTTCTGCTAGCAGCACATTTGCATCCTGATCTGCACATTTCATGTTTTACTGTTAAGGTTCATATAAGTAGAGTCAGAGATACTCTCCCCAAAGTATGTCACAAACGCCCCCTAGAAGCTAAGCAGTACATTTATTTCCAGTTAGATTTAGTAGGCACATAACTTACGACTCTATTGAAGTAAGACTAGTAGTTTTCGCCAAAAGAAGTGAGGTCTTCCATCCAAATTAATGGCATTTTTCTGAGACAAAAAGAAAAGAATGAGGCTGCAATGCAGGCCATGGGCAATGTACAGAGACATTTGTTAGTGGGGATCAGGGGGACCACAAAGCCATGGGCATAGGGAGATGATGTTCAGGGCGAGCTTGCAGAGAGAATGGAGGATGGGAAAAAATCCCTGGGATATGTGATGTTTTGCCTACAGAAGCAACATTGTGCGAGTTGGGAAATTTCAAAAGCATAAGCAACTTAAGGGGCTAAGTGCTATTGGTGAATGAACCCAGAGGGGGTGGACTTTGGATTATTTACAAAATGAAGATGGTATGCAGTAACCTCAGCTATTAATTTACAGTACATTAGCTAACTCCCTATAGCCAGTTCTAGAAAATGGAGTAAGCTATTTTGCACTTAATATGCTTTCAGACTGCCCTGTCCACGTGATAACAGAGTAGTTAGCACTTCATGAATTCACATCCATGCTTACATACAAAAAAACTAGAACTCTTGGTTCCAAAATGATACCTTTTATTAGACCAACTGGAAAAATCACAAGAAAATTGTCCTTTTGTGCAAGCTTTTGGGATCAAAGTCCCCTCGTCATGCTCTGGAAAAGTATAGATGGGTACAAGATGGTAAAAGTCCCTATAGGTAGGAAATACATTTCATTTTTGCACAGAGAGAGCTGAAGTTTCTAACTGCTTGCTTATGCAGAGATGCTCATGAAAATTCAGGAAAATTAATTAAAAGTTTGAAATGAAGGTATATAAATTAGAGCATGCTTAGCCTGGTGTGGAGGCTCTCATTCAAGTGCAAACCAGCTTTAGATCACTACAGCCTCCACACTGCTGTTCAACATGCTTTAATTTTGTACAGTGAATTCTGACATTTAGTTAATTCTTCTTAACTTTCCTGAGTGTCCTTGTGTAGAGAAGCCCTGACTTGTAACTACACATTTGACTATAGAAAACTTATTTTCAAATGTGGGGGTTTTTTTTAATGTACAGATTGCCACGAAAGACACAAAACAGTACATCTCCTTTGCCTTTGCCTTTACCTGGGTAGGACAGTATTGAACCCTTTTTATAATCTGTATACCAGCAATGCATACAGTTTAATAATAATGCTTAACTTAGGTCTTACTTTTTGATTTTAATACATTCTCTCATTTTATTTTCTAACATTTTTGCTTGTGCCTCATAATTTGACTTGCAGGGGTCAGAATAAAGCAAGTATTCAACTATCCCTATGGAATTGTGAAGAATATAATAGATTCAGCTTGTCTTGAGTAGGCCAAGAAGCTTGTGTTAATTACCTTTCCTCCCATAGCTGCATCATTTTGTAAGATATATTCTGGAGAAATGGATGTAGTTTTTGGCTAGAGTTTAGCTTTTTCCACTTCCAAGCCTGGGTGTATACCATAAACTTAATTACCTTTAATGGGCCCTCTGTTCCCAAATCGTTGAGTTTTCCTAAGGACAGCTTAGAAAAGCATATGTCTACAGTAATTTGTATCTTGAATTAAATGGAGAGAATTTTCACAGTTCAGTAGAACCATCTGACACTGTAGACACCAACTAAAATGGAGTTTGTCTTGTGTGCCAACCAGATGGATGTCATGGATTTTGGATTGTACAGTCTGAACTATATGCTTAGTGCTCTTTATGTTGCACTGTGTGACAGCTGAAATTCTCAGCTTGTCATGACCTTCACTTGATATCAGCTGTTTGCATGACCTGGTATGCATACTTTTCAAGAAATAGATCTATGTATGAAGGGGAAATCTGAGTGTAAGTGTTTCCCCTTCAAATGGCATGCTGTGAGTGAAACATACTTAGGTATTTTCAGATACCTATAAGATCTGAGATTTAAAAACATAATACTTATTTGTTTCAGTTAAGCTGAAAACCATCTAATACAAGTGGCATTGTGCAGTGGTTAAAAAAATTCCCTTTTAATAAATTATCCCCTTTTCTTACCAGTCACCACAAAGTCAGACCCCTTGTGGACAGCCTTCCCCTCTTCCCCACCACCAAAACATAGAAATACCACATTCTCTCTCAACCCTTCCTTCTTCCACAACTATCAAAAATGTAGTCAGGGAGTCATGTAGTAGTTTATTCCTTCAGAGACATTCCTAAATCCAATGAGGATATTATTCCTTTTTTATTCAGTAAGTAATGGAGATGAATTGTAAATGCTTCATAGTTCTCTGTTCTCTGTAGGGCTTTGCTGAATTTTTGTGCAAGATGAAAATGATCTTTCTGTTCTGGGAAGACTCAGATTTGTTTTTAGGAAGAAACATCAGAGAGATGCTGATTCTGTGTGTCCAAGTTGCCCAGGTTTCTCTGCATTAGCTCAGGGTAGACAAGAAGTGGATTTTAAAGAGCTCATTAACTTAACAAAGCACGTGCAATGACAACAGATGAGTAACATGCACCTGCTCTTGCAAATCATGTTATCTGGTGGAGATCATTATGTTTAAAGTTAGTTTTGACCATTGACCATCCTGGATAGTATCTAGGTAGTTGCTTTAACTACTTTTAGGCACAAGATCAGGATGTTGCAGAGCTTAGCAAGTAAAGGTTGGTTCCTTCACCACTCTGTCTACTTCAGTTGCTAATCTGGGCTCTCAGTGTGAGTAACCAGAGCAGAGAGAGAGAAAACAGGTCAAACCCTATACTTCAGAGGCAGCACATACTGAACTCTGTTCAACTCTGCCTTCCTAGCACTGCAATATTAAATGCTATATTTTAATATTAGCATCCACAGAGCTGCTCGGTTCTGTGTAACTACATGCACACCTCCCAATGTTGCAAGTTTAAGGTTCTCCACAGTCTCTGAAATGTAGGCTGGTATGACAACTGCCATTACTTTCATGGTGCAAAAGATGGATGGAAGGTAGCATGTATGCACTCAGTCTGTTCACCTGATCACTGCTGTAAGGTGATGGGGTTCCATGGGAAGCTGAGGGAAATGAGAAGATCACCTACTGCTCTCAGCTCCTTAGATGGATAATACATTTGCAAAACTCCATTGCAGCTGGAAGACGAGACCCAGAGACTTGAACAACGGGAGAATGGACTTGCTGCCCAGCTCTAAGGATGCCATCGGAGACCAGAGGTATTGTGCCCCTTCCCAAACTGAGAAGGCCGCAGGCCATTTTGCCTGCATCCCACAGAGACGCTTGTGAGCAAAATGGGATTCTTTTGTGGTTTGTGGCATTGTGTAGAAAGGGAGAATTACAGGACTTTGTGAGATGGCTTCCAAAATATTCAATTTGACAATTATAATGCTGCATAACTAGCCAAACCTTAAACCTAATAAGGCCCTGGCCAGTTATATATTAGAATATGAACAAGACTGTTGCGGATAAGAAATGTGAAGTCTGAGATGCACACTTTTGTGAAAATCTGTCTCCTGTTACCAGGGTTTGTTTGCTTTTTTGTCTTGGCAATTTGCAATGCAAGGAAAGCATTTCTGTAAGGTAGCAGGATTTCATCTCCCAGGTTTCAGGACATTATTAAAAAGATATATGTAAGGGGAAAAAAGGGATCTGATTAATTATAACTCCTTGGCCTTGAACTTTTAAATTATTCTTATTATTAGCATTGTGTTCAATATTCATTACCCAGACTCTTAGGGAGTGTTCTCTGTAGTTAAACACTGACATTTTGGGACACCAGTCAATTTTGCTTGGAGACAGCCACTATTATTCAATATTACTAAGGTCATTGTGGCATGACAAAAGGTTTGTGGGAGTCTACTGGCTAATACCCAGATGCAAATTTATTATTGATGCATTTGTTTCACTGACTGCACAAAGCTTAGCAAACTCATGATCACCATGGTAGGTCAAAAGCTGTTCTCTGCTCAAAATGCACATTTCAAATCACCATTAATACTCAGCCACTGTAACACTTCATTTCTCTTAATGTTAAAAAATTGCAGCTGCATATACCAAAATATAATACTAAGGAAAAATCTTTTTAAAAATTTAAAATTCAGTGCTTCAGTTCCTGTTTGTACACATCATCACTGTTAGTTACTAAAACAAGAAGGTTTTCTGTCAGCTAACTTTAAATGAAAGTAATTTATAAACCATGAAGATGTTTAAAAGAGTTGCATTATAAAATGGAATGAAAACATACAATACCATTACTGAATGGAGTTCCATGTTTATCTTTTGAAACGTCTCTCCATAGTGAATGTTCACTTCACAAATATAAATCTTGTTGTTGCCAGCATGGCAAATTGAATCTTAACTTCAGATTCTAAGTGGATGCGTCTACATGAGATGTTTTACTGCACAGTGGAGCTAATTACTGCACAGTAAACATCTACTTCTACACGTGCAGATGCTTATTGTGCAATAATTGACTCTAAATCATGAGTAAACTTGCTACTGTCACAGGGCACTAAGGTGTGCCTGCTCCTTAAGGGCAGAAACTGCCTAGAGAGAGGGCCTTAGGAGCCAGGCAGAACACCCACAGGTGCAGGGTGCTGTGGCAGCAGGCTTAAGAGGGAATTAGCCGGCACCTGCACCAGGTCAGCTGAGGCCAGCAGGGGTTGGTTCCCTGGCAGCAGAGAGAGAAGCTTGCCTTCTTAAAAGGGATAGAGCGTGGACTCTATATTATTGTTGTGTTGTAGCTTAGGGGCTTGTGTTTTCTGTTGTTACCTAAACTGGTGGACCAGGCTGAGGCTACTGAGGGGGAGGCCTCATTGGGGCACACTACAGTGTGGAGAGCCCAGTGCCAGCGAGGGTGTGGTGACAGGAGGCCGAGCTAGATGGAGGCCTCATAAAAAGGGACAATGTTTAATTGCTATCTGCAAGGCATGGGGCATGGTAAAGGGCAGGTTTTGAAGCCATGCATCTAGCCCTTAAGGCTTGGGTGGGTATCGTAAGGCACCTCCTGAGTGTTGGACCCAGTAAGTGGTCCAACAACCCACAGGGTATAGAGGAGTCTGTCAGGACTGTGACCGAGCAGCAACCTGAGGGCAGCTTCCCAATTCACTGTTTAAATTTAAACCAGCAAGACATGGCAAGGGAGATTTGTAGGCACCCATAGGGTGGAGCTGGCATGGCCACAGGACCTTAGGGACATCACAGCCATCCCTAGGGAGGCTGTATCATGACAGCTACCTGCAAATTAAAGCAGCAAATTTATTTGTGATTAGTAATTGCACAGTAGCTCATGTGTAGAGGCCTGACTGGGAGCAAATGTTTCTCCCAGTCAGCTTGGCAGCATGGGGTGGGAGATTGCTCCCTGCCCCCAAGAGCTGCCTGCTGCCAGGGTGGGCTCTGCCACTGGATCCTGAGTGGGGACAATATCCCCTGCCTCAGCAGTAAGGAGCTCCCAGCTCTAGCTCTGCAATCACAGGGCTGGGTGATCCTTATCTTTCAGTGCCAGCTCCACAATCATGGGGCCAGTGTTTGGAGAAAAGGATCTCCCATTCTCAGTCACACGATCATGGGTCTGGTGATGGGAGATAAGGATCTGTCAGCCTGGGTCCCATGACTGCAGGACTTAGGCTGGGAGATAAGGACCTAAAATGTAAAATTAGGTGAATGTGTATCAATAATTTGCCAATATCTGGTTGTCAAGTATATTCAGCATTCTTAATTGGTTTTCTAGGACCAAAAAGATGATATTTTACTTTCCACAGCTTTTCTCATGGTATGAGAATAAATAATTGTTACTGTATTAGTTCTCTTTTGTGACCAAATCATTGTAGCTAGGGCTGTGAGTAACATTCCACTCCCTGCTGTGATACAAATGCATCGAGATACTTCCAAAAAACTGGAGCTGCTTCAGGGCATCACGGACAAATTATAAAATCACTATAAAAGTGTAAAAGTAAAAGAAGTATCTCAGAGGTTCTTCCTTGCTGTAATTACAGCGCATCAGAGCAGACTTGATTAATCAAGTCTGTTGGAGTGTGCTAATTAGTATGCGTCATCCAGCCGCCACATCTCATGTATCAGCATCCCCACACTTAAAAATGGCAGTGGGGGTGCTTTTAACTAAAGGTCATTCAACTAGCTTTAGGTAAAGCACCCCCACTGCCATTTTGAAGCATGGGGATGCTGATACACAAGATATTGTGGGCACTTTAATTAGAATGGTTCTAAGAGTTGCTCTAATTAAAATGCTTCCACCCCGCCCCACCTCTGGAGCACATGTAAAAACACCCTTAACATCTTAATGCAAATTTTGCACGCTTTATATGAACTTATTAGAGAGCATATAGTTTTAAGCCTCAGTTCCAATAATACCAGTTCAATATCTTCAACAAATTTCAAGCAAATGAACAAATAGTACCACTTCTGACATACATGACTTGTGTTCAACAAAGGAACAAGTTAAGTGTGCTATAAGTATACTGGGAAATATACCATATGGCAGTTGGTTGACTTCTCTGATTGAGAATTAGATCTCTTCCATGAAAAACATGAAGCCTCTATCACTGAATGTTGCAAACCTCAGCTTCTGCAGCACCAAATTCTCCCTGCAGCCATTATTGCAGGTAATGGACCTCACTTTGCCTTTGGGAATTTACAGAGTTTGCATCAGCAGAATTTGAATGTCATATCCTCTCTGCATCACAGCCTGCCTAATGGCAGAAACAGTTTTCAAAATTGTCAAGAAACTGCTAAAAGTCATACCAAGATTTATGCACAGCAACACTGGACTGAAGAAATATACCAAGAGAAGGTATAGGTGGCAGTCCTCAATAATGCCTCATAGGTGCCACACAAGGGCTCTACTCCAAACAGCAAATACATTTTTGAAGCCAACATTGTTAAAATAAATGACTGGCCAGATGGTTTTTATGGTTGGGGTGCTAAAGAACTCCATGAATTCCTGACAGGATAACCTGTATATATCTAGGAAGCAAGCACCCAATGACAGAGACAAAAAGGAAGAATATATCAGGGGTTGGCAACCCTGGCATGCAAGGCCATTTTGCTCGGCATGCCACGGCCAGCCCTGGCTCTGGATAGCTGCTGGAGCCTGGGATGCTCCCAGCAGGGCTTGCAGCATCCCAGCTGCCTGCTGGGAGAAGCCCAGGCTTCCAGCTGGCAGCAGCTATCCAGAGCCAGGGCTGGCTGCATCTGGGAGGCTGCAAACAGCTGTGCCAAGCTCTGGAGCCCAGGCATCAGCTCCGTACCAGTGCATGCATACATGCCTTGGAGTGAGCGGTGGGGGAGAGGCCCACGTCTCTCCCCCGCTCCCAGCACAGAGCTGGTGACTGGGCTCCAGAGCCTGGTGCAGCTCTTTGTAGCTAGCTCCGGCTCTGGGCAGCTGCAGCAGGAAGTGGGCAGGCTGCAAATAGCTGTGCCGGGCTCCATAGCTTCGGCATCAGCTCCATGCTGGCAGCAACTGCATGTGCACCTCGGGGCAGACAGCAGGGCAATGCAGCCCGCCCCAAGGTGCCCGTGCAGTTGCTGCCAGCATGGAGCTGATGCCAGAGCTGTGGAACCCAGAACAGCTGTTTGCAGCCTGCCTGCTGCTTGTTGCAGCTGCCCAAAGCCCAGGCTGGCTACAAACAGCTGCGCCGGGCTCTGGAGCCCAGTCAGCAGCGCTGTGCCAGGAATGGGGGAGAGACCCGGGTTGTGCTGCCTCAGGCCCCCGCCACACTGCCTGCTCCAAGATGCATGTGAACGTGCCAGTACAAAGCTGATGCCTGGGATCTGGAGCCCGGCACAGCTGTTTGCAGCCTCCCAGCTACAGCTGGCCCCAGCTCTGGGTAGCTGCTGCCAGCCACAAAGCCCAGGCTGGGGGGCAGGGGCAGAAGGGCTGGGGGCCAATGGGCAGCAGGGCTGGGGGGCAGGGGCTTTGGGTGGGGAGCTTCATGAGATCAAAGGACAGCCATACAAAAGGGAAAATCCAAATGATGGGCACTGGACCCCTACAGATACAGTAAAAACTAGCAATGGGTGCAAAAGGAGTTTCACTATTACTGACCATCATGAACAGCAAAATGATGCCAGAAAAACAGATTAACATAGAAAGCTCATAAAGCCATACAGCAATAATAGAAGGAATGGACTTGGTAAAAATATGGCAAGCAAGGGAATAATAAAGCTGCCACCTCATTAAAAAAAATATACTATCAATTGAAAATATTCAATCCCAATTTTACAGGAAGAACATTTTTTACAAGAGTGACCTACAGAAGTTGTCTGTATATTTAATAACTTAATGGGTAATTAATATGTAATGTGCCAGTAAATGGTTCTGAAAGATATGCAAGCATGGTTTTCTGAGACCAATAAAAGTTATTGTTCTTCACTGGAAGTGGCTTTTTTAGTGCCACTCTTTACATCATATCTTAACGACTGGAATTTAAAATAGCTGGAATACCTAATATCAGTGAGAGCCAGCTTAGGTATGCCACAAGTTAAGCCCCATCCCCTCTTTAGGCACATCCACACATGCAGACATGTGCACTTACAGCAGCTCAAATAGGAGCAGCACAGATTTGTGCCTCAGCACATATGCCTGAACATGCACTTTGGTGTGGGACAAGTTGTGGCACCTGGGGCAAATTGACCCTGCCCAACTCCTCCTAGATCTGCAGCCAGGGGGAGCTGAAGGCTGGAGACAGCACCTGTGTCAGAGTCTCTCTGGAGGACCCAGCCTCTGGTTGCCTCAGGACATGTTCCTGGACTGTGCCCTACGCTGCTTTTTTTCTACGTTTTTTTTTGATACCTGGATTTCCAGGGTGCAGTCCTGCTCAGGCAGTAGTTATAATGGGCCTTAACTACTTTTAAGTAGTTAAAAGGAAAAATGGTACTTTTCCATTCCCAGCATGCCTCTTGTGGTGTCTCAAATTGCTTTGAGATGCTGCAACAGGCATGTGTGTGCTTGTCTGGATGTACCCTTTGAGTGCGACTCAGATCCTCTTTCCCCTGCCTGATCTGTTCCTGCTCTCTGCCAATGTGCTACAGGCTGGCCACCCCTGCAGACCTAGGATTTTGAAAAGGGTTGCAGATGGCCCAATGCATGTTCACGTATAACACAACACATTCTTCTTCAGCTAAAGGAAACTAGAAGCTTTACTGATGTGCTTGAAGGCTAACACTATATCATTCATCTTAAGATCAAAGCAAAAACAAATATATCTTTATGGAAATATGTACTGATTTGGTAGAGTATATATAAAGTAAAAAAAACCCAGACCCAACGAACTAGGAAAAAATTGGCAAAAGATGTTTCGTTGGTCCTGTAGTCATTATACTGAAGTGTACATCTCTTATTCAGATTTTTAAAACAAAATCTGGACTTCTTGAGAGTCTGACAGTGCCTTCAGTACTTCACTGTCAGACATTGACACAGCTGAGTTAAGGTTTTTATCTAGAGCTAAAAGGTGTCTGCAGGGTTGTGACACAGAATAAGGAGATTACTAGAAATGGCTTGGGGACAGCTGTATTGCAAAAGAAGAAATACCTTGATTACTGGAACATCAAGATCATTAAAAAGGAGAGAGGGTTGTTAATGACTGTGGAGTGAAGAGAGATTAGCGAGAATCAGGTAGATTATAATGAGCCATGAAGTCAATTGACTGCCTTAGTGCTGCCTGAATAGAAATGCTGCCACCACTGTCAGGCGATTAGTTTTAAAGTTTGGGTAGAACAAGAATCCAAGAGGAGTGCAACTGCAGTCCCTCTCTGGATCTGTCCCACCCCCTGCCTTATAGTTGCATAGAGTTGTTTTGATACTGCAGAGATAGAAGTCATGTGTTTTATTTTAAAGAAGAAAATGAAGTCATAGATGTGACTGAACACACAGTTTGGTTCCCCTCCCCCTTGGACAATCACTTCTCTTACCATAAATAGCCTGTATTAGAGTGACTGTCATAACACCTGCTGTGGGGATCAGCTATAAGCAATACAATAAACAAACCAAAGTCCTCAGTAAGCTATTTCTGTAAGTTCCTCCTTTAGCTGAAGGAAAAGTTAGCTCCCCTCCTGAAAGGACCAAAAAGTCATGGACTTGCATTTATGAAGAACTGGGGGCAGTTCATCTACTACTGTAAAATGTCATAGCTATTGAAGTCACTGGCACTACTACAGCTGAAAATCAGCCTCTTGGTTTCAACGACAACTTTACATTGTGAGCAGAAAAATTATCAGCTTGTGAAAAATCACAAGCAGCCTATGCAGTTTGATATCATTAGTAGCCTATGCTTTCAGGAAATCCCAAACTGGAATGGCAGAATGTGCTGTTGCAATTAAGGATAATTTCAGTGTTTGCAGAGCAACCAAGTCCTTACAGTATCTTCCTCCTAGGGCTGTATGAAATTTTGCCAGATGTTTCGACTCATTTCAAGTGCAAAACAGCGAAATTGAAATGAAATGAAGGGCTTCAAAGTAGCCTCGAAACAAAATGAGGGCAGTCAAAACATTTTGAGTTTCAAAGCTCAAGCTGGGCTTGCCTGCAGGGAGACATAAAGTAAGGAGAGGGAGGGGGCAGAGGGGGGAATGATTGCTCTCATTATTGATTGTGTAGCTGGCCAGTGAGTGTGATCCTTTCCTGAGGTCTCTTACGATCCTAGTGCTCTGGGGGAGGGAAGGAAAAACTGCATAAAAGGCAGCATTGTTTGAACTGGCTTCCTTTCTGCATTGGGGTCTGACAGTTACTGAGCCATCTTCCAGCAGCTCAGGAGCGTTAGACAATGAAGACTACTATTGCCATTGATTTGAATGATTTCCTACTTGCTAGCCTATCAAGTGGGATTTGACAATACCTTTTGCTTTCTTCTAGATCCTTTTATTATTATATTCATTGATTTTTTTTTTAATTTTATAATTATATTAGATATTACACTATAGAATGTAAATAGGAACGGAGATGCATTTATATTTTACTTTTATACATTTATATCTTGCAGCATATACATACATTATAGGATTTAAATAGGAACTCAGATACATTTATATATTTTTATAAAAACAAGACACTATGAAACACATCATGAAGCATGGTGGAAAGGCAGCTGGCAAGCCTTCAGGGAGGAGCAGAAGAGGGGTAGAGGGAGAGGTGTAAGTCCCTCTCCCCCCCACCCCAAACTGAGATGCAGCCTCTTTCCTACAATTAGCAGGGATGAGGCTTCCAGAAGCAGCAAGGAGAGGGGAGCAGTGCCAGTGCTGCTGTCTGTGCCTGAGACTGCATCCCCTCCAAGAGCACCAGCCATAACTCCCCCACCCCCCATGACAACAAGCAGCAGCAGCAGCACCAATTTCACTTCCCATGCTGAGCCTTCCAGTGCCAGAGGAAGAGCTGGATCTGAGTGCCCTAACAAGGGAAATTCTGGGAAAGTGGGGGGAATCAGCTGAATTTGTGCTCCATACCCCTCAATTTTCCTCTAGAGCCAGGTCTCCTTCTCCAGAAGGCACTTCAGAGGAGGCTGAGGTAGAGGTTGCAGAGGCAAGCAGCTCAGCTGTATCTGCTCCTCCTGTTGCTGTGCCTCTGCCTGCTGAGGAGGGGGAAATTGCAGCATCCACACATGCACCCACACCCCAGAAGCAAGCGGGTTATGTGGTCTGGGATCATTTTGAGCTGGCAGATGATCCCACACACACTACCTGCCTGCACTGAGAAGCCAAAACCAGCTGGGGCAAGGGAATAAAACACATGAGCACCATGAAGATGCTGATGCATTTCCACAGGCAACACCCCCTTGCCTTTGCTCCTCCTCAGCCTGGCACTAGTGGGAGTGTGCTCAAAGGGAAGTCCCCCTCTTGCTCCAAAGCCCCCATCCCCCAAAGCAGAAGCAGGCCACCCTAGAGTGGTGGGGGAAATGTGGACGGGGGGGGGGGGCAAAGGGCAAGCAAGATCGCCCAGAGCAGTAGGGAGATGCTTGCTGTCAATGACCAGTCCTTCTCCTTAGTTCAGCAGCAAGGGTTCAGGCAGCTCATGGTGCTTGCGGCCCCATCCTACCAAGTGCCCGCACGCACCACCTTCAACAGGACAGCAGTGCCCTCCCTGTATGAGGCATGCAGGGAGTACTTGAGTGAGGAGCTGTGTAAGGCAGATCCGCAGGTGGCCTTACACTTCACCTCAGAGGTCTGAGGCAGCCAGGGTGGAGATCACTCCTACCTCTCCCTCACTGGGCAGTGGTGCGACCAGTAATGTCTTTGGTGGGCTTTCCTTCAAACTGAGGTGATGGATGAGTCCCACATAGCAACATGGATTATGGGGGCCATGAACTGCTTGGTGCAGGGGTGGCTCATTGGGCAGGGTGAG
>NW_017728997.1:30210646-30215226 GCF_001723915.1 Gavialis gangeticus | reverse complement strand
GCTTCAGCTGGGCCTAGCATGCCTGCAGTTTTCACCCCACTGTGCCTTAACACACACACACATGATATGAGTTTTGTTTTCCACTTTGAGGTGCAGTTTCCCAGAAACCTCTGCACCTATCTCCTTGAAATTTGGCAGGATTCATGGCCTCAGAAGCGACTACCATCCCTGAATCAGGCAAGAAATGACGAAGTTATAGGCAGTTTAGTGCTTCCGCATTATGCGTGAAACATTGAAATAGTGCTGAAACAGCAGAACACTTTCGACAAAACAAAATGGAACAGTGGTTTCAAAATGAAACAAAACTTGAAACGAAACACTGTTCCATCGAAATGTCAAAATGTTTTGCACAACCCTACTTCTTACTGTAATCTGAACCTCTTCCCAATGAAGTCAATGGCAGAGCTCTGATGATTTCACTAGATACAGAATCAGGCTTGCTACTTCTGACTGTCCATAAATAAAATAATTTGAAAAGCACTGGTAAAGAGGGAAAGTCTTTCTAAAATAGATAACAGCTAGATTTCAGCCTAGGGTACATTTTTTGCAGCTGACTTATAAATTCCTATAAATATTGGGGTTTAATGAAAATACTAACAGATCCTAACTGTAGAAATAAAAATATACTCCCTAAACAATGATTAAGGTGAATGATTTTACTCACAAGCCTGGTTTGGCATGGACAATAGACTTGAACGATGAGTTTATTGTGGCCACAAATACACTTTCAACAATTTTAAAGTTTGTTCCTCTTACTGTGCCCCATGTAAGTAAATGCTTTTCTTGTTTTTCTGTACATAAGAATAAATTATTGTGTGAATTCAAATAAATGTAATTTCAAATTCCTCTCTAAAGAAATTAAAATAGTCCCAGATGCTGATCAAAATAAAGCCAGATTAATTCAAATTTTGTGAATTATCGCTGGCAAGGATACCAAATTAAGGTATTCATTTTAAACATGTGTTCCATCAAAAAGCTGTATCATACTACTCAAATAAATATGTTCCCAATAGTATACCTCCACTGATATTTCTGTTCTTATGAATTTTTTTGAACAACAAACAGTGTGTAAAAATACAGATACAAAAAGCCTGTACTAGCTTCATTATAATCTAGCTTCATTTCTGCACATCACTAGGAAAATCCGGAGTCCAAATGTGCAAAGCAGAAAAGGCTTGTTTTCTTCCCCCTCTAAGAAAATTGCAAATGGTGTAAAATGATTCAAGCTGGTAACTTAATCTTATAACACAGAAGTCAGGATCAATTATTTCCCTCTAGTAGAAGTGACTCTGGAAATGGCAAACTGTGCATCTGTATTACAATCTAAGGGTTTCTTTTAAACATAAATTTAATCAAATACATGGTCTGCCCCGTTTTTTTACAAAACTAGGTGAACGACTGTTTGTCCACCTGTTCTTGCCTCAGGGACTAAGCCCATCTGACTTGTATTCCCATTTACAAGGGATATGATGTGATTGGCTTTGAAGTGCATCTGTCTAGTTGGTATTACCAACAAAGATAGACTAAGTGAAACATTAGGACATATTTAGTAAAATAGATATTTTTATTTTGGCACCTTGACTTTCATCTATTCTATAAAATTTCGTTTCATTGTAGTGAGTATCATGGTTTCTGACCTCAGTATTTTCATATGTTTCTACTTGAAAGGCACACATTTTGTTTTCTGTTTGATGGAATATGAAGTAATAGTTTTTTTTTAAAATACTTCTATGTTTTTATCCTCTACAGCCTGAATTTCAGCCTATGACCATAGAAATCTTGTTTCCTCTTAGTTTCTGTCTGCTAGTTAAAATGAATTCCATGATGTGACACTGTCAGCTAGTTTTGCACTTTCATGTATATGCTCAAAAGGAAGCGTACTTTTGATGTTGTTCTACTTATGTCTCATCAAAGATTTTGTGGCATCTGCATTTCATGGTTTTCTGCAAAACCACCTGCAAAACATCCATCGTCTGAAAGTGATATTCTTAAGAGTGCCTTACAGACTCAGATTTGCAGGTTGCTGAATGCTGCTAAATTGAAAACGGCCTTATTTGAAAGGAAATGGATGCCGTCAATCCTTTAATATCAAAAGCTACAGTACAAACAGCTCACAAAATATAATGGGCGTCTGGAGAAGCATCTGTAAAGCTGTGGTGCTAGTGTAATCTGTTGAATTTTAGTCATGCACAATAAGACTGCATACTTCTTGTAGGATTATTTTACTCTGAATGGCTATTTTAACATTTTACTGGATGTGTGATTACTTGTACCAATTTAATGAAAGAAGACCTGTATTTAAATGAAATTATGGTAAAGTACTCCTCTTACATCATTTTTTGCCTCTATCTCAGATTGTCAGAAAGAGAAAACTATAAGTATTAGCATTTAGATTTGTCCGGCTTTCTCAGATGCATACAGTGTAAAAATTAAAAGTTATATAAATCATGCCTTTGGCTGCTATTGAGTGCTGATCAGGAAAATAATTAAGAGATTATTGCCTTAAAAAGTAATTTAGGTATACTGGGCCAGATCTTCAACTGGTGTTAGTTAGCACAGCTCCACTGATGTCACCAGTTCTGTTGATGTTTTTCAACAGAGCTAAGTGCTCAGAAATGGAAGCATAACCATACAGAAGTTCAGGGCACATAGACCAGACTAAAAATGGCAGAACCCAGTCTAAGATATTCCTGGATCACTGTATACTCAAACTTATGCAAATTAGGTTAGTCTGGTGCATTGAACTTCTATACCAGATCTCCTATCAAATCAAGTTAGGTTGCTACCTGCAGCATCGCAGGCTCCTTTGAGGGCCATAGTTAGACCCCAGTCACAGGGAGGTGAGCTGGAACTTGGCCTGGACTTGGCTGCTGTGGACAAGTGCCCAGTGAGGCCCACCTTTGGACTGCCACAGGGCAGAGTCAGCAAAGCCTCTGTCCCCAGCCCCACCTCCTGCCTCTGGCCAGCTGTCAGCCCCACTCAGGACAGAAGTGGGGGTGGGTGAGAGTGGGGGTCATAAGCTGCTGAGTGGGGATGGGGACTCAGTGCCAGCAGTACACCCTGCATTCCTGGCCTGGGTTGGCAGGGCACAGAGTGTCCCTCCCCTGTCCTGTTTCTGTCTGAGTCCCAGGACCATGTGATGGAGCGACTCTGGGAAGAGCTCAAAGGATTCTTCTGTCCCACAGCCAGTGCTGAGGGTCTGGCTGAAGCCCCTTCCCCTGCAACTGCATGGCTTTGGTCCTTGGGAAGGGTGGGAGGTATGTGTGTGGGGGGGTGGGGGCAGCCATGGACAATTCCAATGCAGGAACAGGGACCACAGTCCAGGAAGCCAGGTGAGCCTTCAGCCAGTCCCATCTGCAGCTGAAGCACTGACTGCTGCCAGCTGGGCTGATTCAGTTCAGTGGGGTCCATTTTCAGCATGTTCTCATCAGCAGCCTCACCAGCTCCTCTCCCCTGACCTCTGCGGTGGTGGTATCTGGGAATGGAGTGAATCAATGGATCACAGGACAAAACCCCAGCAGGGGCCAGGCAAACACCACTCCCCATCAGCCTTGAGTTCTAGGCAGCTGTTCGCCCCCTTCCACTCTGCTCCTGAAGATGCTACTACAGTAGCATCCCCAGCTCCCTGGCTGCCCCCCTCCACCCTTCCCAGGGACTGGAGCCCTGCAGCTGCAGAGGAAGGGACTTCAGCCAGAAACTTAATCTGGCTCAGGGGGTAGGGAAGCAGGAATCTCCTGAACTCTCCCCAGAGCCACTCCAGCGTGTGGGTCCTGGGATTAGATGGAAACAGGACAGGAGTGGGACATTCTGTGTCCCCCCACCTGGGCTGGGAGTA
The DNA here is from genome assembly GCF_001723915.1 of Gavialis gangeticus. Taxonomy (NCBI): domain Eukaryota; kingdom Metazoa; phylum Chordata; order Crocodylia; family Gavialidae; genus Gavialis; species Gavialis gangeticus. The sequence goes on along the minus strand of NW_017728997.1, from coordinate 30,211,391 downwards.
CTGACTGCATGGTTGGCACTGCCTCTCCTGGCAGCTTCCAAGCCCCACTGCCTGTGTGCTGTCTGGGCCAGACCCCTGCATCCCCCAGCCCAGACAAATCCCAGGAACTGTCATGATGCCATAAGCGGGGGCAACCCCACAGAGCTGGAGCCTCACTGGGTTGCAGGTTGAGCATGCCTCCATCTGCTGGTTCCCTGCAGCTGAAAGATGCCTGTGGCTGACAGATGATACAGCAATGGGGAGAGGTGTGCCCACTGGGCAGCCAACCAGGGATGGCCCAGCGACTTGGCTGTGCTCATCAGCCTGGGGAGACCACTGGGAGACATGCAGGAGTGCCCCAGCCTGCTGGCATCAGCCAGTGCAGGCAGCCAGAGTGCCCCCCACCCCCAAGGGTTAATGTGTGTTCTGTTTGCTCCCTATGTAACCTAGGGCATTTAGAGTGTTGCGCCCAGATGCCGGTGCACCCTTGACCTGCGAACCTGGGTTGGTACGATCGGCTTGGTGCAAGGGGGGATTTATGACCGGACAGGCAGGTGTTAATGGCGAGCAGGAGTCAGATAGTCAGATGATTTAAAGCGCATTGGTTACACAGAAAGTTTATTTTACTTACGCTGCTGATGGCTTGCAGCGTAGGCAGAAGCAGTTGATTTCTTAGTTACAGCATGCAGATGTTCTGTCACCCAGCAATTACAGTGGGTTGCAGACTTGCTGAGTACAGGTTTCAAACAGTTTATACAAATTACTA
>NW_017728997.1:30198031-30210522 GCF_001723915.1 Gavialis gangeticus | reverse complement strand
TTTAATTTTACAATTCCGTTAAACCCAGCCAATTTGGGTATCTCGTTACCATAGGGACGTTATCTTTCTTGCTGGGCTGTCAAGGTCAGTTTCTCTCTCGTATGAGAAGCTCAAATGATTTAAAATAAGGCACAAACAGGGGTGTGTATATACAGCACTGTTACAAACTAAAAAATAATAGTGTGAGACTACAAATACAGAGTTTGTTGTGTAAGCCTCTGACCTTTTGCCATCTGATCTTTTGCCATCGGCATCCAAAATCAAAGAGTTTGATCTTTGACATAGAGTAAATGGTGTAACTTAGATTGAGTCCACCTCAGGCTTTTTGACTGTCTGTACCTAGAGATAGCTCCGATCTATGCAGACATTCAGGGAGGTTAAATTAGGTAAAAAATGGGTGGCTTAATCTAAATTAGTTCATCTGAAGACCTGAACTAGGTTAGCTTGGGAATAGAGTAGTCTGATCTACTGAATATCTGCACACATTCGGAGTGTAGCCCCAGGGCTGGGAAAGCCTAACTGCTCGCCCCAGCCCATGGGCTGCACTCTTCCTACCCACCCCCGTGACCAGACTATTTTTAGCCCTCTGACCTGCCTTGCAAACCTGCTAGCCACTCCTCTAATCCTCATCTGGAGTTACTAACACTAGGTTCCCAATGTGACGCCCAGCGCTGGCAAATGTCTGCACAATCCACTTCTGAACTACCATCATGCAACTTAAAGCAGGCCATGTGATTGTAGAGTGGGTGCAGCGAATGTCTGTACATACCTAAAGTCAGTGAGTAAAGAAAGTAAAAAGGTGTCTTTAGGGACCGCATAGAGTCATCTTTGCCTCATCCTCAAGTTTTACATTCATCCTCAATTCCTAGGCTGAGTGTAGCTCAGGCAACAGGCAGAGAGCCACGTATGTGTGGATCCTTTAAGCTAAGAATTGGGTTGCTAGTGTCCTCAGCAATAAGTAGCTGGTTTCCCCAGATTCCTCCATCTTCCCTCTGCTGTGCAGAGTACTATCCAAAACCGAACCTGTTTGGCCATATGGCTTTGGTCTTTCAGTTGTTCACTATTTGTATGGATAGATTTATACAGGTGATGCTAAACTTTCTGACTTGGTTTTTTCTCTTCTCTCCACAAAATCTGTTGTTGACAAGGAAATGATATATGTTCAGAACTGGTCTTAAGGTTTTGGTATGTCAAAGATACCCAACAGCTTACAAAGTATCTTTTGGTGATCTTTTTACCTAAGAATACAGGGCATAGTCTACTAGATTGCTAGCATTTCAAAAAACATAATCCAGAAAATGTAGTTCCATGCTTCTCTTTATGCTCAGGTGGAGGGGAGAAAAACTAGGAGTATTAACTGCTCAGCTACCCAAGCTAAGTGCATTACAGAAGGAAAAGTACAGTTATGTGCATGTATGTACTAATTAAATAACACTTGATGAATTTGGCATAGAACATAGAATCAATAGCTGTTTCTGCATGCTGCTCCACTATATTGGATGGAAACTTTAAGAATTTCCACTGGTGTAACTGGCTGTAGAGATCCACTAATATTTTCAGGCTACCACATGTCTTTAAAAGGATGGGAAAGTTTTCTTTATAACCACGTTGGAAAAGAATGCAATTAGAATTGAGAGGATTTAGAAATATAGTCTGAATGCCAAAAGACTCACAATGGTAGATAATGCTGTCAAAAGGCCTCATTGAATAAAACTCATTTTGCTGCGGAAAATATTCATTCTGATTGACATGTATTTCTTCATTTAATAAAAGTTTGAAATGGAGCTTTTCTCTGCCTCCATTTTTCCAGTGGAAAGCAAACCAGCCAGTGTTTTTTCCAATCAAAACAATTTTAAAAGAATAGGAAAATGCAAAAGAAAATACGTGGATAATTTGCATAACACTGGAAGTTTTACTTCTTTTAGTTCTTTAGTTTTATTTTGCTATGCATTCTCATGATTTTAACTGATGAATTAGATACAATGCAGGTAACAATCATCTATTGCCTATGATACTCTACACTGATCTAACTCCTTTGTGTAACCTGAGCAATGCTGCAACCTGCCAGTTGAGAATTCTCTTTCTTGGGAGTGGGGAGAAGGGGAGGGATGAGAGCGGGTTCACAGTTTGTGTGAGAGCTGGCCTTCTGCTTCAAACACTTCTGCCACTCTGACACAAACGCAGAGATAGCTTTGCTCTAATGATCCAGCTGGCAAATATTCCTATGCGTTCCTGCAATGTGAGGTTAGGATTTGGGCAGACTGGCCTACAGAATCTTGGAGTCAAAACTACCTCCCTTGATAATCTCTCTCTCCCAAGGCACATGGAAAATTGATTTATATCACCCATCTGACCTATTTTTCCTGAGTAGCATTTGCCCAGGAAAAGCAAATATTTTAACTTTGAAAACTCTTGTAGAGACATGCAGTTGTCAATATAGCTGGGTTTTTTTGGGTGTATCTGTACAGGCTGCTACAAATTACAGGTTATACCTGGATTACTAAGACTTTGCTAAAAAAGTCGTTTGGAAGGAGGTTTTTCTAGGTTTGTTTTAAGGTCACTCCTTTTTAAACCAAACCTATGGCTTACCACACCAAACCTAAAAGAAAGAGCATGAACATGATCCTCTCCTCTGGTTCCAGTACACACACATTTCCAGTTAAACTTTTTTCCCACAGTAATATAGTAGATTTTAAAGTAGGATACAAACTGAGCCTTTATCTCAAAATATAGAGTTTATGAACATTATTAAGAGATTAGTATTCAAAAACAGCAGGACTTGCAAAAACCTAATTTTGGTTCAGGTAAACATGTTTATGTCTCTCTCAGAAATCAGAGCAAAGTAGAGACCTGGTGACGCTGAGTTTGTTCTGAGGAAGACAAGGTTTAAATTGCAAGAGTCTCTTCCTTTTAAAGCACTGACTGAGATCTTCTCAGTTTCACAATCTGAAACCAAAGCAGAAAAAGCAAAATCTTGTTCCTCACTGACTGAGATAGGTGTTGACAACACTAATGTAAAATGTAAGCAACTCTTTTTCCTAGCAGTTTAGACTTTATTAATTAGCTATTGTACTATTCTATTTTTCCACTAGATGTCTCCAGACTACATAGCAAGGAAAATAAGTCCTTTATTTTCCCAGAAAAAATGTGAAAGTATATTACTGAGTACAGAAGGAATGTGTGAATATTAGTGAAGATGTGAGATCTTAGGAACCTGAACTGAAGAGTCATAGCTTTGGTTTCTTAACTCATAGAGATTGTAGAATCATTATTAACTGGTACTTCTAATGAATTACCAGTAATTGAAGTCATTCCAGTTCAGACTTCAGTCAATGCTGGATACCTTTCTGTGAGCCAATGCTTTATCTAGCCATACCTTGCAGTATAGCATTTAGTAGCTGGATAAAATTCTATGGTATATGTTGGTATATATTATATACAACTCCAGACTGGATGACCACTTTTGGCTGTAACCTAATAATGCACCTTCACTCCTGTTTGCAACAGATCCTCAGCTTCTTTCATTCCCCCTTCAGTGAACTATTTCATAGAAAAATCCCCATAAAAAATTTCCTGAAGTTAATCGACTCTTCCCCTCTACTGGCTGTGTCAAAAAGAGATTGGAAGAAAAGGTTGGGTACAGTTTGTTCTTCTACATCACCAACATTCATTCTCTATACCTCACATTAAGATTAAAAGGAAGACATGCATATTTGTGTGACAGTTTCCACAATACACAATCAAATATCTTTAATGCAAAGGAAAACACTAAAGGCACAAATAGATAAAGCCAACATTTAAAAAAGTCCTTTGCCTCCCTGTAGTTTCCCATGAGCCTAGTCTTTTGTATTTGACTACTTATTAGCCTGCTGTTATACGAAGTGGGAAGGAATCAAGCAAAGCTGAGTAGTACTAGTTTGTTATGTAATTGTTATGTCTTTGAAAGATGCTTGTTAACTGGTGAATTTCTGCATGCATATCCAAACCATTAAACTCACTGTCCTGCAATGCCAGAAGTAATACCAGTTTAGAAGTGTAGTATCTGTGAAATTTATCCCTTGATTCCTGTTTTTCCTTAGAAATTGCTGTTTTTTAAAATCTCTGCATTGATATTTGATGATACTCCAAGTCTTTGATGTGAGCATTCACCCAGGAAGAACACCATTAAGTAGGTCTCTTCTGCATCTGAGTGGCACATTATCTCTCTCCTGTGCATGCTCAGTAGCATTCAATGACCAGCATGCCCTACTGCCTTAAAACCCCTTCAAGTTCTGTTACTGAGCCTCAGCACCTAATGTTAACCCATTTCCACACTGGAAAAAAAGCAAGGGAATTAGAGTTTTCATGTTTCATATTTTTTTCCACTGCAGAATTAATGGATGTAATTTTTTTTTGGACAGGCTGAGTGAGAATTTGTAAGTCATTTGTTCAACTCTCACTTATTTGGTTATTGTTTTGGTTGCCTTTCTGTTAGTTAGATCTAGACCAGGAAGTAATATAGTTTCCCTGCTCTGTTGATGGAGAAAAAGTGCAGAGGAAAAGATGCTTGTCTGTATAACCCCTCTTGCGAGGGAGTGTGGGTATGTGGCAGTGGTGACTCAGTGTCTCCAACAGTACCTTGGTTTCACAAGAGATTAAGGTAGATTATTTACATATACAGATTCATTTATATCCACAGGCATCAGAACTGCAAGCAGTAACCCAGCATGGAAACCTGATAACAAAATTATCCCTTTCAACAGTGCAACTTAAAACCCCAAATCCAAACAGTTTCACAAGGACCCTTTGGGGTGAGAATCTTCACTTATGCACAGCCCAAGCTGTCCCAGATGGCACAAGGATTTCCACAAGTGCACTGACTGCTCTCACTTTTGCAGCCTTTTCAGTGCTACTCACTATGTAGCAGCAGTCAGCTCATCTCTCTGCTGAGGTCTCCTCTTCAGGGAAGCTGATCCTTCCCCCACCTGTACTCAGACCAGGCTCCTCCACCATCTCCCTGAGGCCTCCTTTAGTGGCTCTAGGACCATATCAGGTAGCAAGGCCTCTTCCACACTGTAACTGCCAGGGACAGAGCAAAATACCCCCTACATTGCAGCTCTCTCCTGCTAACCCTTAAATCAGCCTGGGTTTCAACCCAGCTCCCTGAGTCTGGTTTTCCTGGGCTTAGAGTGACCTCACCTACTCTCTACCTAACTCTTTGCAGCCCAGGGGTGTGGGTTACATTCATATCAAGTCATGTTGTTGTTGCTTCATTAATATTCTTACAAGAAAATACAGTTTTCTTCTTGGCACACTTTTTGTCCTGCTCCTAGAAAACATACAGTACATTAATTAAATGTACACCGACAGACAAAATTGGTGGTGGCATTAGGACTTCTTGGAAAGCCTTTAATGATTGGATCACAAGATATTCTTTTCTCTACATGCTATGAATTGGCATGTGTGAGCATAATTGCTAGTTTTAGTACAATCTGCACCTGTGCCCTTTATGAGAGAGTGCAACTGAAGTTCAGGCTGCAGTGACTAATTGCTATATAGATGTACCCATATTGAGCTATGGCCTACTGGGCAAAACATTTAGTGCAAGCAGCACACCTGCTTCCATACTGTTCTGCTGCTGTTCTCTTCCAGTTTAATCATTAAAATGTTGGGCACCATATTGTGCAAATCTACTTACCAATAACAAAAACTACCTATATTTCTAGTTCTTTATATTTTTAAATTTTGCCTAGCTTTTAGAACAGCTAGTGATCCTACTTTGCAATGTTTCACAGCTTCATGCATTGAAGTGTACCCTGAACATTTGCATGCCTCCTTTTGGCTCCAGATGGACTTCTAGTTTTTTTTCTATGTACCCCTCCCCTACCCTGAGCCACTTCAGAGCAGTTCATGAGTAGAAACAAATGGAAAGCTGAGTGAATTCACAAGGAAGCAAAATCCTGTTATAGGTAATTTCTTTCTAAGCATTTCTGGCAATATTTACATACACTTGTATTCTACAATTTAAATATTGTTCTAGGTCTCTCTCTACCTAAATAAATTTGGTTTGCCTCTGAGGCAGAGTTGCAAGCCAGTGAGGAGAAATAAGTGAATGTATTCATTGTTAAAATTAAAGTTGACATTTTGAAAGTGGGTCCCCATAGGGTTTTTAGTACAATGCATAAATAGCACTCTTAGTATTTGTTAACATGCCCATTCTTACTCAAGAAGGGTCACAATCCAAATGTAAATATGGAATTTGGCAGTTATTGGGCTGTTTGCTTTCTTCTCAGGGAAAATACATAATCTGGATTTGAGTTCCACTGCCTTGAACAGGTACACTTACTAATGTTATTTTCTGCCTTGATCTTTGCTTATACCTATGATGCTTCACCAAACAAAAGTGAATATATGGCATAGCTGGAAAAAGGCCTGCAGTTTCAAATATATTAAAGCAAAGTTATTTTAATCCTATTTCTGACGACAGATGAAAATTATTTTTAATGTGACTAAGAATTCAGGTTAACATAAGGGCAGGGAAGATCCTCACACAGTAGAAACTGTCACAGTCCTACTGAGTGGATCTTGGGTTGTTGGACCAGCACGAAAAGCATGACAAACAACAATCCAGATCTGGATCAAAAGTGGGATGCAAAGAAAATGTCCGAAATGTAATGTCTTGAGTAACCGACATGCTTACAATTTCCTTATAGAAGTTACCAGCTGGTATAGAGCCTAAGCTTATTCCTATAAAATGAATGAGAGTTTTGTCATATATAATAAAAAAATGTAACATAAGGTACTACAGTCTTTCTTGCTGGTAGCTGGGCTTCAGTTCAAAATACTACCTTGAAAATAGGAGCTTTGAAAGTTTATAAAAAACTATTTTTGTATGAAGCAACTGTGCATAATACTGGTCTTGTAACAACTGTAGCTTAAATCCACGTGAAATGTCTGCATTACTGTTTGAGTGGCTGCTCCCTTGGGTGCATTTAATGTACTTCCAAATTTTTGTAATGTTCTTCTAATGGCCTTATAGTTACAAGTGACTGTGGCATTAGATTTTAAATACGTTGATTTCTGAAAGCACTGTAAATTCAGCTGCCAGCTTTTATTCATTTTCTCCATTTACTCCCTTCCTAGTATTTCAGCCTCATCATCAGCTTGTAGTCTGAACTGCTGGGAAAGGTTGGTTTGCAACACAAGCAAGTTCCTTTACAGCTGCTGCAGGTTAGTCAGCATTTTATACGTGGTTGTCATTGCATGGCAGAAAAATGCTACACTGTTCCATGATACATATTTAATAATTGCACAGCATTTATAGTGAACATGTGCTTTGAAGTATTTTCTATAATAAAGGATTTACTGCAAATGTTTTCACGTGTCACACTTAAAATAAGTTAGTATTTCCTAACCCCCTCCCCCCGACTAAGAATGCCCTTAGGGACATCTATATTCAATATCCATAGCCAAAATGAGTCCAGCTCTTAATTTTCTGGCAGCAGCAGCTAGTACAGGTTTGTGTCAGAATGCTTTAGGAGATGCCATTTTTACAGTGAGGAGGTTTACCCCTCTTAAAAAAAAGTGTGTGTGCAGTGACTTTGCATCAGGATCTGAAAATGGTCAGACTAGAGCATATTTTAACTTCCTCCAGGAGGTCATTCCACAGAGTCAGGCTCATCACTGACAACTCCTTGGCCCTGATTCTCAGTTGCACTGCAGCCTCTCAGCTCCATGCCAGCAATGCAAAGTGATTCTAAAGCCAGTCTAACTGGGCATGGGAAGATCTGCTTACCATAGAGAGGTTCTCTGAGAGCATAGAGCATCCCTTGTAGCCAGTACAGAAGTATGGCTTCCTTACAGACCAACCTGGCTACTTTGAGAGTCTTTGGGGGCCATTAGCAACCAGTACAAATCAGATAACCACTCTGGCCACTCTGATTTACATAGGCCAGTGCACAGTTAGGGCACAGATCAGTCCAATACATAGGAATGTCCACTTCCTGTACACATGCAATTTAACAATTGATTCAGGGTCTGCAATCACTATTGTATGTGTATATACAGTTCTGCAGATACATGATGTTCAAAACTCTATTTTCAATTAACATCTTCAAGAAGTATTATTTGTTGGTGTATTCATATTCCTTTACTACTTAGTTGTGATTTGTGAAAAAGCATACACCAGAATATGAACACTTTTATCACATCTATAGAAATTTGCCAGTTTGTGATTTTAACTTTGGTGCTCTGCTCATTTCCAGTGAGCTACATCCCTCAGTGGAGTGCTCCCCATTCTGCTAAAAAGGGCTAAGAGGAGATGAAGAGCAATAGATATACAGTAAAGATATTTGCTTGAAGTTGTTAGGGGAGCTGGAAGCATTTTAATTTCATAATCTTTCATAAATTATTCATTTTTTGCCCTCACATATTTCAACACAACTATAAGAGCTACTTGAGACATCATAGACTTCACAATTATCAGTAATTTCCCTTTCCAATTCATGTGCCCTATTCATCCATTGTTTTAGTGAGGGGGAGAAGAAAGAAACAGATACTCAAACAAAGCAAAAAACAAAACAAAATATAACAGATCCCCCCCCCCGCAAAAAAAACTCACTGTAGTAGTCAGTGAGGTAGATATGGCAAAATAGAAATAGTAGCTTTATTATCTTCTTTTTATCTTGTCTTCAGATCTCTCTTATTTTTCAAAAAATACCGATAGTTTACAGACTACTAACATTGCTTTTACTGATGATTTAGTGTCACTCCACTCCTCCATACTCCTGCCTAGGCAAATACGTCAAAGGTCCTGGTGACCTCTCACTCATAGACCATGATCCAGAAGAACTGACAATTGCATACCACTAGTGTCATAGATACCGTCTTCATCTGAAGAGACCACTTGCTTTTTTTAAAAACTTTTCTTCAGATTCTTACAATAACTGTCTGATCTTTTGACCAAAGTTTGACCTAAGGGAATTAACCTAAGGGAATCGTAGTGTATAAGTATCTTGCAATACTGCATGCTAATTTATGGCATTAGTAGAAGAGTAATTTTATGTGGATATATTTTATCTATTTGGAAAACAAGAATATAGAGACATTTGAAAACAAACATATAGGATGTTTTAAGTATAGCATATCTTACATCTATGCTGGGGATTGGGTTTAGATGATCCACAAATCTCTTTCCCCTCTATGATTGTATGACTATTTACAAGTTTCCACTTGGATGTTAATCTTCTATGGGATGACATGGTAATCTTGAGAATATAGGTGGGACACAGTAGGTGTGTCTACACATGCTACTAATGTACATTAAGCTTACTGTGCCATAAAATAAGGTGCAATAAGCTTTGCCCAGGAATGCATCTACATATGAGCTACTGTGCAGAAGCTAGTGTGCAGTTTCTCTAGTACCTGTATCTACAGGTACTAGCAAACCATACATTAGACTAATTTACTGTGCAATAAGTCCCGTGCACATGTACATGATGACGCTTTACTGTGCATTAAATTGTCTAATGCTAATCTAATATAAAGTAAAGCATCTCGTGTAGATGCACCCAGTGGGATCAGTGTGAAAATCTGGGATCAAATATGTCAGAGGAAGTTGTGTAGAATAACAATGCAAGTAAATGACCATTGGTGTTCAAACCAGCCCCTTGGAATGAGGAAGCAGGAAGAGAATTTTCTGAGCATTTTTTAAATAGAACTTATTTTCTGCTTTGAAGGAAAAAAATACAAAGAAATGCATTGTTCTCCTGAAACACCTCTATCATTTGTATCAGAAGAGACTTTTTATACAGCAAAAAAGAATTAAAAATGGATAGACAACTTATTGTAACAAAATTTCAAATAGTATCAAAAGACCCACAGGTTTATTGTCAAAACTTTGTGACGCATTTAAGAGATCAGATTTACAAAAGAAAGAAGACTACATGAGAAAGTGAGGTTGGGCGTGCTCTAGGATTTGAACAGTAGATGAAATACCAGAAAATAAAGACTTGCTAGCTCCTCTACTACTCAAGTGTCAAAATAATAGAAAATAGAGTTGTTGAAATGGTAATTAGATATAGAGCTTGTCACTACATCACCTGCTTTGAGATTTCCCAGGTTAGATGCCCATTCACTGGACTACTGTATAAGAAACAAGTTAGTGTTTTAAGTCCACTTTTTAGTAAGCAGATGTCCAAACCATCTGTGACACCAAGCTACCTCCAGAGTAGACAGTTACTGGTCATCTTAGCAGAAAGACCAAGAACTAATTAGGCATGGAGACTGAATTACTCTAGGATAGGTATATCCAGATGGTGACTGAGATGCATTGGCAGGGTGATATGGAAACTTGTAGTGCTGTAACCTCTTGTATTATACCAGCTCTGTGAAGGAAACAAGAACTTCAGCTTTCAGAGCTTCCAACAAGGCACCGTGTAACAGTATTTGTATCACTTTTATTTTTTTAAGTGCATTTATTATTGAGAGAAAGAAAGATTATATTGATAATATATACATAAATGTATAAACTACTTTTCTATGATCATGCTTGGTTTTTGGAGAAATTTTCCATTTTTTATTGCCCTCACTGGCATGCCTGGCAATTGTCTTCATTACCATGAGTTACAATTGCATTGCTTTGAGTTGCCTTTTTTTTCAGTTTTCCTTTTAAAATTGGAGCTGTGTGCTTGTGCCTGTGTTGGCTAAAATGCGAAATAATATAAAAAGCGGTGATGGGTAACAGTTGTAAATCTCATAAAGACAAAACAGAGCTGATTGCTTTTTGCATGCAGAGGTGCTAGACCAAATGGAAATGCAGAAAGTCCTGGCCCAGGCGATGCATATTTGCTAACCCTAAAATAAAATCAACATTTTTTAAATTAAAGAAACAAGTTTGAGGTGATTATTATTGCAAGAGCAGTGGCTAGACTGAATGGAAAGATAAAGAGTCTGTTGCTAAGTGAGTTGGAGTAGCAAGGAAAGGAGATAGAATGAAACATTTTTTTTAGGAAACATTTATTTCCAGTGTTATAAGACAGTTCTTAGGCATTTGCTTTTGTCCCTTCATTAAGAGACCTATCAAGAACTGTGCACCTGGACCATCACTACCACCATTGCAGCCCTTGTGAACTATCTATGCAGTTAGAGCTGTGTTTTTAACCCTGCTTTACAATTTATGCTGATTGGCTTATTGTGAAAAAATGCTATTGCTTGAATGATGCGATACTAGTTGTGCAGTTTATCTGTTGTCTGTGGTCTACCTGATGTTTGTTTACTCTTCTATTTATGCTCTCATATGTATTTTAATTAGATGCATTTAAGTTTCTATGTTACTTGTTAATACTAGGGTAACATGATTTTATGTAGCCCAGCAAATAGCTACTCCCCATCACTAGAAAAAGACTTGCTTTGACCCCATTATCTTTGATCCTGCAATTTACTTGATAATTTAATTGGTTTAATTTGGTAATTATTCAAATTCACATACAAAAGGCACCCTTTTTGATCAAGGAAATACCCTTTCTCTGAAGACAATTTTGAATGAATCATAGGATTGTTGACTATTTGAATAACTTAGTCTAGCTGCGTGCAGTTCCCTTCATGGTCCTACTAGAGCACACACATTCCAGTGCATCTGGGCATGCCATATGCAACTTTCTTCAAGATTTCACCCTATGAGTTCTTCTTTCCTTTGCTAAAACTGAAAAGACCTTATCTTTCTTGCTTAATATAACTGTCCACATTCACCCCTGGCAGTTAGCAATGAAATCGTTATCAGCAGAGTTGTGCTCTATTACAATAGCATTGAGTTTTGCCCAGTATGTTTGGCCTTTTCCACCCCAAAACTTCTAGACCTTAATTATTGCCAGCAATGGTCCCTCCATTTAGAGGGAGGCAGTGATCGATCTTCTTCAATGACAGAACAGTCATGGCAGTACAGAGCTGGCACTGGGCCCAAGATAGTTAAATTTGTTGTCTTTCTCCACCCCACAGGACCATTACTCAGGATAGTTGATCCTTTAGTTACAAGTCCTTGCTGTAAGGGTTCTGTGCGGTGTCAGGCTTACAGGAAGACAGCTGGCATTTCCTCCCCATTCACGTTTCTCTTGAGAGTGGAGAAAGGGCAAGACAAGAGAAAATTTGGGGGAGAAAGAACACGACTGTTTCGGTCTCCTGGCAGCAAGGAGGAAGAAAAGAAGACAGTGGCTGATTGCCTTATTTCTCTGTTGGAGGGCAATTGTGGGAACACAAAGGTTAATAAAGGAAACAAGTGAAAAAGAGAAGAGGGGAAGAAAAGAGCTCTGGTATGTCATTACATGTACTGGCTTTCAGGAAAGCTTCTTCCTTTGTGTCCAGCGTAGAATTTCCTGTTTATTGTGTAATAGCTGTTCAGCTCTTTTCACTAATAAAGCAAAATTTAAAATTAAAAAATGTCCAGAATTTGTATAAGGGAGGAGTGAGTTTTTATGGATTTCATTCTCTGTAGAAGCTGGCAAGAAGGATGCCAGCAG
>NW_017728997.1:30182690-30193031 GCF_001723915.1 Gavialis gangeticus | reverse complement strand
TTCAGCTGTTTTCACTAATAAAGCAAAATTTAAAATTAAAAAATGTCCAGAATTTGTATAAGGGAGGAGTGAGTTTTTATGGATTTCATTCTCTGTAGAAGCTGGCAAGAAGGATGCCAGCAGCCCCTATAGCTGCTAGTTCACTCTGCTGTCCTTTTGAAACAATTGAAAGTTACATTGGTTGACTTCACTGAATCCCTCATCCTAAAGTGCATGTCCAGTTCAAAGTACTGGGGCATCAAAGACAGCTGTGGATTATTTCCCTGGAGGAGAACAGTGAAATATCCCCATTTCCACAATCAAAAGCTGGTTTTATTCATTTTCCTTCACAAGTATTGCCAGCTCTGCATCCTCATAATCAAGTCCTCCACACCAAAAGAGTGAATGGGTTAAAAATTGTGTGAATAAAAAAAAAAGGCAAATACAAATTTTGGCTAATTTTGCCTTTGGGTTTGTGAGCCTTTAGGGCCCTCAGTTTCAAATTTATTTCAAATCACAAAGATGAGTAACTTAACTTTTCTTTTTTCTTTAAATGAAAATGAGAGTGCCATGTGATTCCAGAAGTTGGCACTTTAAAAAACGGAGACCCGCTACCACATGGCAAGATGAAGCTGGCAGCACTGAAGCTCCTTATGTGGCTTGTAGCTAAAAGGAAATAAGTAGTCCTGGGAAATCTGAAACCCTAATGGAGTTCATCTCATTAAGTTGGTGTGTGTGTGTGTGTGTGTGTGTGTGTGTGTGTGTGTGTGCGCGTGTGCGTGCGTGTGCGCATGCGCGTGCTTGGAGCACTTAAAAGAAATTGTTAATAAAGCCTCCTTCAGGTGTTTGACAAAAAAAATTATGGCAGAAGGACTTCACAACATTCATAGCCTCTATTTATTTATCTTCATATAAGTTTACATGGAACACAGTTTGCATTTATGTGTTTCATTGACATCTTATGGTATATGTAGTTATGAAATTGATGCTGTTAGTAAAGTGTAATATCTAGGGCTGTGTGAAATTTCGATAGGTGTTTCATCTCAAAGCTGTTTCAATGTGCTTTGAGCTCAAAACAGTGAAATAGAAATGAAACAAAAGGCTTCAAAAAAGCTCGAAACAAAATAAGGGCACTTTCAAGTTTTGAAGTTGGGCTTGCTTGTAGCTAAACAGAAACTGAGGAGAGGGAGGGGGGAAGGACTACTTTGATATTGACATATAGCTCCCCATTTGATTCCCCAGCTCTCTAATCACTACCCCCAGCCACACACAGCTCCAGGGGCCTGCACCCCCTGGGAAGAGCTGGGGAAGCAATCAGAGAACTGGAGGATTGAACCGGGGGCTAGGGAATGTTCAGGTCCCGGAACATTCCTCCAGCTCCCAGTTGGATTTCCCAGCTCCCTGATCTTTCCCCCAGCTCTCTGATCGCTTCCCCCCACTCTTCCCAGGGGGTGTGGGCCCATGGATGATGTGAGATGACAGCAGGCTGCCACTTCCAGCTGGTGATGGTTGTGGCTCTGGGCTATTTCCCCAGCTGGCAGCAGCAGCCTGCTGAAACCCTGCATGCAGATCCAGGGGCCTGAACCTCCCAGGTGGGCTGTGGGGCTGTGCTGGACTTTTCCCAGGGGGCGTGGGCCCCTGGATCTGTGCGTGGGATGATAGCATGCTGCCACTGCTGGCTGGAGCAGTGTCAGCACCTGAGTTTACCCGGCACAGCCCATGCTGAGCACTGGGAAGAACCCAGTGCTGGTGCTGGCCTCAGCCTGCAGTGGCAGCATGCTGTCATCCTGTGTGCAGATCTTGGGGCCTGTCCCTCCTGGGAGGGCTGTGGGCTGTGCCAGACTCCTCCTGGGGGGGTGCGGGTCCTTGGATCTGTGCACAGGATGACAACATGCTGCTGCTGCTGGCTGGGGCCAGTGCCAGCACCTGAGTCTGCCTGGTGCAGCCCGTGCTGAGCACTGGAAAGAACCCAGTTCTGGCACTGGTCCCAGCTGGCAGTGGCAGCCTGCTGTCATCCCACATGCAGATCCAGGGGCCCGCGCCCCCCAGGAAGAGTCTGGCACAGCCCTGCAGTCTTCCCAGGGGGTGCAGGCCCCCAGATCTGTGTGCAGGAAGACAGCAGGCTGCTGCTGCCGGCAAGTGATACAAGTTTTGCTTTGAACAGATTGATGTGCAGTCTCCCAGAAACCCCTGCACCCTATCTCCTTGAAACTTGACAGGATTCATGCCTGCAGAAGGAGCTACCATTCCTGCAATTATCATCTGAATCAGGCAAGAAATGACAAAGTTATAGGCATTTTCATGATTCCCCATTATAGCCTATGGGCAAAACGTTGAAACATGTCAAAACAGCGAAACAGTTTTGACGAAATGAAACGGAACAGTGCTTGAAAACAGTGAAACAAAACACTGTCACTTCAAAATGGAAGTTGAAATGAAACGGTGCTGTTTTACACAGCCCTAATATAACCAGAACCTTTCCTCCTTCCTCCCCATCTCCTTTAGGCTTTACATGCTGTGAGCAGGTTGATGTGCTTGCTGCTGTGCTGGCAGGTTTTTCCCCCTTAGAAGTCCCTCAGACCACCCAAACAATAGTCCATAAGCAGGACTGGGAGTCTGCAGCCTTCCTTTCTGGCTGTGCTTCCTTGGGAGCTCCTCAGCCAGTCTTCATAACACAAAACAATACTCCTTGGTATGAGCAAATCAATGCATAAAC
Organism: Gavialis gangeticus; assembly: GCF_001723915.1. Lineage (NCBI taxonomy): Eukaryota > Metazoa > Chordata > Crocodylia > Gavialidae > Gavialis > Gavialis gangeticus. The sequence continues at coordinate 30,190,336 of NW_017728997.1, read as the reverse complement.
CAAACATTTAGCCTTTCTCTAGGCATCAGGAGAGGTCCCTTCAGCTCTGGCCCTTCCTGTGGTAAGCTTTGCTGGGTTTCAGTCAACTCCCTACCCACAAACTGCTCTGTCCTTCAAGCTCACGCTCTTTGCTCTTTCTCCCACTGGGTGTGTAACTGCCAGCTAATCATGAACAATTGAGCTGCTACTTCAAGGCTGCCTGCTTCCCTTAAAGGGTCAAACCTGCCTGCTTGGAAAGTGCACCAAGGGAGCAGTCTCTGACAGCCCTCGACTTATGAATGGAAGGGGTGGGATTCGCTCACTCCTTTCGCCACACGCATGTGTAAGTGCATCCCATCTGGCTCTGTGTTTTGCTGTTTGTGTATGGAAGCATGACATTTGTGGCTGGGGATGCTGATAAAGCATGCATAATTCAAAAGAATCTTATTTCTAGATGTGAAATATTTAGTGTATTCCACAATTTTATTTTCGTTTCCACAGTCTGTCAAACACAGAAAGTGTTATAACTCTGGCTATGTAGAGGTCATTATAAATAATTCTGAGTCTATCTGCCACATGCCCTCTTTGCAGTCCAGTGAAAGCGTCATATTCATTTCTACTACATACCAATATCTAATGGACATAAAATAGGCAACTGTAGCAACAATGATTAGTATTATGCAAAGATAAAAACAATTCCCCCATTAAAATGCAGCATCCAAACAGCTTGGCTAATATTTGTCCTCTAATCTCAAATGCTAATTGTGACTTTTTAAATTGCAGCAACTAGGCCAGCAGCAGAGTCTAACAATACCTGAAAAATGTGCACTGCACTATTTCACAGCAGGGGTTGCAGTTATGCATAGCATGTGAAATGAAAGGCATGTCACATATTGGTATATCAGCTGTGCCATGTCACCCAGAATGTAGCATGGCAGAGCCTTGGTGACATGCCACAGCTGAAAAGCCAGCATGTGACAAACCCTGCTCTTCACTGAGGAGTATGCCAGATGCCAGGAAATACTGTAGTCCCCTCTTATGTTTTGTATAATCAATTTCCATGCTGTTGTGCTCTCTCAAATGTGGTGTTTTGAAACAGCCAAAATGATGATTATCCATACTATATGTATGCATTTTAAATAAAAAATGAAAACAAAGAACATTACATTTATGAATCATTGTAATCTAACCACTGATTTCAGGGCCCTACATTTTCCAAGGAATGTGAGAAATCTACATGATGTTGTGTGTGCCAGATTTTGTGTTTGGATCTCTGATTTAAATGAATAATGTGTAAAAGTTCATGAGGTGTGAAACTGCATATAGATAGCTCCTTGCTGGTTTATGCACATGAGGAGGTTCAGGAGTGTAAATGATTTTTTCCAAGGTCAATTCAATTTATGTCCACCAAGTATGTTCTGAAATGTCACTAGATTTCGATGGTAGCATATAGCTAAATCTTTCCTTAATCTTAATTTACTGTTAAACCATGCCCACTTTTGAAGACACCCCATTAAACTGTAAGGGATATGTGGCTGTGGAAATTCATAGTTTGTGAAAGATGGCATACTGTTATTAGGTTTTAATTTAAGAATAAAGACCACTAGCCCCCATGTCATGCTTAGTCTTCTACACCCTTAAGAATTGTGTAGTAGGGATTTAACTGTATAATTTGGCATTGAGATGAGTTAAAAAAATCATAAGTGGGTAAGGTATGCCAATGCAGTTTTTCATAATTGTTTCAAAATTTACTAGCCCCTGTATTCACTGTGCTCATTTGCCTGATACCCTAATAATGATTATAATTAAAAAGTGTATATTATTCAACTGTTTGGGAAAAAATTACCTTCTCAGTTAAATTAGTAAGGTAAATTTTACAAGGCTATACTGTAATTACTAATTTCACTGTCAGTCTTTATAACTCTGAATAGCTGAGAGCTACAGATTTTGCAACTACCACAGCAAGGGGTCATATTTCAGATGTTCATATTTAAACTAAAAAAATTACCAAAAATATTCTCAAATTGGTGGGATTAAAACACTGACACAAACCAAATTCTGAGTGAAAGACCACAAGCAATGAAACCGTTATACAATACATAAAGATAGAGGGCATATGGGGAATTGACTGGCCAGGCTGCTGTCCTGCAGAGAAGGACCTGGGAGTTACAGAAGACCATAACTGAATATGAGCCAACAGTGTGCTCTCATGGCAAAAAAAATCAACAACATACTCGGTTCTACTCACAGAAGTGTCATGTGCAAATCAAGGGAAGTGAATTCTCTGTTTTATTCAACATGTGTGAGGCCTTGCCTGGAGTATTGTATACAGTTTGGGGCCCCCTACTTCACAAAGGATGTGGGCAGATTGCAAAGAGTCCAAGCAGAGAGTAACAAAAATTATTAGAGTCTGGGAAAGTAAGACTTATGAGGAAAGACTGAAAGAACTAGGGTTATTTAGTCTGGAGAAGAGGAGAGAGATGGGATTTGATAATTGTCTTCAAATACTGACAGGCTGATTATAGAAAGGATGTAGATGGGATTTCCTCTGGGGCTGTAGGGGACAGGACCAGGGACAGGACCAGGAACAGGACCAGGCCTCAAGCTGCAACGGGAAATTTAGGTTCAAGATTTGAAGGAACTTTCTAACCAGGAGGGTGGTCAATTGTTGGAACAGGCTACCTAGAGAAGCTGTGGAAACTCCATGCCTGGAAATTTTCAAAATTTACTACCTTTCTACTGCTAAAATGCTCCTGCCAGAATAAGAGAGAAGACTTTTTGGAAGGGCTATGGGTATATGTATCAGTGTAAAGTTCTGTTTTTATTCCGATATAGTGATACAGTTGGGCTTTAGACTGTGTCCTTGCCTGGTGACACATTAAGAATGTGAATGTCCGGTTTCTGTTGTTGTTTGTTGATATTTTAAACAATCTTTAAGAAGTTCTTGTGGCAAGGCTGATGAGAGATCCTAAATTTGTGATCCTAACAAAATGGAACTCAAACCTTTTATGATTTTGAAGAAACAGTATCAGATTTTACATTAGGTCCAGAATTGGACTAGTGGCTAGTGCATTGCATGGAATGGCAGAGTAAGGCCCTCATGTGTGCCCTCATGTTGTCTAGATGATGAGCTGCTGCACGTTGTACCATCTGGAATTTCTTCAAGGCAGTCACTTTCAATCCTCGAAAGCACACATTACACTAAATTGAGCATGAAGGTGATGAACATTGCATTACTATAGTTATATTTGCATCTGCAGAGCTGAACTGCTGAGCCTGTACAGTGTCCATTACACTGGGGTACTGAACCTGACAGCAACATGTCAACATACCATAACATGATTACATAATCATAATAAAGGGGTGCAGCTTCCTGGCCAGCCAAATATGGCAGAAGACATTTCTGACTCTCCATGCTACTTGAGCGCCTAGGAGTAGTAGGGAATAAAGAAAGAACGCTAGACTGCTTACCTCCTTAACGGTCACAAAGCAAATTTCATTCACTGAGAAGCTGTGGTTTTAGATGGTGCTTCAAAGACTTCTTTGGAAGTGATTCTGAAGGATACCATATGTAATTAGCTGTGGCCTCTGCATACCAGTTCTATGGCTAAAGGGAAGACTTAATTAGGGTTATCAATGTGGGGAATATCATGAATCCTGAAATCCTTTAAACAAAAGCCTAAGACCCCCTATGTCCTAACATTTCTGCTTTTTAAAAAGCGCCAAGGTGCCATTTTAAAAAGCTATTTAAGTGTCAATGTTTCTAGGCTTCTATTTATATTATTGGTGTTAAATTTTATCCTTAATCTCTGTTCCTCAGTTTTTTTCCATCTAGAAATGGGGTTGATGATGCTGACCTTCTTCACATGGATTTTGTGAAACTAAATTCGTAAATGTTTGTGGAGTGCAATTAGATCCTCAAATGGTAGCTGTTGTTTTTTTCTATACCAAGCAAACAAAGAAACTACACCTAAGTGGTATGGGACACCTAAGTAAACATGAACTTGCAGTTCTAACATGTGCATGCACACGCACATGCAAACACACACTTGGAGATATATAATATTGCTTCTGAACAAAAGGCTAGTATACTGATAGAGAACCTAAACCACCAAATGGCATTTTGATTTTTAGTTAAGGTGTTTGATTATCCATCACTCCTCCTCAGCTTTATTTACTCACCTGTCAAAAAAATGATGTACTTTGAGAAGTGTATTCTTTCTGAATCACTAGTGCTTCAAAATTTACTTAAGATTTGAGGTAATTATGGATATTAACTTAGCTATTATTCCAGAGAGTACAGGTTTATATTCATTCCCTCCCCAACTCCCTTTTTTTCTTTTTGACACATACATTATAAGCAGACATGCTGAAGAGCTGTTTTTTATTAAAAAACCTGGAGACTAAGTACTTTGGCATAACTGCATAAATTCATCTAGTTCTGGTAAAGGGCCTGATCCAGAAAAGTGCTGAGTATCAATAATTGTCATAGTCTTCAGTACATCCACTGAGAAACAATTATTTTCACTACCTGAAGCCTTAACTGGAAGTAGTGTATACTCAGCACTTCTTCGAATCTGATCCTAATTTAGTGATAGTTTCCAGCTGAAAAAAAAGTCTGTATCTTATTTATGGAACATACTATATCCTGAAATTAAAATGGTAGGAAATAAAAATTAAAATGGTAGGAAATAAAAAATATGATCCTAAAAAGGAGGCGTACACCCAATGGAAGGGAGGGGCCATCACCAGGGAGGACTGTACCTCGGTTGCTTGGGCCTGTAGGGGGGCGGTCAGGAAGTCCAAGGCAGCAATGGAACTGGGACTAGCTACCCAGATCAAGGACAACAAGGACAAAAAGAAGTCCTTTTTTAAATACATAGGGGGTAAAAAGAAGGTGCTGGGTAACATGGGGCCTCTGCAGGACACACTAGGAAATCTGGTTGTTGCACCAGACAGCAAAGCTAACTGTCATGGGGGCACTTGGGTGCCCCGTTCCTAAGTAGGAATTAGGGCATCTGCTAATGGACAGGGCAGCTCAGGTGCTAGTTGCCGGGGCAACCAGAGCAGGTCACATGGCCAGAAGGGGGCAGGGCCGGGCCTTTATAAACAGCCCAGGCCAGAGCCTAGCTGGTAGTTACCTTCTGGCTGCCAGAGGAGCAAGAGCTCTTCAGTGGAGTAGAGCTGGGGGGGAGCAGACTGAGAGACCCACCAGCTACATCATGGTACAGGGTAGAGAGAACCCTGACCGGGAGGCTGGGCAGGAGAAGCCTGTGGGACCGGAGTGTGCGTTATAGCCAGTAGGCTTATTGTTCTGTTACAGCCAGTTGGCTTATGGTTCTGTTTAGTTTGCTGTGTATATAACCGGAGGACCGGGTGAGGCTGTAGGGGTGTGAGGAGGCCTCACGGGAGCTCCTAAGTAGTCTGGGGGTTCCTGGGTGCCCTGTTTGGGCACAGAGCAGTGCCTGGGAGGCACTGCTGTTTGGCACCGGTGTGGTGTGGTGTGTGGGGGTTGAGACCCCAGCCTGAGGGCAGTATTCTGCCCAGTCAGGCGAAGGACCCTGAGAAGGGTCAGGGGGCCAGGCATGGCTGCGTGCCACCTGAGCCCCAAGCATGGTTTAGCGTGGGACAGAGCCCAGAGAGGGCGATAGCACGGGAAAGAGCCCTGGAAGGGGCGAGAGCATTGCGGTGAGTCCTGAGCGTGGAAAGCACGTGTATAGGCCCCAGCGAGGGCAAAGAGTGCGGCAAGCATGAGATAGGCCCGAGTGCAGGTGAGAAGTAGCCCGAGTTGGGCGAAAGACCCCGAGAAGGGTCAAGGGGCCAGGCACGGCTACTGGTCACCTGAGCCCGGTGCGAGAAGCGCGGATTGAGAGAGTCCCAGAGAAGGGCGAGGGTGCGAGAAGCGCGGGATGAGCCCGGAGAGGGGCGGGCTTACTGAGGAAGCCCCAGAGAAGGGCGAGTTTATTGAGAAGCCCAGAAGGGCGAGCATACTGAGGAGGCTCCTGAAGGAGTCAGCCTATGGTGCCGGCCCAAGAGGGCTAGCGAGCACAGGGGCGCCAGAGCAAAGGGGGTTGGTTGCGTGACAAGCCTAGGGGCGCCCGAGGAAGGGCATTGGTTGTGTGACAAGCCCAGGGTGCCCGGCAAGTCACCACTGACCAGACAACGTCCGGAACAGCTGCGAGGCTTGGGGCGTGCTAAAGGGGAGGTAGGAGGCACACATAGCCCATGAGGCTGGGGTACAACAGGTCACCCATGGAGAGTAGGAGCCCAGACAATTTTAACACCCAGTGCTAGGAGATCAAAGGTAGCCTCCCATATTAAATTATATATGACCAAGACGTGGCGGGTGAGAATCAGAGGGTGCTGGATCTCCTAATTTTGCACGGCAGGGGGCACTAGTGGGACCACGGCTGCTCCTAGGCCCCACTCCATGACACTAACGTATTTAACAATTTCTTTGCCTCCATTTTTTTGAGCAGGGACCGGGTCATCCCCACCCCCAGTGAGACCCTCGTAGGTCCCAGGGGAGGCACACCCAGAGCTAAGGTCAGTGAGGACCTAGTCGGGGAACTTCTGGAGGGACTGGACGTATTTAAATCAGCAGGTCCTGGCAATCTCCACCCCAGAGTGCTGAGGGAATTAGTAGAAGTCATTGCAGGACCCCTGGCATGGCTTTATGAGCACTTATGGTGCTCTGGCATGGTGCCAGAGGACTGGAAAAGGGCCAGTGTGGTTCCCATCTTCAAAAAAGGGAGGAAGGAGGACCCAGGAAGCTATAGGCCAGTCAGTCTTACTTCGGTTTTGGGTAAGCTTTTTGAGAGAGTTATCCTGGTACATGTCTGTGAGGGGCCAGCAGGGGAGATTATGCTTAGGGGCAATCAAAATGGATCTATTAGAGGCAGGTCCTGTCAGACCAACCTGGTGTCCTTTACAAAATCCTTAGATGCAGGTGTAGCAGCGGACATAGTCTTTCTGGACTTTAGAAAGGCCTTCGACACTGTCTCTAACCTTATTCTCATTAGAAAACTAGGGGACTGTGGCATTGATGTATTTAACAATTTCTTTGCCTCCATTTAACAATTTCTTTGCCACACAGTCAAATGGGTCACTAGTTGGCTGGAGGGCCGCACCCAGAGAGTGGTGGTGGATGGGTCATTTTCGACCTGGAGGGATGTGGGCACTGGGGTTCCCCAGGGATCCGTCTTCGGGCCTGCACTGTTCAACATCTTCATCAGCAACTTGGACGAGGGGGTAAAAAGCACCCTGTTCAAATTCGCAGATGACACTAAGATGTGGGGAGAAGTGGGCACGCTAGAAGGGAGGATGAGGCTGCAATTGGACCTAGACAGGTTACAGGGGTGGGCAGATGAGAACAGGATGGGTTTCAGCACTGACAAGTGCAAGGTACTGTACCTGGGAAGGAAGAACCAGCAGCATACTTACAGGCTGGGGAACTCCCTTCTCATCAGTACAGAGAGTCATTATTAATGCCAAAATGAACATGGACCGACAGTGTGGGGAAGCGGTCAGGAAGGCCAACCATGCCTTGTCATGCATCCACAGATGCATCTCAAGCAGGTCCAAGGAGGTGATCCTCCCCCTCTGTGACACTGGTCAGGCCACAGTTGGAGTACTGCATCCAGTTCTGGGTGCCGCACTTCAAGAGA
>NW_017728997.1:30182066-30182321 GCF_001723915.1 Gavialis gangeticus | reverse complement strand
GACCCCAGTACTCTTTCCTGCCATGGCAGGGGGTCAGACTTGATGATCTGCTCAGGTCCCTTCCAACCCTACCAACTATGAATGATCCAGTTTATTTCAGTTATAAAATCACTATATATTTTGAGCTGCTTTAACATGTGTATTTACAGGGCTGCCTCTTTTACCACTGTCTTTATTAGCTCCTGAATCTGATGTTAAATGTCTTTTCTGGGGGAGGTGCTAGTACAAGGAAGGCTAGGGGACAGTGATCATGAA
>NW_017728997.1:30177319-30182055 GCF_001723915.1 Gavialis gangeticus | reverse complement strand
AGGGGGTCGGACTAGATGATCTGTCCAGGTCCCTTCCGACGCATTGATTCTATCATTCTGTTGATGATGATGATATATAATGAGCACTGCACTTGCATCTTGATAGGTTTTGTAAAATAGAAATGCTAGAATGCTGTTTCTTGTAACCTTAAATCCAAAAATCTGCTTAAATAGCCAATAACAAATGCATACAAAAGGCTGATCTTCATGGAATTATGTAAAACATTAAATAGTCAGGATGGCTGTTTCATTCCTTGTAAACATGGTCAGCTGCAGTCTTGTGAATGCCAGCAGTTTATCACATGCTTTGATATAAAGTACTCTAGTTGTATTTTAAATATTATTTGATTAGGCATCAATAGTATCTTCCTATCTGTTTTTCTGAAGAAATGATCTCTGTAGTATTTATCCTTAGGATCTTGCCCTATATTCTTTTAGCTTAGATGGGATCTCATGCTTCTGAGTGACAGCAGAAGTTGGACCTTTAATTGGGGTATGTAGTTTGTTTTTTGTCACAAGGGGTGTTGACTTTTCAGGCATAAAAATGCTATATTTCTGACCATCTGATTTAGAATGTACATGCATCTTCCCTCAAAACTGGAGTCTCCTTACAAATGTGTTTGAAAATAGAGGGTGCTACTGAGGTTTATGAGACCTCCAAGCAGAAAATGAAATTCCAAGGATGTAACTTGCATCACAGAGGGAAAGAATAATCGTTTGAAGTGCCCTCCATTTTAAGGATATTTAAGTCTCTAGTTCTCCTTCTACTGTGGTATAGAGTAAGGATTACAAAATGTAGCACTAAAACCGCCATCAAACATTCCACTTAATGTGTTGTTGTTATCCAAATAAATAGGACAGCATTAATTACAAGGGAATACCTACCTGTTACCTCTCTGAATGAAACAAAAAAGGACAAGTGTTCAAATTATTACATATATTAAATATAATATAAACATACAATTATATTTACCTGGCAGCCTAACTACAGACATCTCGTATTTTGTTTAGGAATCAGTTGTTAACATTACATAAGTAGTTTTCACTATGCATAACATACATATAACGAGTTTCACATAAGTCATGATAATATATGATGTGTTATGTATAGCAGATTTAATAAACTTAACATTTTCTTGGAAAGGGTGCATAGTTTCTTTAGTTTTCTCTGCCTTTCTGAAGAATATTTCAGTTATATTCCCAAGTACAATTATACAAAAAACTACATTTTTCCTTTTCAACCCAGACAAATTATACAAGAGCAAGCTTTACATGTCTAATGAAGACCAGCTCAAAAGATTAGGAACAAAGCATTTTTGTAGAACTAACATGCACTTCAGATATGTGAGTGTAGAAACTGTTGCTTAGCCACAAATAGGTTCTGTCATTTTCAGCTTTTATCTTGGATGTTCCTGAAGGAATCTGGATTAACATAATGAGACTGTTCATGAACCATCTCATTATAATTTTAGAAATTTTCTGTGCTGAATAATACACTCTGCTTTATTTTCAGACTGCATCACTTACAGTGTTGTTTTTATTTATTGAAATGCTTTTTGCTACGTATGGTAATGTTATTTGTGTTCATTTTCCTGTATATCAGTTTGTTCTTCACTGGAATTTGAATAGAGGGAAAAGACAATGCAGAGCTTAAATTCTAAGCATCAGTATATCATCCAAAGCATTAAGCAACTGCAGATTCCCTTACTATATTGCACAGCCCTTTCTAATTGGAGACATCAAAAAGAATGAGCATTGTACAGCTCTGAATTCCAGGTAATTGCAAGTAATTCCAGATTAACCTAGACTTGCAAATATAAATAAGACCTCATGTGGATTTCATGGTAGGATAGCTGGAGTTACAAGTTGCCTTTAAAACATGTTTGAAATTCAAAGGAGATGAATTATACTGGCATAAATACATGTGATCTTTACATGATATGTTGGTTTTAACTAATAACAAATGTGTGAAATCAGCTGGATGATATGGTGGTTTCTGAAATGTAAAATATTTGTAATAAAACTAATAAATACCTAATTTATAATGTTTTTGCTTACATACACTTCTCCTCCCTCCCACTCAAAAACATTTAATGCAAGAAATCTGTTTGGTTACGAAAGCTTGTGAGGAAACCCTTAAGGTGGATTACTTTTTCATACAGTTAAAGAGGAAATGGACTGTTCAAACTAGCCCCATACCCACCAGGACTAAGTACAGACAGTAAAAAAGCCCGAGACTGAATTGATTCCATCTTCAAAGTTTAGTCTAAGCTGTGTAAAGTGAACTGATAAGCAAGTGAACAGACATTCACTTTTAATTCCAGAAATGCAGCCATATGCCTGCAGTGGCCCAGGTCAGAAGCCGGGAGCACAAGAGCACACCTCCTTGCTTGCCTGGAGCAGACCGTTTGGATCAAGGCTAGCTCACCCGCCCTGTGAGGGGAGATATGTAGGGGAGGTGCAAAGCATGCTGGGATGCTAGGGGACAGTGAGTTAACTTGAATCTGGAGGGGATCTGGGACGGAAATTCAATAAACTGATTTAACCTAATTCAGTTAAGTCTGATACTGTATGCATCCAGGTTTATCTTAAACCACTTTTGGCTGTCAAGTGCACTGAACTTCTGTTGCGTTACAGATTTGAACCAGTTTCCTATCACTTATACCAGTTTATGTATAATTTCTGTCCCTAGGCCAAGTGATAGTGCCTATGATAACCTCTTCCTCCTTGTTCCAGGAGTGGCCCGTACAGTATCATGCAGACTCTGAACCACTTAAGTATCTTTATTGCAACTGAGGATGAAGAATACATAATGACTTTCCACCTTTGCACTGGAAGTCACTCTGTAAGAGTCTTTATTTTTACTCCCTTTCTGACATGGCATATTAAAAATGAGATTTTCTTCCTATAACTGCAATACCAAACTGACATAAATCACAGTAATCATTTGTCTGAGATTTAAAAAATTACTAAGTCATTTAGCAAGAATTTACCAAACTTTTCTTTGTTGACTTGTCTTCCAGATTTCAGACCAAAGAACATTTTTAATGCAAAAACATCACTTCTGAATACATATTAGAAGTGTTCTCATGAAATTTAATTATTGCATTACTAAGGTGATGCTATAATTACAATATTCTTAATTTATTTCTTCAATTGTACAGGGTTCTACATGATAGATGAAGAATAGATCAATTTCCTGGTATACTGGTAAGCTGTCTTCAGCTATGTGTAAAAACTAAAAGTGAGTCTGATAAAAGAGAACTTTTAGCATTTATTTTCTTTTCACTGATCTGCTCCATCACCCTGTAATAAGCTATTTGACTAGCGTACCTTTAAAGTATCATGGGTAAATAGTACAGAAAATTCAGGTACCATACAATACATTGAATAAAAGTAATTAAAATTACAGATTTCTAGATAAGACATAATTATATAAGTTATAACTCCTTTGCCAAACTGTAAATGAACCTCCAAAACTTCTGAGTCTATCTTTCAATCCAGTCAAGACTTTAGGCTGCATTTCCCCTGGAAATGGTATGCAATTCTAGCTATGTGGGGACAGGGGGAAAAAGTTTCAGTTATGCTCTGAAGCAGTAGGGGCCAACCTTTCTGGTAGGTGAGCCATAAATTAGCCCCACACTGTCCTTGAATGCCACTCAGATCCCTTTCTCTTAGTGCTTCACTTTGTGTCTTCTCCTCCTTTCCCCATGCTCCCTGACTGATCTGATGATCTGCTTTCTGTTTCCCATCCTATCTGCCACTGTGCTGCCTGTCCCCTCCCCAGTCTGCTCCATGCCACACAGAAGCTGCACGTGCCACAGGTTAGCCACCCCTGCTGTAGTGCAGTGGTTCTCAAGTCACTCTAGTTAGACTCAAAGCACACCTTGGAAAATACCAGCTCTTGTTTTTTGACTATGGAAAAGTAAGAGAGCAATTCTTCTCTTGCAAAGATCTCAGTTCGACCACAACAGGTCAGAATGGTTTTGATATCATGGTTTCCTATATGAAATCTCTGGCCATGTCTAGATACACAAGGATGTTTGGTTCCCCAGGGACAATTAGTAGCAGTGCACCTTGTGCCACTACTAGTTATCTCTGATGAACGCCCATGCCACATGTGCTCTGGCATGTGGTGGGTTACCCTTGGTGGGGTAGGAGAGTCTAGGGCAAGCACTGGGATGGCCCCAGAAGCCTTACCTGGGGTCCTGGTGGCCTTCTGGGGCTACAATCATGTTGCTCCTGCTGCGTGGAACCTGACTGGCAGTGGAATGTGGCTTTGGCTGGCCAGGCTCTGACTATGGCCAGAGGCATGCTCCCTCTGCATGAGCCATTCCACTTTTTTCAGAAGGTTTCTTTGACCTCTGTCCCTCTACACTGCTCCCTTGAAGTGGAGAACAACTGAACATGAGGTATGACATGTCTGCGGCCCTACATACCACAATGGCTGTGCTTGTCTGGATGCAGCCTCTTGGTTTATCTTCTGAATCTTGTGTATGTGTTTGCACACGTAACGTGGCTAATGTTCTGCGGCACCTTTAAAAAAGAATTCACAATGCCCTAGGCTGCCATGGCACCTTGGTTAAGAAACACTGCTCCAGAGCATCACTGATTACTTACTTAATTTAATTGCTAATTTAAATGTTCATCAAAGCATGTTAGGTAGAAGAGGAAGGATCATGTTACAAACATATACTCAATCATAGAATCATAGAAGTAGGGTCGGAAGGGACCTT
>NW_017728997.1:30177045-30177308 GCF_001723915.1 Gavialis gangeticus | reverse complement strand
ATCAGCCAGTGCCTTCAGTACCCTTGGATAGAGCTCATCTGGGCCTACTGACTTAAACGCATCCAGTCCTTCCAAGTGAGTCTGCATTATCTCAGCATCAATGCTTGGTGGTCTGGCACCCTGCTGTTGGCTCTCTATGATGCCATTTTAAGACTTGTCTTGTCCCTTGTTTAGGAACACTGAGGCAAAGAACTCATTGAGGAATTCAGCCTTGTCCCCCCTGTCTGTCACCAATTGCTCTTGCCCATTCAGTAGTGGTCCCA
>NW_017728997.1:30161761-30172045 GCF_001723915.1 Gavialis gangeticus | reverse complement strand
TCATTGAGGAATTCAGCCTTGTCCCCCCTGTCTGTCACCAATTGCTCTTGCCCATTCAGTAGTGGTCCCATACCACCCTGGGCCTTCCTTTTACTCCCTATATATCTGAAAAACAATTTTTTGTTATCCTTAACTTGGGATGCCATCTTCAGCTCCATGGTAGCTTTGGCCTTTCTAACTGCCTTCCTACAATTGTGAGCTGAGGAGGCATCCTCCTCTTTAGTAATTTCTCCCTGTTTCCACTGCTTTTATGCCCCCCTTTTTGCCCTTAGGCTTCTCTGGATTTCTCTGGTTAGCCAAGGAAGCCTCTTGGCCCTTTTTCCCCTTTCCCCCTGCATCAGGATTGTCTCCCTCTGTGCCCGAAGGATCTCTTCCTTAAGGCACAGCCACCCTTCCTGGGCTCCCATCGCACCAAATCTCTTACCCTGCAGTGCGTCATTGACTAAATGCCTTAGCTCGCTGAAGTCAGCCGTCCTAAAGTCTAGTACTTCCACACTACTACTTACCTTTCCCACTCTACGCCTTATGGTGAATTCCATTATTTGGTGGTCACTGTCCCCCAGGTGACCACTGATCTGCAGGTCTCCTACCATGTCATCCCCCGTTGCCAGTACCAGTGAGTGACTGTTAATCATAGATTAGTTTTTGACAACCCATGGTGATGCAGAACATGGGCACAATTGGTCTCCTCCTCTTGAGGGGAGCATGTTGCTTCAACGCTTCGAAAAATTGCTCTTGGATGTTGTTTCAACTCTTCTATTAATACCACTCTCATCATTTGTTCCCTGTAAAATTTTAGGTTTTGTTTGCATAAAAATGACCAATAACTGGTCCTGGTTTTGTTTGGTTCAAACAAGTTCTTCATCTTGATTGTTACGTAAAATAGATAGTTCAGGCTAGCCAGTTACATAGTGAAGAAATAAGAGACCAATAAACCTAGGTACTCCATTAGGTATACAGTATCTTCATACGTGATATCTATAATCATGTTTACTAAAACTTCAGTTGGTATCATGCTTAAATTGGGTTGTTCATGAGATGACTAACCATGCTGCTTGCATTCCTGCAATGAGAATTTTACTGTGTTTTTAAGTGAATTTAATATTTTTTGAAAACTGTCCTCAGAATTAAAACATTTGACAAATTTTACATAGGTGACGATGACTCTCTTAAAGCTGGTTAGGAAAGAAGAGCTTAACCCTCTTCTCCATGGCACCAATTTTACAGAGTTTACCCCTGATTTAGACCTATGGGAGGGAAGACTCATGTACTGTATTAGAGATTAGTATGTAAATTTTTGTGAGTGATCATGTGTCATTTATATCATGATTTTAATTTTGGCTATGTAATGATCACATTTCAAAACCAGTAATTATTAGCATCTGAGCTTTTTTCTCTAATTTCCTGCAATACAAAGTATGTAAGTCAGTACACACTTATTAAAAAGGATTTGAAATGCTTATCAATACAACATTATCTAAATTCTGTAAAAATGAAAATTGATTCTCTAGGTCTGTGTATCACATTATCTGCTGTTATGCAGTACATTTTGGCTTCCAATAATAGGGATAACTAGGGCTACTGGAATCCAAAATATGTGTGAAAATCAGTGTGTCTACACATGCAAAAGATCAGGGAGCATTTTACTCTCAAGTAGTTTATTGGAGAGTAAACACTCCCAGGCGCATGCCTATACATGCAGGGATGTGGGAACAGATTTGCTATTCCTAATAGCAGACTGCTCCTACTCCCTGCAGCCCTGCAACTGGCCCCTGCAGCAGCCAGGAGAAGTCTAGGCTCCACATGGATGCTAGCCTATACTGTCTCCTGGTGGGAGCTGGAACATTGCTCCCTGCCCTGGGAGCTGACTACTGCTGATGCACACTCTACCACTGGAACCTGGATAGGGCAGTGTTCCCCTGCACTGGCAGCTGGGAGCTCCCAGCCCCACTCCACCATTGTTAGGCCAGGGCTGGGATATCTGTATCTTCCAGCCCAAGTCCCACAGTTTCAGGGCCTGGGATGGGAGAACCTTATCTCTGAGCCTGAACCCCATGGTTGTGGGACCCGAGCTGGGAGATCCTTATCTCCCAACCTGAGCCCTGCAATCATGGGATGCAGGCTGGGAAATTCTTATCTCCCAGCCCGAGCCCCATGGTCAGAGGGCCTGGGCTGGGAGATCCTTATCTCCCAATGCTATCTCCGTGGTCATGGGGCTGGCTTTGGGTACCTTGAGTAAATATCTTGAGAGAATTTTTTACTTGCATTTGCAGTTAGAAGATTTACTCCTGATTAGAGCCAATTACTGAGTGGTAATCATCTGCACATGTAGACATGGACACCTACTGTGCAGTAATTAGGTCTACTCTGCTGTAGGGCTGTGTGAAGCTTTGGTCACTGATTCGGTTTGGAGGAGATTCAGCCTGATTCAGCAGCTGAATCTTCAAATCCAAATCGAATCTGGAGACCCATTAAAAGGTCTGAATCAAATATGAAGCCTCCAAATTGATTTGGAAAAGATTCAGAGAGATTCAGAGATTCAGATCAGCTGTGGAGAGTCAGGTACAGCTGGGTAGCAGCATGTTCTCTCACAGCTCCTGCAGCTGTGCCTGCCTCTCTCCAGACAGGTGGAGCTATGGGAGAAGCCCCCATGGCTTCCCTGCTTGGCCCCATTGCTCACTTATTGCCAGCCTTCTGGCACTTAAAAAAAAAAAAAGCTCTACACTCACTGGCTGCAGTAGCAGGGATCTGAGGGCTTGTGGCAAAGCTGCCCCATTGCGCAAGTGCAGCGCAGCTTGGCAGTGTGCCATGCACTGTCTGGGAGCTGGGGTGGTTCCACCTGTCAGCTAGAGCCTGCCACCACTCAGCCCTAGTGGCCCCAGCTCCCAGACAATGAGCAGCGCCATGCTGAGCCACACTTCCTGCTGCCCCCCATTGCCCCTTGCTGTGTGTGTGGGGGGGCTCTGCCATGAGCCCTCAGAGGCCCTGATCCCTGCTGCTGCAGCTGGTGAGTACAGGGCTTTTTTTTTCCCCAAGTGCTAGGAGGCTGAGGCTAGGCAGGGGCTGAGGCTGGGTGGGGCAGCTATGGAGGCCTCTCCCACAGCTTCCCCCCACCTAGGGAGAGGCAGGCACAGCTGGAAGAGTTGTGGGAGAACCTGCAGCTGCCTGGCTGTGCCTGCCTCTCCCTGGCCAATTTGAATTTCCGAGTCAGAGCCAAATCTCCGATTCTGATTCAGCAGAATTGAATGGGGACAGTGGTTTGAATCACTGAATCAAATCACTGTGATCTGAATTGGCTGAATCTGAATTAGATACTTCCCTATTCTCACAGGCCTACTGCTCAGGAAAGCATCTCATATAGATGCGCCCAATGTACACGTAAATCAGATTTGCATTTACAAAGTTGTGTGTACACATCCTATATATATATACCCATATATCTGGCCTATATCTATCCAGAACTCTCATAGGCTTGTTTGGTTGTGTGAAGGAGTGAAAGTGAGTGGGGATGCAATGGGAGAGAGCAGAGAGTGCTGCTTCCAGAGCTGTTGTCTTATTAGGATCGAAGCTCCAAGAGAAGCGAGGAGTGTTCAGGCCTGAGGTCTGGGAAAAGAAGGAGAAAAAAAAGAAAAGAGAAGAGAATGAAGAAGGAACCATTGGAGGATCAGTGGAGAAACCGCTGTTGGAGTGCTCACTGTTGGAGCGAAAAGGAACGGAGTGAGGGGCGGATTCCCGGGAGGACTCTGAGAGACTCAGGACCTCCATCAGTAGTAGTAAGGGGAAAAAAAAGGATTTTTACTGAAAACTCTCCATCTATGTTAAAGACTTGTCTGGTTTGGTCACCAAGAGGGTTTGAGATTACAAGTTAAAGAGAGGGCTGATTAGTGAGTCAGTTTAGTCAGTTCATTAATGCTAAGTTCAGGTCATTTGTGTGTTAACTGTTAAAAAGTAGAGTTGTTTTGTGTCAGAAGAGTTGCAAAGTTAAAATTTAGGGGATACAATGAACATCCTCAGTCTGACAGTGTGTGGAACTCAATTGTAAAAGAAAAATAAAAAAAAAAATCAATGCTTTTAAACAGACTGTTGTTGGATATTTAACTTTGAGCTCAGTCATATATACGAATAAGTGGATCGGATAATATATACATCTTGCACGTGGGCCCCATTAAAAGGTTATAATAAGAGCAAGCTAAAGGAAAATAACCCTCCCAACTAATAATGTCTAGAATTAATATTAATAATAATAACATCAAAGACCTGGCAGGTGGGAAAGTCAGGGGCATACTGACAATTCACGAAATAGCAGCAAGCGCAGACAAAGGCACCATAAGCAAAAACATGACAGGTTGTATTAGGTGGAGGTATACACCAAGGAGAGATGAGCTCCTAAAAATATAATTCTTAATTTTGCAATTAAGTTAGCACAATCTAACTTGGGATATCACTATATATGACATGTTACATAGCATTAGAAGTTACTGAGACTCATATGTAAACAGTGTCTTGAATGATTATAATCCTATATTTTGCCAATTCTTTCTCTCCAGTAATAAGAATAGGTTGGAGGCTAGACCTAAGAGACACCTTCGTGGTGCCCTGGATCTGTGCTAGGACTCTGTAACTGTGTCTTTTTTTAAGGTATTCAGAGGCTGAGATACTGGCACTATTGGTATCCACTTATTCTGTGTTTTATACTAACTTCAGACATATAGTATTCTCATAGGTAACGAATTGGACTGTACAATGCTGCTAAAACCCCAGAGCATTACTAGGTCTACAGGTCTAGTTTGATAACTAAATCCTAATGTTTGTATCATGTTTGCACAATACACAATTTTCCTGATATTATGTACCATATTTTTGGGCACGTCTACACATTCATTAATGTGCCGTAGTTATTACACATTAAGTTTAGTATTTGGTTAACCATGTACTAAATTAATGTGCAGTTAGCATCTCGTGTAGACATGCCCCTTCTGTGTTGATAATAGCATGTTTTTGGAAAACAGAACTGTTTGCTTACTGTAAAATTTTACTTCAGGATTTATTAGATTAATAAGAGGCCCTTGAGGAAGCTGTGCTACACTAACATTACTTGATCACATTTGTATTCTTTGAGATGAGATTCTTGCTATTGTGACTTACCTGAACATGATTTGGCTAATCAAAGAATCAGAGTTGTCTGCCTCTGGAAAGACAGAGCATACATTTTTCATTGTTTGACACTGTTTCCTTCTGCTGCTGCAGTATACAAGGATAGGCCAATTGTTGGCTGTTATCTTGTTGTTTGTTCTCTTAACTTTTAAAATTTACAAATTGGCTAAATTGATACAGAAGAATCATATCTATGGTTAGAATGCCTATATGGTTAATGCCAGAAGGGAAGCTCTACCTTCTATACAGTTAATTCATTATTATTTGGGAAGATATTTATTTGTATTTTTAGAATGTTTAAAAATATACAGAATTGATAAACTTCAGTTAATTTTTATTAATCTTTTGGATTTTAGTAATACACATGAGCCAAGTGTTTCAAAATGGGATGCCTACAGTCAGATTCTGGAATCCATATTGGGCTACCTAAAAATAAGCAGTTTAATTTTTCAGAAGTGCTGAGCACCCCTTAGTCATAGGGAAGTACAGGGGTCTGCACACCTGAGAATGAGGTGTCTAAATACGTATGTTAGTAGTTGACTTGAGACACTCATATTTGAAAGATGTCAGCCTTTGGCTTGAACTCCTAGAACATATGCTCTCTCTCCATATATGTGCCCAGCTCTGTTTCTGGGTACATCCATGTGACAGGAGTATCAATATCGGAGCCTTCCTGGGAGTGGCTCCCCCCTCCTGTAATGGGGCAACCGCCTGCTTACTCGCCTGCCATGCCTTGATCTTACTTGATTAGCAGATGGTTGTAATCAGCGGGAGGCTGCCCATTTTTCTGTGCCCCGGTGACAGGGGGCGCTACCTGTGGCTCCTTTTCCTCCCCTACACCACAGCCCAAGCCTCGCAGATGGAGTTGACGTGGTCTGACCTGGGCCTTGTTATGTTCTGGCCCTCCTCTTTACTCCCGGGGCTTCTCACTGCCCCCCTCTCTCGCTCTGGGGCTCCTCGCTGCCCCCTCTCTCACTCTGGGGCACCTTGCCGCCCCCTTCTCTCTCGGGACTCCTTGCTGCCCCCCTTCTCACTCTGGGGTTAGGGCCACTGCACCCTGCAAATGCTGTGCCCTCTCAGGCACCAGGAACCCTCATGCTACTGGGGAGTCCCTATGAGGCCTCCTCCAACCCCTAACAGCCTCACCCAGTCCTCCGGTCAAAACAGTAAACATAAAACATAAAGCCCTTGGGCTACAACATAAAACTAGACCGTTCAGTCAAACAAAAATCTACTCCCTACTAGAGAGCGAGGGAGCGGGGGAAGAAGGGCTCCACCAACCTCAGCAGTGACCAGGGGATGCTCTCATGGCCAGAGTCCTCCCCTCTGTCTGTCTGAGCTGAGTCCCTACTCCCACAGCTACTGGAGGGGGACCGCCTTCCTGGCCTCCTACCTGGGCTTAAGAAGGAATAAGCCCTGCCCTTCCTGGTCAGCTGGTTTTACCAGTTGTCCCGGGAACCAGCACCTGTGCAGCCCTGGTGACTGGCAGCTGAGCCTCCCCCTTCCTGCCACTAGGGGTCTCCCCAGAGCAGTCTCAGCTCTCAGGCGCAGGGCACCTGAGTGCACTGCGACAATCCACCACTGCATCTTCTATTAAACTGCGGACCTTAACTATTTTTATATTCTAAAGAATTTTATGATGAGAATGGCACATTCAAAAGGATCAGCTTTTTAACACTAGCTTTTTAACCTTTGAATGCCACTTTTTTTGGATATTTAGGGGACATTCTAAACATTAAACTGAGATATGTAAGATAAAAAAAAAACACATCAACCTGAGTGAACATACTAAACTGGCCATGACTTTCCTAACCAAACACAATTTAGTGGGCTGCTCCGGAACCTGAACTCCCAGAGCATTTGGCTCCAAGAGGGGAATTTTTGAAAATCTAGAAAATTAAAATTTTGGCCAGCTCTGTATACAAGCCTATACTGTTAAAGTATTCATTCTCCTATGGAAAGTAAACTGTAGGATCCTAAAAGTTTAAAAAATTGACTTTCATTATTTTACAATTCTTTCTATTACTACAGATTAGGGGTGTGCAAAATGAGCTGTATTTGATTTGGATTTGGCCCAAATTGGGGCCAGTGATTTGATCTGTTGATTTGGATCACTGTCCCCAGTTTGATGTGACCAAATCTGAATCTGAAGATTCAATGCTGAATTGAAGAATCAGCAATTCGGCCATAGACACAGCTTTAAATGTTTTTCTACATACCTCAAGGTACCAGGCACGGCTTATGAGCGCTGCAATGCTGGGGTGGATGGAGCATATCACAGGAGTGCAGGGGGGGTGTGGCCCGTGTGCTCAGCAGTGGACCCAGAACTGGACTGGAAGTACTTCCGGTCTACTTCCAGGTCTGCTGGGGAGCATGTAGGGGCCATCCCTGCATCCTCCCTGGCTCAGCGATCGGCCATGGGGGAACCAGTGAGGCACCAGTTGCTGAGCCAGGGGGGCACGGAGCAGCCCCCTATGCGCTTCCCGGCAGACCCGTAAGTGGACCGGAAGTGCTTCTGGTCCACTTCCGGGTCTGCTGCCAAGCGAGCTGGAGAGACCCCCGTGCTCCTGTGGGATGCTTCATCTGCCCCAGCATCACAGCATTCACGAGCCGCCTGGTACCTTGAGGTATGTAGAAAAAATATTTAGAGGTGTGTCTATGTCCTAATTGCCAAATCTTTCCAAATCTCTCTGAAACAATTTGGAGGGTTCCGATTCAATTTGAAGAGATTAAAGGGTGTCTTGATTTGATTCAGATTCAGAGATTTGGCCACCAAATCAGGCCAAATCTCCACCGAATTGAATCAGGGGCCGAAGCTTCTCACAGCCCTATTACAGATGTCTAAAATCTTGCTTATTTTTATGGCTCAGTATTTTACTAACAGAAAAGCTGGGTGTAATGGTCTAAGGAATCTATATTCTCAACCAGAATTTTGCATCCAGAGAAAAAATTGTGCCAAGAAAATCCTTTCAAAATTTTAGATTTAATCTTTTGGGTACTGGAACAAAATTTTGGGAGTTTAGTGAGTGCTCAATGAATTTTCATAGGGCAAGTGTCATTCCAAGGGTTACAGTTAATGTGGTAATCATACCCATGCATTTTTAAAGTATGTACATTCTATTTACAGGGAAGTTTTGTTTAGTCCAGTTAGATGCTGTACTGGTGAGTGTCAGTGCCATGATTGGAAAAGTTCTAGTAACTGGGCATTTACAGATGAGAGCCAGATTTTAAATAGTTCTTCTCTGATGTTTGATATTCTTTGCATGTGTGGTGTGGCCGTCATCAGCATCTTAGTAATTTATGAGTAGCTACACGCCAATATGAGGAAGAGGTTCCTATGGGCCCTTAGTAAATATTTCTTCTTCACCATAGTATGAGACTCCAGAGAAATTTTTTTTTTTTACCTCTCTTCCTGGTTTATGCAGGAGATACTGTTAGAAATAGAATAGACCCTTTCTGACAAAGGATTTATCTTCTGACACATCTTCACGGTTTTCATGTTTTTGGAGAGTATATAAAGATACTATTATTAAATGAAGGAGCACATTAACAAATATTACATGAGGGGTACCCAATACATGAAGATTTACTTATGTTTTCAGAAGAAGGTGTTTTTTGCTGCTCACTTTAAAATCCTTTAATGCATATTCTAGTAATCTACTTATACTTCTGTCTGAGGTGGCATATTTCTACTTCCAGTTATATTATACAGTACAGGCAGTGCAACCTTGCCAAGCAGCATAAAGAGCTTGTGAGAAAATGGAGGTTCTTCATGTAAGTAGCATATGTAGATGAATGCATAATACATTTTTGGTTTGAGAAGCAACTTCTCTGAAAACCTACAATATATTAGACAAGTTTCAATGCCTTTTCAGTAGTTAGTTTATTATTGCCATCTTCATTCATTTTCATAGTAAGTTTTTCATCAGGGAAAATTGCTCTTGCCTGTGATACACTGCCTAAAAATTCTGGGTATATAAGCTGATTTTATGGTGATGCAGCCAGATATGATTTTATGCAAAAACATAGATGCAGCATTTTGCAGGTTTAAAGAAAATATGGCTGGCTGCTTGGAGAAAATGCCTGGTGGGCAGAGAATGAGTCAGTGAAAGCTTTATGCTTTATTGTTTTTTAAGCTAATCATATACTTGTGGCAGACAATGATCATTTTCAAACAAGGTGAAAGTGCTAGGCAATTTAATTAGATGCACAAATCAGAAAATAGTGCACAAATGGAAAAAGATGGTTTTAAAAATGATGTGGAAGTAGTAAGTGAATAAGGTCGTAGACTATTTTGATAGTCACTATAGCAAAACTACCAGAAAGGATGAGTAATTATTATAGATAGTATTCATACAGTCAGTTTTTGTTATTCATAAGTAAAATTCTTAGAAATGCTAGTTGAAGAGTGTTAATCCATTATGTCATATCCAGTATAAAGCTTGATTGGGTGAGAATTTAATTCTGCACTATTGAAGTCAATGGGAGTTTTACCATTCCTCTTCTCACAATCTCCCACATTCTTTAGCAATATCAGCTTCTGTATTTAATACACAGCCCCCCCTAGTCACTCTGCTCACCTTGCGGGGTAGCAGTCTAGCCTAGGCCAGAGCTCATCTTCTTTACCCAAGTGCCAGGCCAGCCCTGCCCCTGGACTGTCACTGATACAAGTCAAGCAAAGCCCCTGTTTTCAATCCCCCCTCCCCTTATTCCCTCTGGTCAGCTGTGTGCCACTGTCTGGTATTATTGCTTAGCATATAGATTCCATCTAACCCGGGGCAGTGGCGTACTGACAGGGGGGCAAGAGGAGGCTGTGGCCCCTGGGTCTTGGCTTGGTGGGGAGGCCAGCCAGAGAGGCCATGGCACTTCTCACATTTGATGTGTGGCCTATCCACCCGCCCAGTGGGTTCTACGTTTTTTTACCTGTTCTGGCCAGAAATACCAGCCACCACCCCTCCCCTGGTGTCCAGTGTGCTGTCATGTTAATTGCTCCACAGAAGTGCCATGGGGTGGGAGAGGCGCACCGCACCCTGCTCGAATTGTTCTTGGGGGTGCAAATGCAGGTATTGGCCCCCAAGCACCAGAGACCCATGATACGTCACCGCCCAGGGGTGGGCAAAATGGCTCCAG
>NW_017728997.1:30139190-30161546 GCF_001723915.1 Gavialis gangeticus | reverse complement strand
CTGGACTTCATTTCCCATCAGCTCCTTAGGAAATGGCTGGTTTGCATGGAGACCCCAGTAGCAGTGGCATCATGACAGCGTGGGGCCAGGGTTTCCATGGAGACCAGCTCCAGCAGAGCAAGCAGGGTGCACAACTGGGTGGGGAGCTGCTCCAGGGCCGGAGCTGGGATCTTGCAGCGGTGACATCATGGTCTAGAGCTGGGATCAAGCTGCAATCTGCTTGCTGTATGCCCCTCCCTGATCTGGGGCATGCAGGCAATGGATTGCACCTCTGCCCTGGCTCCAGACCATGCTGTACTGCTGCAAGATCCCAGTGCTGGCCCCAGAGCAGCTCCCCTCCCACCCATGTGCCCTGCCATTGCTGCTGGGGCCAGCCTCCATGGAAACCTTGGCCCCACATTGTCACAGCACCACTGCTACTGGGGTCTCCATGGAAACTGGCTGTAGCAATGTGGGCTGAGGCTTCTGACAAATGGAGTCCACCATGGGCCCAATATGGTTCATAGGAAGGACTTTACCTGCCTCTGATCTAACCTGTCTGGGCATTTGTAAAGACTGCAGCTTTCAATTAAGTGCTGTGCTTTTGCTGGACACAGCATTTACAAAGGGCTGTCCAATATATTCACCTTGTGCAGTGTTGTTTTGAAGTATCCATATCCAGATCTCAGCCCATTCAGCTTGACCCATGATTCTGTCAAGGTTGTACCCAATGGGGGACTTGCTTGGTGTTGCTATAAAACAGTGTAGGAATAGATTTCAGATCAGATTAGTCTGACAAATTACTTCATTTCCATTCACCCCACCCCTTATCTAAATTTAGCACAACACACAAGCCCACAGTACCCAGCCTGCCAGGTTCTCCATGGGCCCAGAAACCTGGTAGCAGCAGAGCAGTTAGGGTCTGTCTTCTTATGTCACTTGGTCTAATGCCCTACAGTGCAAGGAATATGTGTGTGTGTATAAGTTGTGCAGCCTGTTATGAGTCTCTGTGCACTGCTAATTACAGTGTCGAGCTTTTTAGTGCAACAATTTCTGGACCATACAGGAGCATGGTAATCTACTGGGGTGTATACCATTGCAAATGTGGTGGTTCTGAGCACTTGGAAGTTGGCACCCCATGTCATGCTGGTTAAACACGGCCTGGTGCCAGGTTGTGGGCCCCACTCATCTGGGGAGGACTCCTGGTCCACACAGTTGAGGAGCTACTTGGCCAGGGCTTTGCAGATCCAGACACCCTGCCACTGTGTGGGGCCAGGGCCACCAACATAGGTGGGAGGGAGTGGGGAATACAAGCACCTGGGACACACGCACATGTAGACACATACATGCAATACAGGCATCCAGGATACACATGCACACACACAACCCAGAAGTCTGACACACAAACATACTTAGCAGGCACAGAGTGTGCTGGGTGGCCATGCATGGGACAGCCAGCCGGTGGCTTGTGGCCTTGAGGGTGCATACCATGATGAGCTGCTGCTGCATCAGGTCCAGGTGAGAAGCTGTGATATCTTCACTAGCCAATAGGAGTGGCTCAGTCTTTTGGCTCTGCTTGGAAGTCTTCAGCAGCTCAGGGAGCCTGCAGGACATGCAGGGCTTCTTGAATGTCTGTACTTAGCTGTTCCACATACTCCCCCCTGCTGCATCATGTGGTAGGCTTGATCCTGGTGTACCATGCTGACTGTCTTGTGCTACATGGGGTACCCATCTCTGGCCCCCCCAAAGCTGTGCAGAGTGGGTTCCCCTCATGCTGCCCTCAGCAGTAGGGACATGAAGCAGAAGCCAGAGGAGGGAGAGGGAGCCCAGAGACTCTGGTGGCAGTGACTGCAGCAGCTGGAGCAGCAGCCATACTGGGAGCCCAGTTGTGACATGTTAATCCCTTGGGGGCCGGGAGCTATCGGTTAGACAGTCCTGAAGTGAACTATATCTGAGAGGTATCTGTCTAACATGTTATCAAAAACCTTCAATGCTGGATAGTCTAGCCTCCATAGCTCATTCCAGTACCTTATTATCCTTACAGTTAGAAAAGTTTTCATTTTGCATCTCTCATCTGCCTTTTATTTTACAATAGCAACATGTTGTTGATTCATGTTGAGCCTATGATCCACTATAATCCCAAGATCCTCTCCAGTACTGTTGCCTGGCCATTTATTCTCCATTTTATATTTGTGTATTATGTTTTCCTTTTTGCAAGGCATTTGCCTTCATTAAATGTCATGCTTTTGATTTCAGACCAGGTTCCAGTTTATCAAGATCACTTGAATTCTTGTTCTGTCCTTCAGAGCTCTTGTAAACCCTCCCAGCTAAGTGTTATCCACATGTTATAAAAATAAAATGTTTATTCTCTATTACATTATCCAATTTGTTAAAAAAAATATTGGGTAGTAACTGCTCCAGGTCAAACCTTTGTAAAGCCCCACTTGATATGTCCTCCTAGTTTGATATCAAATTAGATATAACTACTCTTTGATCATAGTTTGTCAAGCAATGGTGCATCTTCCTTATGTTGTTATCATCCAGATCATACATCCCTAATTTGCATGTGAGAATATCATGTAAGGCATTAAAAGCCTTACTAAAGTCAAAATAAATCATATCATCTACTTCCCATATGGGTCTGCAGTGGCGGAGTGGTTAAGGTGACTTGCTATGGGTCCAGAGAAATAAGTACCCAAAACTGCCTCCAATTTACTAGCTGTTAAAGGTCATCTGGTCATTTGGGCAAAAGTCAAAGGCAGTGGGATGATGATGCTAGCTAGCCACATCACTGCTTGTGCTGTTGGTTATAGGACCTGGAGTGCCTTAACGATGCTAGTTCCATAAGCTGCTAGGCTTGGGAAGACCTCTGACCTTGACTTTCACCTATGCATTAGATAACAGTTATCCTGCTAAAGAAGGGACACAAATTACTTCTGCCAATTATGTCATTCTTCTCTGATTTTTCTGCTTCTTCAAGCTTCCTTTCATGCTGTCCCTTTTGCATGAGAGGACTTCCCAGCCAAAATCCCTAACACTACCAACCTGTTTTTGTTTCTAGGACTTCCTCAAAACTGACTTCTCCTGTAAAACCAGGAGTAAATTATAGCCTGATAATGATTATTCAAGTGCTTAGTTAGAATTACTGCTGCATGCATGTTTTGTTTTTGAAGACAAAGCTCTTTGGGCAGTGACTATCACTTTCTATATGTCTGTACTGTGCATAGCACAATGGGACCCAGTGATGCTCAGGCTCCTAGATAGAAGTTGCTACTGAGGATAGAAGTTGAAGTAATAAATAAATGTGAATATTCCTTCATGTTGTACAGTTTAATCAACATTAATTATACTCAAAGATTCAAACTCATCCCTAGTGGAAACGGCAGAGTAATACATTTATAGTTCAATGTTTTTTTGATTTCCCCTCCATGGGTGACTAAAATATTTAAGTAGTTTGTTAAGTTTTATAAGTTTAATTCTCTGGGAAAGGTAATTTAAATATTTTAGCAATGTTCCCTTTGGTAAATCTTGAATATTTCCATTAGGAGTATCATGTGAAAGGTATTTAGTAGGAGTAAATTGCTATATAGGAATAAGGCAGGACAACTGTGGGACTAGACAGCTCAAGGTAGATTTACAAAGCCTTTCATTTCTATATCTTCATTTCAAATTCAACCTATCAATAGGGATTCAAAGCTGTTAATGTTTGCTCTTCAGTGGAAGGCGTTACATTAATTTTTGGTCTGTGTTCAATTTAGGAATGTTAAAACCTTTGCTTACAAAATTTGCCCAGGTCAGATTGTGAATATTTTGGTTGCAGGAAGTTACTCTGCTTCCTTATCATATCTTCATCTTATCAGATCTTCATTTTTCCTCAAGTACCTATTTTCCATGGGAACAACTGATATGCAAGTTGGACAACATATAGGTAGCCCATGTCCTTCACTGACCTAATCCAGGAAAATTATTTTGGTCATGACAGAAAGAAAGAATACTTGTTCTCATTATCTGTAGATATGCTGCTGTTTAGAAGGGAAATGTTGCCATTGGTCCCAACATGATTGGAAGGAAGTATAAGGACTATTGCCTGGGCATACATGACTTCTGAACAATATGATTTATTGCATGTGGAATGTAGTAATTACATTGTATGCTAGTAAAGATGGCTACATTGTTCTTGTATGCTTCAGGTGTGCCTACAGCTTCTGCTCTAGCAGTTTTTCATGGATTTCTTAGCAGAGCCTTATGTCTTTCCACCTAGAAACATTTTGAAATATGGGTTGCCATCTTCAACATTTTTTTGCAGTTTCCTTTTTGCTTAGATATGCCTACCAACCCTGCTAAGGGGCATGTTAGCCATTTTGAATTCTTTTAGAAATGTCTTACTGAGAGTTCTAAGAGCTCCCATGCATCAGAACAGGAATGTGAAACTCGATAATGGGATTGCTTTCATTTCAGGAATTTTCTTTATTGCTGTTTCTTTGGGAGGAGCATGTGTATAGATGCCCACTGCAATTTTCTCTTATGTGTTCAGTGTCTCTCCTGGCACCCAGTCAGTGAGGAGGAGAAAGATTCTTGATCTGAATGCAGATAGGATAAGAACCAGGCCTGCATGTGACAACAGAGGCTAACAGATTGGGATAAAGCATGTGGAGATGAAGGGAGACTGGGACTAGGATGAAGAACCAGCTGGTGGGAGGTTAATCTAACCGGACAGGAACGTTGGCTTAGTTTGGGACAGATACCTAGCATCAAAAAATCCAGGCTGATCAGTTAATTTCATGAATTTATTAGCAATAGAAAGCTGGGCCTTGATAACAGGAAATGTCAAGACAGCCATAAGTATAGGCATTCCTGCCAGTTTGCCCTCTATTGCTCTTGTGATGAAATGGTGTTTGACTGGTCCAGGGAAGTGTTTGTATTGTTTCTGGAGTAGTTCTTCCCTTCAGACCTAACTCAGACTGATAGCATAACCAATATACTTACACACTCCATATGATGTTCCTTTTAGAAGGGTTCGATTTAAAAATAGGTGGGTGTCCAAAACGGTACGCACCTCATGTAAACCCATCTCCTAGCATGGAAAAGAAAGGCAAACACTGGTACAGGGCTTATTACATGTTGTCCTAACAGCACTCTCTCAAGTTGTAAAAGAAAGCAAAAGGAAAGAAAAAAGGAGTTCTTAACAGTTCTCTTGGGTAGGGAGCCTTTCAAGCCCTCCTATTTACAATCCCATCTACAGTAATACTTTTCAGGGAGTAAAAGCTGCTTTGAGACTATTTCCTATCAAGCACAGATGCTTTTACTGCATCCCAGTGAAGAGACCCATAATGAGAAGAGCCAAAGTTTGGAACAATTAAATGTACTGACAGATTTTTTTTCAGTACTGGCCCCCATGCTCCCCCATCCATTAAGGAAAAGCATTATAGGAAATAGCTATGGTGAATAATAACACTGGAAAAGTAGAAAGATAGCTGACATTAGTGATAATGTACTTTCTGTCTCCCCCTTGCAGGTAATATCTCTGCAGAGCAAACAATGAAATATAAAAAAGCAGGGAATAATAATAAAAATGAAAGTGCTGGAGAGCAGACTGAAGCAAAATACATGTTTAAAAATAAAATGGCAATGGAAAAATACATACTAATTGATACCTTAAGCCCATTAGACACTGAGGGGATTTATACATTATAACAGTAAATAGATGGGAAAAACAGACTGACTTTATTTTGATGACAGAATTGTTTGAAAGACATTGTTTTGCATGTGATCAGTGAAAAGACAAAAATGCAGCCACTGATTTTTCCAGACTGTTTCATAAACATAAGAAGGTGGACAGTGTTAAATAGAATCAGAAATTAAGCTTGTGAATGCACCCTTTCATGTTTTTGGCCGATCTGCTGAGCTTATACTGTGAACATTCATTATTAAGCTAAATCTTTTAATAGCCACAATGTATGGTGATGTAAAATTAGTTATAATAGAAGAATATTCACATTTGACTACAACATCATGATTTAATAATCTTCTTAGGGAAAACAAGTTCTGTGAAATGTATGTGCATTCTTGTAGAGAAGATTAGATACTTCCCTCCCCCCAAACTGTCTTTGGGAAGGGGCTGGGATTTTGATCATGAGTTGACTGACTATATTGGGGATACCAAGAAAAACAAAAAACAAACTACATAGGAAAACTTAGGAAGACACTTAAAAGCAATACTATTGGTTGATAGTTGTTCCTACTAATTACTTATAAATGTAGGTCAAAAACAATGTACAGCTACACTTTGTGCATAATCATGTACCCAAAGTGCTGCTAATGTTTCCTGAAGGACCTCTAAATGAGGAACAGGAATGACTGGCAGTAGTCAACACTATCCTATGCCTATACTTTTTTAGTGATTTCTTTCCAAATGCCACACTATTAAAACACAATCAATTTTTTCAGAGCTGAACATGTTCTAGTCTGCAAGTGAGATTTAAATACTGTGTGATATGAAATATCTGAAACAGGAAGGAGTTATCCTTTACAAATTATGTTGTCACCACAGCATACCTAGCTTGAATATTTGATTTAGAAAGAGTGAATGAACCTCATTTGTTGTATGGAACTCTTAAGTAGGTGCTTTCTATCTGTGCAGAATTATAAGAAGTTGCTATAGTAACCATATTTTTCTCCTGAATTTTAACATAAATAAATTAATAGGTTCAATAGAAATATAGGTCAAGGGTGAAAATAAGTTTGCTCATTTTCTAGTTCCCACTTAGATCCAATTCAGGATGAGCAACCACATACAGCATAGCTAGAGTGTCACTGATCAGAATGGCAGTATCTTGTGTAAGGGGTGATGGCTAGGACTTGAATCATTGAGGATAGTACAAGTGAAGCTTGAGGAGAATTGGCAGAAATCTGCACAGTCTTTGCTAGATAAAGGCAGTAGCGCAGGAAGAAGGCAGCTTGTGCCTCATCTGTTCAGCAGTTGCTAGAACTAGGAAGACCCCTGTTCACAAGGCAGAGCAGCCCTGAGGGTTTCCTATGATATTATAAATCACACAATACAATTCCCTTGAGAATATATTTCAACCACATTGTCTCAAAGGAGCAACTTTCATTAATACCATGTTATTATGTCGATTCTAGACAAAAACCAAATTAAGAAAATGTTTAAGATGCCTAGTTAAAGAGGATTCAAAGTCAGAAAATGATGAACCTTAAATGTTAGCATCTGTTTTTGTTCCTGGGAGTAGTAATTTTGTTTCTCAGAACTCTCATTGATTGAGATTTAGGAGAAGAGCTGGTGATGCACAAGGCTGTTTGTGAATTCAGGACTTAACTGCTAACAATACAGATAATGTCAGTTCATACATTAGCTCTTGCCAGTAAGTTTTCTTTCATGATGATGATCACATTTACCCTCATTTCAAAATAATGTTGCTTCCTGTAAAATAGCTGACCCTGTAATATTTACTATTAGAGTAATTTATAAATAGGACAGCAAGCCAAATCCTACTTACCTCTCTGATTTAAAAAAATAGTAATTAGGCATACCTATTTACTGTTTATTATTACCATAGAAATAGTTACATTACAGTTAAAACCATGATTTTACTGGAAGTATGAGTCCATATAAGTGTCAATGTATGTCTTAAATAATGTCAAAATGGAAGTGTTACAAACCCTAATCTAAATAATTTGCAATGCAGACATGAAATACAGTTGCAGGAACAAGGCCTAACTTTGCACGTGCAAACTTGAAGTCAGTAGACCCATATATGAGTGTAACTGTCTCTACAGCCCTAGATCCATAGCTGTTTTTTCTTGTCATGTGTTGAATGGGTTCTTAGGACCCATAGAGCTATTACTAAAGCAAATGTCAATTATTTTACAAATCTGATTATAATCAGGTGTGTTTCTGGGCTACATTAGTCTCCTAAGGGAGTCTGTTAAAGTAATTTGTTATTTCTTCTTTTTTGTTTCTTTGCCACAAAGTGGAAAAATAGAAGACACTTTGAACATCTCTCTTTGGAAATCAGGAATGCCTTGCCTGATTGACTTTATATTATGTAGACATTTTACCTTGGGCCCAGAGGTAACTTCCTAACATTGAGGTCGGTATAATTTTTAAAATTTATTTCAAGAGGGCTTATAATAGAAATTTTATTCCAGCTGTAACCATGGATAGGTTAACTGCCACTTCACAGTGTATAAGGGTATTAGAGCTTGTTGGTAGCTTAAATATAACTTTTGATTGCTGCTTCACATTTTTTTCTCATGTGATAGATCATAACTATGTAAACTCTTGTGTATAAATCCTTTCAACAGTGGACTTTTTCCAAATCCAACAAAAGAAAGGCTTTTGAAGATAAAGGGGGGTTATTTTGTAGGGGGTTTTTTAAGTGGGATCAATTGCCTAAGGAACTAGGACTGAGCATAGATACTGAAACTCATTTGCTGTTCTCAGTCCCATACCTACAAAGTGCCTGCTTGCTCTGCTGTTTCTTTTGTTTTACTTTTTTTGGCTTACACCAAGCAATGAATGACACTGATAAAATTCAGCTATTTGCAGTGAAATAGAACAAGGTCAGTTTAAATGAAGAATATCAGTCTCTTACTAGTCAAAAAGCTCAGGGACAAGGGGAAAGAATAAGTAGCTCTCAGTGTTGGCAGGACTTCAGATACCTTTTTCAGAGGAAGTTCAATAACTCTATGAGTCTAAATTTAGAAGCATGTACTATATTGAGAAATTAGCAGTAAGGAAACTAGACAATCTCTCTGAGGGATCAAACAAAACTATAATACAATGATTTCTCAAGGTCAAATGTCTCCTTTTAATGGTACTTAACTTGAAGCATTTCTAAAATCCTGTTCACTGAAGCAGTGTGCAAGACTAAAATCACTTCAAGCCTAGAGGGAAGGTTTTGCAATGAAATGAAGGGAGATAAATCAGTGCGGGAACACTTCACAAAGGATATTGATAGAGCCTCATAATGACTTTTTAAAGCTGCTCCACCTAATAATTATGAGCAGGATTTGATAAAAAGCAGCCTTGTCAATAAGTGTTTGCAATATACAAGCTGGGTTTTTGTGATTAGCTCCACCTGCTATCACTTTGCTGCTTTCAAAAGGTTTGAATGGAACCCTAAAACATGCCGATGCAGTTCTTACTGACTTCAGTGGTAGGTGAGAATTTATTTAAATAGACAAGCTAGACAAATGGCTGATATCTACGTTTGCTCTTCAGGTGAAAAGCTAGGTCTTCTTCTGTGTTTGCACAGCATAGATGCTAACTGGGACCTTTGTGTTCTAATATGATATAAAAAAAATAACAAAAATTATTTGCACCTAAATAATACTTCTTCTAAGGACAGACCTCACAATCAACATAGCAGGTATGTTTTATTATACTCATTTTACTGGGATATAAACTTAGGGATAGACTTAAGCCCAGCATTCAGGTTCCATCAACTGCCTTAAAGCTATTGCTTAGGTACTGTCTAACTTCTGAAGCTGTGGGTACAAGACACTTGATTCCCAAAATAGCTGTCTATTTGCCTGTCTGCTGAAGGAAATCCAATAGGTGTGCTCTCTGCCTGCTGGGGACCAGTGGTGGTGGGGGGGGTGCAGATGAGAGAGAGACCTTAGCACAGTCTAGTGAAGGCACTCAGTTGGGGTGTAGGAAACTGGCATTAAATATCTTTTGTTGCATGATTTGGAGTAGGATCTTGATTCTGGCCTTCCAGAACACAAAACATAACCCAGGTCCAAACCACTCAGCCATTGCGTAATCTGAAATGGGTCTTTCTGTCTTTCCAGCAAAGGCTGTTGTGCTTTGTATAGGTTAAACATGGATTAGGACAAAGAGAGCGAGCATATATGTGACAGTCTAGCCACTAGGGAAGGTACTTGTCAGTGTTTAGGAAGCTCGTGTTCAGATCCTTGTTTCAACAGATACTTATTTATACCAACTGGAATCCAGAAGTATAGCAGAGCAGCTGGGCACCCTGGACAGTGATGAACACAGGCAACTTCTGGCTACCAATGTGGCTGGCACAGACACATAGCTGCAGTGGCAGATGTTATTTTTCTGACATCCCCCCAAGTCAGCACCCAGGGCTCCTGCCCTAATTATCCTAATGGAAGAATCATTCCAACAGCAGAGACTGCAGTCCAGCCTAGATGGCCTGCTGGTCAGGCATTCTCAGTTCAAGTTCTTCACCAAACCAGATGGTGTAGGGAATCGGTATACTGGGTTTATATGGTCACTTTTCTGTCCCTGGTGTCCAGCTCCAGGAGAAGAGTCATGGCTTAGGATCTCAACTGGAGGAAGGCATCTGCTGTGCACGTCTTGCTGAGTCATAAGCTAGCTGCTAGAACTCTATCCCTTTTCAATGCATTTTGCTTCTGGCCAATTTAGACAGCTCTGTTCTCAGGAGGTTCTGAGGATGCCTTCTTTATGTTTGTAGTTCTTTTCCTGCCTTGTATTTAGAGCTTGAATGCCTGAATCAAGACTGAGAAATAAGATTTAATTCTCCACTATGTTGGTATGTGCCCTGGAGTTAGGTATTACAGTATCTAAATACCTTTTGAGGATCAAAGTAGCCTGAGGTTGAAGAGCAGGTGCCAGACCTCCTTCACTTTTTTCCTTGTCAAGTGATCTCATTTAAATCAATCGGACTGTTCATATGTATAAGGCAAATGAGATACAAATCAGTTGTGTAAAAAACCTTAGGATTCTCTGTTCTTGAGACCCTGACCTTATCACTAATCAGTGATCCCAGCCAAATATTTTAAGTTCATCATTTTTAAATTTACAAGGACTGGATTTAAGTTGCCATTGTTGATATTTTAGGACTCCTGTGTTTAAGAAGTGGACAAAGCTAACTGCAGTTTAATCGGATTTTTCTTTCTAGCCTATTAGGTAGCTCAGAGATGCTGTCCATCTGTGCATCTGTGTTGCCTTGAGGAATTTTGCAAAAAGCGTAGTATGTGCAGACACGAACACATACACAGACCCACACAACCTATGTATGTGCACGCACACCTAATGCTGAATATTCCACAGTGATTCCTATTCTGTTCACTAATAATTCTCTGACTTCATGGTCCAACATATAGTAGAGGTGTCTAGGAAAAAATACACAAATAATTGTTTTTTGAGTGGAGTTGATTTGAGATCACCAGTATGATGCTAAGCTAGCGCATATATAAAACTTTCTTGCTGTTAAAATCTTGCCATTAGCTACAACCATATGGATAGAGTTTCTGAGCTCAGCTGACACATAATAATAAACAGTAATAATGCTTTGCACTTTTATAGTATAAGGATTTTGGTACATTTCATAAACATTAATTAATTTAGTTTCATGGCTCCCTGTGATGCAAGCACTAGCTGAAGCCAAAATTGAAAACACTAAGATAAAATTCAAAGCTTGTACAAATATGAAAAAACCCCATTCATAATAAAACTAAAAAAAAACGAAGGGAGAGAGAAATAACACAACAAATTCAACAACCCCTGAACATTTCTACAATGGAGAAGGCCTAAAAAATGTTTGTTTTTTTTCCCACTGATTAGTGAATTATATAAGTGATTATTTTATGAAAAACACACTAACGGTTTATTTATTTTAAAGAAAAGGTGATAAATGGATAGAAAAGTGATTTCTAGGTATCCTACCATATAGTATTTATCTGTAATATTAGAACTTTGGTACACACAAAAAAAAGTGGCTTTTGCCCCTGGCACCCTGAGCTGTTGCTCACATGACTTACTTCTTGGACCAAGCAGAGTTCAATGCTCAGATCACTGAGGAATTTGTTGGGTCTTGGTCCAAAGCCAATTGAAAAATTTGGCAGTTTTCCAGTTGACCTTGGTGGATTTTGGATTAGTCACCTAGACAGCAACTTATTGCAGAAAAAAGAACAACCTGAAAAAACCTGAAACATAAAATGTACTTAAAGAATAGTTGTGAAGATTAATTTTTACCAAGTTCTAATGTAACTACACTTAAAATACTTAACACAAGCTGATGTTGGATAAGTATCAAGATAGCAGCTGGGGCAAGTAAAACTGTCTTCAGATAGACATTGGACTTAGCCTTATCTCTTCAGACTTTCAGGCCATTTATTCAGCCAAAACTATTACCAAAAAAACCCTCTTCAAAACAAATGGTCCTTTCAGAACTGTTAAACAAGATGCCATTTTGCATTGTCACTTGTAATTGTTCCAGTTGTTAAAGTTTTCTGTAAATGTTGTTTGGGGTCTGATGCAAAGTCTTTTGGAATTGAGAGAAGCACAAAATGACTTCTGGATCAAATTTTAAATCAAGCTCTGAGAAGTATATCTACGATGTGGTTAATCAAGATTCCTCCAGCCATTTCAATATTTGGTGTAGGTTTTCTTGCTTATTTCAAGATAAGTTCATTTTTCTTTAGAAATTTTGTTAATTTGGTACTGGTTAAGAGTGTCTGACTTACCATTGTAATTGTAAAGAACGGATACAACATTATCACTTATGGTATAGGCTTCCAATAGATTATCATGTGTATATACCTTAACTTGATGGAACCATCTCATTGGATAAGAGAATATGATTTTTGTTCAATGGACTCAGCTGAGAATGCCAAGAAAGTTGCTAAACAGTATCAAATGTAGCTGTAGTCTTTGGACACACATAGATGTGATTCTTCCAGTAGAAACTGAACCTCTCTTGTGGTAGAAACCATGACTATATAGATATTCCAGCATTTTTCCTGAAGCAAATCTGAGGGGGGGGGAAGTAATCTGACTTAAACCATGTAGAAATCCCTCCTGGGAGAATTAATTGCTCCTGGG
The DNA here is from genome assembly GCF_001723915.1 of Gavialis gangeticus. Lineage (NCBI taxonomy): Eukaryota > Metazoa > Chordata > Crocodylia > Gavialidae > Gavialis > Gavialis gangeticus. Next base: position 30,148,732 of record NW_017728997.1, on the reverse strand, counting down.
AAGAGTTTTTCCTGGGAAACTTTCCCCCACGCTTTCCTACAGCTTTACCAGGAGGGGTGGAGTTTCAGGGAAAGATCCCTGTGCCTTCTGGACAGGGGTGGGTCCCATGGGGGTGGGGAACACTTGTACCAGGAATCCTTTGATTCCTGGTCCACCCAAGCCGGCTGCCTGGCAGTGGTAGCAACATTTCTAGTCATGTAGAGTGCAGGGAGTCAATTGACTTCATGGCTCTTTATAATCTACCTGATCTCTTCTAAACTCCTCATTTCACAGGTATAGTCTTGATGGTCCACTAATCAAACGGGTCTTTGCCCTGCTGTCTGTTAGCTGCTTCTGGTAATGTAACTGCTAGTTCACAGCCCAGTAGATTTGTTTTTAACTCATTTCGTTGAAGTTATATTAGCTTTTGCTTCAATGCAGACTTGGGCTCCCAGAATATTAGTAAAGCTTCTAGTTTAGCTCGAACTGGAGAAAGCTGTGTTTTGGATGTGGTGATGGACCTCACCATGTGCATCATCCTTCTCAAAGTTCTAAATCCAACCATGCTTCTGGAGACCAGTGCCATCCTACTCCCACCCCACCTGTAGACTGGGAGGGAAGGAGGAGGACCACCTTCCAATTGCTCCCTGCCGGCTACTCGGACTGGAGTCCCTGGTGTGAGAAGCAGGCAGGAGGCTTTGCCTCGCTGCTCAGTCTACACAACTTTGGGGAACTGGGAGTCTCCGTGGTAACAATTGGGCAGGGGCCTTTGCTGTGCTGCTTCAGTCCCTCTGTGAACAGGGGGATTGGAGCAGCCCATGCTTTCTTCATCCTGATCTTAGGAAGAAGGTGCAAAGAGAAGGGTGGTTGCAGGATGAATGCCCATAGAGCTCTCTCTGCTGGAATCATTGCTAGTCATGGAAATTTTCCACCACTAGAAATTAACAGTTGTATGTGGCCGTTATGATATGGGCATATACTCTCCAGAACTTGGACTGAGATAACCACCTCTTATGTTGCTGGTATATAAGCCTCTGAACAACCACCACATAGAGACAACAGTGAATCAGTATGTATGTGGCTGGGTTTAAACCACTAACACTGACCCTTCTCAAACTGCTTTATGACTTCAGCATACTTTTTTCAGTGTGGAGCAGTTTCCTGTTATGAATAAACTTTTAGTGTCAGAACCTTAGAAGTAAATGCTTTATGTTATACTAATAATGCTTTTAGCTGTTCAATCTACCCACTAGGATTTTGGGGGGTATAGTTTATATGGTATGTAAATATAAAAACAACCAGTGTATGTTTTCATTAACTTGTAAAAGTGTCTGTTTAGATTTCTTTCTTTTATTTTCTCACCAAAGATGTATACAAAACAAAATACATCTTCATTATTGTTTTTAAGGTATGTACTACTGTTATAAAATTAGTATAATTTATATTGGCCAGAGCAAATGCTGTCAAGATATCTTAATTTTTTTAAGAGCCAGGGGGGGAACAATCTCAAGCTTGAATAACTTCCAAATAACTCTGGGTGAGGAAAGCTGATATTCAACTGTATAGTAATGAGTACATAGCAAGTAATTTTATGATATTTTAACCCTTGCTTCAATTTATTCTAGCAGCTAAATTTGGAAAACTGGATCCTTTGTATAGTGAGGGTAAAGGCAATGGCTTTGAGCAGAGGTTTACTTAATGCATCTTACTCATGCTAGGCTTGCCTGTTGCCAGATCTACAGGATTAGAGTCACCTTTTGCTTTTCTTTCAAATCAGGAAACCACAGAACATCACCAAGCACTTGTGCTGTAACAAAAACATTATTTTAATGCAACAAGGAAAGATTATTGTGATGCAGTAATAATAAGGATAGAACCACAAATAATTTAGGCCAAACATTAGGCATTTCAGTCCACCTTTAGGGACCTGATAAAAGGGGCTTGATTTGCTGTATGTTGAGCACCCAGAGTTTTTATTTGAGTGACTAGAAGACGGGGAATCTTATAACAATTTTACTGGGTACCTAAATATAGATTTCCGTGTTCAGGTGTAGGCAACCTAAATTGGTAAGATTCAGTCTAAACACTTGCAACTCAAAATCTGTTCCTTCATAGGTGCCTTATAAGATTTACAAGGCACTAAAGCATATGCTTCAGGCACTTGCAACAGAACTTAAAATAAATTAATTCTCTTGTGTCCTGTGGATAAATAGAGGTCTCTCCATTTTTCAGAAAAGTCAAATTGCATGCCCAAGGAGAAGAAAAACCCAAGTCAAATCAACACTGATATTAATAAAATCATCCCCCATAATACACTTGATTAGCTTGTATAACGATTTATAGGGCAGCAATCCATATACTTCAGGCACTTGTGACAAAATTGTACTTTCAAAATTGTAAACTAATCCAAGTTATTAAACTGACTCACTAGTGGTTGGTTAATCATGCTTAAGACAGTACTGCCTAGGGCCCAACCAAATCACATGGCAACATGGAAAAGTAGACTGTCCCTGCCCTAATGAACTTGCAATCTAAATACGAAGACAGGCACAGGAGGAGGAAAAAAGGGCATAATATACAAGCAAAGTGAACAATATGGCTAGGTACAGACATTTAAAAATCCTGAGGTGGAATTGATCCAAGTTACGTACTTTTCTGTAAGTAGTGTACTTCAGTTCAGTAGCAAACAGAACACATTTGTCTTTTAATCTGCGGGGGAAAGTTTGGTTGGGCCAATCTTAGCTCCAATTCTGCTATTTTTAAATCAGTTTACGTGTGTTGAATTTCTTCTGTTCTGTTATGGGTATAGACCAGTTTCTGATCACTTACCAGTATAAGAGTAATGTCTGTACCTGACCTAAGGGGTTACCTATCAACTAACATGAGGGCAAATCTACAACTATTTGTTGTGGGTTTAGTTTATTTGGGAGGGGAGCTAAATAAAAAAGAGAAGGAATGGGGGAATCTGATGGTGAGGTATATAGGAATGTCAGGATAGGAAGACAAAGTGCAGTGTAAAGTGGAGTTTGGAACAAAAAGCCAATAAGAAGTGGGGAGAGACTGTCCAGTCAGCTGTAGAAAATGCTTTGACATAATTTCAGTTACAAGGTTCTTTTTTTTTTTTTTTTTTAAATTGCTGCATCAGCTGCCCCTGCTAGCTTAAGTTTCTGGCTGGCTCCTTCCTTTCGTCAAGCCCATATGCAGTATCTTCCCCCTACTATATGTCCTTGTGTCCCCAGAGGGCTCAACCTTCCCCTTGCACCTGTGGTCTAGAAGAAGTAGCTGGTTAGGAGAAGTAGCCTTGACTTGGAGCCCTGTTTTTCTCACCCCTTGCCAGAGAAGCCATCCCCACTTAAATTTTCTAATCCCTCACATTCCTCAAACTACCCTCAGAGAAAAAGATGACTTGTACTCTGAAACTCGTAATATTTGGGCTTATTCCCAAAGGGTAAACAAATTCTAGTACTGTGGGATGCCAATAGCTGTCTTACTTATGGCAACAGAAGTCCAGCCAGAATGCCTCCACTGATCTCGAATGTGGCTGAAAGAAGAAGGGCAGTATCTGAGCTCTATAGATTCTGTTTACCCATTTAGGGCACATCCACACATGTAAACACGTGCGCTTGCAGCAGCTCAAATAGGATCATCACAAATTTGAGCTGGAGATTTTTGGCTCGGCGCACATGCCTGGACATGCACTTTGGTGTGGGGCAAGTTGTACCACTTGGGGCAAAATAACCCTGCCCAGCACCTCTTAGATCTGCAGCCAGGGGGAGCTAGAGCCTGGGGCCAGCACCTGTGCTGACTCCAGCAATATAAAAACCTGCCCTGAGCTTTTGAGGCCCATCCAAGGCCCTGACCTGGAGTGGCCCCTGCCTCCTCTACCCACTGCAGCAGTGACCCAAGGCAACCTGTGACAGCATCTGGACCCTTGGGCCTGTGGCCCCATAGCTCCACTCTGCCATCTGGGAAACTATCATCCAGAAGATGTGCTCCTTGCAATGGCCCACTTAAACTGTCCAAGTATGTCCTCTTGGCTCCAAATGGCCAACAAGTCAGCCACCTCATCTGCCCTCCAGCTGGGTCCCTAGTGGTGGTACCAGACAGGCTCTTGTGCCTGGGTCTCACCACTTGTCTCACTTGCAGAGATTCTGGTGTTCCCTGTTTAAAAATTGCAAATTATCTGATAAGAAACCCAAATTCTCCCATTAAAATACCCCAAAATAGTGTTCTTTCACTATTAAAATGAAATGCCACTATATCTAGAGAGATCAGTTGGGCAAAGTTTGCTTTAAACTTGTACATATATCAATACATTTGGAAGCCTACCAGTGCCTCTGTCATCATAATAAAATAAGTTCTAAATATCTATACCTTTTAGTATTTTTGTCATAGAAAAATCAGAGCTTCCCACTTCACTCACCAGGATGCACAGCATTGAACAGCACTGATATGCCAGTGCCTTGCCTCTGCCTTTGCCTCTCAATCTCAACCCACAGCCTACCCCCTTCCCCAGTCCCCTCACTCCTGACCCACAGGGCCGGCACGTGGGTGAAGGGTTTGTGGGGATGGCTTGGGGGTGTGGGGTTTGTGGGTAGATGCAGGGGGGAACTGTGGGTGTGGGGGGAGCTGCTCAAGAAGGGTGGGTCCCCTGCCACATGCAGGATGCAGCCCCCCCTACACAGCTCACAAACTGACCCCCCCCAACAGGGCCCAGTCTCCCCTGCAGGCTCTACAGTCTCCCCTGCAGGGCCCAGAGCCCCCACGGGGTCCACATGCCCCACTGCAGAGTCCCAGCCTCCCCCCCTTGCATAGCCCATAGCTTACTTGCAGCAGCAGTGCCATTGCAGCACTCAGGGCCTCTTAGCACCCCCCCCCCCCCCCACGTGGCATGGGGCAGCTTGGCTTGGCCTGGCACCCGGTGATACCTGTGCCATATTGCGTGGGCCCAGCATGGTGTTGTGCATGTTTGGGCCACTTGGGGGGAGGGGGATAACTCTCATGGGGACTGCCTGTTCTACCAAGCTGGGTCTTGTGTGTGTGGAACCAGCCCAGGTGGGGCCCATGCATGTAGGACCCAGCCCGGCATGGTAGGTGGTCCCCACCAATGGCATGGGGCCCTGAGTGACAACCCAAATGTCCTGGAGCTGCCTAAATGCGCATGGCACCATGTCAGGTCTGCACAATTTACAATTTACCACAAGCAGTGCTTCTTGGTGCCAGGTGGCTGGGGCTAAACCGCGCTGCCTTGCACCATGGGGGAGGCGGGGCTTTGCCAGGAGGGCCGCAAGTGCTGATACTGCAGTGAGGGGGCTGTGGGCCATGTGGGGGGCAAGCAGGGGACCCATCCCTCCTGAGCAGCCCCTGCCACACCTACAGTCACCCCCCGCCCTCACTGGTCCCTTACTTATTTCTGACAGAGTTGGTGTCCATGCAGCCTGAACCAGTCCAGGCTGCCCCACATGTGGAGGCAGCATGCTTCAGCACCAGGGCAAGGGTAGCTGTAGAGACACTCTGGCACCAGAGCATCTGTTTGGAGGACCCAAGCCTCCAGTTGCCTCAGGGCACAGTCCTGGACTGTGCCCTGCCCCACTTTTTTTCTGTGTTTTTTTTTTTTCTTTTTTTTTTCTTTCTTTCTTTTTTTGATACCTGGATATCCAGGTATCAAATTTTGAGCCCCCACTGCAAATATGCAGCTTAGGGAATATTTGTTGTTGTTGTTCCCAGTGTGCATCTTGCTGTGTCTCAAACTACTTTGAGATGTGGCAAGAGGCATGTGCGGGCATGTCTGGATGCTCCCTTAGAGTTCTAAAAGTCAAAACCAGCAGTCTACAGGCAGCAAGCTAATGTTGGCTCTGGATTTAGGACCCAGAGACCTAGTTTTGGGGGGAGGCAGTGCCCACCCTCAGACTGATCATGACCTTCCCATTCAATAATAGGCAAATTTATTGATACACACTGATAACAGAAAAAAGCAATAAAAATAATCAAGCTGTTCTATATATCTACCAAATCCTAGGGCTAAAGTACATCTGGCCAACACAGTCTTTACTCTGGGGCTCTCTTTCATAGGTGTCAGCAGTCTGGAGATGGGATGCTGAAGCCCACCCTCCCCCTTCCAGTGGGGTGTGTGAAATGGACTGCTGGTATGTCCTCTGTCCATGGCAGCCTTGAGGACCCTTCCCAGGGGACAAGAACTCCACTCAAGGAGCAGAATGGGGAGGGATGAGAAAAAGGGAGGGACCCTTGTTACTCTCAAGTCTCTGTTTTTGTATTTTCCTTCCCTCCTGATGACTCTTCATCCATGGCTATGTCTGGTTAGTTGTCTCTGTGGTCATATGTCCAGTTGGCCTTCTGGGCTTTATCCTAATTTTGTCTGTTCCCCTAAAACTGGAACTCAGGCCCAGCCACTCTGGGGCCTTGTTAGCTGATGCCACTTATCTCATGGTATCAACAGTATGGTATGCACTCCCTTGGTTGTCAGACTAGTGTCCTTGTTGTGTTAGAAAACCTGTCTGCATTCCAGGCCATGCGATAATTTGTGTGCAAGACCCAAGCTCTTTAGAAATCAGTTAACTCCTGCAGCCCATATTGAACCCTTTTAAATGCATATATTTATATCTATAAGCCAATTCCCCAAAAACAAACCTTTAAATACCATTTCTAAATCAACAGCTAGAACAGATCAGGGACTACAGGTTAATGCTATAATGCAGTGTTTCCCAACCAGTGTGCTGAGGCACAAAAGTGTGCCATCAGAAATGAACAGGTATGCTGTGGAATTTTACCACGGCAATGAGCTACAATAGGTATGAGGATGGGTAATGCCTTAGCACAGGGGTGTAAAATTATTTTGGGAGGAGGGCCACTTACCCAGTTTTGGCAAGCTGTCAAGGGCTGCATGGGTAGCCCTGCCCTTTGACAGGTGCCCCACCCCCTGGTCACCATCTTGGGACCAATGTTCCAATGTCTTGGGACCAATGTCCCAGGGCCAGTGTCAGTGGGGCCCAGAGTGGGGCGCAGGCTGGCAGGGGTCTGTGGAGCCAAGCTGGGCTGCACCAGCTGGGAGAGGGGGGAGCTGACCTGGCTCCATAGAGCTCTTGCTGGCCAGGACCCTGTATCCCTGCCACCCTGATATGTGCCCTGCTGGCACTGGCCCTGGGACACTGGTGTGGGCCCTGTGCTCCCACACCTGCTCACATCCAGTGCCCCCTGAGCCCTGCGGTACAGGTGGGGTGCAGTGCACAGCCCCAATCCCGTTCTTGCTGGTAGGGAAGGAGCTGGTGCAGAGCTCGGGGAAAAGCAGCCTCTTCCCACCCCATGGCCGATGCTCCCTGCTGCAGCCACTTGCAGCCTGTGCAGGGCTGTCCTGAGCAGGCACAGGCAGCCCCACGTGGCCTGTAAGCAGCTGCAGTGTGGGGTGATGGGCATGGGCCAGGGGAGGGGCCACTTCCCCCCACCCCCATGCTCAGCACCAGCTTGTAACCTGCCCCCACAGCTAGCCTGGGCTCTGTGCCAGCTTTGGGTTCCCTGTTGGGGCTGCACCATGGTGGCAGCAGCTGTGGCCCCCCAACTTGCTGTGCTGGGCAGTGTTTGCTGCTGTTGCCCACATGGAAATTGCATGCTGGGCAGCACAGAGGTGGTGGCGGCAAGCTTGTGCAGAGTGTGGGGGAAAAGCAGACCTTCACCTGCCCCATGGCTAGCACCCTGTGCTGCAGCCACTCACAGCTTGTGTGGGTCTGCCTGTGCCTGCTCAAGACAGCCCTGCATGGGCTGTGAGCAGCTGCAGCAGGGAGCGTGGGCCATGGGGTGGGGGACAAGCTGCTTTTCCCCGCATTCTGCACCAGCTCCTTCCCTGACCTCCCTCCCCCTTACCTGAGCTTCCCACATGGTAGCCACATGGTCCCAGGCCAGAAGCCCCTGCTGAGACTTCCAGCTGGGGGGCAGGAACCCACCAAGGATTCCCTTGGATCCTACTGCCCCTGGCTCCTGTCATTTTTTTGACAGGAACCAAGAACAGATAAGTTTTAATTTTCAAAAAATTTTAGGGGCCCCATGGGCTGGACACAATGGCCTCATGGGCTGGATCCAGCCCACAGGCCATATTTTGCCCACCCCTGCCTTAAAAGTTGTGACACAAATTTTTTAAAATAAATGTAAGTGTGCCTGGGGCTGGAAAAGGCTGGGAAACACTGCTATAGTGGCCAAATGCTGTAAACAGACCACTTTCTGCACAGCTTTGATTTTGGAATTGTTTTTTAACTTAATGGACTAAGTACCATCTTTGCAAGAAGCTAAAAGGGCCTCTGTATTAGGCCTGTGCAAATATGGAAGTATTCAATTCGGATTTGGCTGATTTGGAGGACAGTGATTCAATTTGGTGATTCTAGTGCTGAGTGCTGCCAGTCTCCGGGTGATTGCTGGAGCTGCCCCAGCTCCCAGACAGCATGTGGTGCCCTGCCGAGCCGTGCTGCACCCATGCCATGGGGCAGCTGCCACTCAGATGCCAGCTGGAGAGGCAATCCCTGCTACCCACCACTGCCCTGTGCTGTACAGGGTGGGCTTTGCCATGAGCGCTCAGAGGCTGTGATCCCTGCTGCTGCAGCTGGTGATTGCAGGGCTATTTTTGTTTGTTTTTTTTTAAGTTCTGGGAAGCTAGGGCTGGGCAGAGCAGCCATGGGGGCTTCTCCCATGGCTCCCCCTGCCCAGGAAGAGGCAGGCACAGCTGGAGGAGCCGCAGGAAAACCTAGCGCCTCTCTCTGGCCAATCCAAATCTCTAAATCTTTTCCGAATAGATTCGGAGGCTTCAGATTCAATTCAGACCTTTTAATGGGTCTCCTGATTCGATTAGGAGATTCGGCTGCCAAATCAGGCCAAATCTCCTCCAAATCAAATTGGTGACTGAAGCTTTGTACGGTCCTACCCTGTATGTCTGAAGTTGTGGAAGATTCAGATGAACTGAGATGCAAATTATCTCTATTTTATGAATGGGAAACAATTGTATCTTTCATGCAGGGCTGTGGTGTGGGTTTGTGGATTTACAAAAGCATATGGGTCCAGTTAGTTTGAAACCTGTTTCTAATGTTGACTTATGGTGTATGACCTTGGACAAGTAACCTTCCATTTTCTCTGATATAAACACCTCTCCAGAGAGCATCGGTTAACTATACATGAGAGTAAGAATTGCAGATTAGCTGGTTTCCAAAACCACTAGAACCACTCAGAACAAGTTAGTAATTTTCAGCTGAAGTTTTCTTCCCAGGAAGCCAATGAGTGGCAACTTATGTAGGAGTGTTGAGACTCTTAACCAAGTAATATCTGTGAAGTTCTATGTACAGTAAATGTAAAGTCATATAGAGGAAAGTCAGTGATGGGAGGTAGAATAAAGCAGTTCATGTTTGGCCTTATGCTCAATCCAGTACAATACATATTATGTAGTGGAAAAAATACAGATATACTTCCTTTTGGTCCCTTTGATATAGATGTAGGTTCGGAAAGGACCTAAGTAGATCATCAAGTCGAACCCCCTGCCCTGGGCAGGAGAGAATACTGGGCTTATATGT
>NW_017728997.1:30119975-30134190 GCF_001723915.1 Gavialis gangeticus | reverse complement strand
TGTTTGGCCTTATGCTCAATCCAGTACAATACATATTATGTAGTGGAAAAAATACAGATATACTTCCTTTTGGTCCCTTTGATATAGATGTAGGTTCGGAAAGGACCTAAGTAGATCATCAAGTCGAACCCCCTGCCCTGGGCAGGAGAGAATACTGGGCTTATATGTCCCCAGCTAGGTAATTATCAAGCCTCCTCTTAAAGACCCCCAAGGTAGGAGCTAGCACCACTTTCCTTAAAAGTTGGTTCCAGATCCTAGCTGCCCATCATAGATATCATGATGATTGACAATGTATTGAGGGGAAAAAAATCATCAAAAGTGTTTGCAAATCTGCAAACTTTCACTAAATTTCTTCGCTATCCAACTTTAAACTGGAAAATATTAAATGGAAAAACCTCTTGGGGCATGTCCAGACAAGCACAGTCGTGTGGTATGCAGTGCTGCAGACTTCCCTGTGATGCTAATTTGCAGTGAGGGGGCGGGATTTGACACTGGGAAATCCTGGTGTCAAAAAACCCTATGCTTTAAAAGCAGGGCAGCACATGTGACAGCAGTGTGTGCCACTGGAAGCTGGCTGTCTGGAGCCATGCTTGGGCCGCTGGCCAGGCTCTGTGCTGCCAGGTTGCCATGGCTACAGCCCCCAGAGGTCCTCAGGACTGCAGGTAAGGCTGCTGGGCCAGCCCAGGTGGTGGTCCCAGCCTCCCCTACCCCACTCATGGCAATGCGCTATGCGTCAGAGTGTGCATGCATGGGCACATGCACAAGTATTGTGCTGCTGTTTCTCCCCAGGGAAACAGTGTTTTTTCTCATGGTGTATATTTTGCCTAGCTTTAATCAGAGTTCTGTCAGTAGCTTAAAGTTAACACTAGGGTTACCATTTAGTTGGCACTCACTGGCTTCTTTGGTAGAAAACTTTAGCTGAAAGTTACTAATTTGTTCTGAGTGGTTCTAGTGGTTTTGGAAACCTGTTAGTCTGCAATTCTTACTCCTGTGTATAGTTAATTGTGCTCTCTGGACAGGTGTTTATATCAGGGAAAACTGGGAACACAGCTGAGTACCTGTTTCAGGGGGCATAGGGAATGAATGTTCTTGATCTGTGGATAAATGGAGGTCTCCATTTCTCAGAGCAGTCAAACCGCACATCTGAGAAGCAATTAAAAAGAAAAATTGAAACAACACTGATATTTATAAATAAAACCATCCCCGTTATAGTTGATTAACTATTACAAAGTTATAAATCTTTTGGTAAGAGATGTCTTTAATGTTGCCATTATTTCATTAGATTGACATTAGGTTTTCTAGATCAGTAGTTATTGTATGCGTCTTCTTTTTTAAAGCATCACTATTAGATAGTCTTTCTCAGAGGATTTTGCAGATTTCTATAGTCTTATTAGGTAAAAACTTAGCTATATATATATTTTTGTCAGTGGCCTTGTCAAATGCACTGCTTTTCTCATCGAACTTTTAGTTAATTAATCATTTTAAAAAACAATTTGTCTCAGTCCTCTCAGACTTTTTGTTCTGAAACCCACTGCAGTCTCTGTTTTGATGTATATTTCATGCGATGTTAAAATCTAGTCTAACTTCAGGTGTTTCTTTTTTTTTATACACATTATTAAAATAGACTGTTTATTTCTCTGCAAAAAGCAGTACAATAGGTCTGTCTTTGTTATACAAGTTTACCCCATCATGCCGCCTTCATCTGGCATGATGTAGGATTCATCTCACATGGAGTAGCCTGAAACAGCCTAATTATTTTCCCCAGCTGTGACCAAGTAAGCCAATTAGGAACAGCTGCTAGGAAAGAGAGCAGCTCACGCAGAATGGGGGCAGCAGGTGGAGGGGTTGGGAGCTTCAGAGAAGCTGTTGAAGGAACAACATGGAAACATGAAGCTGGTAAGCAAAGAAGGTAGGAAGCAGTCCAGGCAAGGTGTAGGGGATAGGAAGGTATGGTCCTCTGCAATGTAATACGGTGTTGGCTAATGGGAACCCTGAGGAGAGGTTAGACTTAGGCCTGTGTGAAAGTGGGGCAGGAAGGGGGATGATGGCCAGGAGGGTAAAGGTGCTAAGGACTGAGCTGCTGGAAAGGAAGAGGAACAAGGCCGGGAGTGTGTGATGTTCTCTGGCACTGGAGTGAGAGTTCAAATTTTCTTCTAGCCTATAAGCTATGCTAGTAGAAAGAGTCATGGACTACTTTATGAACAAAAGAAATAATTTCCTGGACCTGGCCACAGCTGGATGCCATAGACTGGACATAACCTGAAGTGTGCGTAGACTCCAAATGACTTCTGTTCTACCTTTCATGGTAATGGGACCTTGTGTATTAAGTACGTCTCCAAGACAGGGTTTTCCAAATGACTGCTGCTTCTAAAGAGAAAGACAGCATCTCTGGAATTACAGTAAAATACTATAAAGATTTTTTTCAAAGAAAAAAACAAAGTGGTACACAGTTTGTTCTAAAGACATAATTTCTTAAGATAATAGAACATTCTTAAAGAGTGGCCTTGATGGGGAAGGCATTCAGGAAAGATACCAAATAAAAAAGAAGCAAAGGAACTTTTTCAAAAGCAATAACATGCATGTAACTATATATATATCTATAGATAGATATAAATTCCTGCTTCCTTTTTTTGTTTCAGCCCTGCATATCCTTTCTTCTATTGCCCTTTGTTTCCTTTTTGTTTACATCATTTTTTTTCAAGTAGCTTTACAAAGTTCATACCAAAAGTTTTCATCTTATGAGTCGTGAGACATGTTAATCAGATTAACTATAACTTGGCTTTGTTTCTTGAAATACTAGGAAAAAAAGGGCTGTTTTTTTTTTTTTTTAAATCATAGAAAAACATAACTTTATTGTAAAAAGAATAAAGGGCTGTGTGGTGCCTTTTTGAGAACTATAGACTTTTACGCTTAAATTCTCCCCACTGGAAAGTTGCCGTGCAATGCAAGCAGGGTTTTTTTTGTTTTTTTTTGTTTTTTTGTTTTTTTTTTTAAGAGGGGTGGGCGACTAGGATAAAACATTAATTCTTTGGTTTAAATTAGAATTCTTAATTTGTTTCTTCTTAATTTGGAACTTCTTACTAAAAAACAGGCTAAAATGAAATGGAAATTGAATAAAAAATAAGGCTTTAATTTGTAATATTTTAAAATATTTAGATACAAAATAAATATGCTGAATCCAGAAGCTGCTGGCAGAAAGTTTGAACTAGTCTGTATTCATTTGAGTCTAACTTTTAAAGCCAAGCTGTATCAAAATGTGACAATGGGCCACGTACTGTATTAAGGGATTAATCTTTTGGGTGACTCAAGGGGTGTGCTGCCCGAGTGCAAGGGAATCTGGCAAAATTATCACAGGCATTAGGATGAGGCCTCTGACTGCAGGAGGCCCCATGATACCACCAGGATTAAATTGCAGCTGCTTCATACAAGCAAAATTTATTATCTAGTACATAAGCAGTATATCAGTCACTGCTTTCTAAAAATGTATAACTATTAAGAATCTGAAAATATGAAGCTTTATATTTAGATAAATGTACACTGATGTAATACATAAAGATGCACCAAATATAGATTTAAGGTTCTATTTAGTGGTTCATCTTCACATTTTAATGGCTAACTGAGGAGAGTGTACCCTTCTTTACAAAAATACTGAAATACAAGAGGAAAAACTAATCTAAATGGAGGCTTTTAACTTTCAGAGTTAAAGATCTGTATTTAAATCAGTCTACCCTGGGCACAACAAGCCCATATTACGGCATAGATTTAAGACCAGATGCTTTCTGCCTCTAGTGTAAGTGACTGCACATAACCCATTTTCAGAGGTCTATTCCTTAATCCCTCTGGGTTAAGAAAAGGAAGTTGGTTTATTTTCTTTTTATGTGATCAACAGTAGCAGGAGACTCTTTCTTAGTGGATATCATTATTCAGTCCTTTTGGGGTTACAAGCAGAAATACAACTATTTTCTAACTAGCCTTTTTTTTAAATGTGGGTAGTAAGGGATATTTGAATTGATTCCCATTCTTGGGGCTTATTAAAAAGTATCTACCACTAAAATAAATAGTTTTCCTGGTAAACAACAGCTTTTTTGAGCATTTTTTTTCTCCATAGGGTAACCTGTCTCTACCCAAATGCTTTCGTGTATCAGAAAAAAAAAATATTTCAAGAAGTCATGAGATGGATTCTGGCTTTGTCATTATCACACATAGCAGAAATCCCCGAGGTCCCTGTGGTCTATTCATTACATTTGTCAGAGTACTCCTCACACAACCCTGTATAGCCCTTGTACACAATGGTGATCCACATTAGTATAACAGGCTATTTGTATTTTTTTTTTAACTGTACGGTGGTGGTTTACAAGAAAGGTTTAGAACACTGACCCATTGTTATTCTAGGTAGTCCCAACTCCCCCCTCCCTCCCCCCATTGCTATAACTTTTTAAAAATGATTAAAGCATGTTTGTTTTTTCTTAAAATATAAGTGTTCAGGTATTGTGCATTTTTGGTTGTTCACTTTAAAATTGTGTACAGTGTCTCTGCATTTCAGTCAAAATGCAGCCAGCAAGGTTTCAGTTGGGTACTAGTAACTTGGAAGATTATAATCCTCCCAAGTAGTCATGTCTCAGGAGAGGACATAACCTACATATATTTCCTTGTTTGTGCAACAGTTTTTCACCTAAGCAAAAAGCAAGTGGGGGCTATTGTTCCCTGGGTGCTGTGGCAGTTCTAGAGCCCTATGCCACAGTGCACTAGGGCCCCTTGTAATGATTAAGATTTTATTGTGAAAAATTTTACATCAGGGACCAAATGAGGAGTGAGAAACATAGTCCAAAGTATAGATGTTTTGGAATGTCATTAGCATGTGAAAATAGAGGTTAATGAAATAGAAGCCTGTAACCTTAACTGTAGTGGATTTTACTTGGTACCTTCTATAATGGAGAAAGAATTGTTTCTATAGTTCATTCTGCTTTGCTGGGCGCTTAGCAGCAAGAAGGGCCAGGTTCATGTTTTGGGGTACCCACTGAATTTTATACCAGTGGCTCAAGCCCCCACCCAGAAATCTGGGAACTCTAAATTTGACAGGGAATTTATCAGTATGGAATACCCCATTCTCACAGCCAGTACAAACCCATGAATATAAATTTTATTATCAAAATACAAATAAAATAAAATACTTCCCCCCCCAACCCCCCCCCCCCTTAAAAACAGTATAAATGCTATCTCTACAGCTATAGTTCATAGGTTGAACCTCTTTATAGAGACTTCACGCCAGTCCAGGCCAGTCTGGGGCTTGGGCTTCCCAGATGGTTAGTCCCAGGGTCCACACTGGAGCGGCCTTACAATTGGGGTTCACCACACATTGAGAAGCTGCTTGTGGTCAGTAGTTTGGTTGTGGTGCAAGGGGCCCCTCATCACTCCTGGAGAAGTGGTAGAGTGCTGATTTTTTTGCTCGGATGGAGAGGCTGTGTGGGAGGTAGGGTCTGCAGCTCCTGCCAGCATGCACCCCCCCCCCCAAACCAAAACAAACAAACAAACAAAAACAACTTCTGGGCTGGTTTAGATGTCCTGCAGTTTTTGTTCTAGCAGGCTAAGCTCCAAAGGGAGCCAGGTTGGGTCAGCTGCAGCTAGTGATCAACCAAACATCTTGGCTGGAACAAAGGACCATCAAAAGAAACAAAGGGGAAAAGCCAGATCTATCCTCTAGACCTGGGCTGCAGGCAGTTTGGGTCTACAGCTTCATTGGGAGCAGAAAGTTGCAGACCTGAACCCCAGCCCAGATTTGGCAGGATTAGAAACTCCCAGGTTTCAACCCTGTCTAAAACTGCCAGGCCTAATTCCTGGCCAGTCAACCCAAGGAATCAATACCCTCTTTCTCAGTACTAATCCCTTAAAACCTCAAAAGGGGGAAGAAAAGGAAGAGAGAGGAGTTCCCAGACACTAGGACAGCTCTCCCTCCCTCTCTCTTCTACCTCAGTTTCCCCTTTGTCTAGCTGCGGATTCCTTCTTAGAGGAGACTTTGCTCTTGAGCAGTCCCTAGCAGCTGCTACTTCTCCCCAAACCAGCCTAGCTCACCTTGTATCTCTTAGCATGACATCATCTTAGCCTTGTCCAGACAGGGAGTGCCACACTTCTCTCCTTCCTCCTGCCCCACTCACACTCTCTCCTCTCTCTCTCTTTCTCTCCCCCAGTTTGCCTTAAGAAATATTTGTCACCCCTGGCCAATCAAGCCAGAAGATTTTACATCTCTTACGCACATATGAGGCCCCAGCTTTCCATGTGGAGAGTACATGGTCATAACAACAGGGGCCATCTTGCCCATGCAGCTAGGCTGCATGTTTTCTCTTCAGCACCACCAGAGGAGAAAAGGAAAGGAAGAAAAAGGTAAATACGGAAGAAACTCATGATGCACAGCAACCAGAGGCACTACTAGAGAAGTATTCACCGCTAGTCTGCACCTGTAGAGAGTGAACTAGGAAAGCCAAAGCTGTAACCACACTCCAACTGGCCACATGAGTCAAGGACAATAAAAAGCTGATGGAGAATAGGTTTAGGTTAGAGATCAGAAGGCAATATTTTACTGTTAGGGTGGCCAAAATCTGGAACCAACTTCCCAGGGAAGTGGTCCTCACCTCTACCTTGGGCAAATTCAAGAGGAGGTTGGATGATCACCTGTCTGGGGTCTTGTGAAAACCCAGCATTCATTCCTGGAAAACTGTCCTTCTGGGTCCATGAGAGTCTCTTTGTGAGCTTGCCAAGGTTGACAACCCCTGTCTATGAAACAGGAGAGTGATTATTTGGGTAATGTACCTACAGCTTACAAAATCCTGTTTCAGAGAGGGGACTCCATTTCCACCAGGCTGTTACAGTTAAATACATGGGTTTCCTAGCTTTCATAGACATTAGGGCTTGAAGGTATCTCACAAGATCATTAGGTCCAGCTGCTTGCCCAAGGAGCAGGAAGTCAACTAGGGTCAAAAGATCCCAGCAAGATAGGCATCCTAATGTTTCTTGAAAGTGTCCAGAGTAGGTGTTTGCACCACCTCTTGGAGTCTATTCCAGACTGTGGGGACTTGGACAGTAAAGAGGTTTTTCCTTATCTCCAGCCTAAAATGGTCTTCTAGGAGTTTGTGACCATTGGAACTTGTCATCCCTTGGGGTGCTCTGTTGAACAGGCATTCCCTCAGATACTGAAGCATACCCCTTATGTACTTATAGGCTGCCACCAAGTCAACCCTGAGCCTATGCTTCTCCAGGCTGAAGAGTCCCATGGCTCTCAGCCTCTCTTCATAAGGCCTGCCCTCTTGTCCTCTGATCATGCACATGGCTCTCCTCCAGACTCTTTCAAGCTTCTCCATATCCTTTCTAAATTGTAGAGCTCAGAATTGGATGCAGTACTCCAGCTGCGGCCTCACCAGGGCCGAGTACAGAGGGAGGATGACTTCCTGGGTCTTACTTGAGATGCATTGATAGATGCAAGGCAGAATTTTGTTTGCTTTGCCAGCTGCAGTATTGCATTGGTGGCTTACGTTCATTTTGTGGTCAGTCATGACCTCCAAATTTCTTTCAGTCATGGTGCTAGCAAGCGTAGTACTGCTGAGCCTGTAAGTGTGGTGTAGGTTTTTTCTCCTGAGGAGGAGCACCTTGCATTTCTCTGTGTTGGATGACATCGGGCTTTCATCTTCCCACCTTGTTAGCCTGTCGGTTGGCCTGGATTCCTTGCCTATCCTTAAGTGTGGATTCTCTTCCCCATAGTTTGGTGTCATCAGCGAACTTAGCCAGTCTTTTTCTGACACCAGAGTCCAGATCATTTATAAACACATTAAAGAGTACAGGTCTGAGAACGGAGCCTTGGGGGACACCACTGGTCACTATGTGCCATGTTCATTTGGTTCCATCAACCACCACTCTGGATCTGATCTTGGAGCCAGTTCTCCAGCCATCAGATGGTAGACTTGCTGAGGTCGCAGTTCCCCAGTTTTGCCACGAGGGCATCATGGGACACCAGGTCAAACGCTTTTAAAGTCCAAATATATAATATCAATGTCTTCTTCTTTTTCCAGGTGATGTGTTACCTGGTCGTAGAAGGAAATGAGGTTGGTCAGGCAAGACCTACCTGCAACAAAGCTGTGTTGTCTATCCCTCAGAATGTTGCCTTCTGTTAGCCTATCATTAATGGTTTCTTTGATTTTATTTATTTTCCTCAAGATCTTTCCAGGGTTTGAGCCTGGTGGAGATGGAGTCCTCTCTGTCAAACTGGATTTTGTAAGTTGTATGTATGTTACCCAAATAATCACTCTCCTGCTTAATAGATCAGAGGTTGTCAACCATGGTTAGACATACCCCTGGGAAAGGCCTAGGAGGAACACGTGGGTGGGCAGGGACAGAGTATCACCACCCACCACCCTGGGCTACCTGGAGCAAGGCCAAGGATGAGGGTAGTGGCAGCCCTCTGCAGGCTGCAGAGGCACCACCTGGCCAGCTGCAAGTGGGGTGGGGGGGGTGAGAAGCTCACGTGTGTCCAGGTCCAGCTGCATGTTGCCCCCCTGTCTGGCTGTGAGCTATCCCCCCACCTTGCTCTGCAGCTGGCCACTGGGGGTACACTTATTAAAAAAGGTTGAAAACCTCTGTAATAGATCATTGGATTCCCAGCTCCCCAGACTCTCAAGTTCCAATTCATGTCATCTCTTCTGTGGTGACCACACTGATTTTTCTTTCAGTGCTAGTTCTTTGTAAGTCATTCCAGGTTCCAGTAAATTAATGAAGGTAGTTTTGGATGTGGCCTGGCTGCTGCTTTTTGTTTTGTTATTTTTCCCAGCATTTCTAGTTACTGTCATCTGTTAGAGCTGAATCATTCTGGCCTGTGCTGTCTGCTGCTCTCTCTGCTAGAGATTAGGATGTTCTTCTGGAGGCTTAGTCTGGTTCTGGAATATCACTTTTTTCTAGTTCTCAGAACAAAACAGGTTTACTGGGAGTACATCTTTACTGCTCAGTTACCAGTAGGTCTCCCAAGAGCATCATAATGAGATGTTCTACATGTACTACTTCCAGAATATAAAGTGGTGTAGTTGCCATATAGTGGTGGTGTGTGCATGCCAACTGGCAGTCTTTCAGTCTAGCAGGATAGAAGTGCCACTATTGTACCTTGCACTGGCTTTGAAGAATTTATGTTCTGTGTAACTCTGCTTTCCCTTTATCTCCTCTATCGTTCCAAAAAAGAACACAAAAGTGTTTTCTTTCTTTGTTTATGGCAATAGGTTATACCATTGTTGTGCCTGCTTGTTGCAAATTACCACTGTCAACAATTGTCAGCTCACCCTACTACTGCTTATGTTCTTTAGGTAAGCAGCAGCAGCTGTGATTCTGTTTCCAGTCCTCACCATGCAAAAGAGGTCTTTCACTCCTTTGTGGGGTGGGGCTCCATGGTCCAACTAGCTCAACAGCATTTTATTTAGTCTCCTGGAAAACCTGCTTGTGAAAACAGTCATGCCATTGCAGTGCAAGAAAGGGCAAAAAAACCCTTGACGTGTACAAACACCACCAGTTGCCGGTAGACCCAATGGGCCTGACATTTGCAGGTGTTTTTTTCTTGAGTCTGTGGACAGTAATAGTATTAATAGTACCTTCTAAACAAAGGGTCATTTGTTTGCCTAATGGTACATAAGTCAGAGAAATGCATGTAAAATAAAGGGAGGTGGCTGGTCTGCTTACACTGGGCTTTCTTTTCAAGTGCTTAAGCAGGTGTGAGTTAGCTTTGGCATCCCCCTCCACCAGCTCTTTTTGGACCAAGTGTGTTTGTAGATGACACTTTAAACCAGGTTAAATGCCTTTTGCACTGCTTTAATGGTATTTCTGTTTGCATATTTGATGGCATATTGCATGTTAATTCCAGCCACTGTAGCACATTCTGCATCATAATGCACCTTAAATGATTGGGACACAGCAAATGAGTTTGGGGTGCTGGGAAGTAAAACACCTCCAAAGGAAGTTTTTGTTTCCTACCTTACAGCCATGGAGGGAAGCACTGGGCTCCATGTGGCTCAGGGGCTGTGCAGGCAGCCCATGGAGGCAGCCCAGGAAGGCAGGCTCCACAGAAGGAAAAAAACATTAAAAAAACAGTGAGCCTGCTCTCCACCCACCCCAGAGCCTGCCTGTCTGAGCTGTGCAGGGGCCCGGTGCTTCCCGCCATGTCTGTGGTGCCCCCTGGGACTGCCCAAGCTGGGTGCCTGTGGGTGGGTGCCACCAGGTGGGGGCTGTTGCTGCCATGGAGGGAAGTACCCTCTCTCCACTCCCATTGCTTCCCCTGCAGCTCAGGGACTGCTCTGCTCTCCTTTAGTTCACTCTCCCCTCCCCGCCACTGGAGAGGCAAGTAAGGATCGGGTGGACATGGGTGTACACAACTCGGGTGTTTACTTTCCCCTAAATTGAAGCGGTGTGTTTAAAAAAACACTGCTTCAATTAGGGAGAATTAAACCTCCATGTCATATACAAATGCCCCTGGTCACAACCTGCTTGCTGCAGTTCTGACACTGCTGGTCTGTGCCAGACTGCTATAGCTGAGAACTGCAGAACTCAGAATTGCATATAGCCAACTACAGGTCATGCTACAGCCATGCTTACGTTCTGCATTTGTCATGCAGTCTTGAAAAAATCAATATGCAGACCAGGGCTTTTCAGTATACCAACTATTACTTTCAGTGTTTGTGACACTGATGACTACCAAAGTCTAAATATATCAGCTTTACGTCCTTCAAATGACACTGTTGCATATAAATGTAAAGCTGCTCTCAGCAGCTAGTTCCTTCCCAGTCAAGTGATACTCTGTTCCTCTTGTACTTGAAAAGTAAAGTTTCTTGTGATAAAAGAAACAAAAAAGATCTACAATGAGTTTATACTACTCTTTGTTTTTCTTCTTTTGTCTGAAGTATGGTTAAAATCTTCCTGTAGAATTCTTCTTCCCTAGTGATATCCAGACAGCCATTTGTTCTGTGGCTATACTCTGAGTTCACTTTCATAAGTGGTTGGATAAATCATACTTTTTCTGTTTTCCTTTGCACGATACATTGTTTGCACAAATGTTGACAAATGTTTGCTGATGTTGACCTCTTTTGTAAACCATTTGTAGAGCTACTGATAAAAAGAATACTGTAAGACAATAATATTTAATTAACACTATTTGTGGCTCTTATGTACAAGTTGCTGTTTTTTCTACTGTAATAAAACAGTCAGGGTGTGTGTACATGTTTGTTTTTTGTTCCTTTTTTCTATTGACTTAAGTATTTTATTTCTTATCAAATGATTTTAACCTTACTAATTGTATGAATGCATCATGGGATGGTCATGGAACATGGAAATACTATGATTACAGAACATTTGAAATCTTCATATCAAATGATCAGCGTTCATATATTATATAGTTTGAAGAAACTGAAATGTATTTCATTATCAGCAAATGGATATAAACCCTAAACTAAATATTTTTAAATATGTTTGGCCAGGCAGGGGAAGAGAGAGGTGATATTTAGATATTTGTTTTCTTGAGTTTAAAATCCAAAAAGGAGTACCCAACCCTGCTGGGTGGGGACACTAAGCCATGATGAACGACAGTGGGTTTTCATAATGAAAAATGTATATTGACTTAAGTATTAATCAGTTAAAATCTACAAAGATATAACTAATTGTATTATATGGTCATTCAAAATAGACAAAATGGGTCAGAACTAACATAAGTTAATCAAAAGATGAAAATTTTTGATAGGCACTCAAGTGTGGATTCTTGTCAGTCTTGCAAGATAGTCCGTTGAACAAAATCAAGGAGCTGTCACAGAAGTGACAATTTTCTTTGAATCTGACCACAGAAAGCAATTTATAGCCATGACCAAACACAAGAACACAGCTGCAGACAACTTAAAAAATGGCTGTTTGGGTGAAAACCTGACCCCTCATTGAATGAAGGGTTAGATGAAGACATTTCAAAATGTAGCATTTTCTGTAGCTTGTGTCCGTGCTGCCTCCCACCCTTGAGCTCTCTTCAGGATGGGAATGAGGAAAGGAAGTGAAGGGAGTTGGGTCTGTAGGTTTTTCAGCCCCCACTGGAGGGTGGGGTGGGTGTATTGGAGCCATGGGTGACTGCCTTCTGAGTTGGCCAGCAGTCAGTGACTGGGGGGGTGGGGTGCAACCTTTTGGGTTGGTGTGATTTGGCTGTGGGGGAACCCTCCCCCAGTTGGTGTGATTGGCTACAGGGGGACTGCAGGGAGCACTTCTCCTGGTGCTCCCACTCCCTGGCTGGCACTCATGGGGGGCACCAGCACTCTCACCTGCCCCCCCCGCCCATCTCCTAAGGGGGATGCACCTGTGCTCATACAGGGTGCATGTGCACCCCCTACATGTCACCACTGATAGAAGCCCAACTGAGGTGGGGGCTCCTTTTCACATACCCCACCTTGCAGAGCCATCTGGGGAACCCCTAAAGCAAGCTCCATCTGCTCCCTTTGCCCCCTCCCATTCTGAAACGGACAGGCTGGTAGAGAGGAGGGGCCATTGCTAGGGGAGCCTGGCACAGCCAGCAACTAGATTCCCCTTTCCCCCTGGAACCAACAGTGAACTTCTGTTTATTCCAAGGGATTGTTGTAATTTTAGGATGCTTCCTATAAAGCAATTCTCAGTTACAGTGGGGAGCTGCACTTCTGTCTGAATATATTTAATCTTGTCTGAAATTAACGTTAAAGCTAAACCTTTGTTCCTGATTGATATTTTGGAGTGGGGGCTTAAATGAAAAAAATCAGAAACAAAAGTGAACAGTTTGTTTTGAATCATCATAAGGTATGTTTTGAACAATGTGAATATTTTGCTTAGGTTCAAATTAACTTGCATGTTTGGAGCACTTAAGAATTTGTTTTCCTTTCTTAGATGCATGTGGGTGGTAAACTTTCTTTCCTGTTCTCTGGAGTTGTGATTGTGTAGCAGTTGTTATACCCCCATCTATCCAATCAACAGCAGAAGTCACTTGAAAGCAAGGACACCCTGAAACATTAATATGACTCCCCAGATTCACAAGTTACTTTGTTATACCATTGATATATTTACACTAGTGAATTTCTCATCAAGAATGATGGGGGGAGGGCGAGGATGGAGCGCCGCCACCCACCACCCCATGCTGTCGGTGCCTCCCAGGAGCAGGGAGGGGGGAGGATGCCTGCGGTGCTGGAGGAGATCACTGCCACCCACTGCCCCATGCTGCTGCTGCTGCTCTGCATCCAGCTGTGCAACCCCCACCGCTCTGTGTCTAGCCCTGTGCTACGTGCCCCCCCACCAGCTTCATGTCTGCCTGGCCCACTCTGCTGGAGCCCTGTCCTGCCCATCATCTTGATGAGCCTTCTTGAAGCAGTACTGGCTAGAGCAACACCCCACCAGAAACTATGCCCCCAAGAGTATTACAGACAGAAAGACAGACAAACAGACAGAAGAACTAAGTTCTACAAAGGAAGATAATAGGCCTGTGCAAAATGGCTAGTATTCGATTCAGATTTGGACAATTTGGGGGACAGTGATTCAATTCGGTAATTCGAATCACTGTCCCAGTTTGATTTGGCTGAATCTGATTCAGAGGCTCAGATGCTCCTGAATTTCCGAATCACCCAGGCCCATCCCTTGCCTGCTCTCCCAGCCTGGCAATGGCTGACCTGCCTCCCCAGCTCCTAGCACTTGGGGGTGGGGGGGAAAGCCCTGACTTGGCAGGTGCTGCTGGGTGGGGTGGGGGCTTCCCCCCAACTGCCCCACACTGCATGGGGGGGCTCTGCACAAGCCTCCTGAGCCTCCCCCTCCATCCCAGGACCCCTCCCATGGCTGCCCTGCCTACCACAGTTCTGGCCCTTTAAGAAAAAAAAATGAAGAAACCTCCCTGGACTTCTCATTCCTCCTGGAGAGGGGCAATCCCTGCTGCTGCTCACTGCCCCATGCCATGTGGGGGACTCTGCATGAGCCCCCTGAAGTCCTGGGGGTTTTCATTTTTGCTTTTTTTTTCTTTAAGGGCTGGAGCTGGGTCAGGCAGGGCAGCCATGCAGGGGTTGGGGCTAGTGAGGGGAGGTTCAGGGGGCTTGTGTAGAGCCCCCAATGCAGTGGGGGGCAGTGGGGATTGCCCCCCCTGCCCAGCAGCACCTGGTGAGTTGGAGCTTTTTTTTGTTTTAAAGCACTGGGAGCTGGGGTGGGCAGGGCAGCCATG
>NW_017728997.1:30118251-30119178 GCF_001723915.1 Gavialis gangeticus | reverse complement strand
TTTTTTTAAATGAACTCAGTGGAAGATTTATCAGGTTCCCTTTTTAAAGAGAACGCCAGTCTTTATGATTCTGCAAATGCTAGTAAACCCCAGGTGTTATTGACATCACAGTTATAAAGCAGTAAGATACTTTTGTTCTACTCTTGGACTTGAATAGCTGCTTGTTTTCAGAAGTGTGGTGAGCTGTGCTCTTGCAGAAAGAATTTCTGATTTTTTTTTTTCCATAAAAAGGATTAAGGAAATCTGAATAGTGAATTATAACTTGTCAGACTGTACCCTATATTTAAAAAAAAAAATAAAATCCACAGTAATAATGCCATTTCCCTGACTTTTTCGTACAGAATTTAATGTATTGAGAAGTGTAATTCTTTCTCAGGTGCAGAAATCATCTTCTAGCTTTATTCCATCACTTCCAATTTTCTGCTCCCTATAAACCACCTTTCAATCTTTCTTTTAAATGAAAGTCTTTGGATGCATGTTAAACATAGCTGAAAAAAATTCTTTGCAAAACTGTGAGGAGAAAAAGGCTAGGGAAAGGATGTTGGACAACAACGTTCTCTGTAACCAATTTAAATCTTCCTGATTTTCAAAATATTACCACACTTAGGGCACATCTACATGAGATGTATACATTGAGCTGACTAATTAGCTCCACAGTATAGTCTCAGCACCTACACATGTGATGCTATTAGGCTGGAATAAACTCACTTACAAGTACTATTCTGCAGTGGAGTAAAGTATTCCACTGCAGTGCATGTATAGATGGGGATCAGGCTGGCTGGGGCACAAGAGTGCTGCAGTGTGGGGGCTGCCTGCTGGCTAGCCCTGAACTGGAGCACCCTCATGCCCCACACAGCCTCTCCACATTGAGCTGAGTTGGAATAGCCCTGATTTCTGCCCCCCCCCCCCCCCCCCCCCCCCCCCCCC
>NW_017728997.1:30109570-30118161 GCF_001723915.1 Gavialis gangeticus | reverse complement strand
CCCCCCCCCCCCCCGGCCCTCTGCCATCTGGGTTTGCTCTGACCTGGCTCAACTTGCTGCAGTTCTGGGTGCATGTGAAGATGTGGTGCCCAGGAGCAATGAACTGGTGTGATATGTGCCAGAGTTTACTTGCATTGCATTAATTGTATGTGTAGATGTACCCCTAAAGACTTTGGCAAACATTTTAAAATAATTTTGATATCACAGTCATAACTGTTTGTTTTTTCTCCCCAGATAATAATTAATGTCTGGAAGAATTTGGATATAATTAATTATCCATTTTTTTTACCTTGCATTCATACGCCTACATAAGGAAAGCCTCTTCACAAAACTGGTTGCTTTGAAAGTCTTTAAAGGATGTTTTAAAGAATTTTAAGGCACACTGGGACCATTTTGTTTTATTCAATGTAAGCCTAAGGGGACAGATAAAGGTGCAGCTCAAAATATTTCTGCAGTTGCCTTAACTGGGAGATCAAAATGTTCTTAAAAAACACTTTGTATGCTCAAGTTCTGTCAAAAGTGTGACCTTAGTGGCAGGATGAAGATGAGAATAAGGAAAAGGATTTGAGTTACAGTCAACTTGCCAGCTGCGGCAAAACCTGTTAAATTGAAAAGCCCCAAGTTACTGAAATGAGAGAGGGTGAGAGTGTTGTGGAACCAAGTGTTTCTCTTGGTTGTCTGAACCTCAGGGCATTATGGCCTTATTACATGGTCATTTTGGCCTGCTGCTGGAGTTCTGAACACCTGGATTGTCTGCACATTTAACACCTGAAACCAGTTTTAAGTACTTGTTAGGTAGTAAGGGTATGTGAAATGGGCTGTATTCAATTCAGATTCAGCCCAAATTGGGGGCAGCTGTTTGATTCGGGTCACTATCCCAGTTTGATTTGGCCAAATCTGAAGATTCAACGCTGATTTGGAGAATCAACGATTTGGCCAAAGACACAGCTTTAAATGTTTTTTTTCTACATACCTCAAGGTACCAGGCATGACTTGAGAATGCTGCAATGGTGGAGTGGATGGAGCTTCCCACAGGAGCATTCAGAAGATGCACCCCCCCCATGCCTCCCCAGCTCGGCAATCAGCCACAGGGGGACCTCAGGTGTCCCCCCCCCCAGACTCAGGAGGCACCAGTCACTGAGTCAAGCGAGGGGTCCCCCACATGCTCCACATGACAGACCTGGAATTGGACTAGAAGTGCTTCTAGTCCACTTCTGGGTCAGCCGCTGAGCATGCTGGGGGGCCCCCCATGCTTCTGTGGGACACTCCATCCACCTCACCATCTCAGCATTGATAAGCTGCCTGGTACCTTGAGGTATGTAGAAAAAATATTTAAAGCTGTGTCTATGTCCAAATCATTGAATGTCTCTGAATTGATTTGGAGGGTTTTGATTCAATTTGGAGAGATTGAAGCATCTCCTGATTTGATTTGGAGATTCAGCCACTGAATCAGGCTGAATCTCTGCCAAACTGAATCTGCGACTGAAGCTTTGCACAGCCCTATTAGGTAGCTTAAAGTTACACCACTCCAGGGCAGGATTGTCTCTGATTCATGCTACACAGCCACTCTAGGCTATACACCCTACTTGCCCCTGCCCTCACTCCTTCCCTCCTACTTGCTTGTGGCTCCATGCACTGTCTATTGGGGGAGGGGTTAACTTGCCTACTTGGCCTCTGCTCTCTGGGAAGGGTTAACTTGCCTCTGTTCTTTGGGTGGGCTCACTCTGGAGAAGAGCAACAAGCCTGGGGATGGCAGTGGGGGCTGGGCAGGCAGGTTAACTCTTCCCTGCCTGCTCCCCTGGAGGAGAGAGCCTGGGCAGCCACAAGTAAGTGAGGCTTGGGGAGGCAAGGGCACCTTGAGGGGTAGAGGACAGCAGGAAGAGAGAAGTCCAAAATGGTGGCTGGGGGGGGCGGGGGTTGATGGTGGCAGGGGTTGAATTGAGCAGCAAAATAATTGGAGTTATTGGGACAGAAGATGAGAACAATACTTACTGTGTGATGGTGAGAGTGTAGTTCTAACTTGCTGAAGTCATAGGAAATATTGTTCTGAGACCTGCATCCTAGAGCCCTAGAGAAAGGAGTTCCATTTACCAAATGGCATAGACTTAACAATTCCCAGGCTTTTTAAATACTTTAAGTCTTGCTCCCTGGCATAGGCCAGATGAGCCTAGACTAGGGCTGTCTAACTTCCAAGCTGCCAAGGGTCGCATCAAAGGAGTGCACACTGTGCAGACCACACCAGGCAAGCAACAAGCCACCAGATTGTGCATCACATGGATGTTCCCCCACCCCACACCTCACTACTTTGCGTGCTTGCATGGGCACCCACTCCACCGCTGCACCACACACTCCCAGTGCTGCCGTCTATGCCCTCTTCCCCCACTGCTGCATCTTGTGGGTGAAATTCCCCCCTTTCCTGCTGTAACATGCCCCCTTGTGGGTGCCTCCACCACCACTGCCCCATGCTCCCTCCCCCTCCCCACTGCTGCATCTTGCAGGTGCAATTCCACCCCTGCACAGTACAGACTCACCCTCAGTGCCCACAATGCACCACGCTGCACTGCCCTTCCTCCTGGGGTGAGGGCATGAAGCAGCTAGAAACTAGATCATTTACAGCTGAAGCAATGGGGGAGCAGTGTCCAGGTGAGAGCCTGGGGCTGTAAATCAACACCTTGCAGGCTGCCACTTGAACAGCCGTGGACCAAATGAAGCAGTGGTTTATCAAAATCTGTACAGCTGGTCCTTTCAAAAGCACTAAATGATTTAAAAATCCCCTCATGATCCCATTGCTGGAAAGTAGCACTACTATGTGTGTGTCCCTTCCTGATCAAAGATACAAATGCCTTTATTTTTATTTTGTGTACAAGGCCTGAATGTTTGATGAAGCAGAGGCCTCAATGATTACTATGGAGCACAATGATTACTATGAAAGGATTTGGTGTAATCCCTACTGTTGACTCCCCCATCCAGAGGCACCCATGAGAATTCTTGGGATGGAAGAGGGTTGCTGTATACATGTGTGCTTTGTTTTGTATTTTAAGAACCACTTCAGAAAAAATGAGTCTCAGTTCTTTGACAAGAGTAAGAGGTGAAACATGCCTAAAAAGATAATCACACAGAATTATGGATTGCAGGAAAAGATGTAGTTTCCTTCAAATATGCATATAGTCTTGGATGACAAACAGTGGAATACAAGAAAAAGAGGTCTCTCTAAAGTTTTCTGCTGGTGGACCTAAACGTATCACAGTGTAGCTAACTATTCTGTTTAATCCTAGCTAGGCTACCTACCTTAGATCATTTATAATGAAAAAGGAGAAAGAAATGGTTAACAGTTTGTGTTACAACTGCCACCATATCCCAAGGGCCTGCAATTGCTATATAGTTATAATATTCTAATTTCCCAGCAAAACTGAGTTATTGACGTGAAGTTTATGAGATTCATCTATTCCTATTTGTGTACTTCCCATATTATCCCTTATTATAAAATGCTGTGATCAGCAATGGGCCTCTGTGTTTGCCTCACAGAACACAGAAATGCAATGAGTTGACTTGCATTGATTTTTGTAGACTTCCATATCATTGGTTAATATCTGAAAACATGCAGTCACGGACAAATGAGATTTGGCACATCTGAATGGAAAACCGTATTAAAAATTACTGATGATGAGTTAGATAAGCAAGTTGGACCTAAATATGTAGATGTTAAATGGCCAGTGAAATAATTCAATATTTTATATTCTATATTCCCTCTTTTTAGAATTATGGCAGTGAAAATAAGCTATCTGAATTTGCAGATGTTCCTCAATTGGAAGGAACAACAAATAGTGAGCAATGCAGATAGACACAAGGGAATTTTTAGTTCATAAGTACCATGTGTGAAGTGGACTGTTAATTTGGCACAAATGCAATAGCAGCTGCTGAAAATGGCTGTGGTATTAGGGCATAATCACAATTTACCCATATTTTCTCCCCTATTTCTTATGTGAAACTTATGTGCATGACCAAATTATTATAACTATAATTTACATAATTACTAGGTATTACAATATAGGATCCCTAGATTCATGCAATAACTGCAAATTAATTGATGAGGTTTGGTGATATAACCCTACACTAGTAAGCTTGAACTCTTGCAGTAGAACCGTGGGACTTTTTGCAGTAGTGGAAGATTTCACATTCTGTTCAGGCTTCATACCAATGTTTTAATCAAGAAAAGTCATATATTTTGATCAGAAAATACTTTGGCAGGGGAAGACTAGGAGGAATTTTGCATATGTTACAACTGTTAACTTGCACATCAACATTTTTCAGCTTCCTGATGTACCACACAAGTTCCAATTTCCCTCCCCCCACCTTAAAATAATAAGTCGGTTAAAAGTAGAAACTTCCTGAAAACACCCTTGAAGTAATCTTATTAGACATTTCTGCAGACACTAAGGCTAAGTACAGACATTCAAAAAGCCTGGTCTGAATCAATTCAGGCTTTGCAGGTTAGTCTAAACTGCATAGCTTGAATTGAGAAGCAAGTGAACAGACATTCACTTTCGATTCTGGAAATGTAGCCACGTGCCTGTAGTGGCTCAGGCCAGAAGCTGGGAGGTGCTGAGCCTGCCATTCACTGCCAAAGGGAAGGGTGGGAGCTTCAAGGCTTTTACCCCCTCCCTGATAGAGCAGAGGGGGCATGGCCAGGCCCTAGCCTGAGTCCAGCATGCTGAGGCCAGGGAGGGGAGAAGCATTTAAACCCTGCTGTATGGCTTACATGGGACCCCAGCCTGGGGCTAGCCATGAGCAATAGAAAGCACCCCCGCCAGGCTTATTTCCATCCCATCTGCTCCTCTGCTTCCAGCCTGTGTCACTATGCTAAGGGAGGAGAGGGGGGTTTAAATCCTGTCCCTGGCATGCATGGGACCCCAGCTGGGGTCTGTCTGGTGGGACCACCCCAGCCAGGCTTTTACCCCACTTCTCCCTGCTTGGGGAACAGTTTCTGACAGCCTTTTGCCCCACCTTATGTGAAAGGAGGGGCCATGGCTGTGCAATAGCCCTGAGCCAGCAGACTGGAGGGGAGGGGGATTTAAACCCCCTCCATGGCTGTGTGGGACCCCAGCCCAGACTTGCCTGGGATAGCAGTCCCTGCCAGGCTTTGCCCCCCCCACCTTCCATTTGATGGTGGGAGAGAGGCAGCTCTTGTTAAGGTTTTGTTTCCCTTGATTCCTGATAGTGGAGAGCAGGGTCTGTGGTCATGCCTGACCTGGGGCCAGCAGGCTGCGGAGGCAGAAGGGGGATTTAATCTCCTCCTCTGGCTGCACGGGACCCCAGCCCAAGCCTGAGGGGGTGGAGCCCATCAGGCCACTAGCCCCTGCTGCTCAAGCAGAGAGCAGGGGGTGTGGCCATGCCTTGGTCTGGGGCTTGCATGTTGAGATGGGGAGGGAGAGGTGTTTTAAACTCCTTCCTCAGCCTTGGACCCTAGTGAGAGGTTGCCTTGGTGTGCAGCCCCAGCCAGACTCTTGCCCCTCCCCCCTGCTGAGTGGAGCAGACATGTGGCTGTACCCCAGCCCAGGGCCAGATGGCTGAGGTGGAGGAAGAGGGGTTTAAACTGCCTCCATGTCTTCATGGGTCTTCAGCCGGGGTCTGTGTGGGAGGCTGCCACGCTTCTGCTGCTACTTGAGCTGGGGGAGAGGGCAGCCTCTGCCAGGGTCTGCTCTCTCTCTCCTTGCTGGAGAAGAGAATGGAGGGTGTGGTTATGCTCTGGCCCTCACATGCTGAAGTGAGGAGAGAGTGGGGCTTAAATCTCTTAGCCCACATGGGACCCCAGCCAGAGTCTGATGGAGGGGGCAGATCCTGCAAGGCTTCAGCCCTTTCCCTACTCAAGGGGTTGGTGGGCAGCCCCTGCCAGGCTTTTGCCTCTTCCCCACTTGAGTGGAGAGTGGTGTTGTGCCCATGGTCTGGCCCTGGGCTGGCATGCTGGGGGAGTGGGGAAAGGAGGGTTTAAACCCTGTACGATGCTGGCATAGGACCTCAGCTGGGTCTGCCTGGATGGGGGAAGGAGGACAGCCCCTTTCTGGCTTCTGTACCCCACTCCCCCCAGTTGAGCAGGGAAGGCATAAAAGCCTGGCAGGGGCATCCCTCACCATCAGACCCTGTCTGGGGTCCTGTCTGGGCCAGGGAATGGGTTTAAACCCCCTCCCTCCCTATCTCCAGTATGGAAGCCCTGGACTGGGGCATGGCCATTCCCCCTGCTCTCTGCTTCAGTGAGGAGAGAGGGAGAAAACCTTGGCAGAGGCTGCCCTGTTCCCACACTCGAGCAGGGAGTGGGGGGCAGAAGCATTGTAGCTCCCCCCTGCAGATCCTACCTGGGGTTCCATGCAGCCACAGAGCTGGTTTAAACCTCCCCCCCACCTCAGCCTTCGAGCCTGGGGGGGGGAGGGGCAAAAGCCTGACAGGGGATGCACCCCCTAGGCAAACTCTGGCTGCAGCCCACGGCAAGGGAGGGGGTTTAAATTCCCCTCCCTCCCTGTCTCAGGATGCAAGCCCTGGGCTGGGGCAGTGCCATACCCCACCCTGTCTGCTCCAGTGGAAGGGAGGTGGAGGCCTGGCAGGGGCTCACTCCCAGACACAGACTGGGATCTCATGCAGCCAGGAAGTGGGGTGTTAAACCCTACTCCCCTGTCAGCCTACCAGCCTTGGGCTCAAGCGGGCCATGGTGTAGAAAGGGTTGGGGGCAAAAGCCTGGCAGGGTCTTCCCCCCAGATAAACTCTAGCTGGAGTCTGGAGCCTCCCCCTCTCTGCCTCAGCATGCTGGCCCAGGGCCAGTATCTGGCCCATGTCCCCTGCCCCCTCCATTGGAATGGCAAGTGAGGAAAAGCCACTGCCAGGCACATCCCAGCTGGGGTCATGTGCAGGTTGGAGAGAAGGTTTAAACCCCTTTCCTTCCCCTTTCCCTCAGCTTACTGGTCCCATCCAGTATCTGGGCATGCCTCTGCCACTTCCACTTGAGTGGTGAGTTGGGAAAAGCCAGGCAGACCCCAGTGGGGGTCCCATGCTAGTGAAGGAAGGGTCTTAAAGTCCCTTCCCCATGTCTGCCTCATTTTCCAGCCTAGCCTGTGGTCAGCCTAGACCCTGGCTGTGGTCCAGGTCTGGGTTTCCAAACCCCATCCCCTTCCCTACCCCCTTCTTAGCTACCTGGAGCAGTGATAATACCCTGGCTCAGAACCAGAGGGCTGGGGCTAACTTTCCTCTGCAGGAGCAGACAGCACAACCCAGCCGAGAGCTTCAAAGCTTCCTGTGATACTGGGGGACTGTAATTGAACTTGAACCAGGAAGAGGTCTAGGACAGAAATTCCATAAATGGGTTTGACCTAAATCAGTCGATTCTGATACCAAATACAACCAGATTTATCTTAAAACAGTTTCAGCCATTTTAGAAGTGGTTTATGTGCACAGAAGTTCTGTTCTGTTACAGGTTTAAAAGTGGTTTCTGATCACTTTTAACTGGTTTATGTGTAACTTCTGTCCCTAGCCTAAAGGTGAAACACTTAAGGTTGCTACCTCTGTAACAGTAACTTAAAAGATAAATGGAATTAAATATTGTCACAACATTTCCTAATGATGTCACTACTCATGTTTCATCCTGTTATAATGAAATATCATGACACAGTGATTTGAGCCAAATTCTTCTTTTAGTTGAACTAAATTAGCAGCAAAATTTAGCCGTTTTAGTTTAAGGTAGCTCTTTTATAATGCTTTTCGTGAGACAAGCCTGCAGAAAAATTGCCACACCTGATCAAAACTTTTGTTCAACTAATTTAATAACTAACTCTGCAGCCAAAATCAGGTCATTTAGAGGAAGGTGCCTTTTCGGGACAATTTCTGTAATAAGTTTCCTAGAAAAACCATCAAACTACCTCAGGCTGTTAGTGACTGGCTTATGACCTGATCATGAGAATTTCCTCTCTTGTGAGGCCCAACTATGTACTGGTATTATTTATATACAGGTCCAATTTATAAATACAGTAGAATTGTTTCCAGCACTGTAAAAGGCACAATTCAGGGTTCATTAAATGCACCTCAATGAGGAAATGTTTGTCTGTTCCAAGCAGTTTAATATACAGTATCTTGCCTTCAAAGCTTTTTAAGAAAAGCTTGATGTCCCTATCTAGTATAAGGGCATCTCTACTTGGGAGACCATGGATAGCCTTGAGAATGCTTTTCAATGAAACAGAGCAGTCCTTGTCTCCATTAAATGTAGTGAATCCCTAGCTGTACTTTCCATTTTGTAGTGGTCTCTAAATTTCTTCTACTCTCCTAACGTTGTGGGATCTTGAATTTTATGTGCAGGCTTGCTCATGCTTGAAGTCACTGGTAAGCAACCTCTTCAGGTTGTGGGCTGAATGATCCAGCTCAGTCTTAAGCAGGAGTATGGGCATTAAAACACAGGAGTCACTGCTCTGCTCTCTGTGGTAGCATGAGAAGAGCTTCCATGGCTGCCACAGAGAGAAGTGGTGGCATGGGGAGAAAGACGCTCACCCTTGTAGCTGGATCCAGTGGCTCCATGGGCCAGTTCCAGTGGGTCCTTGGACTGTAGATTGCCAACC
>NW_017728997.1:30103529-30104570 GCF_001723915.1 Gavialis gangeticus | reverse complement strand
CTCTGTGGTAGCATGAGAAGAGCTTCCATGGCTGCCACAGAGAGAAGTGGTGGCATGGGGAGAAAGACGCTCACCCTTGTAGCTGGATCCAGTGGCTCCATGGGCCAGTTCCAGTGGGTCCTTGGACTGTAGATTGCCAACCCCTGCTTTAAGTGTTAAGGAGTCATGTTTGTAGGCGACGGCTGAAAAGAATAAAAACATGCAGCAGGCTGCCCATGACTTCCCTCATGGAGAGTCCACGTTTATAGAATCTGCAGCATTCTAGAAGGTTAACTTCAGCATTGAAAGGATGGATTTGTTCTATCTAAACTTTTCTCTGCCATGGTAAAAATGTCCTCAAAGCATGCTGTGTACTTTGGTTTTAAGGAATTCAGATTATAGGGATTTTACTAATTCTTTTCTGATCTTATTCTAGACTTTTTGATTCCCCTTTACAGCAGTTTGTCCAATAGTCCATCAAGTTTTGTTGTGTTATCCCTGTGACATCCCATCTGTGGGTTGTGTGTTCATTGTAAGCTTCTCTGAGGTGTTTTGGAAGGGGCAGGACATAAATAAAATATTTTTTGCTTTCTTCCCAACATTCCTAGAAATACCCACTGGAAAATGATATTTATTTCCTCTTCTGATATTTATATCCTTCAGTTAGGTGTTGGTGGTTCATATTCCCCCTTGTTCATCATTTTGGCAATAGTGAATGTTTAGTTTTAATCTGCTCTCATAAGTCAGTCCCCAAGTCTCTTTAATTTTTATTGATCTCTAAATTTCTTTTCATTTGCTCCTACACTTCTGATGTTGAGGTGTCCAGTAGGCCTGTGCAAGTAGGTAGCTATTCAGTCCAGCTTTGGATATGGCTGCTTCAGATGTCAGGGATCCAATCCTGAGCTCCGGACTGGGTTTCCACTTTGATCAGGCCGAAGCAGCTTCAGAGCCACATTGGAGATCTGGCCATAGGGTATAATGGGGATTCAATGAAATATTTATAAAATTGTTGGTTTTTTGTCCGATTTGGATGAAACTTGCAGGAGTGGTAGCCTCTGCTGA
>NW_017728997.1:30096411-30102734 GCF_001723915.1 Gavialis gangeticus | reverse complement strand
TGAAACCCATCCTGTTCTCATCCGCCCACCCCTTTAACCTGTCCAGGTCCAATTTGCAGCCTTGTTCTCCCTTCTAGCATGCCCGCTTCTCCCCACATCTTAGTGTCGTCTGTGAATTTGAACAGTAACCTTAATTGTATCAACCATTTTCTGAGAAAGCAGCAAGTGAGTCTATGTGCTGTGAATGAGATGAAGCTTTAGGAATGTGAAAGACGGTATAATATGGGACAGAAAAGCAGATTGGAATGTGAAAAGCAACACGTAATTGGTAACAGAATCTGAAATAAACATATGCAAAAAGGTGAATGGTGATTTGTGAAGAAGCCTCCAGAAGCTTCCTGCTTAAAATTCTTAAACTTTAGTCAAAGTCTGTCCAGTGACCAAAGAAATAAGTTCATGGCCTTAGGCATGTGCTCATAGCAAAAAGGCATGCAAATGAGTAAAATGCATAGGCAATTCCACACTAATGAAGCAAACAGTAAATAGAGGCGGAGCTTGAAATGGGAGGAGAAATGGGTGGAACAGAAGAAGGAATGAAGGTGGGATAAATGTTAATGAACATGAACCAAAGTGTATAAATGTGGAAAAAAATTTCGGTAGCCTCAGCTATTTTAGAATATACATCTTTTTTTTCCTGAACAAGGCAACTCCTGTAAATCAACCCCTGTAAATTTTCTAGCACCCAGCAATTTAGGTACTTGCCCTTCCTAAATGCAGATAGTAACCATTAAAGTCATCAACTTCTCTGAGCAAATTTAGCATAGATATTGCCATGTTGGTCTTGACCATTCAGCTGGTATTGCATGCTTTCTCTGCAAGTGAACAGGACTAGATGTTTTAGAGGGATGTACAAGAAAATTTACTAGAAGTGCACTGATGCATCAGTCCCATATTGAATCAGCACCAATATAAGGAGAATTGACAGTATTGGCAATCAGCTTTTTTTGGATGATGTGGCTGATAACGTGACCGATTAAATGCCCTGTGCATGTGCCCAGCCACAGTGCAGCATATGGGTGGCTAGGAGTGCAGCCTGGCAGCATGGAGAGCAGCTGGGTTTGACTGTTAAGTCTGCTGTGGTAGAAGGGGTGGGGGGAGGGAAGGGTTGTAGTGGGGGCAGATTGAGGCCCTTTTGAGGGAGGGAGTGGGGCTGCAGCAGGCACTGCCCTCCCGGGGTAGCATGGGGCATGGGACAGAGCTGTTTGTGGCTCATCTGGGGGTCATGGGTGGGGTGGCTCCCATCATGGCGTGCACTCCGGATGGGCATGTGCCCCTGGATCTGTGACTGGGGTGAGAGTGCGCTGGGGCCAGAGTGACACTAGGCTTTTTCCGGTGCGGGACTGGGCTGGGATGTGGGCAGCAGCACTGGGAGTGGGGGCTATGGAGGGGGTTGCAGCCACCCCAAAATTCACTGTAGCCCCCACCTCCCCTCCCAGCACCAACGCCTCCCACCCCAAGTGCAGCCCAGACTGGGAAGAACTCGGCGCAGCCCATCCTCATCCCACATGCAGATCTGGGGGGGGCCATGGCCCTCCATGCCCTCCTGGGGTACATACAGCAATGGGAGTGACACCTCCTGGACAAGTTGCTCCTGGCTCCATCCTCTGCCCCACCCTGGCTGGACACCCCCAGCCCCACTCTTTCCCTCACTGCAGGGGCCTCAATCTGCCCCTGCTACGCCCCTTCCCTCCCTCCACCCCTTCCACCACAACAGACTTACCTGCCAGATGCTGCTCTGCTGGGCTGCATATAGGAAATCAGATTGTTTGGCTGATATGGCTCATTAAAAATCAGCCATTGGTATCGGCCCAAAAAACCTCTCTCAGTGCATACAGTAGGTATTTAAATAATAAGCTGTTTATAGAGGAAACATATTCCTAATTGCCATTAATTAGTAATTTTATGCACTGAAGCATGAAGATTCCAGCTTTTAGTTTTGTCTGTAGCCTTACTATTGTAGCTCCATGTGCTGTCTTTATTTGTTTTGAGGCCAATGGTGGCTTTTTTCAGTCCTATTGTATTCTATGCACCAATGGTATTTGGTGGCAATGAGTTTTATGGGATAACTGTCTGATGTGTATCGGGGGGGAAGCAATTCCTTTTATCAGTTTATAATCTGTTGCCTCTCTATTGAATATTCTATCTCCCTACACTGATTACATTAATAAGAGAGAGTGAGTACCCTCCCCCCAACTTTTTGTATACCGTTTGTTGGTTTATGAACTTTGTCATGCTAGTGACATATGTAAGACTGCTGCAAGGATGTCTGCTGCCCCTGGGATCAGTCTTTCTATTGCCTATGAAATTAACTACCAAAATGATAGCTCAGGAAGTATCCGTGACTTTGTTGTTTGATGTGAATTGCTGTTTCAAGTAGAAACAACAGATGATGGGTATCCAGCAAGAGGGCATTAAGATGGGTTAGAATAAGATCCTGGAGCGCTTTACAGTCAGCATCATAGACTGTATGTGGGGAGGGGGGAAAACATTTTGCTGGAAGAGGCAGTGTATTAGTTGGACCTGGCTCTGCAGTGTCTGTATAGACTGTGCGCTTTAGTGAAGCTTTTTGGCACTTTTATCTAAAGCTGATTCAGTCAGCTACTAGATAAAAGCACCAAAAAAGCCCTGCTGAAGTGCCAATCTATACAGATACTGGGTGAGCCAGGTCCAACTAATGCAATGCCTCTTGTAGGTATGCGCTGGGCTCAGCACGGGGGTGCATGGAGTTGAAAGTAAAGCACTGTTTTCTGTTTTTGTTTTGTTTTTTTATGTCTGTAAGAAGCCACAAATAATATTAAGAGGAACAATGAGAGGGCCAGTACTCAGCTGCTTCCCTAAAGTTGCTGAGCTAACTTGTGGGCTTTACTTCTAAGGTGAGACAACTGTGCCATTAAATCTGTCTCGTATTTATCTGGACTGTACATGTGGGATATCAGAACTTGTTTTCCCCAATAGAAGAGAGGAGAAGGAACACCTCAACTTAGAAGGATTAATTTTAAACCCCTGTATTGCATTTGAGCTACCTGGAGTGAAATCTTGTAAAATTCCATTGACTTCAGTTGAGTCAAAATTTCACTGCCAGCCTGTATCTCGAGGTATTAGAATATGGAATCCACAAGGGAAAAAAATTGGTCCATTGTAGATATATAAAATGAAGCATGAGAAATTGGATGTCTGCCTGGTTTTGCAATAACAGTTTCCAATTTCCTTTTTTGTTCATCTGTCTGAAAATAAACTGTAGGGTAGGAAAGATGTTTTTCCCTGCCCCACCAAGATGAAATAGAACTGAATTCTGAATTTAGTTGGATTTTATATAGGTGGAATTTTCTGTCAGTGGCACCTCAGTTTGAACACCAAATTGACTGCACTGTACTCTCATGTAGATTTTGGTAATTGCCTTTCACCATTTCCTGTCACTTCCCAATTATTTTAGGATTCTTTAAAAAATCAGGTTGTATTTTTTTCTTTAAAAAAAGAGACTTGCAGAGGTACAGTATGATGTAATTTTAATTTTGACAGAGGATATTGCATTTATATTCCTTGCTCTGCAAAGACTGTCCTTTTTTTGTGTGTTGTCCTGTATGATCTCGGCTAAATCATTTAATTTTTCTTTGCTTCAATCCTCACAGCTGTTATAATAGTTACTTTCTAAACAAGGAGGGGAGTTGAAAGCTTAACTCCTCAATGTTAGAAAGTGCTTGGAGATCCTCTGATAATTCCTCCTGTAGAAGTACAAACAATCCTGATAAAGTTATTTGGGTTATTCTTGTGCTTAAAGTTACACATGTGTTTAACCCTTGTTCCAGTAAAACATTTAAGCACTTGACAGATCAAAGTTTCTGAATATTTTCTGACCTTTAAAAAAGATGCCTGGAACATGTGGCATAAAATTCCTAGTAGTGGTTGTACACATGGGGACAATTCGGGTTCTACATTCAGTGAAACATAATGTATTGTCTTATACTAGGGGTATGAGAAACAGGCTGTATTTGGTCCAGATTTGAATTTGGCCTGAATTGGGGACAGTGATTCGATTTGTTGATTCGGATTTGATTCTGCCGAATTTGAAGATTCAATGCTGATTTGGAGAATCAGCAATTCGGCTATAGCTTTAAATGTTTTTTTTCTACATACCTCGAGGTACCAGGTACGGCTCAAGAATGCTCCAGTGCTGCGGTGGATGGAACATCTCACAGGAGTGCAGAGAAGCAGCCCACGTGCTTGGTGGTGAACCTGGAAGTGGACTGGAAGTACTTCTGGCCCACTTCTGGGTCCACGAGGGAGTGTGCTGGGGGCCTCCCCCCACACCTCTCCTGGCTTGAAGATTGGCTGTAGGGAGACCCTGGGTGCCCCCCCCCAACCCAGGAGGCACCAGTTGCTGAGCTGGGGGGGCTTGGGCCCCCTGCCCCACATGCTGTCTTGTGGACCCAGAAGTGAACCGGAAGTGCTTCTGGTCCACTTCTGGGTCTGCTGCCAAGTGTGCTGGGGACCCCCACCCATGCTCCTGTGGGATGCTCCATCCACCCCAGGATCTCAGCATTCACAAATTGCTACCTTGAGGTACATAGAAAAAACATGTAAAGCTGTGTCTATGTCTGAATCACCAAATCTTTCTTAATCTCTCTGAATCAATTTGGAGGGCTCCTAATCCGATTCAGAGAGATTAAAGGATCTCCTGATTCAATTCAGCCACTGAATTGGGTTGAATCTCCGCTAAATCTAATTGGGGACTGAAGCTTCGTACAGCCCTATCTTATACCTCTGGTAACTAGAACGGAGCAGAGGCCCCTAATTCCTATTAATTAAATGGAGAGCAGGAAGCATTATGTAGCTGCAGGCAGCTGATTGAAAACAAGCTGTGAGATTTTTGGAAGTGATAGGAAGTCAAGAGCAGGAGCTACAAAGCTGTAGGGAGCTGGTGCAGCCTACTGGCTGCAGCAGAGCCTTAGGCCTGATGATGGTACTAATGGAAAAACCCTGTGCCCAATTGTATAAAGGGGAGTGGAGTAGAAGGCCAGAAGGGAATGAAGCCGAGAACTATGCAAGGTTGGCTTTTGGGTTGGAGACTCATTCTCGTCCAGAGCATGCTAGTGGAGAGAGACTCCCTCAGACAATGCTGCAGATTGTCTGGTCCACAGATAGCAAGGTCCCCTAAGGAACTGGTGTGAGCCAGCTAGCAGTGGAGGGGTTTTTCGTGGTTGAAGGTTGATGGTTTCTGTTTGTTAGCCATGAGGGATGGAGTGACTAGTAGGGGGGTATGGAGGGCACTTTAGGGTGCCCAAGGGGTGTTAGCCCTATGAGGACCCAAGAGGTGCCTAGAGAGGATGGTATGTGTGCTCTGTCTGGGACAGAGTGGACATCAGGCAATCACACTACAAAGAGAGCTTGATCAGAGGGTACTCTGAGAGTTCTGGCATAGCCTGTCCAGGACAGATGGGGTATAAGTAAGCACATCCAGGGCATAGAGTAAGATACGGGGGCTGAATCTGTGCCAAACACTCTGTGGACAGAGCTTCTAATAGAGGTAGCTTAGGGAGAGAACTTCCCAGAGCAAGTGGCTTATGGGTGATTAAGTTCAGGTAGTTAATTGTGAGTACTTGAGCTCAAGGGCTACAGTCAGAGGAGGGTCCTGTATAGGTAAAATATGTAAGCCTAGAGAGACTGGTTCAAGACAGAAGAGTGAGAGAGCCTGATAGGGGCAGTGGCCCCAGGAGCTGACTGAGCACAAGAAGCTCCAAGACTGAGCCTGATTATTTGGGCTTGTCAAGACCCCAGGAACTGAGAGGCAAGCTGGACAGTGCTGGTGAGACTAAGTTACAAGTCAAGAGGGCCACAATTGATTAAGCCCTCTCAGAACAGTGAAAGAGAGAATCAATCCTGGAAGGCTGTTGGTGAGGTTCCCTTGGATGAGTGTTGCTTGGGCCAGACCAGCAGCACTATGATGAGAAGGGCAGAGAAAGCACCTAATGTGCCCCTGCAGTGACTAGAGGCAGAGTTCCAAATCATAACAGTCAACATCAATGGTGTGGCAGGTAGAATAAAAGAAGAAGTATCCAAGAAACCAGAGGGCATAGCAGGTAGGGTGAATTGTCAGGGAGCATGTGTGGCTGGTTACTATTCAAGCTGCAATTAATCTGCATATCACATCTTAAATGTAACATGTTGGGGGCATCAGGCATCAGCAAATAGGAAAAGCTTTAAATATTAGCACCCAAACAACCTACCACTCTTCCTATAACAGGTCTTTAAAGCCTAAATAAATCTTATGACATTAATGCTTGAATTGCCTATTCTTATGAACAACTTGTAAAATAAGAATGAAA
>NW_017728997.1:30069910-30091411 GCF_001723915.1 Gavialis gangeticus | reverse complement strand
CAGATTTGGTGTTTTACCACTGAAGCTGCTATATGAAGTTATATGCAAATGCTTGTATGAACTTCTTCCAATTATATTTTATAAGTAGATTGTCCATTAAAATACAAATTAAAATTTTATGCCAAGTTTGGGGTCATTTTAGATGCATAAGTAAATGGTGGTGTAGCGGGTTAGAATAATAGAATCATAGAACTGGAAAGGACCTGTAAGATCATCAAGTCTGGTCCCCTGCCGTGGGCAGGAAGTTATTGGGCTCAGACGATGCCTGTCCAGCCTCATCTTGAACACCTCTAAGGATTGTGACTGCACCACCTCTGATGGGAGTGTGTTCCAGATTCTGGTGACCTTCACAGAGAAAACATTTTTTATATCTAGCCTGAATTTACCCTCTATTAGCTTATGCCTATTGGTCCTCATCCTCCCTTGAGGTGCATTTCTGAAGAGTTGCTCCCCTAGATCTTGATGCCTACCCCAATGTACTTGTAGGAGGCTATCAAGTCACCTCTCAGCCTTCTCTTACTTAGACTGAACAAGCCCAGTTTTCGGAGTCTCACCCCTTAGGGCGTACCCTCCATGCCATTAACTATATGGGTGGCCCTTCTTTGTACCCTCTCATAGCCTCCCTGAAGTGTGGTGCCAAGAGCTGGATATGGTACTTCAGCTGAGGCCTCACCGGTGCTGAATAAAGAGGGAAGAGGACCTCCTTGGATCTATTGGCCACATCATCTGATGCACACCAGAGTTCTATTTGCTTTTCTGGCAACTTCATCACACTGTTGGCGCACATTCCTCTTCTGGTCAATTGTGACTGACAGGTCTCATTCAGATGCTGTCCCAGACAGTGGACCACCACCCACTGTGTAGTTATGGTGAAGGTTCTTCCTACCCAGATGAAGGACTTTGCACTTCTCACTGTTAAACCTCATCTGATTCTGTTCTGCCCATGTATCCAGTCTGTCAAGGTTGTCCTGGATCTTTACCCTATCCTCTGATGTATCTGTGTTTCCCCACAGCTTGGTATTATCTGCAAACTTAATCACTGAGCTTCCCACCCCCTCATCCACGTCATTAATAGATATATTAAAGAACACAGATCCAAGCACCGATCCCTGGGGGACACCACTGGAGATGGCCCTCCAGGATGAGGCCATCCCATTGATTACCACCTTTGGGAGCAGCCTCTAAGCCAGTTGTCCACCCATCTCACTAGACTGGTCCAGCCCAGTACCCTCCAGTTTGTTTGAGAAAATCCCATGGGAAACAGAATCAAAGGCTTTACTGAAGTCTAAGTAAATCATGTCAAACTTGTTCAGATGGCTAGTTACCTGGTCAGAGAAGGACACAAGATTTGTCAGGCATGATCTACCCTTGACAAAGCCATGCTGGTTTCTTCTTAACACTCTGTTAGTTACCAGCTTGTAACTGATGGCCTCCTTAACAAATTTTTCAAGATTTTACCTGGGTCTGAGCTCAGACTAACTGGTCTGTAGTTTGCAGGGCCATCCCTCTTCCCTTTCTTAAAGGTGTGGGTACCACATTGGTCTTGTTCCAGTCATCTGAGACCACTCTTGAGTTTCATGACTCTTCAAACAACTTGGCCAGTGGTGCTGCTGTAAGCTCAGTCAGTTCTTTCAGGAGTCTCTGGTGCAGGTAATCAGGCCTAGCAGACTTGAAAACATCCAAATGTTGTAGGAAATGCCTCGCCTGTTTGGGACTGATTTCATGTAGTCTGTTGTCTTCCCCATTTTTCCTGGACCTCTGGTCAGGTGAACAGCCCCTGTTTGATTTCAGGAATACAGACATGAAGTATGTATTTAGGAGGTCTGCTTTTTCATGGGCATCAACTGTGGGCTGTCCCTGAGTTTTCAGTATGGGTCCCACAGTGGAGCCTGCTTTTTTTTTTTCCTTGGTCCCTGTGCATCTGTGGAAGGACTTTTTGTTGTCTTTTTATTCTAGTTGCCAGCTTGATCTCCATGCCTGCCTTAGCTTTCTGTGTCATAGCCGCAGGCCCTGGTGATACAGGTGTAGTTCTCTCTGGTTGCTAAGCCATTCTTCTGTTGCTTTATATGCTTCTTTTTTTTTTTCTTTTTCAATAGTTCCCTAGTATCACTGTTAAGCTAAGCGGATCTATTAGCTTTTTTACCACTTTTTGCCCACGTGGGGATGGCCTGTTCTTGAGCCATGACAATTGCCTCCTTAAGGAAGCATGACCATTCTTGAACTCCCAAATCATCCAGTTGCAGGTTGCACAGGGACTCACCAACTAGCTTCTTGAGCTTGCCAAAATCTGCCTTCCTGAAATCTAGGACATCTGTTCTGCTGACTGATTTCCCAGTCTTACAGTGGATGGTGAATGGTATCAGGTCATGATCGCTGTTGCCCACCAACCCTCAGGTGGCCTATGATGTCCTCCTCTTTGGTCAGCACTAAAACCAGAGTGGCCTTACCCCTTCCACAACCTGTGTCAGAAATGGATCATCTATTGTTGCCAAGAAGTTGGCTGGAGGTGGCCAAGTGATCCTCCCAGCAGATATCAGGGTAGTTGAAGTCATCCATGACAATCATATCTCTAGTGCTAGCTGCCTCAGTCAGTTCTCCTGATCGCTTTCCTCTTCTTGGGAGGGAGGCCTGTAGTAGACTCCCACCATCGGGTCTCCCTCTCCCGATCCCCCTTCTATCCTGACCCAGAGGCTCTCCAGGAACCCTTCCCTGCTGTTAAACGTGACTGGCAGGGAGGGGTACCGCTCTTTCACATAGAGGGCTATACCTGCCCCCCCCCCCACTTCTTCCCAACCCAATCCTTCCTGTAAAGCCTGTAGTCCTCAATATTCATTGCTCAGTCATGTGTGTCATCCTAGCAGGTCTCTGTTGACCCAATCAGATTGAAATCCTCATCAACCAGGAGTGCCAGTTCCTCCTGTTTTATCTCCTATGCTTCTGGCATTCCCATAAAGACACCTGACCTCTCTCCTACTCAACTCAGGTTTTTTGCCATGCCACCTGTCTCAAGATGTTAGTAATTGTTATCTGGATATCCATTGCTTTAACACCCTCCTGTGGATTCATCAACAATTTGGTGATAATCATACTGAAGAGCTTTTTCCCTCTGCTTGTGAGATGAATACCGTCCCTTGCATATAGACCACTGTAGTTAAACTGTGCACAAAGGTTGAGGTATCCAAAGCCCACATGGTGACACCATCTCTTAAGCCTTTGGTTGATCTCCTTGATGCACTCCTCCCTCCAATGGGCATGGCCTCTGAACAGGAGGATTGTGGAGAAGACTACTTGTGCTCCTAGATCCTTGAGCTTCACCTTCATTGAACAGCAGGACGATGCCTGGACACCAAGCCTCTTTACGGTAACAAAAGGGGGCAGACGGTCATTAATCCTCCTTCAGAGTTTGGGGCCTTTCATTAATGTTTCTGCAGTTGGTGGATTTTTAGGGTTCAACTAGTTGGACATTCACTTACAGCCCCACCCCATCCAACCTTATAAACCAGGTGGAGACCAATTAAGTTTAAAAGAAACTGTATTAGACCACAACAATGAACTATGAGTAACTATATACAGTACTTTGATACCTTATCTATGGTAAGAAACATAATACGCCTTCAGACCCTGCTAGATGGTAGTATAGTGCAGTTAAGGCCTACCCTGTGACTCGCTGATACTGAGGTGACAACAGCTCTTAAGACCTCTATATCCTTTCCCTTTTCAGGGTATTCAGCATATCAAGGATACAGAGGGTGATACTTTACCAATTAAGAGTTGAGATGAGATGAGAAGACACTGTCTTCAGGTAAGTATGGGCCTTAAATCCAGGGGTTATCTCATCCTGCCTGCCCCCCACTTTCATTTGCTCATAAACCCTCTAGTCCTAGTACACACCAGGAATTCACCTCTAACACCATGGTATTGTAGTCTCTCATGATTTTCCCAGGGCTGCTTGTCGCTGTGTCGTTGGTGCCTACATGGACAAGGAGCATGGGGTAGGGACCAGTAGGGTGGACCAGTTTATGTCTTCTTGCTGTAACTTCTTTAATTGTAGCTCCTAGAAGGTAGTAGAGCTCTCATGGAAAGGGGTCTGGATGACAAATGGCTCCTTCTGTGTTCTGCAGCAGGGAGTCTCCCACAGTTATCACCCTATATATTGTTTCCTTGCTGGGGTTGGCTGATCCCCTGTGGATGCATCATCCACTGATAGTCTGAAGGCTACATAGCTGTTGGCAGGGTTATTGATGGGACAAAGAATGCATGTCATGGCTTCAGTTCTGATGTGACCAATTTCCACCCATTAACAGTTGGGGCATCTTGTTTAGGTC
Source organism: Gavialis gangeticus (assembly GCF_001723915.1). Classification (NCBI taxonomy): domain Eukaryota; kingdom Metazoa; phylum Chordata; order Crocodylia; family Gavialidae; genus Gavialis; species Gavialis gangeticus. The sequence continues at coordinate 30,087,086 of NW_017728997.1, read as the reverse complement.
TGTTCTTTTGCCCAGTCTCCGTGGTGTCCTTCTCCAGGTGTAGGGCCTGGCAATAGGCATCAATCTCTGCCTTGTGTTCCGTCCTGATCCACAGCCTGTCTACCTCTTCCTTTAGCTCCCTCACCTGGCCCTCTAGAGTCTTCAGCAGTGAGCACATCCCACAAGTGGGAGCACTCGTGCCCCTGATCCCAGCATCCAGCAGACATGTCAGGCAGCCCCCACAGCCCAGAGTCAAGGGCTCCATCTGCATGGAGGTTAGGACCGTAGGCTTTGTCTGAGTGGAGGCCTCCGAGATACTGAGGGGTGTGGTCCATCCAGACCAGGAAGCCTAGGGGTGTGGCACATACCCATCACCATATTGCAGGGCAACCCTGGTCATGTGGCTGCCATGAGTATTTGTATAAATAGGAGATCAGGTGGGTGTTTATTGCCCCCAATATGGTGCTCAGCAGCTGCTGTTGCAGCTTAGCAGGTAGGCTCAAGCAGCTGTGTGTAGGGGAATCCCCTAATTTCCTGGCTTCCCTAACAGCTGAGGGATTCCCAGGGTCCCTGTGTCCCTCCCTGGAGGTGGGGAGGGTTGGCCCCTCATCCCCTTTACCTGATGTCCAGCACTGGGGACTTTCCTCAGCATGGGGGGGAGGGGGTTTCACTTGCCTGGGGTGTGTCTTGCCATGCCATTTGTGGATCAACCACAGGGAGCAACTCGGGACTGAGAGTGCCCATCAATATCCCTCCTGGATGCCTTTCTATGCCAACTCCTGCACTAGCTCATTCTTCAGGCCTACAACATGCCTGTTTGCGTGCTCTGTTCACACAGCTCCAGTCACGTGGCTCCCTGGGAAGCTGAGCTAAGTAGGAGCCGGGGAAGGTGTGACCCTCAGCTACCTCCCACCACTGCTCCTCACTACCTGCTGCATTCCCTGCTTACTTCGTGGCTCTGTGCTGGGGTTTGGGGGTCTGCTGGGGGTCTATAGCTCTTAGGGCTGTGACAAATCCACCAGAGAGCCAGTCCCAACAGTCAGGGTTGTCAGGTAGCACACCAGTATTTTTTTCTCTTTGCCCCACAGAACCCAATATAACTGTAGCAAGAACTTGGGCATAGGACACTCACTAGGCAACACAGCGTATGGAAGAGCCCTCCCAGGCTACCTATCCAGGGGTGCAGACCCAGAAGATAGCTGGGTCAGTCTGGGAACAGTGGGGAAAACTCAGCATATAACAGCCCAAGGCAGTCAGAGGGGACAGGTGGAATGCCCAGTTTTGCTGCATGGGCTGTATGTGAAGTAGTTAGAGGCAGTGCATGGGGAGGGGAGAACTGGGGAAGCTATGGCGGAGCAGAGCCTTACCAGGACCCTCACCCCACCCATCACAGAGGAGACACAGTGGCTGACAGGTGGAAAGCAGCTACAGATCCAGGAATGAGGGTTTTAATTAGCACTTAGGAACCTGGTGAGGGGCTGAGAGGGGCACCCAAGGGTCCAGGACCATTGAGAGGAGCTGACGGAGGGTCTGAGAGTCCAAGGCCACTATCCCCTCATGGGGAAAGACTCACTGAGTGAATAAGGCAAGCCCAAATAGTATTTATTATTTGGATTGGTGAGTGAAAAAATGGCAACGCCTTGGAGTAGGGCCTGGCATCTTAAAGGGGCCATACCAGAAAAAAGAAGAGGGACCAAGGAGATCACTTTGAAAGAGGAGCTATCAATATCTGCAATGGCACACTCCTTTGGAAGAGATGTGTTGTGGGGGGGAGTAGGAGAAGAGAAGCTCCATGCAGACACCCAACAGGACCCTATTTAACCCTTTTTTTTCCCCATAGATTCATAGACACTAGGGCTGGAAGGGATCTTGAAGATCATCAAGTCCAGCCCTCTGCCCAAGGGGCAGGAAGTCAGCTAGGCCCAAAGGACCCCAGCAAGATAAGCATCCAAGCGTTTCTTGAATAAGTCTAGAGTAGGAGCCTGCACCACCTCTGGAGGGAGTCTATTGCAGGATTTGGGGGCTTGGACAGTAAAGACATTTTTTTATGTCCAGCTTAAAATGGTCTTGTAGGAGTTTATGGCCATTTTTCCTTGGGGCGCTCTGGTGAACAGACCTTCTTCCAGATCCTGATGAACACCCCTTGTGTACTTAGAGGTAGCCACCAGGTCCCCCCTGAGCCTGCACTTTTTCCAGACTGAAGAGTCCCATGGCACTCAGCCTCTCTTCATAGGGCCTGTTTTCTTGCCCTCTGATCACATGTGTGGCTCTCCTATGGACTCTCTCAAGCTTCTCGATGTCCTTCTTGAATTGCAAAGCCCAGAACTGGATGTAGTACTCCAGCTGTGGCCTTACCAAGGCCAAGTACAGCAGAAGGATGACATCCTGAGATTTACTTGAGAAGCATCTATAGATGCAAGCCAGGGTTTTGTTTGCTTTACCAGCTGTAACATCACATTGGTGGCTTATGTTCATCTTTTGGTCAATCATGACCCTCAAGTCTCTTTCAGCAGTGGTGCTAGCAAGTGTAGTGCTGCTGAGCCTATAAGTATGCCAAGGGTTTGTTTGTTTTTTTCCTGAGGTGGAGTACTTTGCATTTATCAGTACTGAATGTCATCAAGTTTGTGTTCGCCCACTTACTAAGATTATCCAAATCATCCTAGATCACTAGCCTGTCATCAGGTGTGGAAGTTCTGCCCCAAAGTTTAGTGTCATCGGCAAACTGAGCCAGTGCACTTCTGACACCAATGTCCACATCATTGATCAAGATGTTGAAGAGAACTGGTCCAAGGACAGAGTCTTGGGGGACTCCACTGGTTACGGAGCACCATAATGACTCACTGCCATCAACCACTGCTCTCTTGTGGGTCCAACCTCAGAGCCAATTTCCCAGCCACTGGACTGTGGTGTAGCCAAGGCCACACTTGGCCAGTTTTTCCATGAAGAGGTCATGGGACACCAGATCAAAGGCTTTTTTTAAAGTCCAGGTATATGACATCAATCTCTTCTCCCTTGTCCAGGTGATATGTCACCTGGTCACAGAAGGAGATGAGATTGGTCAAGCCAGACCTACCCTTGACAAACCCGTGCTGGCTATCCCTCAGGATGTTGCCCTCAGCCAGCTTGTCCAGAAGGATCTCCTTGCTAATTTTCTCAAGAATCTTACCAGGGATTGAGGTCAAGCTGATTGGCCTGTAATTCCTGGGATCTACTTTCCACCCTTTCTTGAAGATGAGTACCACATTGGCCTTCTTCCAGTCTTCAGGTACTTCACCTTAGAGTCACGAATTTTCAAATATTTTTGCCAATGGTTGAGCTATGACACCTATCGGCTTCTTGAGCACCCTAGGGTGTAGTCTGTCAGGACCAGTTGACTTGAAGGTGTCCAGCCTCTCAAAGTGATACTTTACTAGATCAACACTGATGCTGGGTATAAATATGCCCTCACCCTGGCCGTCCCATGTCTTGCTAGGCAGCGTAGTCCTATTGGACTGATGAAAGACCAACCAACATGAAGTACCCATTAAGCAGGCCTTTTCCTGGGTGTCAGTTATCAACTATCCCGTTTGGTTCAGCAGGGGTCCAATGTTACCTTTGCTTCTTGTCCAACTCCCTACATATCTGAAAAGACTTTGTTATCCTCGATATGTGAAGCCAGAGGGAGCTCGGTTGCAGCCTTGGCTTTCCTGATATGCTCCCTGCAGGTACGGACCAGTGCTGAGTAATCCTCCTAGGAGGTAATTCCAACCTTCCGTCCTTTATAAGTCTCTCTTTTGAGACATAGGAGGTCCTCAATTTCCCTGCTGAGCCAAGGGAGTTTCTGTGCTCTCTTGCTACCCTTCCTCCAAAATGGGATGGCCATCCCTTGTGCTGTCAGGATTGCTCCCTTGAGGAGCAACCACATTTCTTGGACTCCTCTGCCTGTCCCTGTCATGGTCTCTTAGGGCCGCAACAATGAGCCTCCTGAGCTTGTCAAAGTCAGCTTCCCTGAAGTTGAGGACTTCTGCTTTGCTGACTGACTTGCCAACTTTGCGATAGATAGTAAAGATGATCTGATTGTGGTCACTATTACCCAACTTTCCATTGATTCTTAGGTCACTGACTGTGTCACCCCTTTGGCCAGTACTGGGTCCAACAACGCTTTGCCTCTCATCAGCCCATAGACTGAGTCAGGTAGAGCTCATCCACACATATAAGGAAGCTTTGCAACCAATTGGAGCTGCCTACTTGTCTCACCAGAGCACAGCCCAGTACACATGTTCTGTAGCTGTATGGACATGAACATGTCCACACTGTGAGTGAAATAGGATCACAAACTGTGCATAAAGTGCATGTGTAGAATTCTGTTTCACTCTCTACATTTGATGTCTCTCACTGAAGACTTAATTCCCTTCTGGAAGATACTGAAGGGCATTCCCTTGTGACAAGCTACTGTGGAGGCCAGGTATGTTCCCCTTTGCCCTGTTCCACTACTAAGACCAAGGCATGGCGGGTGAATTGAGGGGTGATGGGAATGGAGAGCAGGACTGGAAGTTAATACCATGGCCACCCGAGGGTGCTAGCCCTCATTCCTGCTACAATAACTATAAACCATCAAACATCAAGTACAAAAAATAAAGAGTTAAATCAAACCCTGTGGCATTATTCCAGACCCTGGGAGAGTGCCCTGGCTCAGTGCTGCATCCTCTATCCTCTCTGTCTCTCTCTCCTGTCTTCCCTTAGAGCTTTTAACTTCCTGTGGTTCAGCCAATTTATCCTTATCAGCTGGCTCACTCCTCCTAGGCAGGCCTGCAAGCACTTTTTCTTCCACCTGCAGCTAGGCTGCAACTCCTGAAACATGCAGCCTGCTACAGGTGCATTATAGTTTGTGCTTATACAGTGAATATAGTGACCTTTTTCCTGTTCTTTGCCATGATGATGCTGTGATAATACATACAGAAAATCTACACTGAAAAAAACACAGTAACAGTACAACAGAACCTCATTCAGTGTTCCTTAATAGTACAGATTATCAGTGAGATAATCTTCTTGCTCCTGCTGCTTTGGCTAGTGTTTAGTTTTTTGTGCCATATTATGGGTCAGGAGAAGAGGTCTGTGTGGGTGTGGTTTTTTTTGTTTTAGTTTGTTTTTTTGTTTTGTTTTGCCCAGTAATCCACCATGTGTTGTTTCCTGACATCTTAATTGAACCATTTTATATTTATACTTTATATTTATTCACCTCCTTTTACACAATGTGAATTCCCACTAGAGAAAAGAACCATAGTAACAAGCTTTCAGCTTTGGAGTGCTTCTAAGGTCATCATTAATGGACTTATTTTGATATATTTCTTTGCAAGACAGCCTTAAGCTGCAACCACAAATGCCTTTTCAAAATTCCCTGATTTTTTCCAGTTGAACTCTTGTCTTAGTTTTCATATATTTTTTTGATGAATGGATTTTGCCTTTTGAGTTTATAAACATATGCTGGGCACATTTAAAGCATAGTCCATGCCTCTTTTGTCAAGCAGGGAGGGAGGAAGCAAAGTGCATAAATAAGCCCTTAAGAGGTCTGCTTTTTGAGACGTATGTCACACCTGTTGTAAGATTACCATTATGAAACCTTAGAATGTCAGCTTGTATTTAGGCAGACTCTTCATTAAGAAGAGAAAAAGAGCTTACTTCAAAGAGCTGCTTTCCAGATTGAGTTGGGGTAAAAAAATGATTTAATGCTTTGATCCTTTTATCAAATGAAACAACATAAAGTAGGGAAAATGTGGTTTTGTAGAGTCATGTTATGTTTTCTGTGCATATAATTAAAATGGGCTGGCTCCATGAATAAATAAATATCACAATACATGCATTGCTTATCACTGTAAGTTTATGCATATAGAGAAATCAGTGGTAAAGTGTTAATGTGTTAGTAAGATTCTATCAAACACTTGTACTAGGTGGATAGTGGTTACATATTTAGTTTTATTTTGTGAAGAACAAGGACTTCATCAATTATGCCACAGTTAGTTGCATGAACATTTTACCTACTTAAATATCTTTGTTTATAGGCATTAAATATATCCCTGGTTAGAAACTTGTGTATGTCTTCAGTGAAAATCCTGCCTCTAAAGAGTATCCTAGATGGTTAAATACAAATATTTGAACTTGATGGCTGCTGTAGGTTATCCACATAACTCTTGTGTTATGGGTTGAGTTAAACTTCATTGAAATTGGTAGGTGTTGCATCTGTCTTTTCTCCAATAGGTGTATGAAACAACTGAGCATTTTTATGGAACTAGATGGCTGAAACAGGAGGGCCAAAATGCAGTTGCACATTCACATGCACACATACCTCACATATACAGTTGAGGTTATTAATTTAGCAGATTTGTACTTATCTAATAAGGGATAGTGGCCTAGAGTAAGGGTAAGGGAATTCCGTAGTGGATACTTGAAGAATAACTTGTTTATCCAAGGACTATCTTCTGGTCACATTTGAAAGTATAGTAAGAAATGATCAAAGGTAAGTACTGTAAGAGTTGAGTAGAACATAGAGGTTGCCACAGAATTATGCTGCTTCCCAGCTTTATTGCCTTCTCGCTAAAGAACGAGACTGTGGTTCTGAAGCGGAACAATGGAATTCATAATGTATTTGTTTCTCTAGTTTTCTATAACTGCTTTCTATTGTCCCACTGCAAGCCATTTTTTTTCATGTTAGCTATTCCACAATGAGTCAAATTCAAATGAAAACTAACGTATGAGTTCAAGAGCAAAATCTTAATAGTACCTTAAAGGAAGATCATATTAACATTTAGATGCAATTCATTATAACTGAAGCTGACTAACTTTGCTACTCATTGGGATTCAGTCCACATGTTATGTGCTTTATTAATAAAAGGGTTTTTATTTATAATTCAGCAAATAATTCACTTCATTGGATTCAAAGGATATTTATTTATGTACCCCAAAGCCACAAAGCTTTGGGACATGATTATAGTGTTATCTATATAATTGTTTGTGTATTACTGCCCTTTAAGTGTGCTTCAAATGCACATTGGTGGAAGTGAAAGCAGTTAGTATAGCTTCTAAAGTAGGAATTAACTTAACAGTGTGTTAGTTTAACATGTTTTGATGGATTGGATCGGTGTGCTATACACTATTTTGTGGAAAATACTGGCTGATATCTTTCAAGTGAATCAACTTCATTTGACTTGTCATTAACTGACTCATTCAGGAATTGGGTATTTAACCATCTTGGGGCTCTTAAAAATTATCCTAAGTGCCTAAGATTTGAAAATCTGGCCCAAGAAGGCTAGGTAGCTGGAATATTCCAACATATTTAGTAGAATAAATATAGACAAAATTGCATAACCTGTTTTGGATCAAGGAATTAATTTTGTAGACCTTTTATAATTAAAATGAATTGTTATATTTCTTATGGCCAGTTTCATCAGAAGTTTAATTTGTTTATTTAGCCAAGGACTGGATTTCAATTAATAAAAAACTGTTGGCACTAGATTTACAAACTGTTCCTGATACCTTGATGTGGACAGGACACAACCTTTCTGAGTGACCAACAACGACTACTCCATTTCAATAATAGGAGAATTGTATTGATAGTTATAGCAAATAAAACTAATGCAAGCAAAACAAGCAAAATGATTATACAGTCCTACTTATTTACTAGTCCTAGGGTTTCACAAGGAGACAGTACGTCAGGCCAGTACACAAATGCCACCTCATTGTTCCTGATTGAAACAATCTCTCAGTGAGCACATCAGCAAACTAGGTGGTTGGGGGCCAATGTCTCAATTTGTTGCTTGGAGAATCCCTTTTGTATACTCTTCTTCCTGATGACTCTTTGTTTCCACATATCATTGGTTGGTTTCCCTGCGGTCATTATGCTGTTCATTTTTTGCACTGTCAGCCAAATCCGTTGTTTCTTAAAACACAGCCTGTGCAGACATCTTAATTTGGTCATTTGCCAGTACCGTGGTCATTCTACCAAAACTCAAGGATCAGGGGCTCTTCACTAGGTTACAGCTGGTCATTGTGACCTGATGCTAAATCTGTATGTTCCTATCTTGCTATGGGTTTTAAGGGAACATTGTGGTTATTTTCTTGCTGCATGATTCCATTTTCCCAGGTTGTATGTGCCTGTCTTTATGCTAGCCTTGGACCCTTGGATGCTTAAATGTTGAGAGCATGGATCTTCCCCACAAACAGATTTTAGAAACCAATTGACCCTTGCCGTTATTGTGGATGGATGTGCCCGACTTGACCCTGCTGTTGAGATCCGGCACTCCCATCTGTTGAGTGCCAGTTCTTAGGGCTGGACAGCTTAGCTTTCATTCACTCATGTTGGTAGGGCACACCCTTCATCTCGCCTGCCACATCTTGATTTTTCTAGTAAGAGGGGAGGATCCTTGATTGATTACACTTGCCCTCACAAGTATCTCCGGTCATTGAGCCTCAGGGCTCTGCCTCCCCATATACCCCATCCTTACACCAGCCAGATCTTATAGCCAGGCTTCTGGCCATCTGGTAGAAGGATGGCACCATAAGCAAACCACACCATTAGTTGGGCTCAGGCCCAGTTAATAGTCTCAGATAGGTTTAGGAGCATCTCTCTCCGTCTTGTCTTGGCAATCTATGGGTCTGGCTGGCCAAGTTGTCCATGTCTGGTCTCTGTGCAGGGAGCCTCAGTTCTTCTCCCCTTTTGTACAGCCAGGAGATATTGAGCCTGTTCTCTAGCCTCTGAGTCTGCTTATAAACTTTGCATCTTTTCACCTCAGCCCCTGGGGATTTGGTATCTCAGTATTGAATGTCTCTGATCCTCAATCACAGTTCATTTAGGCTTATATCCCTATACCTGAATGGGCCAGCGTGGTGTGCCCTTAATTCGTAATATCTAAGATAATTGAAACTACAGTCAGGACAGGACCCTGGATCCCCTCCCAGAACAGACTCACAGTTGCTGCTCTCATTGTGTCACTGAGGAAGGCAACATCTCTCTGGGCTTCACACACCATGTCATTCACTCTTCTCCATAGGGGTCTGGGTTCCTTGGACTAGAGGATCCTCTGAACTTCTAATCTGGTGAGCAGGCTTTTCTCAGCTCACTTCACCTCTGGCAGGGCAAGCTCCACCTGAGCTCCACGCTCCTGCAGCTGTGGTCCCAGGTCTCTCCTCTGTTTTCTGCTGGCACAGGGAGTGTTCTTTTGATATCTTACCCTGTGTGCTGGCCAACCTGTATTTGGCACAAGCTGGTAAAGTGAGGTGGATGCTGTGTCTCGAGCTCTCTGGTCTGCACCACCTTCTGCCCTGCCAGTAAGTCCCAGGCCCTGGAGGGCTCAATGGTGCCTGCACCCCACCCTCAAGGACCAGTGGCAGTACCTCTCAGGGTCTTGTCACCCTGGTGCCATTTGTCAGGGTACTCCCTGCTATGACAGTTGCTTTGGACCGTTGTTCTACTACAGTATTTATTCTTCCTACTAGCCAATTTCTAAATGCAACTTTCTAAATAGCACTTTCTAACCATAAAAAAACTAGCAAATGCTCTTGTTAACAATTGCACACAAACACCATTGCCCATTATTTAGAGTCATTTCAAACATGTTACTGTTGGGAATACGTGGAACAATCACTCTTCCTTGGTCTCTCAGCATCTCCCTGTATGTTACCTGCCTTATCCTTTGGCAGCCCAGCTGAGGTTTCACCATGAAAAAAGTAGGTGAGTTTGATTTGCCAACTCCTTTATTGTTAGCCCTCTTTACTCCTTTGTGCCAGATCACTTGCATGCATCTCTTCAAAAAGAATTGCGTGGCTCTTCCCAAGCACACTTAATATCTCTTAGTAAAAATGTTTATATGAATATGGAGCGAAGCAACTTGCCCAGTATTCCCTGAAAGAAATATTTAAAAAGGATAGCAACTATGTCCTGTCAAAGCACATTTCTAATAGGCATTGCATATGGAAACTCCCAGCATAACAAGCAAAGAGAGTGGGGAGGGAGGGGAGTATGTGCAGGTTCTGAGAGCTGGGAGGTGAGGCCGGAGTCTTACTTAAAACAGTCCCCTGATGCTGCCATGCTGTCTGCTTGCCCTGACTCTCACTTTTAAAGCAGAAGCAACAGCATGGTGTCTATGAACTGGCTGCTGTTGAAGAGCAATGCTTTGGGGCTGCTCTTGCTGCCAAGGCACAGGCTCCACAAGGGTGGGTGGTGCTTTTAGTGCTCTTCCTGTCTTGGTGCCCAGGGCTGGTGCTACTCTTAGCTGCCTCTCATCATGCCACGGCTCCCTCTTATCCTAAAATGAACACCATTGGTATCTAGGATAATTTTACTAATACCATACAAGGTATGAAAAATTCCTAATGAACAGTTCTTTTACCATAGAACGTACTTCATGGCACTTCTTTGGCTCCATGCTAATCTTTCTTCCGCCCATCTTCAAGCCCTGTAGAACTACTAAAGATTTCAGCAAAGTTAGTGGTGTAGTTCTGTGTGATGGTTCTACAACTGTTTTCTAGATATTGCAAAGCTGATGTTCTTAGTAGTTGTGTGCAATAAAGTCATAGACCCAGTTATCAATTACTAGCATAAGGAAATGCTATACCCTACTGCAGAAACCATTAGCAGTCCTAGAAAGGGGGATTATTCATATGCTTCTAGTGGCTTCTCCTCTTCTCTACACTCGTATCTCACCTATTGCTAGAGATTGTCCAAGTTTCTTATACCACATAGTGACTGACTTTGATTTCTCTATCATGGGTGAGAACACAGCCTCCAGAAATTACAAAACAAAAGTAGAGTATAAATTTAACCCATGTAGCTAAAACCTGGATCCCACGGGGCTGCCCAACTACCCTCTCTGATGGTAGGACTGTGAAATAGTACCACGCATGGCTAGCTGTTAAGCATATTTTCCAACCATATTTGGTAGCCATTCACCCATTTTTGTCTCCCTGCATAGCAAAATAAGCAGTTTACTTATGAGGAATAAAGTCCACCTGATGTAAATTTTATACTTAAAGGTAATTACTGAATGTGAAGTAATAGCAGTTTACTAGTGAAACAAAGCTGTGGTAGCTTTTCCTGAGTCTATTTTAAAATTGCTATCACAGTGGTAAAAATTAGCCAACCCAGAGGGATTTAAAATGTGCTATTAGTCTTTCAAAAATATTTAATCTACTTTTATAAGTAGAATTGCTGTTATCAAGAAAAATCACACTTTTTTCATATTTATTTTATTATTTGTACAGGACAGCAGGGATTTGAAAAATTATGTGTATAGCTTTTTTTGTTAAATGTGTTGTACAAGAATGAAAATATCCCTTAATTTGTCTCTCAGAATGTATTTCTCAATTGCAGTGTTACATTGTGCCATTAGTAACACCTCATACCATGATAATGAAATATTGGACTTCCAAAAAGAAGCTGGTGAACTAAAAGAGTGAATGTTTAAGTCTTGCAGAAATCTGAAAGCTGGAAAGTATAACAGTTCTATATACTGGGGCTTTAAAAAGTCCCCCAAGATAACATTTATGTCAGTAAAAAAGAAGTAGTATGTAATTATGATGTGATGAAGTACGCATACACACTGGACTTTTTCCCCACTTCTTCATTGTATTGTCTATCACAAACATTCATTTCAGCCTTATTCCACTTGGTCGATTGTAGGGTTTTTTCCCCCTCAAGTGTAAAATTTTTCAACAGCAGCAGAGTGTTTCTTACATGGAGGAGGACAAAAGAAAGGAAAAGGTACTTGATTTCTAATGGTCTGATCTTTAAATTGCACAGAAGCAGTAGGAAAAAATTGTAGGACGGTTTCAGTGGTTGGCCAGAGAAGCGATCTATGTTTTCATACTCTCTAATGTAAAATTTTGTTCAGTTGGCCAAGAAGTTTGTTAGTTGATTGTATATTGCAAACCTATTAAAAAATAAAATGTTAAACTCACAGATGGTAATTTTGAGGATGACCTGTGTGCATGCAAACATTGCTTTTGGTCATGTGATGAAGGTCCGTGTCGTCAGCTCACCTTTAAAATTTAGTCTTAGAGCTTAGATCTCAGTCAGAGACCTGCTAGGGAGTAAGTAAAAATAAATCATGTTCTTTTCACACGGGGCAAAGCTATAATTTGTCAAGTGCACTGTAATTATTTATAGTTAATTATCTCAGTGGTGCATTTTGAGGAGCAAAGGTAGACCATTTTACATTCACAATTGTAGATAAAAATAAGGCTAATCCTTCGGATGATACTAATTTCCAAGTTGAGATGTTGACAAGTGCTAACCTGCTGCCCTTCATATTATTAAAAATGGCAGCAGAAGTGGACTCTGATAGTTAGATTGTGTAAAGTTCTGTGCTTCCAGGTCTTAACCCCCCACCCCCCAAGAGGTGATCCCCAAACTTCTGAATTGATTTGAATGCTCTTTACCTCAGTGTTCAAAAAATCTACCTCAGTGTTCTGAAAAGCTGTTTTCTTAGTAGTAACATAGGTTCTTGTTTATCTATTTTAAATTTCCCCTAGATTTTGATCTTGTATCATACATTGGCTTGTGGAGTGGTTAGTTGTAGGTAGTGTTTATTAATAAAGCATTCTATAATGCAAAGAGGCTAGCAGAGCACTGCTGTGAGTGTAACATCAGTGGATTTGTACCTTCTTACATCGATTCATACAAAACTGATGGTTTGCAAGGCCATAGGAATGTCTGGGCAATCTTATTACGCACAGGCTGTGCAGAAGATGTGAATTTTGGTCCCTTTAACCAGGTGTCTTTTGACTACTGGTGCCAGATATTTTGAAGGAGGCAGACTTTAATCTTGCAGTTGTTATTTTTAACAGAAGCCATAGAATTTCTCTTCCTTACTCCATGAGAAAAGCAGGTTAAATCTTTTTTTTTTTGAGTCCTGAGAAGTGCCATTTCAGAAATGGGTACAACATATATGGAGAATACATGGACTGGATTTAATTACTTCTTTAAAAAATGCCTCCCTTTATTCAGATAGATTGCTTGCTTGTTTATAATTTGGTTTTCATGTCAGGGGAGAATATCATAAATGAAAACAGCCATTGCATTGTCTTGATTTGTGAATATTCTATGGATACATCTGTGTATGACTGAGTGCAAGATGCTCAACTTGTTATGAAGGAGGTAGTTTTCATAGGGGACGCATAGTTTGTGATTTCTTAAATTCCTTTGCTGATGTATTTTTGGAAGAAATCCATGTCACCTCATGAAAAGCCTTTTCATTTGAAGATCTAGAGGGAAAGTGTTTTAAGAAAGTGGAACTGCCCATAAAAAAAACTAACAAAATGTTTGTGGCAAAGTGTTCGCAAAATATAACACCTAGCAAAAAAAGTTTAATTTTTTTTCAAAATTTGTGGGAATTAGCACTGAAAAGACTAGATTAGTTTAGCAGAAGAGACAAATCTGGAGTCATTATATCAGGAATAAAGAACTGGGGTAAAAGTGAAATAGTTAAATGCCAGGTTACATGATAAAGAATGTAAATAGCACGCAGAAAAGGCACGAAGGAATCTTAGCTTAAAAGGACTATTAACGGATCAAAGGGTAATCCCCCCACCCTGGTTCTCCAATCAAGTGGTGACTATGCAGGCAGTCGGAAAGAATCATCAGAACAAAAAGGTAAGAATAGTATACACTGTATTTCTTTTCCTTTTCTTTTTCCTTTATTCATTGCTTTACACACTCCACTTAATAAATAAAATGAATGAACAGCCAAATAGTATGGAAAAATTGAGGAAGATGGGCTTGAAAACTGGGCAAGCTTGTTTGCTTTCAGTTGATGTAATTTTTTAGGAAATTCCATATGGATGGAGCTCCAATTTTAAGTACTGCTTAGTCATGCATACTCCACCTTTTCTATTTGGGGTGAAGGTTTTTTTGGTTTTTTTGTTTGTTTTTTATCTTGTTTCCCAGGGTGAACTTTCCCCAGTTGTGGTCATGTCAGTGGTTGTGTATTTTGAAAAATATTTTAAAAAATCTAGTGATCAAAATGCTGAGGTCATCCTGAGAATTCACTTAACAAGATTAAGACTAATGTATCAGTATTTTTCCCCTATACTTCTTGTAACACTGTGATGAAAGGTCTAATTTACATTGCATCATTTTTGCTATCATTGTTGGTTTTATTTGAAATGCTGTATTTTACTTCAGTCCTGTATATATTGCAAGAGGCTGGCAAGAAAACAGTTGTAGTTCAGCAGGAAGAAAACAAACAATCCCCACCTCCCAAACTGTGGCACCAGTGTCCCAGCAGCCAGTCTGTGGGGGAGTTGGCCATTGCCACATGGCCAGAAGGAGCCCAGCCACTATGTCCAGCACCTAGAGGCTCCAGGCATAAAAGGAGCCCAAGAGCTGGACCACAGTGGGAAGCACTGGCAGCAAAACTGGAGGCTCTCCCCGCTGCTGACAGGAAGCCAGGACATCCCTGCTGAAGGGGTTTGTCCAGTGAAACAACAGCACCAGCTCATCCTGCCACCAGAGCACCCATAGAGAGCCTAAGAATGTGCTCTCATACTGCCTGGGAGCCGGAGACTCTCCTCAGGGCAGAATTCACCCCAGCAGCTGCAAGGCCTAAGGACTGCATCACCACCCAGGTAGCTGGGGGGAGATAGCCCAGGCAGCACTGAAGGAGCAGCAACTGATAAGCCCAGAAACTAAGGTCAGACCCTGAAGTCATTGACCAGTGGCAACACCTGCAGAAGTGCTCAGGGAAGCTGGGGTCAGAAGAGGGCAGCCTGGTGGGCATCTCCAGAACCTACAGAGGGGAAGACCCCATTTGGGATCCCAGTAACCCATCTGCCCCACCTGGCAGCTGAGAACACAGCTTCCCAGTTGGAAGGTATCCCAGGCATGAATGTCACATAGACATGAAGGAACACTCTGCAGGACACTACGATATGTGGCCAGGCACTAACTTGCCCAAGGCACAAGTTCAACCTGGGGGTACCCCCAATGTGGGACCATGTGGAAACTGGGAGAACCGCACCTCCAGAAGCCCCAAGTGATGAGATGGAGCACTGGGTGCAGTGGGGAACATTGTTCTGCCAATGCATCATTTGAACTGTTGTTTTTGTTGAAATACTGTTTGTTTACTATTTTGGTTAATTAACAAAGCCACAGCCATACCCGTGAGGATAACCTTGAAGCTGGGCATCATCACAGAAGTGAATGGCACCCTCTTAACACCCAAACACCACTGCGGCTGATCCTTACCACATGAGTGGAAAGGGGTGTAGGGGTGGAGGAGCCCCACAGAAGAAGCACCAGCAGAGCTGCCCAGGATCCAAGGAAGACCACTGAACAAATCCTCCTGGTAAAACTGTGTATAACAACAAGTCATGGCAAGGGAGTAGACCCTGGTATGGCAAAGTTCACACAAGTAGGACATGCTATTGGCAGTGCAGTGACCATCTGCCTGCCACATAAACAAATGACCATTTAAAAAAAAAAGATCACGCATGAATAAAACCTAAGGTCAACAGTAAGTACTGGGCAGAGGTTACATGTAAAAGAGCACAAAGGAATCTCAGTAAAATAAAAAAAAATAAGAAGAAACAATTTTTTCACTTTACTAGAATCAAAATGACAAGTGTTCAATAATGTCTGCCCGCAAAACATAGGTTAGATCCACATTAGGAGCTTGGGTCCAAGTGTGGGCTGCTGAAATCCCAGCCCCATACCCCTAAGTGTTTGAGTTGTGTCACTAAAGTTCTATTGATACCTGGATTCCTGGCCAGGCTTGTACCCAGCAAGGCTGTCTGCGCATAGCTGTGACCCTGTGGCTGTTTGCAGACCAGACAGACTGGCCTCCAGCAAATCAAAACTCAGATAGGGTTCTCCCTACTGGCAGGGGAGAGGGTGCATGGGGAAGAGGACCAGGAACAATAAGTTATCCGGGCTCTGGCAGGACAGATCTTGGTAGGGGCACAGGTGCTGCTTGCATCATGCCATGCTGTCTTCCTGTCCACTGCTTTGGGCTGCACCATATGGGTGTGGCTGAAGCAGCTGGCATGGCCCATGACTGACCCTGAAATGGCCTCCTTCCTGACCCCAGCCCAGCTCTTGTCCAACACCAAGTCCACAGCATACAGCCATGTCAGGCAGAAGCCATGGCAGCTGCATCCATGTAACCCAAGGCAGCACATGGGAACACAGCATGGCACTAGCCTAGCCCAGCCTTCTTCTGGGGACTCATGGTGGGGAAAGGGGTGCCAGGAGAAGTGGGGAACAAAATTTAGATTCCTCTTTGTCCACTCTCCTCTCTGCCATTAGATCAGGGGTGGGCAGTTATTTGGGCTGGAAGGCCACTCAGGGAGTTTTGATGAGCTGTTGCAAGGGGCCGGGGCATAGGGGAGGGTGCTGATTCAGCCCACAACAGCTCACCAAAACTCCCTAAGTAGCCCTCCAGCCCCAATAATTGCCTACCCATTGGGCTAAAGCCACTGGGTTTTATTAAAAAAAACAAACAGTTGGAGATGGAGACTATGGGTCCTGTCTTACCTCAGAGCTGCATATTAAAGTGTTTGCTGAGGATGAGACACACCTAGGTTCATTTCCTCAACCTGAAGGGATTCAACTCCAAGAGAGTACTCTAATCACCGTGCTGATCCATTCTGAGGTGAGGGTAGGAAGCACTCTGCCTCATGCAGAAATTGTACCACTGGACAATGTTCAAGACTTTTTTTGGGCCAGAGAGGGAGCTAAAATGAGTACGACTCATACCCATGGTCAAGGCACTTACCAGCATGTGGAGAAAGGGCATCTGGGACAGATTTTTTTTTTGGGGGGGAGGGGGAGGTGTTAATGTTATGTGGTCATCCTATAAAATGCCTAAGTAGCCCTTGGAGTGGAGAAGTCAGTATTTCTCTTCCCTCCCCCTGCACCTTATTTTTCCCTGCAAAGTGACAACATCAGCAAGAAGAGTGGAAACTGACAGTATCTCTTAGCTGAGATGTGAGTTTGATACCCTCTGGCATTAAACTTAAGGGTGCCTACAGATGTTCAGGGCCCTGCTCTAACTCATGGCGCTTTACACAAAGTGCCATGAGTTAGAGGCCTCCCCTTCTTCCCCCCAAACACAACAGAACAGTCTCCTGTTGGGTTGGGGGGAGCTGGATCCTGCCTGCATCTGCCCTTGTTGCTGAACTCCAAAGAAGGCTGCTAAACTGCCCCTCTCCTCAGCACCTTCCCCTCCCC
>NW_017728997.1:30058940-30069801 GCF_001723915.1 Gavialis gangeticus | reverse complement strand
CCCCCCCCCCCCCCCCCCACTCCAAGGCTGTCAGCAGGGCAGGGAGGAGTGGGGGAATGGCAGCATGGAGCTTCCAGCTGCTTTGAATGGCCAGAGCTGAGGTGGGGAGCAGACTTCCCAGTTACATGCCTGGGGCATTGGGGGGGAAGTCAGGCTGGGCCCTCAAGGTAAGGGGGCTCTGTTCTACCTTCCCCCCCCACCCAAGTCTGGCTATTTGAAGAAGCCAGCAGCTTCATGCCACCATTCCCCCTCCCTGCCCTTCTGCTGCTGACAGCCTGGTAGGTGAGGCTAGGCTGGTGCTTACCAGTGTGAGCAGCAGCTTACCCTGCCCCCATGTGAAATTAACCCTGGAGGGAATGGAAGTTCCCTAAGGTGCTAATCTAATATCTCATTTGACCAGGGTTAATTTTTTGCACAACTGGCCATTTTAAAAGCACTCTGCAGCCATGCATGTGTGTTAAGTCATGACTATAGAGCACTTTCAGAGGCATGATAGTGCAAAAAAATCTAACTTGTGTAAGCACCCTAAGTCTTCCGCATCTTTGAATACACCAATCCCTGAGCTACTACAAAAAGCTGATAGCACCACAACTACCTGATACTCTACTCTGATGGCTCACTTTTATGTGGCTTCCTGCTCAATGTCCTGGCTATTGTGACCCATTTTGAGGCATCTCATTTGTCAGAAGTGTTTTATAGGGGATTTATTTCCCTTTCTTTAGGCTTCTGGATTTGACTCCAGGAAGTTAGGTGTAGTAGCACAACTCCTATGTCCTGTTGTGAATGTACTCCATGGGGTCCCAACCCGAAGGGACTGTAGTTTGAGAAGACATGCCACAGTTGGAAAGGGTTGGAAAGGGTAAAATACACACAATATTTTTTTTTTAAGTAACATAAATATGTTTCAATATGGCCTTCCATGAGGATCTTATAACCCCCCCCAAAAAAACAAAACAAAAAACAAAACAACCCCCCCCCAAACAAACAAACCTGGGGGATTGTGGCTAAGGAGTTGAACCTAGGGCGTGTTAGTGGATGGGTTGGTATTGTCTTGGTGGGAGGTGACCAATGATCTCTTTCAGGGTTCAGTTCTTGGCCCCATGCTGTTCAACATCTTTATCAATTATTTAGATGAGGATGTAGAAAGAACACTGGCCAAATTTGTGGATAATACTAAGTTATGGGGGAAATCGGTCATGCTAGGGGATAGGATGTGGATCCAAGTGGACTTGCACAAGCTGGAACGGTGGGCAGAGATGAGCAGGATACAGTTCAATAAGGGTAAGTGCAGAGTGCTTCATCTGTGGAGAAGTAACCAGTGACATGAATACAGGTTAGGAGGAGATGTCCTGCGAGCCCAATGGTTGAAAGGGACCTCAGGGTTATGGTTGATCACAAGATGAATGTGAGCTGCCAGTGCAAAGCTATAGTGAACAAAGCTAATAGCATACTGGGTTACATTAGCCAACACGTCATGAGCAGGGCTAAGGAAATGATACTTCCTCTCTACTTGGTGTTGGTGAGACCCCAGCTGGAGTACTGTGTCCAGTTCTGGGAGTCACACATCCAAAAAGATGTGGAGAATCTTGAAAGGGTCTAGAAAAGGGCCACAAGAATGATTAAGGGCCTGGAGGACAAACCTTATGAGGAAAGACTAAGGGATTTGGGACTGTTCAGCCTGGGGAAGACAAGACTGAGGAGAGACTTGGTGGCTGACTATAAGTATGTAAGGGGTGAGTATCAAGGGTTTGAGAGAGAAACTGTTCACTAAGGCACCCCAAAGGAGGACAAGGAGCAATGGCCATAAACTGTTAGAGGATGGTTTCACATTAGATGAAAGGAAAAACTTCTTTATGGTAAGGGTGACCAGAATCTGGAACAGACTTGCCAAGAAGGTGGTGCAGTCCCCAAACTTGTAAGTCTTTAAGAGGAGACCGGACAGACACCTTGCTGGGATCATTTGATCTAAGCAGTATTCCTGCCCAGAGCAAGGGGGTTGTAGTGAGTGATCTTTCCAGGACCCTTCCAGTGCTTAACTTTTATGATTTCAATTATTTTTATAAAGATAAATTTATATAGAGAGGTAGACAGGCAACATCCACAGGCCAGGTAATTTTGTATTTATTTAATTTGATGTCAGTCAGTAGACTACTTTCTTGCAAGTATTAAAGCAGAAACAGGTTTTGATGAAGTCATTTTCTGGATAAATTCAGGTATGGTGTGCCAAACATTGAAAGCAAAATGCTCAGGCAGTTACAATACAGTCTTGACTCTGTATCTTTTTAGTCTGCTTCAAATCGCTGGCAAAGTAGGGGGGGAAGATCTTGACAACTTTATATCTAGTCTGTTTTGCTGATTGCACTGGTACCAGGTACTTGGAAGTTTTGCCAGAAATTAATATTTCTTCAGCAGAAGACTTAAGAAATGTGCAGTTTTTAGGAGTAATATTTTTCTCTTGCTACTGTCACTTCAGTTTCAGTAATTAAGTGTGAACATTATTGTTGTGTAAATCTGGTCCCCTACCCTCCCTGCCACCTTGGATAGTCTTTTTAATACCTGGAAGGTTTTGGTTATTTTCTTAGGTTAGTCTTATTTTAGAATTCCCATGTGAATCAACTTGATAATCAAGTCTAGAAGCTACTATGTATTCGACACCAATTTAAGTACTAGTTTTCTTTTCTTGAAGGTTTACTAGCCTGTTCCTCAGAGACAGATGCATTTGATTCACCACCTACAGGCATATAATCATTATTAGTATTACTGTTTGCCATTTTACAATTTAATTAACGCAAAGTCACCAAGCTCTTTTTTTTAAAACTAGCCTAAGGCTTCAACTAAGAAACAACATACTATATATGTTCTACAAATGATACCTGCTAATGCTGAGACTACATTTGCCTGCAGTTTTCTTTTATATGATGGTGTTGCATGCAATGTTGTCTCCATCCAGAGAGGCCATCTAACTGGATGCTTCTGCATCTATTAGTAGATGTGTAAAGAGGGAAAGACAGGGTAGTTTTGCATTTTATAGATTAAATCAGATATGCTATATATAATATAGCATAAGCTTTTGTAGGCTTGAGATCACTTCATCAGATATGCTTTCTGCTACAGACAGGAAGGTCATCAGGGCTAAGTAAAGACAGTCAAAAAGCTTGAGGAGGAATTGATTTAATCTTCTCAGTTATTTCTAAGCTGCATAGATGGAACCCATAATGAGTTGAACTCGTATTCAGTTTTCATTTGGGAAAGGCAGACAGATGCCTGCCATAGCCAAGGCCATCCTGGAGGGGTGGGGGGCGATGGAGCATGCCTCCCAGTGTGAGTTGTGGCTTCCCCCAGCTACCAGGGATTGCTGAGCCCTGCTCATGGGAGGCATGGAGGAACTCAAACACATTTACACATGCATGCGCATTGACCCACTCATCCCTCCCCTAGTCCTGCCATTCCAGCCCCTTGCACTGCACTGTGGGGAGAAGAGCAGAGGCTGAGTGCAGCGAAGAGACCCCAGCTGGAGGGGTGAAAAATTAAAAATTAACAAGAAAGGAGAAGCCTAGCATGGCCTGACTGCCCAGTGAGAGAACAGCAGCAGCATCTCATAGAAACTTTGCATAGAGAAGTAAGTCTGGAAGGGACCTCAAAATGCCTTCTAGTTTGCCCTGGGTTTGAATCTGCAACTTTGTTATGGGGCATGTGTGCATGACACTTTAAAGCTGGTTAAATGTTTTTGCACCACTTTAATGGTGTTGGTGTTTGCACATGTTGGTGGCGTATTGTGCATTAATTTCATGCGGTGTAGCATATTTGGTGGCGTAATGCATCTTAAATGACTTTGGGGCACAGCAAACTAAAACACCTCTGAGGAGTTTTAGTTTGCTGTTCTACAGCTGTGAAGCAAAGCACTGGGCTCTGTGCGACTCAGGGGCTGTGCTGGCAGCCCGTGCAACCAGCCTGGCAGCAGCCCAGGAAGGAAGGCTCCACCCAAAAAAAAAAAAAAAAAGAAGTGGTGAGTCTGATCCTCCCCCTCCTGAGCCTGTTTGCCTGCATGAGCTGTGCGGGGACCTGATCCTTCCCCCTGCAGGTTTGGTGCCTCCCAGGACCACTTGAACCAGATGCCTGTGGGCAGGTGCTGCCTGGTGAGGCCTCACCGCTACCATGGAGGGAAGCACCAGCCTCCCCCCTCCTCTCCCCACAGCCCAGGGACCTCTCCGCCCACTGGCAGCTCACCCTCCCCTCCCAACCACCAGAGAGGCAGGTAAGACACGGGTGTACATGACATGCAGGTTTACTTCGCTCTAAATTGAAATGGTGTTTTTAAAAACCCACCATTTTAATTTAGGGTGAAGTAAACCACTCTTTCATCTACACAAACCCTTTAGCACCACACTCTAACCAACTGAGCTAAACACCTATCTCCATTGGCCAGTGTCTTTCACAGTCCAAAGAGCTTTAGAGAGAAGTAAAAGAAAAAAAAATCAAGGAGTTTTGAAAACATATTTTTTTTTCTCCCTTGCACACTCTTCTCTCGGTCTCTCTCTCATACGCATACACACATTACAGCCTCCTGTCTGCCCTCCACTCCCAAGGGGAGCCCTGCTCCACATCGCTCGCGCGCGCTCTCTCTCTCTCTCTCTCTCACTTGCACACTCTGACATGCATTTACTTACTCGCCCTCCCCCACATGCTTTCTCCTTCTCCTGCTGCTGCCACTGCTCCACAAAGCCTGCACTAAGCCTTAACTGGAGATGGACTCCAGGGCTGTCCCTTCCACCCAGGGATCCAAGACAGAAGGGGTGAGGCTGCTGCTACACCCTTCCTAAACTGCTGCTCCCCACCTGACTGGCCCCAAAACAGAAGCATCTCATTTCCCTGGGGCAGTGAGAGAAGTGATGGGGAATCACCTGAGCAGGAGGGAAGGGGGAGCAAGGAGCCTCCCCAATCCCTCAGCCACACACCAGTTAGTGCTCTCCATTGCCTGCCCTTTCCACCTGGCAGAGCCTGATTCCAGCAGCTATGGAGGGAGCCCAGAGCCTCACTCTCCCCATAGAGCAGTGACTATTACCCCCTTCCCAGGAACCCCACTATGCACCACCCCTCCCCCCAAGCCCTGAAACTTGCTGAATGCTAGCAGCAGTGGCACAAGGGCAGCCACTGCTAATTCACTCTGCCTGCCCTTCTGCCAAGTGCCTGGCATTGGCTGGAGCTCCAAGGGGTCCAATCCTTCTTTCTGCAGATCACCACCCCTGCCTATGGACATTGTATTAAGAGAGATAGCTACAGAGCTGTAGACATTCCCTTCCCTCCCCATTCCTGCAGCTGACTGCTCAGAGCAGCTGAGCACAGTCAAGGCTAGTGAGCTGCCCTGGGTGGGGGAGGTTATCAGAGCTGCCTGGCCCCGGTCCTGACACTTATTTAAAAAAATAAATAAATAAATAAAAATAAAAGCCCTGCACTCACCTGCTCCAGCAGTGGTGATCAGGGCTTCTGGGGTCTTGTGGCAGAGCCCTCCCTCCCCCATCTCCCATGCAGTGCAGGGCAGTGGGGATTGCTTCTCTGCCTGGCACCCATGCAATTACTGTCACATTATGTGGGTGCAGTGTGGTTCAGCAGGGCTCAGTGGGACTCTGTGCACTGTCCAGGAGATGGGGCCACTTGGGCTGAGCGCTGCCAGGGTCCAGGTGACTGCTGGAGCTGCCCAAGCTCTGAGAAAGCATGCGGCGCCCTGCCAAGCCGTGCTGCACCTGCATGATGTGAAAGTTGCTGCATGGGTGCCAGGGGGTGATCTCCGCTGCCTTGTGTTGCACGGGGGTGGGGGCAGCTCTGCCATGAGCCCCCAGAGGCCCCAGTTGCCACTCCTGCAGCTGGTGCGTGCAGGACTTTAAAAAAAAAAACAAAAAAACAAAAAACCCCCCTGCATGCCCAGCTGCAGCAGCAGTAATCGGGGCCTCTGGCAGCTTGCCACTGCCACACCCCTGCTGCTGGCACTGCCGCCACTGCCTATTTGATTCAGAGGAGATTCAGCCTGATTTGGTGGCCAAATCTCTTGTATCTGAATTGGCCGAAATAAATCAAGACAGTGATTCAAATCACTGTCCCTCTGAATCAGATGAATCTGAAACCAAATTGAATACTTGCCACTTCATACAGGCCTAATGGCAGTGCGTTCTCTTCCCCTCCCTCCACCC
The DNA here is from genome assembly GCF_001723915.1 of Gavialis gangeticus. Taxonomy (NCBI): domain Eukaryota; kingdom Metazoa; phylum Chordata; order Crocodylia; family Gavialidae; genus Gavialis; species Gavialis gangeticus. The sequence continues at coordinate 30,063,616 of NW_017728997.1, read as the reverse complement.
CTCCCTGCCCCATCTCCCCCCAGCATTCATAAGTGACCAGAGTGTGGAGGAGGACAGATATGAAGAAATGTCCTTTAATCACCCTCCTCGTAAGCACCGTCTGCACTTGTACAGGAGATGAAGGTAAGACCTGTCATTCTACCTGTTTCACTAGGAAAACAAGTGGGTAGACAAATATCTGCTCCAATTTTTCTGTTCCACGTAATTCCATTTACAGCTATGGGAAGTACAAGCAGTATTGAAGTTTGGAAAATTTGGTTTAATGTGTATGTACCATTCAACCCTTGTAGGCATGTTGGTCTACTCTCTTAACAGCTGTGCAAAAGAGATATAAAACACCCTAAACTGTCTGAATGGGGAGATGCTTTTTAGCTATTTTGCATATTTATAAATGCTGATACAAGGTACAAGGCAGCACAGAAATGGGCCCTCTCTATTACTGAGCCCAATGCTGCTGTTCCTACTCCTGCATCTTTGCAAGACCAGTAGACCTTTGCAAAAAGCAGTCTCTGTTTGTGGTGGTAGGAAAGGAAAATGTTTTGTTTTGTATTTTCCCTTCTGTCTGTCACACCTATGGAGTGTGGCTCAGGGAACCAGCAACATATTTTTCACTATTAAGATTAAAAACACAGTAGCCTAACCAAGGTATCTCTTGCTTCTCTCAATATTAAATTACTAAACTTCAATCATTCTGACATTTTGATTGATCTTTCTTAAATGCTGAGCTGTGTATTCAGCTCTCCAAATCCTTGAACCCATGTCTTTTGCCTGTCAGTTAGCCACAACAGCCTGTGTTAGAACATTAATAAGTACCACACTATATTCCCTTATTGCTCTTCTTTTTTTTCTCTCTCTTGCTTTTTTGTTAGTTGCTGTCATGCCACCTGAGGTACAGATGGTTGAAATATTACAACTTGTGTTTGATCTATTCAGGGAAAAAATACCTGGTGTCTATGTCTTCTGCTAATGGACATCTGGGTTCACAACACCTGTTGGCCCTTGATTGCTGTGGCTTAGCCTTGCCCTGCTGTCTACTCGTGTCTTTTGTTCCTATCACGTTTCTTTTCTTCCTACAATGTATTGCACCTTGGTGATTTACTCCTCTCCTTTTTCCTGTCCTGAGTTCATATCCTGAGTGCATATCCTACCAAATGTTTTTTATCACAGTATTTTGGACCAATAAACACCTTTACAGTTCACCATGTTAATATACAAAGGGCTAGTCTTGTGGTGATATCTTAGAATGTCTCCAGGCTCAGTTTCAACATGCATTCCTTCATCAAATGGTGTAATCTCTTGGTGTCTCAGTTTCCTCACATTTTGCACATATTGTATGTAAAGTTATTTTATATTTTCACAAAAACACCTCTACCTTCCACAGGTAAAGCAGGGGGATGGTAGCTATTAATGTTCCACTCCTGCGCAAGTTGCGAATGCAACTGAGAGATCTAAGGAAGAGGACCATGCCCCCTGCTACAGAGGAAGGCAAAAACTCCAACAGTTTGTACCAGGCTGACCAATGAAGTAAAATTCCCTCCTGATCCCAAATGTGGTAGTTGGTCTGACTCTGAGTGAAGGGGAAAGACTCTCTAACCAGGAACATCCCAGTTTTAGTCCCAGTCAGAGCATTGGTACACTCTGGTCAAAATCTCTAACTTTGTATTGAGTATGAGCAACATGGGTTGGTTGTAACCTGCTGTTATAAAATCAGCAACTTCATGACTTATCTTTGAGAGGAAAACAGTAGGAATTATTGTATCCTTCACTGGAACATATTAAATGTTTTAGGTGCTAATACAACACATATTTGGGGTGAGCAGCTATCAGTAAGACAGCTTGACAGTTGTGTTTTTATTTCAAGATGGTCAAGTATATTCAGCTTCTAACAGAGAAGCAACCAAGGGAAATGTTAAATCAAAATAAACATAAAAATATATTTAATGACTTCATTTTTGATCTCTTACTGAATGTATTCAAATTCCATGTGTTGTAATACAACAATTTGTATCCAGGTTTCCTTCTCTTTATGCGGGGTCTGTATGCGCAAATTCGCTCTTATGCGATGACCCTTTTTATACCAAAAATGCATTATATGCAAGGTAAATTCACTCTGTAATTAGTGTGGTGGAAGTTACAGTCAGCTGCTTTGTGTGGTGCATTGTGGGAGTGATGCGCACCAAAATATAGTCTCCTGTGTGGATCTGTGCTCCTTGCTCACTGCGACATGTTTCTGTAGTTGCCATCCCCATTATGATAACATTCAACCCTACCCTGTGCTTATGCATGCTGTCTGCTGTTGGTGAATACCAAAACTGTTTTTTAAAAGTGGTAGAAATGGGTCTGGGGTCAGTACAATCGAGGTCTTGAAACATATCCCTATTTGTTACATTGTGAAGTGGGTTCCCTTTATGCAAATTCAAGTTATGTGTTGTTTTCCAGGAACGCATGAATGGCATAAAGTGAGGTAAACCTGTATTCTTTTTATGGAATGTGCATAGATTTTTCTCATTCCTCTCCTCCCCAAAACCAATGCTCTGGAGATTCAAGGTTTCTGCTCGAGTGCCATATCAGTGCTTCTAACACATCAGGTTTTGTGACACAGCACTGAAACAGATACTTAAATGTGAAAGGGAGCAATACTATGACAGGGGATTAAATGATTATTCATATTACATAAACTGAACCAAGAAATGATCAGATGTCAAGATTTTCTGAATAAGAATAATGTGAATTAAAGTTTCTCTTCATACCAAGCACAAAAAAGATTTTTCTTTAATATGTTCTTTTCAGATTTGGGTAATATTTATAAGCAGAAAATAGAGCCAACTGTACATTTTGGTTTCTTAATATCTTTGAAAAAAGGGTGTATTCAGTCTATAGAAGCAATGAGTGTGTTCTCAAACTTTGAGTTTCATTGTGTCTTGATTTTTAAGGAAATTAAATGCATGGGGAGATCAAACTAAAACAAATGAGAACTTTTGGCTGGCTTCTGATTATTTGAAAGTGAAACTATAAATCTCTTCCCAAAATGCATGGGGAGATTAAATTTTGTCCATGTACTTGGAAGGTCCATAAATCATTCACCTAACCTCAGCTGTCTTTCAGATGTTACTAGTAATCTGAAAACTGGTAGATTTGTGTGAAGCTCTTTCTGAATGGGTTGGCAAACCCTAATTGTGAAAGTCATTTTACAATGTTTAAACTTTGTTTAACCCAAGGTATGGTTTGGACCAATGGTATTCCACAAATCAGCCCCTACCCCACCTGAGTGCCATTCTTATCCTCTTCCCCTGCTCGATCTGCTGCTCTGCTCTGCTTCCTGCCCTCATTTTTGTGGAGAACAGCTACACTACAGACACAGAGAAAAGAGTCTTTTGGGCTGTTGTATATGTCACAAAATTGGCTTTTAAAGTGTCTTAAGTGCCTTTTTGCACCACTTTAATGGCATTGCTGTTTGAATGTTTGGCAGCTTATTCCACTTTAATGACATTGCTATTTGCACACTTGGTGGTGTATTCCGCTTTAAATGACTTTGGTAAGTAGCAAGATAAAACACCACTGAGGCGTTTTAGTTTGCTACCTAACAAACTGCAACAGTGCACAGGATGCTGACATGCTCAGGGCTTGGCGGGCCCCGTGCAGCTCAGGATCAGTGGCAGCCCATGCAGGCAGGATCTACTGAAGAAGAAAAACAGAGGCAAGCCTAATCTTTTTTTTTTTTTTTCTCCTGGGAGCCTGCCTGAGCTGTGAGCCTCCATGGCTGTGGCACCCCCCGGGACTGCCCGGGTCAGGTGCCAGCAGGTGGGTCTTGCTCAGCCTGCCAGCAGGTCGCCGCCCACCAAAGAGACGGGTAAAGACTGGGCCCCCACCCTGGTGTACATCAGGCAGTGGCTGATCCTTGTGGCTGCCACTGGCCCCAGCCCTATGGTACTGGCAGGGATCCGCATGCACAGCCACTACCCAGACTGCCGTGTGCCTGCTCCAGACTTGCCCATTCAGGCTGAGCAGCAGTAGCAGCGTCTGCTGCCAAGCAGAAACTGTTGCTCAGGTGAGGGGAAAAGCAGCTCTTCCCCCTTATGACCACTGGAAACAGCCTCCCCACCCCTGCTACATTTCTGGAGGCAGGAGGACTTGCCATGGCTGGGCGGTTCGGAGAACGTGTGGGGTGCACTGGGGCTGTGTGCTGTTGGCAGTGGCAGGGAGGGGCTGCAGGGTGCTTGGGCTTTAGGCTGTTGGGGGGTGAGGGCAAGTACTGACTGGCTTGGGGGGATGTGCGCAGGGGGGCTTCCATGCACACACCACCATACCCACAAACACTCCCCCACACACAATCCCATACCCCACAAACATTGCATGCAACCCCATACCCCCCCACATCCATATGTCTCTGGGGGGAGCCCCACTTACTGCTACATGCACACCCCCCATACCCACCCACCAAATCCACATACAACCACATATCCACACATACACACTCAGTCCCCCACAAACCCCATACCCACCCACACCCCTCTACACTTCCTCACAATATACAAGAGTAAGATTTAATTTTGAGCTATTATACAATCACCTCTATATACACAACACAAACAAACGCACACAATTCAAGAAATACTTTTAATTATTTAAAAAAAAATTATGTTATTGTGGATATTTGATTTTTTTTTTTTTTTTTT
>NW_017728997.1:30042248-30058896 GCF_001723915.1 Gavialis gangeticus | reverse complement strand
GTGCTGCAAGGTAGGAGTCTGGGGGTGGGACTTCCAGTCCCAATGTGGCGATCAGGGGGTGGGGTGCTTGTCAAGGGGTGGGGCCACCATTGCAGCCCTCAACAGCTCACCAAAACTCATTAAGTGTCCCTCCAGCCAAAAAATTTCTTGCCCCTGAACTAAATAATAGCAAAAAAAATGTCTGCCTTTGCAAGCTTTCAGGCCCAAGCACCCTTCCTCAGGTATAGGAGAATTCAAAGATTTTAGAAGTTCTCCCAGGTAGAAATGAAACTTCATTTTGTACAGGGGACATAAAAAACAGTAAGGAAACAGGGTATAACAGTTCATTTAAAAAAAGGTTGTTCTGTGAGTATGAGAAGCAGGCACAGACAATAGGCTGAAGCAGTCTTGTTACCTGATGGTGTTGAATTGTGCTTCTATCTTGGTCAGCTGTGAAGTTTTCATTTCAAAATGGCTAATTACGATATGTTTTATGTTTTGGGGATATTGTTTTTAGCCGTGTTGGTCTAAAAGCATAGGCAAACAAAACTCTTGGGGTAGAGGTGATATCTTTTATGTGTGTTTTTGTGTAATATAATGTAATGTAATATAATATCACAAGCTTTCACAGGCTCACAAAAACTTGTGCTATAATATATACTTTCACACTTAGGATAGATTTGCACCTTGTAGACTAACCAATCTTCTGCTTTGTATGTTAGTGCTTAACAAGTAGCTTTTACTATATGTAACAATAGGCTCATTCTTTGCTAGGTAAATGATGTGTCAGTAACTGCAGTTCATTTTTTTTTTTTACCTTGATATGAGTATTTTATTAAGTAATAGTAATGTATTTCACAGGATATTTTTCCCCTAACCATTATAATCTCTTTAATCTATACAAAAGAGGGCAACTTGAGAAGTGGGCTCTGAGTCTGCAAATTTTAAAACTTTGTATTGTAACTAGGGCAAATTGCTTACTTGCCTTCCTATATGGGCATGTTGGGAGAGTGCGCAAATGCGTTTCCCCAGGACAAATAGCAGTGGTACGTAGTTGTGCCACTGTTACTTGTCTCCGGGGGAATACCTCTGCATGTGTGCTCTGGTGCATGGCAAATTGCCTTGGGTGGGGTAGGAAAGGCTGGGGCTAGATCCAACAATCTGGGCATACAGAGCCTGGCCAGCAGCCATAGTGTGGCTCTGGCCAGCCAGGCTCCATTTTCAGGCACCACATGCTACAGCCACGTGTGCCACCCCGCTTTCTTTTTTCCATGTTTTTTTTTTTTAGATACCAGCCTTCCCCAGTATCTAATTTTGCCACCATGCTGCAAATATGCAGCACAGTGAACGGATCCACGTGTGCTGTGTGCATTTTGCGGCACCTCAGAAGGCTTTGAGGAGCAGCAAACCACACATTCCTGCTCATGTGGACATGGCCTATTAGGGAGAACAGCCCTGACTACTCAAAAGTTTTACCACTTAATCTTTGGGGAAAACATCCCTGAAATGTGCTTAATAGTGGAAAACATAAGCAACATAACACTACAGTAGCAAAATCTTATTTTCAGCGACTGAAAGGAGTCACCAGTGCACATGAAAATGGTGATTCAGCAATTTGGACAAAGGGCCAAATGTACAACGGTTTTCTGCAATAGGCATAGTACTGTTTTTAACCATGTAACACATGGAAGGAGAGCAAATGAAAATGAAGACTAAAGGACAATTTGGAAAGAAAGTGAGGGAAAAGAGAGTTCAAAAAATGTGACCAGGCAACAAAAGACCTAGAAGCACAGCAAATATTTATGGTGGTAGCAGAAAAAAACCGTAATATTTTTTTTTTTATATCTTTAAGTTAGATGCAGGTATTTTGTTTATATCTTTAAGTTAGATGCAGTAGTCCATATTCTGCTTTATCCCTGTGCATGCCTTTTTGTGCTTTAGCACCCTCATGGGAAACGAAAAAGTAAATATCACATTTAAAAGAGCACACAGATTTGACAAATATTGCAAGTAGGTCTTGTGTGGAGAACTGGAAAAGATATACCTGATAAAACCAAGATTTTTCTTGTCACCATGGATTTAATTCTTTTATTTTGATATGCAATTTGCATTGCTTTCTTTACAGGGTAAGGGGAGGGAAAATGGTATATGCTAGAATTGTTACTTCAGACTGCAGCATTTTCATGAAGTCTATCAGCCTAGATAAGTGTAGCATACTCGTGCTCTGGGAACAAAAATTAAATGGATGAAAATGGGTTTTCATTACTTGTAGATTTTTGTGCTGTGCAAATATAAGACAGTGTCTTTGTTCCTTATGTTATTTGATAACAACAAGCGGCACAAAAATTGCTGAACTAATGTTTGTAAGCCCAGTGAAAAGGAAGGTTACGTAGGGTTTGCAAAGTCAGATTTTCTGTAGTGTCATCCTGGTTTCTATTTAATTCTAACATATCTGGAAAGCACTAAGGGGTTTCTTTTTTAACAATGACTGTAAAATACTGGCAGGTATAGAAAGGAACCTTTTGTGTTTTACTGCTAAAGGTAGGTTAATTTAACAGCATGTTGAAGGAAAGGAAAGCTGTAATGAGAGAGATTTTGAAAACTAAGGTAAAAAAGTCTGTTCAAGTCTATAAATGCATGAAAGGAAAAGCTAAATAACACAGCTGCTTTATGTAATGGCCAGCCTGTCTTCAAACAACTCAGCTGTGAAACGATGCAAGCCTTGAGATTATTGCTCTACCCTGATGGCAATTCTTATTCTTGAGGAGTGTGTTTGCTACTGTATCTTAGTCTTCAGCATGGGGGGTGTGGTATTGTGGATTATTGTGCGCTAAATGTTCCTTTAAATAAGGTCATTTAGGTCACTATGGCTTTTTTCCTAAATCCCTGTTCACTTCATCTATGCTTTCTCAATGTAAAATACCAGTTCTCTAGGTAATACAATTGAGATGACATGGACAGAAAGATGACATGTGCCATCTTCAACTACTGTAGTTTTCTGATCTTGTATGCTCCTTGAAGGAGCAACTGCTGCTCTAAAAATTGATACTTAGATGTGTCAACTGCCGTGGGATGCTCTCATTTCCTGGCATAGCAGTATTCTGTTAGAGGGGAGTACTCAGGGCAATAAAAAGATGTGTGCACCTCATGGTTACGAATGGAATGTATTGAATATATGTATTAATAGGATATGTGTTAGAGAGATGCTGACTACATCCACTATTGCTTTAAATGTTGTCTCATTTATTAAACTACTGTTAATTTTTCTTTGGCTCTTCCAATTGATTTTTTTTTTTTTTTTACTGGGGAATTGGAGCACCAAAGTAAGAATTTTCATTGGTGCCTTGCATCCACGTAGCCAAGTACACAATCTAGTGCTCATCTCATTTTAGTTATGGAATATAGATTATTCCTGCCCTTTCTGTGAAAGAATGGAATGCAAAAGAATGGAAAGATGCTTAAAGTGCATGAGATCTTCCTTCAGCACCTCTGTACTGTTCCATACTTGGGGGTTGGGGATAAGTGATGTGCTCTAGTCCTAATAAATAATCTTTTTTGTCAGCAGTAACATATACTTATGTTTCAATGCTTTTCATGAAAGGCTCTTAATTACCAGCACCCCTTGAGTGATGGGTATTGTTAATGTTAAGTCGATTTTACTTAAAGCTGCTCCTTTCTAGAGAGTTTATTAAAGGTAATAGTTGCAACCTGGGCTACATAATGAATTAATCTGAGGAATGAGTTAACCCAAGTTGGTATTACCAGTCTGTCACGGAACATGCCTAGTTATTATCCTCATAATAAAAAGTGGTTTCTATCTATGCATGAAGTGTTTGGATTGGCTAACATAAATCCCTCTGTTATGACTAGCTCTTGTCTTCACAACCCTTCAATTGTGTGACCAAAGTGCATGTGAATCTTTATTCTGGCCTTTTCCCTATTTTGTTACATTGTTTACACACTAGACTGCTTGATACTTAGCTTTGTTCCACAATCCTGGAAGAGGGCTTATTTCCTCCTCCTTCCAATAATAATAATAATAAAAAATCTGTACCTGGGATAGGTAGAGAGAGGGTCAACAATTAAGTGTCCACCCTTGAGTTAGACATTTGACTCCATCATTGTAAGGGTACTAAAGTTAGTGTTTAATCTCTGTTACTGAGAAATAAAAATATGTTGTGTTTGAGAGGGGGGCCCACACCAGAGAGTCCTATGAGCTGCTCCTTGGGTTCACTGCACTGTGGGGAGCTGCTTGAGAGTGTGGGTCCTTCTGCAATGCAAGGTGCTCCATTGCTCCCGAGTTTCCCCTTTCACTATCTGCTAATTCCTTCTCCCTTGGAGGAGACTTCACTCTTCAGCAGCTCCTACTAGCTTTGCCTTCTCCCTAAACCAGCCTACCTTGCTTTATAGCCCTCTACATGACATCACCGTGGCCTTGTCCAGTCAGGGAGTGCCACACTCCAGTCATTCTCTTAATAAATTTGCCTGGAAAGTCTTTGCTCCCTCTGGCCAATCCTGCCCAAGGATTTTACATATTTAGCCCAGATACAAGGCCCCAGCTTTCCGTGTGCAGAACACATAGCCAGAACAACAGGGGCCATCTTGCCCACATAAAATACACACACAAACATACACACCACCCCCAAGTGTGTATGCGTGTTACACATGAATTACACATCATGTGTACTAATCAATTAGTATGCAGAGTGGCATGTGGTGAACTTTATGCTACACAGAAGAGGGAGTTTTAAGGAAAACTAGGATGCTGTGACACCCAGATTTGCTCAAATACCTGAACAAGGGTCAGGCTTCGAGGATAATAGGGTAGTTCTGGGCAGTCAAAAAAGGGCCCCACTATAAAGAGAGGTTTCAGGCCATAAGATCTTAAGGGGAGAGGATGCGTTGCAAGTAGAACTGCAAAGATTAGAGGCAAGCACAACCAAGGGACTGTGGCATTAAGGTCAAGAAATGGAGAAGTAGGAAGTAGTCCTAGGGGTCTGTGGACTGAGAACTGTTGGGAAGTTAAACATCAGAGCCTCAGTTGAGACTGAGTTCTGTCTGAAAACTTTTTCCACTAGACAGGCTGCTAGGCAGCAAGTGAGGTTTACAGCATATTAGGCAATCTCATCATTTTGCTTGTATTATGATCCAGAACTATGAACTTGTGGTCATTACCAGTTCTGAGAGAAAAGCCACTTGGACTAAAGGAGAGGAAAGAACATCTCTTACAGGGAGGATTCAGCATATGCTTCTGCACTATTCAGTGATAGTATGCTAGACGCAAGACTGTTCCAACTCTGTGCAGTACAGCATGCTGCACACCGAACAGATCACTCCTGCAAAGTGATGGCATTGGAAATGTCTTTACCACACCCCTCCCCACATCAAGGGCCAAGGCAGCAGGCTAGCCAAATTGTTGCCTACTGACCCTAGTTATCTGAGTGGGCCTGGCTGCTAGTGGTCTAAGTGCTCTCAGCTGGTTCCAGTTGCCTGCTGGGTGTGACTGCCTGCTTTTAAGCAGCAGTCTTTTTATTGCCCAGTGGGCTACTCAACAAGACAAATGCTCAGGACTAGGCAGGGAGGTATGATTTTCTGTTTTTATTCCAGATTGCTTGTTCCTAGTTTCTTGTACACTGGATTGTGCTTCCTGACTTCATCCTAGGTCCTGCCCATCTGTTCCTGGCTCCGGATTCTGTCCCAGATTCTTGTGCTTCCAGTCTGGCTTGACAGCTCCTTGACCCCTTGTGATCTAGCCTGCCTTGCCAGCTCTTTGATCTCTTGCGACGCTAGGCCCTGTCGTCTGACAGCTAGGTCCTGGCTTGTGGCTTAGCTAGGCTATGGCTTCTATCCTAGTCCCATTTAGCTATAGCTGCCTGCTCTAGACACCCTGGCTAGTGACACTTGTCTAGATCCCTTTCCCCTGTTCCTGAACCCCCACTGTCCCTCTCCCCATGTTTCTCCCTGGCCTGTGATTCTACCTCAGATGTCCCAGGCCTCTAAATCTCAGCCTACTGACTGACTCCCCTCTTCCTGATCCCCTGGCTACAGTCTGGAGCTTTGTTTCCTTGACCTGTGTGTTCCTGACCCCATGGGATGCGACTCCCTAGGCTGAAGGCCTGACCTTGCATGTTCTGGTCATGCCCTTATATCTACTGTGTTAATAAACCATTGATTATATATCTGTCATTAAACATTCCCTATAGCAACCATTTTGATTTTAACTTTGGAGGCAGAGACTGTCTTGTCTTACAGGAGCCAAGCATGGTAGGGAAGCACCTTGCTTTCACAGAGAAAACAGTGAAATGGGAGCCAACAGAGCTGGGTGCTCTTTTTTTTTGGTTTCACCGCTGACCTGAAAGGTGGCACACCCGCTCTTCTGTGTTCCCTGCTGATGCTTGTCTCCCTTGGCTAATTTGATTTTTAATGAGCAAGGACTGCTTCTTGTTTGCATATTGTAGAATGGGATCCAAATCTTGTTTGGGGCTTCTATTATTTGGGGCACCAAATAATATTTGTTGGTGCTTATTAAACAAATATTTGTTGTGTTAAACTGCAGGTATCAATGGATCTTTCAGAATTCATTACTGTTTTGTGTATTATTCTATTATGGAAATAATAATACGCTTAAATACTGGACTAAGGGTCCCGGTCATGGATTAGAACTCCATTGTATTTGCTTCTGGACTAATACAAAATAAGGTTTTGCCTGAAAGAGTTTTCAATAAGTTAATTTGATTTGAAGTTATGATTTCTTTGGTGCTCTTGGCCCAAGAATATTTGAGGCTGAAACTATAGTTTTAGGTCAGTACCAGCATAGTTTATTGGTAGAAGGGTTGTCTGGTGGTGAGCTGTACTATATATCATTCATTATTTATTTAATTCTGGATTCGTTTAAAGTGAAATGACCTGTTTTGTGTGTGAGGATAAACTAACATTTTCTCATTCATTCTACTCTATGGCCCTGACAGACTTCTACATAAGATACTGATCTTGCAGGAACCAAAAATATGGAGTATTCAATATAGGGTTAGTTGAGAGGTACCCAAGAGTATCTTCTTTGTCAAAGGCCAATTACTTTTACAATCCCATTCCCTTTTCCTAAAGTTCATTAGTTGAGTTAATAATGCAGATTAAAGTACTGGACTATTTAATTGATTAAAAGTCATGTGGAACAATTGGATCACATCTACCCTGACTTTCCGTATAATAGAAGTCATAGTATTTCACCAATGGGCTCCAGGACTCCTTTATTTGCTTGATGAAAACTTATCTTCTAGGAAGGCACCCAGTCTTTTTTCCCCCTAATCATTTACATTCAATGCTGTTTAGATAAACCATCCTACCCTAAAAAACTCCCTTGCACTCCCTCCCCCCACCCCCTGCCACTCATTCTGATGTTATCTATTATCTGACTACTATATGCATTTGCATTGATTATGGTTTTTCTTGCTTTTTGATTTCCAAGTGAGTTCCTTTATAAAGCTAAGTCTACTAAAGGGATCAACAGCTAAATTTCAACAGTTGTTGCTGACTTGATAAGAATTTAAATCCATGTAATGAAACGAGTTAATGTAAATTGGTTTGCTTAACAAAATTAGGGGTATTTTATCAAGTATCTCAGTGAAATACTAGATACCTTTTTAACATGAGCCTGTGTAGAGAGCACTGGTCTTCTGAAATGATTGTACTCCTAAGGGATAGGTTTTGTTTGTTGCATGTTTACGCTAGCAGCAATGCTGTATTGAACTGACAATGTAAAAAGTTTTGTTTTTTAGACTTGAAATGACTTGAAAGAAAGCCGGTAACTTCCTAAACCAGCTGTCTGGGAGGAGAATTTTAAACAATGTAAGTAAATAGACATCTTAGAATGACAGCTCCCAGGGGGAATTAGTTTTGCACTGATGAGCAGGCCAGTGCTGTTTGATCAGTTGCTGGTGTTAATAGGTACTTTGCTTGGTGAGCTTGTAGCTTTGATGCTTGACACACTAGTGAGTATCACGGGGACATCAATGCATTTGGTTTAAAGGAGGCCCATTACACATTTCTGGCATTTTCAGTTTTGGAGCCTGATTTGATGTCTTTGCCCTCCCCCAGTGAAGAAATAAGGATCAATGCATTTTTGAAAGAGGAAGTATGTAACAAATAGACCATGTGTGTGCATGTAGTAGAGTTCAGTTAGTGTTTCCAATTAACAGAACCACTGAGTCCCTCAAAATTAGGAACCCCTGCCTGAGTTCCTGGTTATCAAACAAAAGATTATTTTGCAATCAGACATTTTTCGTCTTGAATTTGCAGCTAGTATCCAGCTAATGATTATGCCAGATTATCCCCCACACAGTTACATCAGATAAAGGCCAACTTTGTGGCATTTTATTGTTGGTTTATAGGAAAAGGGGAAATTATGTTTAATCCTGCCCTAATGTCCTTAAAGAATTTACAGCTTTGACTCTCACTTCCAGCGAATCTGCTGTGCCAGAGCTGTTGGTACAGGCAGCTATTCTCAGAGCTGGTGGAGAAATGTGATAAAGATTTCATCTCTGGTTTCCTTGAATTCCCACTTGCTTCTGTGATGGGAAACGGTGAGAACAGTATGCTTCTCCCAGACCATTTTCTCTCCCCTATAAATATTCCCAACACTGTGGAGTGCTTTACATGAAGTTAGTTGGAGAGAGAGAGAGTGCTGCTGTTGAGCCATTGAACCTTTTTTCCATGTAGCCCCACTGGGAATCTGCCAGGGTTTTCATCTCTTATAAATCTGACTGGTGATCTCAGCTGAATTGTTTAAAGCAATGACTTGCAATCATTTGGATTTTAATTTCATTTGTTTTTCATATCTTCTCCAATAAATGCAATCTAGTATAGCACCTGTCAGAATAAGCAATAGAGTTTATGTAACTCTGCCTAATTTATGGACAGTGGGGTTGCAGACGTGTGACTGAGGGCAGCATCTGGCTTACTGAATCGTCATCATTATCACTGATGTATGCTCCAGCTTGACTTGCAGATTCTAAGCTAAGTTTGAAGGGTTGGTAGTTAGGCCTGATTTTGCGTGTAACCTGAACACAGATTTAATTAGATCTGGTGAGAAACAACATACCCTTGTCTGGAAATCACTTTTTATAATTTAGCATGCTCTCTTTTGATTTATCTTAATCTTTTTTTTTTTTTTTTACTTAAACTAAATTGAGTAGAAAGTACTCTTTATCTGAAATAAAAATATTTGATGAGTTTCTACTGATCAGGCCAATTTGCTTCTTAAATCAATGGAATTAAGTTGACACAACTGTTGTGGGCAGATGAGCCCTTAGAAAAGCAATCTTTTCACATCAGACTTCCTAGGTTTACAGTATTGCCATCCCCAGGCATTCCAAAATCATGAGAAAAGCTCCCTGGAATCATGACTTTAAAGGAAGGGAAAAAACATTAATTTTGCATTCATTACCTTATGCTTTTTCAGCCTCTTAGAGTATATTACAGGGTGGCTTTGTTTTGTTTTTTATTTTAACTTTTCTCTGTACCCATGAAGGATGTATACGTTTTTGTTTTTTTTTTTTTTAAAGTGGAGGTATTGGAGAAACTCCTTAATTCTCTCAGCAGGGGCTCTAAGAAATGTGCAAAGTATGACCATACACAATAAAATCATGAGAGTGAACAACAAGGAAAATATTGAAACAATACCTTTCTTAACAAAGCCATTTCCCAGAGTAGAATAGCCACTGTAAATTAAGACGGGAGATGAGCTAGCATAATTGTTATCTGGCATAATTGTTAGCTGTAAGGGAAACAATGTTTTTAACAGAGAATTAGGTGTATATTTATAAACAAGGGGAGCAATTTGGAGGTGGATCCTGAGATGCAAGGTAGTCAATGGAAATGTTTGACATTTTTGGTAAAATTGCATGTTAAAAATGAGATTAACATGGACAGAATGCATCTGTCCATTATTGTCTGGTAACCTTGGGTTTGATGAAAGGGAGATGAAAGGTGAAAGGAGATGGTGGCACACACAGATTTCGATCCAAATTTGTCATTGCTAGAAAATATTTTTTTCATCACATAACGTATTTGTCACAAATTACCAAAGTGTTTCTTTAATCTTAGAACTGGAGATGTAGTATTTGTAATACTTGGCAGCTGTTACCATTTCATGTAAAGCTGAGGCAGTGACACATTCCTGGGAATGTGTAGCGACTCCTGGTGTCAGACATGCAGATGTGGATGATTAAAGGAAGAATACAATTTGGGGTAATGATTATGGACAATGGAGGAAAATGAGGAGTCCTATATGAGCAGGTTTTGAATTGTGAAACCATATATGTTATATCCAAGAGAAGCACCGTTGCTTTAGACTATATTATGAAATAATGGCAGGATGCCCTTTTGATCCTTCTGTAGTGCCATGTGGACAAGTGCCAAACTGCTCCTCCTGAGAATGCTGTATCCCTAACTTCTGATATTTACTATGGACTGCATAATATAGAGGTTGCCTAATACCAGACACACGATCTAAGATGGCATTCATGAAGACTTTGTGGTTTCTTGTCCCTTGGAAGATGACTGTATTATGCCCTGAATGTGTTAGTCTTATTGCTTAAAAGGGAGTGATCCATTAAAAAGTAATGGGCCTAGCAGCCTGATAAATGTGTTTCTTGCAACATTAGTGTCAATGTGATGGATTAATAGTCTATAAACTAGAAATACATACTTTGGCAAATATTATACATAACCATAAATACATTCACAAATATTATTAATTTTCTTTTTAATAGTAATGCATCTTTTAAAAATGTAAACTTCCCTTTACTCCTATAAGTGATTCCTGAGAAGTCTTTTTTTTTTTTTTCCCCCCAGTTACATGTTATGCAAATTTCCATTTATTGCATGAGGTATAGAGGACTGGAAAGTTGCACCATTGTACACAACTGTAAGAATTTTTAAATCCCATGTTGTAACCATCTTGTTGATCAAGGATCAAGCGTTTCCTGTGATATCAGTAGCTGATCAGTCATGTTTAAACAAATCACTTTTCTGATTAACCTAGGGGCTCAATCATACATGGTGTTTAGTTCATTACTTCCCTTGGACCAAACAATAGATTTATATAAGATTAGTCCCAAGTAAATGGATCGCTTTCTGCTTTAAAGGCAATAAGGTCCTCTTTTCCATTTGCCAGAACTAGCGGTCATCCAGGAGAACAAAGAATTAATGCAGACATTCAGCAGGCCTTGAGCATGCTCACACAGGAGGGATGTTTCCTGGTTTTGCTAGAGAAGCAGAATAACTAATGCTAAACAAGCTTAACGTATTTAAGTGACTTTTTTCTCATGTCTAATGGCATATCAAGAAATTTAATGTTAGTATATCTCCCTTTAAGATTACATAAACAGTATTGGTACTGTTATCGTACATATGAAGTAAATTGCAGTTTCTAGTAATATTATTACACAACTTATAAGAGTCTGTCCGTCAGCCTTCAAGTTGTTGATGATGGTCTGCATCTGGTTCCACAGTTAAATGGTTTTTGACTGGTTTTGTGATAGAACTACTAATAGTACACCTGAATATAAGTTGCAGTAGTATTTCACAATATATGTTCAACATGCCATAGATTATAGTCATGATATTGTAATGTTTGGGTTTATTACTGTTTTTAATTGTGTTCATGTGAATGTCACTGACCAAATGCTTAAGACAATCTAATATCCTGAATTTAAAATGCTGCCTTTTTGTGTGTTTGTTCCTTAAGCTGATGCTCTTGTGTAATGATTCAGTGGAAATCATTATTATAATTTGCTTGTTTCCTTATGTGTCTTTTTTCCTATATAATTTTGAGATAATTTTGGACTTTCAAGATCAGTCAGCGTTCATGATAAATAAGACAGAATCATCAAACTTAGTGAGAAGGAAGAAATAAATTATATGTTAGTGGCTGACACTCTGAAATTGCACAAAATCAAATTTCTGTAAATATATTTTCAAAGCGGTGCTGTATTCCATACATAGTGACTTGAGAAATGTTTGTTTTTTCTGGAATCCCTTACTTTTTCTACAGGCATTTGATTGTCAAGACACAGAACTGCAGGCACTCTTGAGTATTTGAACTCTTTGTATTATTGGACATAATGAAGTTTGATTCTTGATCCAATTTTTTTTTGATTTAAAGCAAACACACTTCTTTTCCAAATAATCACCATTTTAAAGGTTTGTTTCTGAAGGTGGCTCAGTGTTTCATCCCCTCCCTTGATTCTTCTTTTTTTAATCAAACATAATCCCTGACACTATTGTCATGCGTCTGGTATCACAAATATAATGTTGTAGTTCAACTAGATCTGAAGAGCCATAGCACCCCAAATAATCTTTCAAATGAATATTTTTTAAAATGGCCATTTTTAAAGGAGCTAAACTGGAGAAGGTATCCAAAGTGATAGGTTTTATTCCTCTAGTCTATGGGCAATGTAGATTATCACTTACTATTCTGTCACCTTTGTCAGTTTTTTTTGTCACAGAAAGCAACATTTGACTCTTTCATAATAGTCTTGTCTGTAATGTGTTTATACTTCTCAACTGCAGTTTTTTTTATTTTAATTTCTAGCTGCAGTTCTCAAGTATTTAGAATGTAATGAAAACATTAACATTTAAAACATAACACTAGCCATAGGTGTAAAAAAAATGATTCATTTACTAAAGGAAGAGTTCATTTTCTGGCTTGACACTCAAAAGAAACAAAAAGCAGACTTTGTCTCTAGAGTTGAAAATTTTAAATAAATGAAGCCTATGTGAAATGGGAATAACAGGCTAGAGCTACAGTGGACTGCTTAAATTGGATTTGGTTAGCTATAAACATCATTAGCTTAAAGCATTCTAGCTTACCCATGCAGTGTGAGAGCTTATAGGCTGGGATGTGATAATGCTCTGCTCTTTTTTACATTTTAACTCCTTGTGGAGATGCTGAAGCCAGCTGAACACAGGCTTTGTGCAAGCTAAATTAACCATGCAGTCCTTAGGGTTTTATGGCAAACTGTGAGATTTATTTGGGGTTGAACTATGCCAAAGGTAACATAACACTACCTAACCACTGTGTGTCCAAAATATTGACCTAATCATGTATTTGGAGGGTACTGTTTTACTGTGTTCTTCAGCTTTTATTTTAATGTAATTGTTCTCCATAAATAATTATAAACATGGTTTGCGTGTACTATATACTCTTGAATATTTTTGTGGATTTTATTATTAAATCAAAACCAACAAACATTTAAGAATGATGCTGCGAATCTTTAGACATTAATATAGGTACACTTTCAGAATCATGACTCTGAAATTTTACAAATCTTAAAGGATATAAATCAATGAATCATACATATTATGAAGTATCATATTCACTTAATCTTATGACTGTTACTTGACCTCCATCTTGGTCCTAAGTGAGTTGGGATCAGTCTATAATTGGGCATTCCCATATCAACAAACTCTTGGATTTATCCTCTAGGGACCTCTGTAAAATTTCAGCAATGTGTGAACATATGTTGTCCGTGCAGAAGAGGTCTAGTATGCAGACATATGTTCTCAGATGCCCAGTTCAGTTGCAATAAATACAACCTATATTCTTAAGCTGTGCCAAAAGTGTTTTTTTTTTTTTTAAAAAAGCATTTTATTTTCTTTTACAAATCCTTTTGCATTTTGCAGTTTGGTTATTTCCAAATAACGCTTGGTATTTGTATTATGCCTTTTAATTTGTACTGTGCGTTCTTCATGAAGTTGAGATATAAAAAGGACAGAGGTATGACCTTTGTTCTGTTTCCATTTTACATGTACTTGAAAGAAGGAAGTAAACTGAGAAATGAGAAAAAGGAAAATGCAAGGTGAAGAAATTCTAGAAAGATTTTCAGTACAATGCATCAAATTTACATTGTAATACTGTAGAAGACAAATGCATCCCTTCACTTTCCTATGTTTCTTCCTTTTTTCCACCCATTTCTTCTTTGTGGGGTCATTTTGGGGCTTATATCTGATGCTAGATGCATTTCAGGGAAGAATATCATGTTTTCATATTAGTAAAGCAAATATGATGTAGGATACTCCCTTTCACACATACAATTTTAGTGCCTTCAAACTGTGAATCTTAGCACTGTACAGTGCAATTAGGACACATGTTTCCTTTTCTTTGTGGTATGTGCATCTACTATTATGGAATAAAGCCAGTTATAAGACATTTCTGTTGGGTTTAAAATAATATAATTCCAGGTAGAGGTAGCCTGTATCTTTAAGCAGTGGTTTCAGTGCCCTAGACTACTGCATTTATTCCCTTTATCCGGATAGGGCTCATTGTTGAGAGGAAGTATCTGAAAAAAAGAAATACAATAAACATTTGTGTTTAATTATTTCATCTCCTCCTACTCCCCTCCTTTGCTCCATATGTTCCCACAATGGTTCACTCTTTACTAGGCTCAACGTGTACGTCTCATCAGAAGATTTGTCTGTGTATGGTGAAGCAGGGACTATGACCATCTCCTTGTGCACTTGTTACATGTACAAATATACTTGAAAGGAAAGGCTGATGGAATTGCTTGCACAGGTAAAGGTACAACACTTGGCCTTCAGTCAGTATCTTTTATTCTGACTTCTGTAGCTTCTCACACCACTTTTACCCCTTGTCCAGTCTTCCTTTTTGTTGCACCCTTCTGTCATTCACTTACTTAAATAGTGTTCTTTTTTTGATGGCTTCCAGCAGTCATTGTTTCACTGACCATGCCTGCAATCCTTTCTACTGCCGCAGTTTTTTGTTTGTGGCATATCCAAGTTACATTTTTATCTCTCATGGGGCAGGAATCTTCTTTCATATTTTTGTTCAGTACTATGCATACTTGTAATTTCTCATCTTATACCCAGTTATGTAAACAACGTGAGTTTGGGGCATGAAAGAATAGTTTTGATGACACCTGCTGCAAATAGGAAAATAGGCCTTAATTCTTGTAGGCCAATAATCAACCTGCATTTGCTGCTGAGACTCATGGTTAAGAATATAATTTGATGCAAGTATTGACACCATGCATCACTCTTGTTTATTTGTGTGCATTTTCTTGTGGCACGTGACACTTTATAAGTTTCTGAGCTATTTCTGAGTAGCAGTAAAAGAAAAGCAAAAGTGAACAGTAGATACAAATTGCATTTTATATTTAAAACTTGATTGCTGTCATCCAAATTCTGACCCTCTTTCCCTCCATCCTCACTGCCACTACTTGGTGCTATACTGTGAAATGCAGCATTATTCCCAATATTGGTGTCCCTCCTTTCCTTTTCTCCCCTCTGGTCCCTTTTTTAGAAATAGTGTATCTGTTTTCTGAAGATATTTCTGTGCCATTAAAACTCCCAACTGGCAGTGCCATAATTTTGAAGACTGTGTTTCAGCCAGTGGATCTCTATGACATAAACAGAAGTAGTTGTGTGGGCCAATTGTTAACACAGTTAATAGTTAAGTAGTCAGGCCAACTTCTTAACATCTGCTCATTTCAGTGATTTTATGGTGATATTGTAATAAATCGGCCATACAGTGTTGGCTTATTCTGCACTACTAAAGTCAAAATTACACAAATATACTAAAAAACATAAATGAATAAGACAGTGAAAACAGGTTTTAGTATTACAATGGAATATAGACATCTGGTGACAAAAAAAAGGAAGGGGCCAGTGCTGGATTGTCTAACAGGTCTTTACTCCATTTAAATTTCAAGTGAACTTTTTTTGGGAACTGAAGAATAATAGAAGAAATGCATTTTCTATAGGGAAGTATTGCAAATGTTACAGTTGAGAACATTCTATGTGTATGTAATAACTGTGAAGCCGAGCCTTTACATACAGTACTATCTTTGTTTATTTTGATGTTTTCACTCATCAGTCTCTTGGAAGGATGTGTTGAGAACATGTGGGTGTACTGCATATACATTTAAGAAGTATTTTTAGGATTTCATATAACTGTTTTGAGGAACCTAGCTGCTTTCTAAACCACACTTGTGAACAATGAATGATATGTTGACAGAAAGGAGGTTAAAAACTTCAGTTTCCATAATCTATATCCTCATTGACATCAGACTTTTACAGCTCATATAAGTAACCTCTGCCAGAGGCCCAATGCTGCAGTTCTGCAGTCTAGTTTTGAAGCTGAGTCTAGTTTTGTAGCTGGGGATAGGTATCATCATAGGCTGTGTTCAAAAGCAGCGTAATTCTTTATACAGGGTTTTATAACTCTTGCTTGAAGATGGGCTGAGCCCCCAGTTCTAGGGCAGCACTGTATGCTGAAACTACTGCTTACAAAATACTTGCTGAACAACAAACAAACTTGCTAACTCAACCACTCTGTACTGCACAAAGCTGGGGGGGGGGAGGGTCTTCTTCCCTGAAAGCAAAAAACCCATCAAAAACTTTGCTTCTCTCTCACGCAGCAAGCTGTGACTAGAGAGGAAGATGCTAGGTACTTCCAGGGTCAATGCTTCGTTTGCTCCTAGGAGCTGTCCAGCTGTCTGAAGGGGAACCTTTCTTTCTCTCAATGCGAGTGGCTCCCGCCCTTTACCCTCCGCACTGAACACGTGGCGCGGCCAGGCTCGGACCTACCTGAAGTGCTGAGTAGGCCCGGGGCGCTGCCCTTGAAGCAAAGCCCTCGCATCCGTGGGGCTGC
>NW_017728997.1:30036924-30037248 GCF_001723915.1 Gavialis gangeticus | reverse complement strand
TTACCCTCCGCACTGAACACGTGGCGCGGCCAGGCTCGGACCTACCTGAAGTGCTGAGTAGGCCCGGGGCGCTGCCCTTGAAGCAAAGCCCTCGCATCCGTGGGGCTGCGCGCGGTGCGGGAGGGCAGAGGCCGAGGGCTGGCTGGAGCCCGGCAGAAGCGGCCGCGGAGGCGGGGGGCTCGGGGGCGCCTCGTAGGACCGCGCGAGGATGACTCAGCCCCGGCTCTGCTTATTTACACGGAACTTCAATTGCTATTTTAAGTCCTTGGGCTGAAGGGAGGGGGAGGGGGAGGGGGAGCGCTAGAGGAAGGAAAGCCAAGGGGG
>NW_017728997.1:30028262-30036913 GCF_001723915.1 Gavialis gangeticus | reverse complement strand
GCGCGGCGCGCACCTGGCCCCGGCCCCGGCCCCGGCCCCGGCACGTGTGTGACATGTCGCCCTCCCCTCTCCCCTCCGCAGGGTCAAGCTCTGGGCCTCGGCTTTCGGTGGGGAGATCAAATCCATCGCTGCCAAGTACTCGGGCTCCCAGCTCCTGCAGAAGGTAAGGATCTCGCCAAGTGTCGGGAGCAGTGGTTGGAGCCCAGAAAATGGAGGCAGATTGAGTTTTCTAAGCAAACGGGAGAGCGGAGCGGAGCGGCGCTGCCCTTGGGCAGGGGGCGGGTTGGTTTTGGCACCGCACGTACAGTCCCGGTCCCCGCCGAGTCCTTACACCGCACTGTCTGCAGGCTGCTTGATGAACCAGTTATTTTTAGATGACTTGGTTACCCACGCAGATGTAAACCGAAATTACCGGCTTGCCAAATCCAGGTTGAAGCCTGGATCAGGCCTGTTTTGTACAGCTGTAGGGGTGGTGGGTGCTTCTCTGTGAAACATTGGGAACTCCTTTCAAGAGCGGTTTGCCCGTGTGTCATCCTTCGTTCTCGCCCAGTGCTGTAGGCATGCAGCTCACTGTAGCAGGGAAGGAAGGCTGCACTATTATCATCTCGGCAGTTTTTACAATCCCATTATTCCCCAATCATCTCAACCCAGTGCTAGGATGTATTACAGTATTACAGATAAGAGGCATGAATGTGGTTATCTGCCTGCTCAGCTGCACAGCTGGGTAATAACCTACTAAAGGAGCTCAAAAACTTGAGGAATTGGTCTAAGTCTACATCCTTCTGAAGCGTAATGAAAAGGTGGAATTGATTATTAGGCTTCTATCAGGAGCTGAATCTGTTCTCATTTAAATAGGCAACTTGTATGAAAGTTCCACGTTCTTGTAATCTGTGTTTATAGCAGGTGAATAATTAAAACTAGTGAGGGAGGAGGGAAGGAAGGAGGAAACGACTTCAAGAATGCAGTTCTGCTGCATTTAAAATGTTATCTTGAAAGCATGACATAGGAAGTCTAGAGTGTAGGGATGTTTCCAGAATAAGAAGCCCGTGATTTCTCAAGCTAATTTTTGGCCATTTTTCTCAGATAGGATTTTAGGCCAAAGTAACGTGTGTTGTATGTTCTGTGTGGTAATGAACTGGCCTTAATGTTTATGGCAGTTGCTTTGAAAGACTGATATCACTGGTAAATTATGTAATCATGGCTTTGCCTGGAAAATCAAACAAAAAGCTTAAGTTAAAATTAAAATTGGAGGGGCTGCATTAACGATCGTTGTATAAGGAACTCGTGACGCAGGTACTGCTGTTTTCAATGTTGTGTACTTAGTAAAGGTCAGTTCTTGCAACTGTTTAAAATACAGAGATTCTTAGGAACAGAAGTATTTGGTGTGTGTTCGTGCTTCCAAAGCTACTAAATTATTGGACTTCAACATTTGGTATCTGACATTCAGGATGCTACTTTCACTAATATCCAGCTTTTGTACATTCTTGTGTATACTCTGTGTTGTTATAGGAACTCTTTTTATTCATAAACAAATTACTCTAATTTTTTGAATTGCTGTCAAATATCTAATCAAATCACATTCCATCTTGGCTGTAGAAGTAGTCTTTTACTATTCAGACATGTTAATTTTTTTCATTGGGTGCTAAGTTTTATTTAACTTCGGAACTCTTTGTAAGTGATAACCTTTGCGCACACAAAAATTAACCCCCCCCCCCGCTGCATATAAACTGCCCTGTGCTTAATAGAAAAATACAAAACAGATTTAGTTTCTTGAAGCACTTAAGATCCAGTGTCAATATAAAATACTTAATCACTCTTTTTTTCCTCTCATTTTAGAGGATATTGTATCAGTATCTAAAGTGTTTCCCTCTGAAGTAAGTTTTCTTTCTTTTAGCTGATTATAACATAGGTAATTGGTAGCTACCATAGCAATGTATTTCAACATGTTTTCCTTTTTTTTTTCTTCAGTTCTTTCACCAGTGAATGCATGGGGTCTTTTTTTTTTAAGATTGACAATTACATGTTTAAACCCAGCTATTTGATTTTAATTTATTTTCTCTTTCTATGGTATTTCATGTTACCATGTGGAGGGAAGGGCTCAGTCATGGTTGTGATAAGTGTTTAGGGCTGTACTGCGGAAAATTTTATTTCTTCCCTTCCCCCGCTCCCTATTAGCATTTTGGTGGGCATAATATGAATAGGTGCTCTCAGTGCATTCTGTTTTAATTTTAGATAAAATTCAGGCCATGGTTTTTAAAGTTCTGTATTATTTTTCCCTTATTTTTGGTGGATGAACCTGGTTGACTGATAGCAAACACACCAAAAATACTCACAAAACAAACAAAAGCTTTGTTGGCGTGGAGTATTGTACCTCAGCTGTCTGTATCTTTAAAGTCCATTTTATATAAATCATCAAGCTTGATTGTTTAGAAATATAAATGAGAACAATTTTCAGTACTCAAATTGAGGGGCAGAAGTTAATCACAGCATTTGGCAAAGTAGTAATACAGTCGTATTCTAAACATTAACTTTTTTCCCCAGTGTCCAGTCATTTAAGGATCTATTTGGAATTTCTGCACTAGAAATAGGTATTAGTGTATTTCTGAAATCAAGATTCTGGTTTTTTTTTAAACATTTATCTTTATTTTATCATATTTTCAGTGGATAAAACTATACTGTCCAGTAAATTACAAAAAATAACAGATGAAATTAGAAAGTATATGTAAATGTGCTGTGTTTAGTCCATATAGGTATGCTAGCTATAAACTCTTTTAAAGTGAGGTTTAATAAAGTATTTCTAAATGAAAACCATCATACGAAGGTAATTCCATCAGCTTTTTCATATACAGTAAGGAAATTTGTTCTTTCACAGAAATACATTTGAAATTGAGACTGTAACAGTGGTATAAAATATTCTATATATTGGGTATCATGTGATGATTTGCTCAATTAAATTTTGGAAATGGAAATTTAAATAGGTTACTAAGGCAAAACTTTGCAAAGTTACTACTATGAAAAATAATTTAATAATAGCAATTAAACTGAAGTACTGCTGCGGGTTAAAATTGCTACTGTACTTTGAACATTAAATGACCAAGAGATTGCTGCCCTTCAGATGCTTATATAGAAATTATAACTAATAACGCCTCTGAAATGCTCTGTAGGTAAAAATGTATATGCATACAAATCTGTAGGTAAAAATGGAAGTGGCTATATGTAAATAAAAATGTATGCATATGCAACACATTTTAGTATTCTATTATATTTCTAGCGGTATGGTCTAAATGCTATAGAAATATATGGGGCATATGATGATGCTGGCTGTAGATGAAATCCATAAACTTTCATATATTTTTAATTTGTGGAAATTGAGACTAGCTGCTTGAAAACAGTAGCTTTCTGTAAAGCTATACTTCATTTTTATATTTAATAATTTATTTTTAAAACAAATAAGTACCATTGAAGTCAAGAACACTGAAAAGAGGAAAATATTGTTTAAAATGTATCTATTTTTAGTGAGGTTTTACAGTTGTCATGTATATTTGGCACCATAAAAGAAATTGTCTGCCTGCTTCTGTAGAGACGTGCATACCTTTCACTTAGCAAATACCGCTGGGGCCTAACGTTCAGTTCTGTGTGTAACACTCCTATGTGATACATAGAGTTGTGTAACTGTTCAGGAAGCCTTTGTTTTCCTTATGCTTCAAAAATCCATAGCTTTATTTTTGTATCTTGGCATGTTACTAAAAACCGTATGTCTAATATAGTAATTATGGCTAATTAAAACTGCACTAGGTAAGAAAGCAAAGTCCGCTGGAATAGCCAGACTTCTGTGTACAGGATTAAAAACTGAGTTTAAACACAGTTAATGTTTACTTTACCTGCTTTAATAAGAATATTGGAAGAAGTGAATTGGGAAATTTATGATGTTCATGTTCTATGGTATATCATAGTTTTGATTTCAATACTGTGGCAAAACAATGGTGGTCATAAAATGTAAGTAGGAAATGCAGGTAAAGTGCCTTCCTCCAACAGAAATAATTGATGTTTATGCAGTAAAGCTCCTCTAGCCCTGATAGAGTAGCTGGTTCTTTGAGTACACAGACAGGTTTGTGCTTTCTCAGGTTTCTGTCACAGAGACATTTTTTCCGTACTTGGCGCCTTTCATTTTCTCAGTAGTATGGGGCACTTTATTTATTGTTAAAATAACCATTCATTTTATCAGCACTTGCCATAAAGGTTGCTGACTTAGACACAAGTTTATTTGAAGGTCCTATAAGTTTTCCTTTCATAAGGTACTTGTTTAACTGAACCTTCCCCGTTGCATAAGTATGTGCTACTTTATTCAAACTCTGTATAGTATGCATGTGTCAACTGCAAGTTCTTTTATAGATTAGAGTTCCTCAAATCTCTTGCTTTCTCAAAATAACACTTCTAGTCTGCATACCCATTTTTAAACCTCTACATTTTTATTTGGTGTGCTGACTCCAATAGCTGCTATATCTTTTAGTTTCTTACAACTCTTGAAATGTCACTATAACATTATCATAACAGGGAGATTTAGATCAATTAGCATTCAGCTGGTGCATCTGATTCATACGGAACATCTATCTTTAGTTTTAAAACACATAATGGTAATTTAAATTTTTGCAAAGTTCACTTTATATTGATTTAGAGAAATTTAGTCAAATCATTTTGACATTAATTGCATTTCCCTCTCTTTTCAGCCTTATGCAGCCCACTTTTTTTTTAAATCTTGATTTTCTTTTATTTGAGCTAATGCAACTATTTGTATCAGTTTTGGGGAAGGGTCTTGAGGATTATTGTGCTGGTTCATAGTGAGATGCAGCTATGAATAACTTCTTCGCTAGACATCAGCTTTACATGTTATGTGTATTCTGATTGATAATTTTAATTATGCAGTTAAGCAATACTGAACTTCCTTGTAAGAAGTAACTAATATAAAAATAACGTTACAAGTTAATATGCTTGTGATTAAGAAAATTAGCATGGTAAATGGTATTAATCGTGCCAACACTCATGTTAAGCCAGTTATAAATAAATCACTTGAAGTTTGGATTCAGCAAAACTCCTGTTTCTTATATGTTTTTTGGACTATTTGCCCAATGACAAAATATACATGCAAAGATGTACAAACACTTTAATCCTAGGATTTTGCTAAAGTTATTTAAAAGTGCCATATACAAAACTTGAGACTTCAACTCCTTTTAATATTTCAGTGCATTTGAGCTGTATGCATGCAAGGTTATTCTTCACACCAGACTGATTACTAGGCATTTACTGCACTAGGATATTGCATGAAATCATAAAAGTGAGTTCTTCTGGAAGAATATTTCTTATTTTCCTGTTTTCAAGAAGAAAAAAATGTGTGTATTTGGAACACACTACAGTCTATTGTACTGAAGAAGCTGAAATATGCAGTACAACATTTCAGAGAAGGTCCTCATTTCAGATTGGCTGTTTAACCAGAGAACTAAGGTGTTGCTGTATTACCTCATTTTCAATCATGCCTTGTCTTTTCCATCATCAAATAAAGGATTTTTTCCCCTTTCCTTCTTAAGGTAAAGTCTTAAGTCTATTGAAATCAATGGTATAGCTGCCATTGCCTTTGAAGGAGCCAGTATTGCACAATGGTGTTAGAATGAAAATCACAGTTTCTTAACATTTGTAATGGCATACCTATACAGTCTAATCTTGCCTGAATCTCAGTAGCATTTTACTTTTAAAAAAAACAATTCTGAAGCAAAAAGAAAATATCTGTTTAACCAAGCTGAATTTTCTGCTTGTTCACATTAGTACTGTCTGCTCTTCAAAGGGTTCTACAAGCACAAAATGGTATTACCTGTATTATTTAAAGGAAAAGTTAGCAGATGGCTTCCATAAGTTTAAAGTATATGCTTTATAATCTCAATAATGACTTTCAACATGGAAATTTTTGAGTGGATGATCCAACTGGAAAACATTAGCTCTTAAACAGAAATGAATGCCATTTCCCTCACTTAATGTATTTATGGTTGGTTGTTTTCACATCCTGTATTGGAAAATACTAACGTTTCAAGGTTAAGAGCCAGTCTCCATGCAAATTATCTTCATGGTGAAGGTAAGTAGAACCATGAATAGATGCTGCATTGTTATAGTGATTCACTTTTAAGCAACTGCTAATCAATACTCTACACTTTCAAATGTCATTCCCATTATGTAGGATACAGTTTTGTTGTTGTTGATAATAAATGGTTACATATTGTAGAACACAAAAGACCATTAGGAATTTATAGGATGGACTATATTCTAGGTTTCTAGAGATGTTTTACCAAAAAGCCTGCATAAAATGTTTTGATTGTCACTCTGTTGCACTTAAAAGGGCCCTATCACTATAGTAGGCATGAAAAATTTAGATCATGTATAACTTTTTTTTTTCCTGAATAGGGCTCATTTTTTGTGAATGTGTATAGGATCTAACTAGTTATTCTGAAAAGGCTAAGTATAGTGAATATCAGCTTGAATGCTAAGGGGATTGCAAGGCCTTGAGTTCATAGAAAGCCTGAGCAAACATCTACTTTAGTGTGCTCTGAATGTAGCTGGATGGGGTCTTGTGTTTATAATTGGAAGGAATCTCTTCCCGAGATAAAAGGCCCTCTTACTTTAGATTTCATGCAAATTTTCTTAGGATGGGAAAGCCAGTCCATTCCTTTTGAGTATTGGTGACAAGATGAAGCATGAACAGAGGCATAATTTCAGACAACCAGGGTTTAGTCCACATTAGGAGTGTACAGATGGCAGCTGGCATCTCAGGTTTCACCTGGGAGTGAATCAGCAGCCAGTGAGGAGTCCAGAATACACATGTGATATATTATCAAAAACCTGTCTTGCTTAAGAGGTAAGCAGCTTCATGCCATAGTTGTTGGATCTTTTGAATAGCCTCAGGCAGAGCCTTCTGTGGCTATATAGGTTTGTGATGATAAAAGAATTGGTGGTGATCTCAACAAGTTCCACACTGACACAAGAAACAACCCAGTTGCAGATACTCTTAGGAAATGCAAAGTAGAAATGAGTCTGTAGTAAGTTCAGTTGTTTGCAAACAACCCTTTGATAATCAGCACACAGATGCCCTCAGTCATGAAAATAGTTGTCACATATATGAGGCCCCTTATATTTCTTTTCTGGTCTTTTGAGTGTACCCACACAGATATAGGACCTTAGGCCCTTACTTCCCTTATTTGGTAATTTTACAATTTGGGTATGGCACCAGGCATATGTCAATCACTTGTTACCATGCGGGTCAAATAGGCATCTTCATTCTTTTTCTTTTAGAGTCTGCCACCAGACTTCTTATAATACAAGGGTTTTTTTGTTGTTTTTTTTAAATTAATAGCAGGAACAAAACATTAGAGAGATAAGAACTTAACCTATTGTCTTGCAATTTTGTGATGGTGAGATGTAGGCATGCCTGATTTCTCCAGGTGTCCTCATTGGATTTTTCTGTCAGATTCTGGTTTCTTCCTTATCTTCCTTATGCAGCAAGAGTACCTTTTTCAAACCCTTGTCATAATTCTTGGTAATTCTGTGTCTAATGGATCATGGCTATTTTTTCAAAGCTAGATGTTCTGTCATTCTTTCCCTAAACGGCTCTTGAGTATTTGCTGTGAAGATAACAGTATATGAGTGAGATATCTGAGTGAAGCAAATAGATTAATGGAGAAAGCATCATTCCATTAATCAGGACAATACAGACTATTAAAAATTATTACTGTATAAGGCTGTTTCATCTGTGTGATAGTAGTCACAGTCTTACTGATATGGTGTACTCTAGCCTCCTAATTTGTGAAATGCAAACTTATGGTCTGTATCTCTTCCCCCTTTCTTTGGGCCTCAGCATATTTATCTCTTCCAAGAACCTTTAAACTCACTTCTGCTTTAAAATGAGGCAAACATGATGGACAGAAATAGCATTTTTGAATGCTGATGCCCAGTATTTGTATGTTGATTAGTTTGCAAAGCAGGGGTGTACTTGAAAAGAAAGTGGTTATACCCTTTGAACTAGATTATGACCCTTTGGAGATGCACCTGAGTTCAGGAAGTGAAAGACATAAAGATAGTTTATTTCTGAGTCTTACAACAGGGTTCGCAATATAGTTACTAATCTACTGAGCTCATGTGAGCATTATTTTAGAAAAGCTTCATTTTTCCCCTACACATGATGGCCTAAAGCATACTGAGCCATATTGCTTGCTCTTTGAATTTATCTCAAAGTTCCAACTGATTATATGTATGGTTGTAGAATTTTTTGTGTATTTTTGAACAAGTTATAGTAAGTTTCCTTATGGCATAAGTTGTCTTAGTTTAGAAGAAAGAAACAGACAAGACTGCTCGGCTTTAAAAGTCTCGGACAATAGGGGTGTGCGGAGTGGGCCCTATTTGACTTGGATTCAGCCCAAATCGGGGACAGAGATTCAATTTGTTGATTCGGGACACTGTCCCTGATTCGATTCAGCTGAATCCAAATCTGAAGATTCAGTGCTGATTCAGAGAATTAGTGATTTGGACATAGACACAGCTTTAAAAGTTTTTTCTACATACCTTGAGGTAGCAGGCATGGCTCGTGATTGCTGCAATGCTGGGATGCATGGAGC
>NW_017728997.1:30022816-30028206 GCF_001723915.1 Gavialis gangeticus | reverse complement strand
GCATGGAGCATCCCACAGGAGTGTAGGGGGGCCTTCCACATGCTCGGCAGCAAATCTGGAAGTGCAGGGCCCCACCCCCCCTCCCGTACCCCCAGCTCAGTAATCAGCCATGGGGGGACCCCAGGTGCCTCCCCCAAACCCAGGAAGCACCAGTCATTGAGCCAGAGGCAGTGTGGGGGGGGCGGGGGGACACTCCCTGGCGGACCCAGAAGTGGACTGGAAGTGCTTCTGGTCCACTTCTGGGTCTTCTGCCAAACACGCTTGGGAGCCCCCCATGCACCCCAGCATTGCAGCATTGATGAGCAGCCTGGTACCTAGAGGTATGTAGAAAAAATATTTAAAGCTGTGTCTAAGTCTGAATTGCCAAATCTTTCTGAATCTCTCCAAATTGATTTGAAGGGTTCTGATTTGGAGAGATTAAAGGGTCTTCTGATTCATCTCAGATTCGGCCACCGAATCGGGCCAAATTTCCACTGAATCAAATCAGGGATCGAAGCTTCATACAGCCCTATCAGACAAGGGTTCTTTTGTTGGA
Source organism: Gavialis gangeticus (assembly GCF_001723915.1). Taxonomy (NCBI): domain Eukaryota; kingdom Metazoa; phylum Chordata; order Crocodylia; family Gavialidae; genus Gavialis; species Gavialis gangeticus. Next base: position 30,027,671 of record NW_017728997.1, on the reverse strand, counting down.
GTTCTAGAAATGTAATATTTGACGGTTTCTGTGAGATATATATAGGTAGCTGGTACCAAATTCGTACTGTTTTCTATAATGTCTAAATACATTTTTCTCTTGTAAATGTTCTTCAGAATACTGTAATGTTAAATGCATTATGCTGATGACACAGTCTTTATAGCTGATTCAGAAGAGAAGTTGCAAGGAATTTTTAGACAAAATTGTTAGTGAACGCAAGAAGAAGGGTCTAAGTATTAACTGTAGAAAAACAGAATGCTTGGTAATTACAAAGAAGAAGAGTATGAAACATCAAAGTGGAAAAGGAATAGATAAGACAGGTCAATATATTTAACTACTTGGGAGCCTGGATAACATCAGATGGTAAATGTGATCATGAAATAAAATGGAGAATAGGGATGGCAAAAGATATTGACAAATAGTAAAATTTCTATTGGGACAAAGTTGAGAGTTTTGAATTCCTAAGTTATACCAGTTCTCATATATGAATCAGAATATTGGACAATATTGCCAGGTATGGAAAGAGAATTCATGGAAAAGAACTGAAGCAACTGGGATGTGGTTCTTAAGGTGCATCTTGAAGGTATGTTGGATAAGTCCAACTTCAAATGAAGATATTTTGTTAAGATCAGGCTGCAGGAGGAAGCTACTGATTAACATCAGAATGAGACACTGGAGTTTCTTGGACACGTTATGAGGAAAAAAGAAACTGAAAGTCTGGTTGTAAATGGATAGATTCAATGAAGGAGAGATTGTGGAAGACAGAGGTTGACTTATGTCAAGAGTCTCTCTAAATGGATGAGTGTATTGACACTGGAAATTCTGTATGCCTCAAGAGAAGAGAGCTGTGGAAGACCATGGTCACCAATGTCCTGTTTGCATATGGTACCTACGGAGACAGAGAGAGAATGTTAAATGTGAAAACTAGTTGGAGTCTGAGTCATAACCAGGGTTTCTTGTTTCCTCTGTTTAAAAATTGTGAATTCTCTGATTAAAAAAAATCCCAAACTCTCTGATTTAAAAAACCCAAATCCATGTTTTTCCTCCACTCTATCTATCTATCTATCTATCTATCTATCTATCTATCTATCTATCTATCTGTGGACCATAAAGTTTTATCGATATATTTACAATTTTAAAGCAATTTGGAAGCCTACTCATGCCTCAGTCATTATAATAAAACACATTCTAAATACCTAATGTATTTTGTTTTTTTCATCGTGTAAGATCAGACTCCCCCTGCCCCCTTTGTTTACCAGGATGCAGGTCCAGCCGTGGCTGTCCTCCCCTCCCCCCACTGCTTTGTAGTGCTGAGCAGCCCTGATATGCCGTTGCCCCTCACTCTCAATTCACAGTCCCCCCCATCCCTGCTGGCGCCCCTCACTCCCAAACCAGTTCCCCCAGCCTTCAGCCCCTGCAGTGTATGAGGAAGAGGATGGGTGTGTGGGCACAGGTGACAGGGTGCACAGGCCATAAGTGGGGGTGTGGGGTGGGCACAGGTGATGCATAGGGGACATGTGCCTCCCTAGGGGTACCCACAGTGGTGTGCAGGGCTATAGCCAGGCTGGGACACTACTCCATGCTGCTACTGCTGTGCCTCACCTTGGTGGCCATGATAGTGTGGTGCTCCCTCCCATGTCGGGTCCTGCCCACTGGGCCATGGAGGTGGCTTCTGCCTGGAGCTGGTTCAGCCCAGTTGCATCCCCATGCCCCACTACGGGTGCAGAAATCTGGGGGGGGCATGTGCCCCCCCACATATCACCTGTGCTCTCCCCACACGTGGCCTGTGCCACCCCCTGACACCCTGATGCGTTGCCTGTGCCCCACCCCCATAGACTTACCTGGAGGGAGCTGCTGGAGCTGCTCTTCAAAGCTGCCTGGCTGCCACATGCATGTGTATGTGTGCGCATATATGTGGCTCTCTCTGCCCCCTGTGTGCTGCTCCCCCCAGCCCCAAGGAGCCCCTTTCAGGCTGGAATTCTGCCAGCCTGCAAGGGGAAACCCAAAGTTTCCTGGGTTTCTTTTCCCTTTAAGGGTTCCTTCCCCTCCCACCCTTTTTTCTCTTTTCTCCTTTAAAGAGAGAAAAATCTGCATTTTTCCATGGCAAATGGAAAACCCAGATCCCTGTTCATAACTAGGACTTGTGCACATGTAATATTAATGACTTAAAAAACTGGTTCTGATTCAAATAGCACTGTCAGCCCTACTTCTGTTGTACTTACATCTGGGTGACTTTTTTCTGAAGTTTAAAAATCTTTAAGTGGTTGCTTGGCTGTTTACTGATGTTTGTTTCTGTTGGTAAGAATTTCAGAGAATTTCTGAATTCTTGGTAATTGTTACTGGTAGAAAAATAGCCCAGGAGCTAGAGTTCCAACCCCATGCCAGGAGAGTTTCACAGGTGAGCACTTTAGCCAGGGCAGCACTAGATGGCTGTTCTCAAAGCCATTTCTACCCTCTAGGGGAGCCCATGAATTGCAAGCCTGTCCTCTTCTCTGCCACAGACAGTCTGGTGAGAGGGTTCCCACCCTGGGAGAAGGCCCCCCATTTCACCAATCAGCTGATTGGTAAGAGGGGGGACCATTTTTCTGCGGTGGGAACCCTTATGTTTCCTGTCTCAAGAGAATTGCCCCTGCTCCTTGCACTGCTCCAGACTGATCTGGAGAAGTGTGTGTGTGGAGGGGGGAAGCAAGGGTTGGGGTAATGGGGACAGGATTCTTTTGTGGTTGCAAGGCTCAGAGACCCTTGTTGCTGGAACACAGCACCTTCCTCACCCTGAATTATTTTGAGTCGCAGAGGAGCAGTGGCAGGCAAGGCATGATGGGTGCAGGGAGGTGGGGAGATTCTTGTATAGGGGGAGAAGCCCCCAGACTGAGTTCTTTCAGAGGGAGAATAGTCCCCTTCTGCTGCCAATCAGCTCATTGGCAGAGAGGCATTCTCCTGCTGGAGGAACCCTCCCACAAGGGGTTGCCACCATGGCAGAATATCTCTGCGTTACTCACAGTGATCCAGGTCAGCCTAGAGCAGTACAGGACAAGGCAGACTGCCTGAACCTTGCTGCCGTGGCCTGGCAACCTGCCTTGGCCCACGCTGCCCTGGGCTGTCCTGGAGCAGTGTGGATGAGGTGGGAGAATTCTGCTATAGCAGGAGTGCCTTCTGGGAAGGTTCTCACTTCAGGAGAATGCACCCCTCACTGCCAGTTGGAAGCCATTCTCCTGCTGGGGGAACTTGTTCCCAGAAAGTTACCCTGTGTAGGAGACTCGCCTTCTCTCCTGATCAATCAGCTGATTGGTGGGAAAGGTGGGTAATTTGTCAGAGAAGGTCCCCACAAGGCTCCCTGACAGCTCACCCCTGGGTTTGCTTTCAGGGAGCCAGGGGTGGGATATTGGGTGTACTCTGCACCTGACAAGTGCAAATATTCCTTTGGGAGGACGGAAATCTTCCTTATAGGTATCTGATTTAACTTCTTGCAGAAGAGATGGTTCTCTTCCTTCAGAAGTCTTTTAAATATCCATACAGTTCTTTTTGTGCCAGGTAAAGGGTTTTTCTCCCAGAAGAAGTGGAATGTCATGGCCATTCTTTTCCTTTCTGTTTTACAGCTGATCCTAGAAGTAGGATTTTTGAAATCTTATGAGAGAGCTGTTTTGCTCCATCCATGACTATAAAGGCTAAGTACAGACAGTCAAAAAGCCTGAGTCTGAATCAATTCAGTCTCCACAGTTTAGTCTAACCTATGTAGATTGAGCCAATAAGCAAGTGAACAGACATTCACTTTTGATTCTGGAAATACAGCTACATACCTGTAGTGGCCCAGAAGCTGGGAGGGGGAATTTGTGCGGGAGTCCTGGGACACTGGGGGCTGTGAGTTAACTTGAATCTGGAGGGGTTCTGAGACAGAAAGTCAATAAACCAGTTTAACCTAAACCTATTAAGTCTGATACTACCTCCATCCAGGTTTATCTTAAACTGGTTTCAGCTATTTTGAAAACACTTTTTGTGCACTGAACGTCTGTTGTGCTACAGATTCGAACCAGTTTCTGATCAGTTATACCGGTTTATGTGTAATTTCTGTCCCTAGCCTTCTCACAAGAAAATCACTCTCTCTCCAATCTCTCAGTTCCGATCCTCAAAGGGAATTTACCTAACACCTTTCACAGATGAGCCTACAAAGTTCACTTCATCAACCTACTGGATACAAAAAAATCATGGACTGAATATAAGCATTGGATTTATGACACATTATAACCTGCCTAACACCTGATTCCCCAGTTCACCTCTCTATTTAGCAGCTATATTCATTCCCCTTCTCCCCCTTCCCTACCTGTCTCTCACCCCTTGACTACCTCAATTTACATTTTTACTGACTGGTATTCTGGCATGCATACTAGCTTCTGGCTACTATTCCATCCAGGAAGAGTGCAGACCAACTGCAGATGCTTCCTCAGCCTGATGAAGGCTATATGTACCCAAAAGCTTGCAAAGAAGAATTTTTCCAACTATTTGAGTTGGTCTAATAAAAGATATCGGATTTACCTAAAGAACCTTGTCTGCCTATTGCAAAGATGAAACTTTTGCCTTTACTCTGTCTTTACTCATGACATTTCCAGCACAATTTTGTCTACTGAAGATTAAAGATTATTTTAAAATTTAGTCATCCAAAATTAATCTGAAATTCCATTTTCTCACTACATTTCTACTCAACATATTACTGTTAGCAAAAGTCTTCAAGTCACGAAACTGTTCCCTGGTATTTGGACCTTTAAAAACAGCAAGATTGATTGCCTTTGCTTTAATTTTTAAAGTCTGTGGAAAAAAACCCTATAATTTTCTAAATCATTTGTCAAATTGATATATTTAA
>NW_017728997.1:30017012-30017816 GCF_001723915.1 Gavialis gangeticus | reverse complement strand
CCTATAATTTTCTAAATCATTTGTCAAATTGATATATTTAAATAGACTACAGATTATGATTGAATTACACACCAATATATTCTGAAGCTATATTATGGCACAAAGGAAAATGAGAACTCTTTCCTCTGCCATTCGACTCCTACTCTCCTGATAAATTCTGTCCTTGTTTACCTTACTACCTTTATGTGAACTTGCTGCCTTTTTGAACTATTTTAATAGACTGCATTAAGTTTCTGATACTGATTGCTGTTTACAGGTCTTATGATCATTGAAAGGATGCTGTAGTCTAAACCTTTCTTCCTGGTTTGGAGTATAATGTACCTATATTTGTGTGTGTTGGGTGTTTAATACTGAGGAAGGTATTATCAGTAGAACACCCTGGGAAACCTGGATTTTGGAGGTGGGGAAAACCTTTCAAGTTTGACAGTTAAAGAATGACCAATAAAGATTATACAGATTAGGGGATATAGAATATGTCTTATTATTTTTAAAACTCTTTATTTTTGATCTTTGTACAAAATCATTATATTAAAAAAGCAGTGAATATCATCTGCAGCAACATCAGAGATACTATCTCTTCACCATTGGGAATCTTTTACTCCATCAGCCTCTGTTCTTTTTGTTTGTGTAGCACAGGCTTGTCCAACATATGGCCCGTGAACCGTCACGTGGCCCTCTAAGCTGTTTTCTGAGGCCCAAGGTGCTGCAATAGGAAACGAAAGTAAATACTGTACTTTTGTTTCCGGGGGGGGGGGGAGGGGGGGTGGGAACAAGCTCCCTGGGGGGCCCCGGAATTGGGTTTGG
>NW_017728997.1:30011936-30016838 GCF_001723915.1 Gavialis gangeticus | reverse complement strand
GATAAGTTCATTATCCGGCCCCACATTCAAAAAGTTTGGATACCCCTGCTGTAGCAAAATACCTATTTAGAAATAGTTGGATAATTTATACTTCGAATTTGATCATGACCATCTCAAGACATGGCTAGAAATTAATTTTGAAATTATAGATTAGTCTAAACAGAGTTTAGTGCAGTGGTTATGAAGACTTGAACTTTTATTTTGTTTCCTTTCACCTAAAGGAACCCGGAAAAAAGTCAGGTAGTAGGTAGTTGCTTGTGGCAGCCTTCTCTTAATAAATAGCTGACTTAATTTTAGCTGAAATATATTTGTGTAGAACTGAATTTGAAGGGGGAGAAATGGGTTTAAATTACAGGGAAAAATAAGTTTTCAAATGAGTGACTTCTGCAAATTAAGAACTGGGTTCACTTATCCCTACAGTAAATCATTTTATATACAGGGTGCGGGAAGAAGGTAAAAACCTGGGAAGAAAGGGATGAATGCCCCTTGCAGGCAAAATACTACAAATGTATTTAACAGTATCTTATAAGACCATTAAGTAAAAACAGTCAGTTTTTAATTTATTTCAACTGTTATAAAATTATTTCCTTGTCCTCTTGACTTAGTAGGAAGGCTTAATGCTTTTTTCATGCTTTTGTAATTAGAGCTGATCAGTTGTGTATTTTTCACTTGATTTTTCTGATACTAATATCAGAGCTGGGGGAGCTCCATGGCGTTAGGCACTGTGTAAATGTACTTGGCCCCGAGGGATGCCTATGCCACGTGCACTTTGGTGCATGGCATGTTACCCTGGGTGAAGTAGGGGAGGCCCCAGCAGACTTACCTGAGGTTCTGGGGACCTCCTGGGGCTGCAGTAGCTGCGATTCTGCCATGTGGATCCTGGCTGGCAGCCGCAGCGCTGCTCTGGGTGGCCCAGCTCTGCTTTTGAGTGTTGCATCCTGCCCATGTATGTGCTGTTCCAATATTTTTATGTGTTGTTTTTTTTTAAATCCCTGGATCTCTAGGGGGTCAAAAAAACCTCATGGAAATAAATGGAGCAGCACATGTATGGGCAGCACTCCCTTGCAGTGTGGAGAACATTGAATATGCAGTATGTGGTGCTGCAGACATGTTTGTAGTGCCACATACCTCATGACCACGCTCATCTGGACGTCACAGCCAGAGAGTCTTTTGCCCAGATAAACAGAGCCCAGATCTCCTTAGTTGTAGTTTAATGCTTTTCCTTTACTGGGGATTGAACAGCAGCACGATGGAATGGGCTTCTGTGCTGCTCTTATCTAACAAATGGGAAATTTTATAGCAGCCTCAATTAAAGGGGTATTTTGATACTGAAACTTTTCATGATGTTTTTCCCCTTGCTTTTCATTTGCAAAGAACTTTTTAATCAACACTGAAAGCTGCACCAGAGAAATAGTGGCAAAGCTGATGGTGAGGACATTTTAGAAGACTCATGGTGGGATAACCACAAGTTGAATTCTTCTGCTACAGGATTCATAACTTGAATAGTTAACAATGCTGACATTAAAACTGTTGAGATATTTTGTTGGATCAAGTAAATAATTGTGGGAGATCTCTGATAAGCTTCCAGGGAACAAAGTATGCTTCCTCAAGTCTGTTTAAAAGTTTGTCAGACCTCTCTTCTAACTATTCAATTGGTTTAATAATAAATATTATCAAAAACTCTTACTGCTTGCATTTACCTGGACCACTGTGGCTACAACAACACTTCGACCCTACTACATTAACACTGTCATTTTTAGGCTCCTGAGTGACCAGCAGATAAAAATGGAACTTCAGTTCCCAGAACTATTATTTCAGTCAGTCTGCAGATTCAGGAGAGGAATGCTACATCAGTTTACATTTGGTCATTTTCTAAGGTGTATTTTCACATGCATGACAGCTAAAACCATCCAGATTTTCAAGTCTGGCTGGTGACCATCCATATTTAAGTATCTGAATACTTTGTCTCAGTTGTCAGAATATCCCACTTATAGCTGAAACTGCCTATATTAATCCTCTTGAGTACTTTGGCATATAATTTTCTTTTAATGAAAACTGAGATTCTGGATCTTAATTCTGTGGCAAGATATAGGGTGGGCAGTATGTAGTATCTTCTGCAGTGCTGGAATCTTTGACTAAACAGGGCCCTTGTAATGTAGTTTAGTATAATTGTATCAGTGTTTTATAAAATGTGCAGGGAACATGACATTCCTTAGAGTAATAATGTGTATTTTTTGGAGCACATTTTGCACAGAAGTAATTCAAGGAAAAGCTAGAACTCACCTCTACTTTCACTTTAAAAATGTACTGTAATTTGTAAAGGTAGGTGAAAGTTTGAAATATGAAGTGGAGCTCAGGTTCTTTATTATAGTGAAATCTACAAAACATCTTTTGTATTGTGCTTTGTTGAGGTAGAGGCAGAAAATATTGTAAAAGGCACAATATGTGTAGGAGGCAATAAATCTGTTGGATGCAGATAGTCCATGGCTTCGAGTCATAACATAAAGCTTTACTCTTAGCCTCCTACCAGTTTCCATTATCTGTGAAAATTTCTATTAATGTAATATGATAGCATCATGTACAAGCAGTTCAGCGGTCATAGATTTTGCACAGCTGTCATAAAATGATAGTCATTTGGCTTCAAGAATGGTAAAGATGACGTTTGAATATTCTTGCTTTTCATCTTTGATGTCTTTTAACTATAAAAGATAAAGTCACATTTCTGCAAACAGCGCAGAATATTCCACTAAAAGCAAAATTTTAATTATCTCAGTACGTAACTTTTGTGTGTGTGTTGTGGGGGAAGTCCAGAAAATTAAGCCCTAATTTAATCATAGTAGGTACCTGGATGTGGAATCTCAGAGAGAATAGTTAGGGACTCAGTCTAAAAATATCTAGTGTTGGGAGGCTTCCATGCTGTAAGGCTCAGGCGCGACTGGTGAACTCAGACTGTTGGGGCGGTGGAGCGTCCCACCATGGGGGTGTGGCTGCCACCGGCTGGGAACGGGGGTTTCGCAGCAACCCCACCCTGCTCCCAGCTGGCTGCAGACGTCCTCTCCCCTGCCCCCCTGGGGCTCCCATGGGATGCTCCACTGCCCTGCCAGTCTGAGTTCACCAGCTGTGCCTGGTAAGGCTCCAAGTAAAGTTTGAAAATGTCTTTGGGTGCCACTGCCAAAGGTATTGAAGGTAGTAGATTGGAGAGATTATTAGCATGTAGTTACTTTTCCTGTGCTTTAGAGAAACAGGTGGGGTGCCTTTTAGTGCATAAACCTAAGTAGAAGCTCACTGACTGTTGGTATAGAGACTGAACGGAAGAGAAGTTCAAACAGGAGACAGGAAGCCTAACCACAAATTATTACTGTACAGTACTGAGTTTATTTAAACACAGTTTCTAATAACATATAATAAAATATATGTTGAGTACAGTAAGCAGGAAGCAAGAGGGGCAGAGGAGGAAAGATAGTTGAACCATAAGGAAGAGAAAACCCATGACAAATTAAAAAAAAAAAAATCCTGCAGTTCAGGAAACCAGCATGTTGGCAATTGCTCTTGAGACTTGGTAGTTCCTGCTGAGAGTACCGCTTCTCTAGGAGAAAAAAAATCCATATTGAAGCAGAGAGTGTAAAAAAAGACTTTTGTTTCGAGTGGGAGCCTGTATTCTTAATGGAAGCTGTTTTACAGAAGTCATTCTGTATTAGAACAGGAAATAGGGGATACTGACAAATAGAGCAGTGGTTTTCAATCTTTTTGGGCTCTGTACCCTTTACCTGCAAAATACTGCAGCTCATATCTTCTATGTATGATACATCTCCACATCTTCCCTGATATCAACATGCAAAGCCATTGTGTGTTGGTCATTGGCTAACCAGAAGCTCCTTCACAATTATTAAAATCTAGGCACATACCATTTGGTAAAGTACTGCGTAATGGTATGGGCTATGTGTACCCATTCTGAAAACCATTGAGCATGAACTAGGATTTGTGAAACTTGGCCTGAACCCCTAAGAATGTATTAGGAGAAATAAAAGACACTGCTGAGAGACCAGATACTCTGAGATTGGAAGTCATAGAACAGAGGTTTTCTGTTCTCAGGTTCTATGCCATGTAAGTGGGATAGAACCCATGTCAGAGATGTATAACAATGTTGCAGTTTACAGCAGAAAAGTCTAAAAAATGCACAATCTTGTTGATCCCAAACTACAGTCTGCTTCTTTTTTATGGACAGATGCAATTTCCATGGCAGTCAAAACCTTGAGTTAACAAAAAGCATTCAGACTGATAATAAAGTCTAAATTGCAGCAGAATGTTTTCGTCTTTGCAGCTGGCTGCTTAATTTTGGACAAGGTGCTAAATACAGTTGAAAAGTAAACATGACAAGTGACATGGACTGGAGAGTGAAAACAAAATAACTGTTGAATGAAGGCTTTTGGCCCCCCAAAATAATGTTTGAATGAACCTAGTCTTTTATGATTATATTTATTGATAAGTGTCTAAAAGCTTTGAGTGAACACATTGACCTATATATTATTAAGAAGCTCAGTTCAGTTGATCATTATTTATTTAAACAGTGTGACTAAGTCACCAAAGGCATGTGGAAGGAACTGTTTTTGCTTCTTTGCTAGGGCTGCCTATATGCGTGTGTGGGGGAAATGTGTAAGGCAAGGGAAAAATAGAAAGATGGAGACAAATGCAATTTTTAATTCCTTTTCTCTTCTGAAGTTTCATAGTCTATGGACTTTGGCCTAGGCTAACATGAAAGAACTGGAGCTTTTCCTAGTACATGTGAAAAATGACACACTAGCAACATCAATATTATTATTTTTTAAAACTGAAATTCACACCTAATTTTTACTAAAAATATGCATCCTGAGATTTATAGTTAATCTTTGCCTGGCTTCCCTC
>NW_017728997.1:29984288-30006936 GCF_001723915.1 Gavialis gangeticus | reverse complement strand
GTGGGGGTGGGAGGGAGGGTGTTTTAATTAGAGTGGTTCCTGGACAGCCACTCTAATTAAAACAACTCATCGTTGTGTGTGTTAAGCTCCCGCATGTTTTAAAATGGCCACAGGTGTGCTTTATTTAAACCGCATTGAATGAGCTTTCAATAAAGTTCATTTGATGCAGTTTAGATAAAATCGCCCCCTCAGTCATTTTAAAATGCGCGGGGGTTTAATGCATGTGATGGTGAGGTGACACTGGAGGCTTCTAATAACCTTTACAGTTAATTGAGTCGGCTCTGACACGTTCTAATTAGAAAGGGAATGAGCAGCCTAGGTGACTACAATGTCTAAGGCATGAAAATGATGATGGATTAAAAAAGAATGTTAAATACTCTTGTTTGCGGATAGGAAGGCTTCATTCACAGGTGAATACAGATATTTAGATTAAAAAAAAACAGCTCTCAAAACTGAGCAAACATTGTATAAACATCAATGAATAGAAAAAGCAAGAGGAACAGCGTTTTGGAAACTGAACAGCTTTATTGCTGCATTGCTCCATATGTATTGCTCATAGTCTTAGAAGTTAACTACCTCCAAAAGCAGTGCTTCTTTACCCATTTAGTTCCCGGTTTACTACTTATTGAATGGTTAGGTTAGAAAGTGAAACCAGTTTTCATGATAAAAGGCAAACGTTTGTAAAAGTTGGAAACTGGACCTCTAATTAGCATGAAGAATATAAACAGAGTTGAAGTTTGGCCAGACCTTGGGTCTGTCAGAGAATTTTTATTCTATACTACCTTGGTAGAGTAAGGGTGGAGGTTAGCTGCAGCTATAACTTGTGCTTGATTCCTATTAAACCTCCAGAGTCAACTAGGGCTATGCTGTGTCAATCCTTGGGTAGAAGACCTCAAAAAAACCCAACGGTGTACTACAGAAGTGGTAATGTTGATTCACTGAGAGTCCCTGTACTTGTAAGGGTTGGCTCCCAAATGACTTGAAATGATGAAGAGGTCACTAAGGTACTGGGAGAATCAACATTTGGATAAGGTGGAAAATTGAGGGTCTTATCACTTACTGAAGATTTTTATAGTGAATTGTGTAAGACTAGATGTGTCAACCAGAGTATTCAACAGCAACATTCCAGTTCATTTAGTTATGCCCTGTCCATCTAAATTCCCCCTGCACTTTTAACGCTATGCAGAAATACTCTTGTCTTTCTGCTCTTTACTCCTGTTGTTGTGCTAAGAAAAAAAAAGACTTTATTTTAGGCCCCTGCCACGTTACATATATTATGCAATTAAACGGTTAATCACACAATAAATTTAGACCGGCCACACATGAAAAATAATTATCGCAGAAAAATGTCTATAAAATGAGCTACACAGTTACTGCTTTAAAATGAGGACTGACCTTATAGCTAGTTTCTGTCTGGCTTTAATTTGAATGTGTGGGAGAGCCCTGAGTGCAAGACCCAGCCATGCAGTATTACACAGGAAAAATTCCAGCAGAACTACAGGGAATCATGGTGGTTTTGTCTAAGTAAAAACCTGGAGTGGGTTCCAAGGGCTCAATCCAGGAAATACTTAAATGTGAAGACTCATTTAATTCAATGGGACTGTCCTTCTATGGAAAGCTGCTTGTATGTGGGTTTCTGTCAGATTGGAATATATGTATTATAGTTAATAAATATAGGAGAGAGGCAAATAACTGGAAACTGAGCACCCTGACATTTGAGAAGACGCTTGTATTTTGAACACATTGGAATGCAATACTCCTCCGTCCCCCCGTACAACATGGACCTTGTTTTGGGAAAAGGCAAAATGAAAATAAAAACGATTTTTCCAGGGTCATGGCTGAATTCTGCATGACTGAATCCTCACCATTCCTGTTCAGGCAAAAGTTAGTGTTAACTCTTGCATAGCCACTGCTGAATTGGTGTAGCTTTTGATTGGTCAGCCAGAAGCTGCTGCTAATTCAGCAGTTGAGGGAAGGTTAACACTGGACTCCACCCCTGCTGCTTGCTGTCCCAGAGAGAAATGACAGCCATTTTGATACTTATTACAGCACCATATCTGTGTGCTTCTATTCCAGCAAAGAAAAATCAGCTTGCTTAAAACACTTGCAGAAAGTGCTTTTCCACTGGTTGCAGTCCTTTAAATTAGGAGATGAATTCCAGTTTCACACTTCCATTGATGGTAAATTTGGCAGTCTGGCATGGAAGAAGGCAGTATCTCAATCAAGTAACAAGCTGTTGGTACTTCATGGGTTAAAACCCAAACCTTAAACTTTGCAATCTTGGTTTGCTTCCCTATAGCAAAAGCATAAGTTTCTAGATAATTTTATAGACTTACATAGACTGCATTTCAGTGCTGCAGGATATATATACATGGCACAGTACAGAGAGGATGGCAGGTTAGCCTGTGTACAGCGCTGTGCTAAAACATCAGTACTGCTTCCAGTACTGTATCTAGTTTATTTAGAGCTAGCTCAGGTGTCTCTATGCAACACTGTATTGTCAAAGGTAGAGTTCATGGCTGACATAACTGCATTTAAAAGAAATAGTTGCCAGGCACAGATGGAGTAAAACATATACAGAAAATGTTGCTATGTAATAGTTCAACAGAAGCTGGGAATCCTGTGCAACCCCTGGATTGTGTGCCCAGATAACAAATTGTGGACAAACAGCGTAGTACAACTTTGCCATTGTAGTCACTATGGTCCAGACTGTGGCTCCCTTGCTTCTTTTAGGGAGGAATTTTTCATTCAGGAAGACCCACTAAAGTCAATGAAACTGTTCATTCAATTAACTGTTCATCGGTGGGGAATAAGGACTTCACAGTCTGCCCCTATATAAATGCAAAATGTTGTTATTTATCGTGTGGGTGTTCAAGTAATAATTCTTGACAGAGTGTATGAGCTCTGTCTTTTTATATTTTATCTAGATTTTTCCACATTAGAATTCCATGCCATTAATTTTAACAATTATTTTAGCACGCAAATGTCATCCAAATATTCTTCTCAAAATTATCACTTGATTTTTGTCACTTAAAAAAATGTCCTTAATACCCTACTCTTTCTAAGTCACAAATTTCCCTCTTGATATCAGTAAAAGTCAGTCAATCAATTTAAAAACATTACAGTATTGAGGGAAAGGGAACATGTATTTTTTTGGTCTGAAAGTCTTCATTTCAAAGACGCGTTGTGTGCTGTGACTTACAGTGTATTACTGTTCAGGAAATATTGAATTTGTTAAGAGTACAAGATAAACTTCCTATTCCTACTTAAAATACTGAACTTGTACCTCCAGCTCACTTGTCTGCATATAATCTAGGATAGATATGACCAAATGTCCATTACTTTCTGTTTATTATTTGGGGGGTTACATGAATGCAAAATGACATAGTGGATAGACTGCTGCATGAGTATTCAAGAAAGCAGGGTTCTAGTCCTGGCTCTGGCACTGTGCTGCTGGGGATCTTGGGCATGTCACTTTTTATTGTTCTGTGCCTCAACATTCCTAACTGTGGAATAGGAATGGTGATATTTAATTTCTTCTGTAAAAGAGTTTTTGGGACCTGTTGATGAAAATGGGCTGCCTGAGAGCTGGGTATGTTTATCATCAATGTAGTGATACAAGTTAAAACGTAGAGATACTCCCTAACAGACTGAGGGGGTTAGGAATTAGGATATGGTCCCTCAGTTAGGGAGCCTCTAGCTAGTTGGAGAGATACAGAGGGTCTGCAAAGGTTGCCCACTGCCCCACAATTAACATTCGTTGCTTAGTTCTCATTCATGTATGCCTGTGTTTATTGAACCCAGTGATCACTACAATGTAGACATACGCTGTATGGTGTAACTAATTAAAATATACATTTAAAAATGTGAGCTAGTTGAATGGTAAATACATTTTCCAGTGGCCTGATGTCCACATTCTTAAAACAACTATTGTTACTGGCAGTTCTGACCTTCCATTTAAGGACTGAAATAATAAGAATTGAATACATCTGGAGTCTGAATACTGAGTCCTCTGTCTTCAAAGGATTAAGGATTTGAATTAAATTTGCCCAAAGCAGGACAATTCAGAATTAACAAGACCACTTTTTAAATGTCAATTATTTAATTAATCCTTAATAAGAATGGTCTCATGAGGACAGGAAGAGCTGGGCCAGATGCTGATCTCCATTATTAGTATTTCTGCAGTTACCTTAGTATATTTATAAAATATGAAGACTGATGGTGCTTTTAATTAACCAAATAGCTGTGACTTTCAAATAAAAGTATTGGTATTCATGAATACAAATTAAAAATATATTTTTATCAGCTCAAATATGTCAAAATAATAACTGATTGAAGGAGTCAAGGTTAGGATTAGTTCTACATCACCAGCCTAGGGGAAATGTCATGACTGTTAATGTCATGTGCATAAGGAACTAGAAATATTGTTCCTGAGGAAAGTAGATAATACTGAAACAGCAGCTAGTTATTTTACATTCAAGTAAAAATTGCTTGCAAATACATTGAAGACTTATGAATTCTGTTGCAGCATGCCGTATGACTTGCATACTTGTTTATAGACGTTAAAACAGTATGCATTCAGCACTCTGGTAATTGTGTAAATTATGAAAGGAATGGATCTTCTGTCTGTATGTTTTCTTTTATATGCACAATAGACATGCACAGTAATGAGGCTGTTATCTTTAATGAGGCTTTGCTTCTGTAGAGAAATGGGTGGTGTGCTAGAGGATTCAACACTCTTTAAGATGGAAAAATGATCAAATTCTATGACTTAAATACTGAGAGTAATTATAAATCTCTTTGACTGCTGCACATTAAATCAAAATGTAATTTATTTTAACTGCACAAATGCATGCACTGTTCATGATTTCACCTTTCTTCTTGGATCACTGAGAAGTCAGAGTAGGAAGATAGCTTTTATTTTTGTTGTCTGATTGCCTAAATTGAGCACTAAGTCAACAAAGCTTTTGTTTGAGTTAGATGAGTTACAAAGTAAGGGAGACTTCCCTGCATCTCACTTGGTGATATCTGTGTATGGCTTCCTAATTCTTTTCTAACTTCCGAAGGTGCTGGTGGTCTACTTTACATTTCTTGCATGACACCATTAATTTTTCCTTTTGGAAATTGTGAATGTGTTTGGGTTTTTTTTTTATTTCCTTCTTTTTAATATAATTGGCTTGATATTCTCCACCTTGAACACCTCTTGTGTATACTTCTGTTCCATTCTTTTCTATTCCCAAATTTCAAACTTTTTTTCTAATATTACCTGATACTCATCTCCCTTCAGAAAACAGTACCTACCCTTGACCTCCTTTATTTCAGTTTTTTAGTTCTGTCCCCATATTCTTTCCTGCTATGTTAAAGCCATTATTGGAAATCCTTTCTCTGTGTTACCTTTTCCAGGGCTCAGGTTCAAGCTGTACACTCTCTCCTTTACGGTCTATCACAAACCATCTGTTCCTTTGTCATGTCATTGGCAATGAATGTTCACGTGTTACTTCTTCAGTGCTTTCTTCCTGCCCCCAAAATGTTGCATATCTTTCCCAAAACAGATCATAAAACTGCCTGCTTGTCCTTGAAGTTTCTTCTCAAGACGCACTTCTTCATGATAAAGTTAATAAATCAATGACAATGATGAAAGGGAATATGGCCTGAGAGACAGAGCACTACAATGGGACTCAAGCAACATAGATAACAATTTTTGGCTCTGTAGATGATTTTAAATTGCTCTCTTTGCTTCTCTGTGCATCTACAGTCTGTAATATAATATTGGTACCGATCTTTTTAAAGAAATGCTTTGAGATCTGCTAATGAAAACCACTTAATCAAGAAATGTTATGAATAGGGAAGTGGCTATTAAGAATTATTGGTTGGTTTACATATTAAACACGTTTGATTCAGCCTCTTAATAGTATATCTAGCTAAGTTCAGTAATAATATATCCTTCTTGCTTTTACTCTTGTCCTCTGGTACCTCTGTTTGTTTTACTCGCTTTTGATATGTCTAGTCCATTTTTTATTTTAAATGTTGGCTAACTACCACTTTCTACCTCTCTAAATGTTTTATGTTTTAGTAAATGCCCATGTGACATCTTTGCATCAACTCAGCCTTTGCTGAAACAGTCATTTGTGCTGTCATCTTCACTAAACTTTATTCCCAGTGTTAAAACTCTGATATCAGAGCCTTGAAGTCCTAGTTCTCCAGATTCCACAGAACCATTGTCATACATTGTCCCAGTGTCCAGGAGGAGTTAAGCTCCACAAAAGTGTACAGACCTTCATTCTCCCAGGAAGAACCCGCCTGGCAGTGACTTCTGCTTGGTTAGAATTAGGTTCTGTTTCTTTCAGAACTACCATAGGATTTGTGGTGGGAGAAAAAGCTGGAATGTCTTTGCACTGATTCTCCACTAGAAATAATGTCTGGATATAGCAAGAGATGAAACCACTCTACTTTCAGCTAATTGTAGCCTACTTTTCAAGAGCCATCTCAAAATCTTTGTTCTGGGCTTTCTTTTTTTTTAACCTTTCCCTTGCCTCAACATTCTTTTGTGGATCTTGCTTTGCATTATTCTTTGCCTTGATCTCTTTGTTAATTTTTACCTGATCCTAATAAAACACATTGCTAGCTAACATTAGGTGCATAATCCCTTTTATATCAGTGGGCTTGCTGTGATACTCTCTCTGTACGTAAGCCTAAGTACAGACAGTCAAAAAACCTGAGGTTGAATCGATTCAGTCTTTGCAGGTTAGTCTAAGCTGCAAAGATTAAACTGAGAAAATCTGGATAGACATTTGCTTTTGATACAGGAAATGTAGCCACATACCTGCAGTGACTCAGGCCAGAAGCTGGGGGGTACAAGAGCACAGCTGTCTAGCACATAGCAGGGCTTTGTGTTCACTTCCTCTTCCTGCTACCCACTAGGTCTCTGGGATTTGCAGTCCAGAATTACAACAACAGGACTTTCCAGGGTTGCTCATCACTCCCCCTTTCTCCTTCCAGGTGCCTGTGGGATTTGTAGTCCACAGTTGCAGCCAGCAGTAAGTTTTTAGCAGAGCAGGGAAGGGAAGTTTAACCCCTCTCTCTGGCCCCAGACCCCAGCTGGAGTTTGCTTGCATTGGGGAAGGGGGAGAGGAGGAGTCCCTGCCTTCCCCAACCCCACCTCCCCAAACCCTTCTCTGCTGGAGCAGACAGCCCAGCCAAGGGCTGGAAAGCATTCTGGGATACCAGGGAACTGTGATTTAACTTGAACCAGGAAGAGGTCCAGGACAGAAGTTTCATAACCTGGTTTGACCCAAATCAGTTAAGGCTGATACTACACTCATCCGGGTTTATCTTAAACCAGTTTTAGCTGTTTTAAAACTAGTTTGTGTGTACTGAACTTCTATTCTGTTACAGGTTTAAACCAGTTTCTGATCACTTAAACTTCTCTCCCTGTAACTTTTGTCCCTAGCCTGAAAGAGTTTGCATGATCAGGACCTTATGATGATTATTTGTTATTATTTTTGGTTTTTATTTTCAGTTTTTTTGCATATTCACACTTTCCTTCTGCAAGAACTTTCCTCTGCAGCTCAGTCTAAAACAATTATGGAACATCTTTGAAGCTAGAATGCTTAACAGTGATCCTTTTCTTGGAATAAATGTGCAAAGCAGTTGCATTCTTTAGTATGTAATAGATAACTGTAACAGTAAAAGCAACTACCCAAATACAAGCCAGGTGCAAGGCTGATTAAGAAATCAAGCTGAATGGGTGGAACCTTCCCTGTGAATCAAATGCAAATACAGGAGGAGGCAAGGTATTGTTTAATAAATGTCACAAGTGCAGAGCAACGGAAGTACCAAGAGTAGCAGGTGGAAAAGATAGCAAGAAAGTTTAAGGGTTAGCTAGGAAAGCACTTGTAGAAGTTTTGAGTAAATTGCTCTCTGAAGAGAGATATGGAATTGTGAACAACAAGAAAAAATCTGTTGTTTGGATTCTTTTTGTGTTTGGATGCTACATGTTCTTTGTAAATACAAATTTCTTCTTGTAATTGAAATGACCTACAAGATGTGAACACTGGCTGATTGATCAAAAGGTAAAACAATAACTTTTATATAGGTTTACACTCTTCTTCTTACTCCATCTTTTAAAATAACATTTTAAAACCTGATTAACCCGTATGTTATACATCTTAAACTCTCTCCTTTTTGGCTTTTGAGTGGAGTATATAATGTATTTCTCATGATGGCCATACACAATTCTTTTTGTAATTTATTGCTATATTTTTTGGATTTTCCTGTGTTCTGTAATTGGATAAAGCAGTTTCTGATCCAGTGTAATGAAGGAAGCTATAAAATTATATTACAGTGTTAATAGGATCAATTAACCAAATATTGAATGAATTGTATTTCTGAAAATGTGCACTTTATCATCAGCTCAGGTTGCATATTTCTTTGGTTATATGTTGTTATCTCTCTCAAAATACTTAATGGAGTAATACTACCATTTTTTTTTCTTGTACTTTAATTGTATAAAGTGACAGCAATATGGGTTCTTGGTGCATTGTTTATTTTTTGCAGACTAAAGAGTCATATTTATTAAGACTTAGGTGGAGGAAATGTTGAGGGGGATTAGTTATATTGTATGTTTCTTTTCTGCACTCCTTTTATAAATTAAACTAAAACTAAACAACCACACTCCATTGAAGATATTAGTTGAAATGCAAGCAGTGCTTATCTGGGCACGAAGACTTTCTCTGTTGTTGCTCACATGTATCTAGAATTAGGCAAAGCAAATGCTGCCCTGTTCCACTCTTTTACTTGTAGTCTCGTGGAACCTAATGGTAAGGCTTCATTTTCTGTCATACAACACACATCATTTTTTCAAAAACTAGTTGCTGGAAATTGGGTTGTGCATTATAAGCAAGGAAATATGGTAATAGCAGTTTCTGCTGCTGAAACTTCTGCTGGGTGAAAGAAGTAATTGTGCACAAACCCACATGGAGCAGAACAGTGAGCAGTCTCTACTCTGTAGCAGCTGCTACTCAGTTATTTTCCACAAGGAGGGATTCTGCCTTTTAAAAACAAGGTGCGTATCTTATTCTGGGGCATGTTGCATGTGAGAAAGTATGGTAAATTTAAAAAGCGCAGTAGTTGCAGTTCAATACCAGCTCTCCCTATACTAGGCAATCCGAGTCTTTCATAGTTGAGATGCTGCTAGTGCAGGATTTCATTCTATACCCTAAAATCACAATTTTTAGATCCCCTGGTAAACTCTGTGTGGAGAGCTCCTTTCAGTGTAGAATTTCTCTACCTTCCCAATGGAGGAGTTTGTATATGTATGGAAAGCTCAGGGTTAAATAACATGTTTTTGAGTTAAAATGCTTTGAAAAATGCTTTCCATGCATTTCTGGATAATTATTTTTGTCAGTCTGGCCACGTCTATATGAGATATTGACTGCGTTGCTGAAACGTTTTTTCTTGATGGTGACTGCACAGTTGCCTGAGACTACTGCGCAGTAGCATCGCATCATGGTTTCTGTCATGCAACGCTACTGTGCAGTAGTCTTGGGCTACTGCACAGTCAGCATCTTGTGTAGATGCGGCTCCTGTTACAGAAAAATTACTCCTTTGCATATGAATTATTAATGAAAATATGAATGGAAAAATATTCCTTTACTAAGTTGGATTTTAAACATTTTTAGTTATTTCCATCTGTGTTTTTGCCTTTTGTTAGAGGTCTGAAAAAGGAAAGTAAAGTTTTTGTGTATTTATGCAAATTTGCTAATATATGAAAAGGTCACTAGAAAAAAATTTCTGGATCAGAAATGACAGACTGTAACTGAAAATACTGTCCATTATTTTAAAAAATGTGCAAATGTTTAAGAAAAGCAGTTACATATTTTTTGTTGCAGATACATTCTTTGAAATGTAAACCAACATGTAGGAATTTGTCTGGTGATTTTTCCTAGTCTTCAACTGTTTTCTATTGTACAAGGGTTCTATTAGAAACATCCTGAAATGCGTGAATATAGAGTCTGAGCTGCTGCTTCCATCTTCTGCCAGGCTCCCTGTCTTACTCTACATTCCAAAACCAAAAACACATGTATAACTGAAGGAGAAAACTTCTAAAAATTCTATATTGTGTGATTTCTGTGAGCCCAATGATGCATAGCCTGTCTCCTGATTAGACAGGGATAGTTTATTTTGAGGCTCCACCATGATGTTGATTGACTATGGAGATTGTTGTAGTAGCACATTGTAAAGCTCAGTAAAATTATCCTGCCTTCATTTTCGTTTGAGATTGAAAAGAAACAACCCTTTGGGTATGGGAGTTGTGTCATGGAAGTGTGTAATGACCGTTTTGTAGGAAGTCAAAATATGGCTAAAATGAACCATATTCAACTATAAAAATGGCAAACGTTTCCCCTGAGCTTGCTTTTGAGGGGTTATCCCTTGTGCTTTAATTGCTTTTATTTTTATATTATTAGATTGCTTAGAACAACCGACACGTTCTTAAACTAAAGCATACAACCTTGTATATCAAGTAGCACTCAGTATTCTAGGAGCGCTTAGTTGGGTATAGGAATGTAATACTTACTTTCTTATGAGATATGCAGACTTGAAAAAATAATGCTAAAATACAATAGTCAGTTCACATAAATATCTTTTATCATGCTGTAAAACTAGTGAAGTCTTGTGCAATGGGTACATTCAGAGAGTGAGCTATGGAATATAAACTGAACAATGTTTAATTTGCAGTAACTGCTTTGTATCCAGACATCGGGACAGATTGTGACATTGATAGCAACATCCACTGTCTTGCGAATTCTGTTTGGACAGCTTTTCAGGGTCTTTTTGCATCTGATTTGTTGTGGTTATCAGACTATCAAAACCAAAGGATGGGAATTATTATTGACTATCTCTTTGCTTTGATTGCATTATATGAATATGCCAGGTTTTAAAAGCTTTTAAAGTGCACTACTTTTTGTTTTATTTCCCTGCTGCCTCCTTGGCCTCCTTTCCCCCTGTGCTCTCCTAGCACTAAAAGTTACTTCACACTGGGGGATTAACTGACAATGTTATATTTCTGCCTAGGCCTGGACACCTGTGGGGAAACCTGCTCTCATGACATTTCCTGCTTAATTGTGCAGCCTTATGGGTTTGGTGGTTTGGATTAGCTTCAGATAACTGTAAATTTTTGGAGCTCTTTAAGTGTTAGCCACATTCTGCAACTTCGAAGGTTCATCCATCAATACTAGCATATCGTGATACTTCAGAAGCTAGTTTAGTACACCAGAGTGAAAATATGTGAAAGGCACAGGATAGCATTTATTTGTAACTTCTGGAACATATTGGTTCTCTTCTTCGCTACAAGCAGGCAAACTGCCATCCTTTTAGCAGTATGTGTGGATATTCTAGTCTTGGCAGACCTCTACTGTGAGGTCTCCTAGAGCAAGAATATTTAAAGAAAAATGACCGCCAAATGAAGCAAAAATTATTTTAGAATCTTCTTGGCCTTGACACTTTTCAGATAAGTGAAAACTAGGATAAGTGCAAATGTTGAAAGAATGGAAACATTTCAGGATACCTTACTTGGATTTTGTATAAAGTCTCAGGTATCTGTTGTGAAATGGAAAAAGAGTGTTAGTATAAACTCTCCTTTGATATTTTTTGCACTTAGTCACATATAACATTATCCACCCATATACACATACCTGAATGAATAAAATTTATTGCTCATTGCTCTTTGTTCAAGGTGGCCTATTTATTTTTTTAAAATCTTTTCTCTGTCATATCCCATGTTCATTGTATATTTGAAAATTAAGGTGTCTAGGGAGTGCTTTTGTGTTGGGAACATCTCAACACAGCTGTTTCTTCCCACTGGCTTCTATTCATCTGTCCCTGTGTATGTGCGGCTGTGTACTTCTTTTTTCCATCACAGGAAAATATGTTCTTCCAATAAAATATTTCTTGTGTCCTGTTCAAGTGATATTGGCAGTCCTGAGAGTATAGGGTCAGATTAGGAATACTTGCATAAATTTCACAGAAGCCAGTTGCCTGAGTAATAGGAACTCAGAGCAAGGGGCTTCCATTCTGGTCTGCAGTGAATTGTGGTCCATTTTACAGCATCTTTATAACAAAGGCTCGACACACAAAGTTAAAAGGAGGGTTTAGTTTAAACATGAATAAGTTAACAGTAATACAACAAAGCATAGCTTAGGTCTCCTACCTGGCTTTGCTGCCCCTCTGGTTCTGACTTCAAGGTGGCATAGCCAGTGTCTTAAAACCTTGCTCTCTAGAGAGCTTCTCTTGAGCTGGATGGAATAATGACTGGGAGATTTTGAAACGTGTTTAAATTAGAGAAACTTTGGGCTCCTATAGATGTGCAGGAAGCCTGCTCTGATGCGCTAGAAATCCAGCACGTTGGAGAAGACTCGATTAATCGAGTCTGCTGGAACATGGAAATAGACATGTTCCAGCAGCCTTCTGCATCTCGTGTATCAGTGTCCCCACGTGTCCTCACGCTGACAAAATGGCAGCAGGGCACTTTGAAATAAAACACGTTCAATGAGCTTTAGTTCAAAGTGCCCCACTATCATTTTTTCAGTGTGGAGACTCTGACACACATGATGTGCAGGCATTTTTAATTGGTGTAGCTTGCTAATTAAAGTGCCCAGTGCCGCACCTGACAATGCATGTAAAATGCCCTTTAAGAATGCTCAGTCATTTTGTTTTTTTAAATCCTAGTGAGTTTGAGGAAATGAAGCCCCAATTTTGAATACTCAGCAGAAACATTAACCTTTTCTTACAAGAGTGAAAAATATAAAACAACCTCTATCGTTTTCTGGTATGCCGCTCTATCTTGAACCATGCACAAGATGAACTTGCTAGGTTTCCCTCTCCTGTTTTGTATATATGTTCCTTTGTAAGAAATTTAATCTTGTTCTCTAAAGTGTCTAAAGGAGAAGTCTACTCCACCTAGATAGGTAGGTATATGTACTAAATGTATACTTAGTCCCATCCTCCAAGTCATTAAAGTAAATATTAGACCAGTACCAGTCCAGAACAGATTGGTGGGAACCCTATTGATGCATCCTCTGTTTGACCTATGAGACACTGGTGTTCTGAACATGATTATTCAACCAGCTATGCAGCCATCACATATTTGCTTCATTGAGACGGTATATACTTACTTTTTTATGATACTATCATAAGAAATAGTGTCAAAGCCTTGCTGAAGTCGAGGCATGTTGCAACTACTGCTCCCTGCTCTCTGCAAGGCCTGTAACCTTGTCTTAGTGGAAATCATGTTGGTTAGGGATGAATTGGTTTTGACATATTCATGTTGGCTGTTACTTATCACCTTATTATCCTCTAGGTGCTTACAAATGGATTGTTTAATATGCTTCAGTACCTCTGCAGGTATTGAAGTTAAACTGACTGGTTTGTAATTCCCCAAGTCCTGCTCTTCCACTTTTTTAAAGGTAGGCTTTATATTTGCCCTTTTCCATTCTCCTGGGGCCTGACCTGACCTTCATGAGCTCTCAGAGAGAAAAGCCAATAGCTATTCAGTTACTTTATCCAATTCCTTGGGTACTCTAGGATAAATCTTATCCATATCTGCTCATTTGAAAACATCTACTTTATGTAAGGAAACTTTAACCTGATCTTTCCACACTCTCCAGGATGTGTACTTACCCTTTTCTCCTCCCCTGTCCCTGATGAAAAGACTCCATGAGACTCAGACTTCATGGCCTTTGTATGACTGCAGGATTCTGTTATTAAGTTGGGGGCATGTTCCATCCCTCTGTGTGTTATCTCTGCCCCCATTCTCCAAACGCACACTTTCAAGGGTGGAGGGAAGCAGTGCTCTCTGATTTTTTTTCCTTAGACATGCCCAGCTGGCTGAGGAAGTTTGGCTCTCTTGGCCTTTCAGGATGTAAAAGGTTTACATAATGCCTGATATGAAGTTTTTCTCTCTTATTTTATAGCACAAGACCAGTTGTCATACTGTATAACAGTGACCTGTTGCTTCAAGGTAGTCTCTGAATATTGTTCAGTTCCCAGCTGACTCCTGTGCAGAGGCAAATGTTCTTCCCTGTTCTATAGTTTAGCTTTATGAACAAATAAATTAATAATTCATCTCAAACTTTGGCTTGCTTTGCTGCTCAAAAGATTTCTCTCTTAGAACTCGTCAACTTATAGCCCTGATCCTCATTAAAGTACCATTTCCAGTGTCTCAATACCCATGTGGTACGTGGAATAACTTGCTTCAGTGAGTCAACAGAGCCATTTTAACCTTTTCCTAGAGGATCCAGGGGTGCTTTACAGGTTGTGGCCCTTCAAAAAAATATTGCCATCCTGATTATAGTCATGTATAAGAAGAAAAAGAGCTGTAATAAGCTTTTATTTACTTGGCCCACTTCCTACTCTTTCTTCATGTTATTAAAAACTCCTAAATACAATGTGTGATGTAGCTGGCTTAATACTGACGTAGTTGATGAGCAGTGTAAAGCTAATTTGCTCCTTAAGATATTGATCGTCTTAACTTTTTTATTTTTAATGCAAGATTTATTCTGTGTTTTCTCGGTTTTAACAACAGAACTTTGTAGTTTATAGTTTGTTTTGCTGTGGGATTTTATTCTTGCATTTACCATTTTCTGTCACAGGATGGCAGCATTAGTAAGAGTAGGCTTGTGTCCTTGTTGACAGGTTCTGAAAATTTTTGTAGTGATAGCTTGTTGCTCTTTATGATGAGGGATCAGGTGCAGTGTTGCCTCCCAAAGCCTACATGAGCTTAAGTTCCCAAGGCACTTAATTGATTATGTAAGCTGAATGATAAAAGCAATGAAGGAAGCAAGGGAAAAACTTCCACATTTCAACTGAGAGATAAGAATTCTACTCTGTGTTGGTTTTCTAGATGGTATGAGCCCAATTTGCATATGTTGATATTCTAGTTCTCAGATTAGAACTCTGTCACACAGATGTTCATTCTGTGTGCTCTGTGGGATCTGGAAATCTTCTTACATTGACATGTTAGAAAATAAGGTTTTGGTGGATTTTTTCCTTTTTTCGGGGGGAGGGGTGTTGGTTCAGAAAATGTATAAATAAGCGTGAATTTAACATCTCTGAGTATTGGGAAAGTAAAGCTCCAGGTAAGAACTTGCAAGTTGGCTTCATCTCTAATTGAAATGGATCCCTATTGACAAGGATGGATTCTACAGACATTATTCATGAAGAATTTCTGGGTCAGTGCAAGAACCATAGAATATGAGCCCACCTAAATCCTCTAGAATAGGGGTGTCAAAGATAATGGTCCGTAAGCTGGATCTGGCCCATGGAACCCAATCATCTGGCCTACAATACTGCCTATCTGACTCTTCTTTTCATTGTTGCAAAGATTATAGTTTTATTTTGTTGGTATAGTAGAGCCATCTGTTGCTTTAACCTTTTTGAAAATGTTGACAACAAAAAGGTAGGGCATAAGCTGAAGCATAAGATGGCTCAGACCTTTTTCTAGCTCATCACCTATCACTCGGTAATTTCAAGTCATTTGTTACCTAGAGGCACAGTCCTCTGATAACAGCCTTTCTTCCTTTCATCTGATCTGTGTGCTCTCCTTTCCTTGCATCCTGCCTGCTTACTACTTTCTGGGGGCTATTGCTAGAACCTTCTGCAGAAGCTAGGTCACTTGTACAGAATGTGGCTGGGAAAATTTGTGTTGATTGCTCTAAAATGGGGATTCAAGTCTCTTGCCTAAAACAGGGCTGATTTCAAGGTTCCTATTACAGTATTAGGGAGAGTACAGTGAAAACACTGGCCCTTTTTCTTCTGAGAGTAATCTGTATAGCAATCTGGGAAATAAATGCTTCATCTTTTTTCCTGCAGAAAAAGAAAACCCTGTCTGCACAACGTAGTGCTGTGCCTCGGAGAGATCTCAGGTTGCACTAAAGTAGGCAGGTCAGGTATCAGAAGTAAGGCTGTGTTACCATTAGGTTGTGCCTGGCCTTATCTACCATTTTCCATGCAACGTAGAAGTACCCCCAGATAGCTTAAGAATTGAAAGAGGGCTCCTTTTCTTCATATTTCAGGATTTCCCCACTCTTTAACCAAAAGAGGAGATAGACAAAGGGTCTTACTTCTCTTTTCTGGGGTCACATCTACACAAGATGCTGATTGTGCAGTAGCCTGTGACTACTGCACAGTAGTGTCATGTGGTAGGAAGCATGACTTGTTGCTTCTGTGCAGTAGTCACGAGCTACTGCTCAGTCAGCATCACAAAAAACCCATTCCTCGGTGTGACTGCAGTAACTCAGGTTACTGTGTGGACATTTACTACTTGTTTATACAAGTACTAAATGACAGTGCAGTAACCACTGCGCAGTCAGTGTCTCATGTAGATGTGACCTGGGAGTCTTGAAAACACTGTTGAGAAGATGGGTCATTCCCCTTTTTCCTCTTCAACCGTTTAAAGACAGCTTGGCTCTAATGATGAGCATAAAAAGGAAGATTTATAGAAGAGACCAAAGGTGGCCAACCTGTGGCACGCGCAGCCTCTGTGTGTAGCATGCAGATGGAGGAGAGGACAGGCGGTATAGTGGTTGATAGGGAAGGAAGCAGAAAGCAGAGTAGCAGGTTAGGCAGGGAGCACAGGACTTGGAAAAAAAAAAAGGCAGCAGAAGATTGGGCAGAAGGAAGGGATTAGAGTGGCATTTGTGGGTGGCAAGAGGCTAATTTGTGGCACCACCTGTCAAAAAACCTTGGTCCCCAGTATAACAGACTCTCACTTAACACACAAACAAACTGGAAAATCAGTGATGTCTTTGATCACTTCCATCTGATCAGTCATTTTTCTTCTGGAGATTTTTTTGTACCTTCCTAAATCACTAAAGTTGTACAACAGTTTCCAAGGCTGCATGAAACCCACTAATTGCTTTAGCTGAGGAGGGCTACAAATTGCTCCCTGTAGAAGTCATCAGTGTTGTTGCTAGGTTAGTCAGAGAGGCCACAAATGAACAACGTGACAACTCTTGTCACCATTCAATATCTGAACATACTTCCTTTGCAGTGCACTCAGCTGCCTGTGAGTTTTTTAGAAGGTTTAGCTACACTGCGTGCTATGCAGATTTACATTTATGAACTCTATTACTTTGCTCATTTTATTCCCCAAGCGGTTCATGTCCTTACTATTCATTTTCTGGGCATTGAATGTTATTTCAGCTCTAATTTGTTTGATGGTCTTGTTAGTAATACATCTGTATTCACAAAAAACATGTGAACAATTTCATCTATTGATGCCTTACAATACGCCTATTAGATGTACAAGTAGCATTTGAATATATCCACCAACCATTGTTAGGTCTCTTCAAATGGTAATGCAGCCACCTTCTTCTGTGACGCTTAGGCAGCATGAAAATGAATCTGGGATCCTCAGAGACCTGTATTTTGCAGCAGCAGCAACAAGAAATTGAAAGATGTTAATTCAGTTTTGAACTATTTATGCAAGGAAGCCTCTAGGTGCAAGAGTACTAGAGGGTACACATGTGTGCAGATACAGTGCTTTTAGTACCCTCAGTAGGTAACCGTTGATCCTCTGGATCATGTTGTACATGTAAGGGGTCTAGTCGGATGCCTGATGAATCCGTTTATGGTTGATAAGTCCAATTCAAGAGTGATGTAGTTTGTTACAAGTTTTACAGATTCACATGTCTGAGTTGAAGTCCAAGTTTTGCTGAATGCTGCTTTCTTCTTTCTTGCTTTGCTTCCATCCTCTGAAACAAAGGTGGTTCAAGTTGAGCTCTACCCAGTGCCAGATGTTCCCTCCAGAGCAGACATGATTCAGCATGTTCCTCTCATCTCTAAATGTTAGTATTGAATGACTTCATATAATTTTTGCACATATTGTGGTACCTCCATAGAGGGCAACCCTCCTTTCTAGAGCCATTTTGAATCTCACTATACAAAATTTTCTTGGGCGCACAGTCTACTTGCATTCTCCTGACATGGCCAACCCATTGCAACTTCCTCTTCTTGATAGTGGTTTTTAAGTGTTTCAGTCCTGTGTGCTCAAGTACCTCTGTGTTTGGTATACTGCCTTCCTGCTTTATTTTCAGGATCTTATACCAACGTCTCATGCGCAAATTGTTCAGTCTCGTCATGTGCCTAGCATATGTTGTTCAGGTTTCTGAATCATAAAACAGAGATGATAGCACCCAAGTCTCGCAGATTTGAATCTTGATCTTAGGTGATAGTTTGCTGTTATTCCATGTACATTTATGTAATAGCCCCAAATTCTTAGCTGCTTTTCCAATTCTGTTAGTTCAGTATAAGATTCCTACTGATCGTAGAATCCAAGTAGCAAAAACTGTCAACAATATCAACAGATTTACTGTCCAGAGTGATGTCAGGTATTGGTTCTTTCACTCCTTGGTGTACAACAAGAATTTTCTTGAGACTAATTGCTATCCCAAAGCTCTTGCATGACTCAGAAAATGTGTCCAAGAGATTTTGCTGGGAAGATTCACATTGGTCAACCAAGGCCACGTTGTAATCCAGTAACATTACTTCTGGATTAAAGCAACTTCAGCTTCTGGTCACCCAGATGATATTGGGTGTCTCCCATCTCATTCCCAGTTTGTTGGGTAGAGGTAGGAAGTCGAGAAAGAAATGCTAAATGACTGTGGGCACTAGTCTACGCAGGAAGTTAGTGTGTGGGAAGCAGGCAAATTTATCACTCCACATTCACTCCACACTAACTCTTAGTGGGTGCATCTACACATGAAATTAATTTGATGCAATAAATTCTGGTACAGTTTGTGCTGGAGTTTATTGCTCTCGGGCACAGCGTTTTACATGTGCACCTGGGACCAAAGCATGTTGAGCTGCGATGGCACAGCCCCAGGTGGTGGGGGCCCTGGGAGGTCAGCCTGCCAACCTGGAGCTGCTTCACCCCAGCTCAGTATGCTGCAGAGGGGCTTGGGGCATTGTGATGCTACAGTGTTTGGTTAGCTGGCAGCCAGCCTTGCACTGTAGCATCCTTGTGACCTAGCTAGCTCCATTTACCATCTACACATGCATTGTGGTGGAATAAATAACTGCCATAGAGTAGTACTTGTGTTGGACAGTACTACTCTATGGTGGAGTTAATTAATTTAATCCCACCTAATAGTACTGCTATGTAGACAGTGATGCTTTACTGTGGAGCTAATTAGGTAACTCCACAGTAAGTGTCTCA
Source organism: Gavialis gangeticus (assembly GCF_001723915.1). NCBI lineage: Eukaryota > Metazoa > Chordata > Crocodylia > Gavialidae > Gavialis > Gavialis gangeticus. The sequence continues at coordinate 29,987,723 of NW_017728997.1, read as the reverse complement.
TGTAGCTGCACTTAATCTGCCCTAAGAAGACCTGTATATGATTTAGGTTATTATGCAGCAGTACAAATGTAATGTAGAAATGATCTGTTTTTAATGGTTGTCTTTATAGCATAGCTGTCTTTGTACACTCATGAAAAGATTAAAAAGTGTGACCATTTCCTTGACGATGTCCCCAAGAAGAGAGAAATTAGGTCTGTTTTGTTTTTATTTTGGTTAAAGGGTGCAGTGATAGTAAGCTGTGTTGCATAAAGGCATGCTTGTGGTGGACTGAGGGTGCTAACATGACAGGGGGTGGGTATTGCAGAGTAGCATGGGTGCTGAACTCGCATTGTACCATGCTTTGCATTAGCTTCCTTTTTATAGATAAGGCATGAGGATGTACATACAGTTAAACATGTACTTTGCATACTGAGCTTTTAGATGAACTTACAGTTGATAGTGTCTAGCCTAGTGGGACCTGTATGCATGACTGGGGATCGTGGGTGCTACAGTAATACCAATAATAAATCACGGTAGAACTAACCGTGAACCACTGGCAGTGTGTGGGCAAATAATATAGAACAATAAATAGTGCTGTTTCGACTCCAGATACTTAACATCAAAATTGGTTTCTATATTTTGAGAATTTATCTCTTACGCCAAAAAAAAAAAAATGACATGGACATATCAGTGGAGGAAGGAATTCTGCTGTGGCATCCTTTATAATCCCTCTGTATAACTCATGCTCATCTACCTATCGTGCTTTGTGATCAGAATGGCAGGGTGTCTGTTGCTCTTCACTATGGACTTCTATGCACTGCAGGGGGGGCAGGGACTCCTCTCCCTCCCTGCAGAGGGAGTTTTTATATGTGCTATAGTTGTACTATTACTTGAATCAGAGAAAATTGGATCCATCTTAAATTCAAGTGCATCTTCTATTTGAAGGGCAGTACACTGTTGTTTAGGTAAGCAAGTGTCTGATATGTTAAGAGTATGATCCCTTTTTCAAGGTTAATGTTGTTAAATTCTACTGTAAAGAAATCAAAATGAGGCGGAAGTAAAGAAAAGCCAACTTTAGGATATGTGAATTGATTGAAGTAGTTAAAATATCTAATGATTTCAAATACTGGGGCCAAAAGTAATTGAAATACGATGCTAATGGGCCATTGTAATTTACTGACATGTTTAAACAGTCACTATTTTAGGGAAAGAAATAGAGGGGGGAATTTATAACACAGACTTGAAAATTTGAGACCAAAGAGGTCTAGCTTACTATTGCAGGAAGTCTTGAAGGTACTTTCACCTTTAACGCATGCAGATGTTAGTTTTAGGTCAACCTATGTAAGGTCTGTCTACGTGCTAATCTTCACAGACCTTCAGGATGGTTAAATTGAGCAAAAAATGGCTGGCCTAATCCAAATTCATTCACCTGAGGGGAATGGATTAATCTGATTTACCAGACATCTACACATGTTTGCAGCATAGCCCTGGAGCCGAGGAAGCCCAGCCGCTCAACCCCAGCCCCAGGGCTATGCTTTTCTAACCCCCTGACTCTGACAGGCTATTTTTAGCCTCCCAAACCTGCTGCAGACCTGCCAGCCCTCACTGATCCCACCAACCCCCCCCACTGTGGGCCTGTAAACCCCTACTCCAAATCTCACCTGCCCCTTTCCCAACTCTCATTACTTATCCTGGGTTTTTGGTGTGGCTTCCAGCACTGGCTAACATGTGCACTACCTGCTCTACTATCTGTGATCATGTGGTTTAAAGTAAGCCATGTGATCATAGAGGGTGTATAACAAACATCTGCGTGGACCTTAAGACACAAAAAGTTTTAACATATAAATACGTAATGGAGATGGTAAGGCTTTATATGAAGTAAAGAAGCAGAGGCAGGCAGTTCTTGCTGCAGCAGAAAAAAATCAGTGTTGGTGTTGAACTGTTACATAGTGCATTTCATGAGTCAGCTGACAGCTGTCAAACTTGATGATTGAGTTGGTTAGTTTTTGAGTTGGAGTGGGATGATCAGCTGTAGCAGGCTTTCAAGGGGATGATGAAAACAGCAGCATTCTGCTTAAAAACAAAAACAACCTCTGTCTTCAGCCACCTGCTACTGGCAATTTCCATATGTACATGCAGAGATTCTAAAGTTTGTTGGATAGAATGTGTAATTTTAAAAGTAACTACACATTTCTAAAGAAAATTGCAAACATTGAACTGGGAACACAGCATTTTTGTGCTGATTGATGTGGTGAATGCTGCTCTTTCTCTCATTTTCTCTGTAATCTATGGCAGCTGAGGCAAGTGTTATAGTCAGTATGTAGAGACTGCATGTTTGCAATGCAGTTTTCAGCTAAAGCATAACCATCCTATGTGCCTTGGCTTCCTGCTTCTCTGGTCTTGTAGTTGCCTCTTCTAACACCATGGTATTTAGATTTGTTTCTTCTTTTTTGTTTCATTGTAAAAACAATTGTCATGTAGCACATCTAGTGGGCTTTTTTAAGTGTTAATCTTTTTGTGAGAAATATACTCTCAATGAACTTGAAATGGTTTTTTTGTGGATTCTTCACAAAATTGCAGTGAAGATGTTCTGGCAACAAGAAGGGGGGTCTTTAATGAACCTGAGTTGGTTAAATCTCAGCCTGTACTTTATTCTCACCTTTGGATGGAACAGAGGGATGTTTTTGTCCAATGCTCAGACTATTGGTGAGAAGGAGCAACAAACAACCTCTGTCCAGCTTTCAGCTTATGATAAAGGGAGACAAAGTGTCACTGTTGCAACTGCTTGCCCCTCTCCCCCAAAGTACATTAATTTTTTAGTCTTCCATTTCTATGGGGCCGTACTTAACTTCCCAGCTGAAAAGCAGATGTAGACAGTTTTGGGAGCTAGGAGGAAAAGTCTAGCATATGTTTACTTTTGTATTCAAGAAAGAAGAGGTAGCATTTCTTCCTCTGTGCCAAGAACACATAGGAAGGAGCTGGAAGAGCACCATGCTAGTTCAGTGTCCAACAAAAGGAGGAATGCTTTGCTGAGCAGAGGACAAAAATTCCATGTTGGATCCAAAAGGTGAGAGAGAAAAGGCACAGGGGTATGAATTAGGAATATCTTTTTAATGAGTTTACATATAATGGTTAAACAAGTCCTGTAGGAGTTCTTCAAGAAAACAAAAAATACCGTATTTACTCAAATATGAAGTTTTTTCGCCCCAGTCAGCATGGGGAACAAAGCTCCTCATCCTGTATTTGCCTACAAAGAAACTTTATTAAATACATTGTCTATCATTAAACTGCTGCCACAAGCAGCATGTGCTCAGTAAAGGAAACCAATTATGAAGTTGATTAAATGCAGCCTACACTGAGCATGAGTAAAAAATATATTGTCCATATTCGGGAAACATTGGGAAGCTTTTCCTCCCCACCCCCTCCTTTAAATTCCAACCCCGCACTCTTCCCCAC
>NW_017728997.1:29982414-29984166 GCF_001723915.1 Gavialis gangeticus | reverse complement strand
AAAAAGAAAAAAGAAAGGATGGGTATTCCCTCCACAGGGAACTAGCACCAGGCCTGGAGGTAGTGCAATACTGGCCAGCATGGGGAGGGCCAGAGCCAGCCCTGACACCCTTTTGTATTCTTTTTGGATTGTATTAAGCTATTTTTTTTTAAATTAGCATTACGTGCACAGTAGCAGAAGAGGCAGAATTAAAGGTAGAAGAATTTAATATCCAACCAAGCAGATGAATGGAAACACCAGACCTAACGTTTGTGAAACTTTCTCTCTCTGGATCTAGTTTGAGGGATGTGTGCAGGGCTTTGTTAAAGATGTTGCATTTGATTATACTGTATCTAAAATAGCTAAGTAGAGGACTTAGGTCTCTGGAGTTGTCATTCTTGGAAGCCTGCCTCTGTAGTAAGGGAGAAAATCTGATGCTCAGGTATCAGCACTGCTAAGTTGCAGCCTCTTTTCTACCTCTGAGGGTCCCGGCAACACTTCCTGCATATTCTTCCCAAGTCTTGATCCTTCTCAGAAGCCTCTTCCTGGCAATGGCTAACAAGGGCGTGTATCATTCTTGGAGGAGGAAGTGAAATGGGGGGAGGTTCTCTTTTCTTATGGGGCATCTTCTCCCAGTCTCCTGTCCTACCCTTCTAAACATCTGGATAGAGTTCCTTTGGCTGATGAAGGAACAGAGTTGGAGTGGGATGAACAGAGTTGGAGTTTCCTTTAACTCCTTCAACTTCTGTCTCTCCTGTCTTCTAGGGTTCCCTTCTCATGGTCCCCTTTAGTTTTCCTCATTTTTTTTAAAGCATATGACCGGCACCCCAATTGTTCTGTTTTTTTTTTTCACCTGTGGTGTCTCTCTTATTTTATTTGAAGATGAACCTTTCATTTTAGCATGTTGTGCCTGGTACCCTGTGACTCAAATAGCTTTGTGCTTTTGTAAGAAGATGTCAAAGCTATTTTTAAAGACATCACTGAAGAAATTACTTTGTGCCTGATCCCAAGAGGAGATGAACACTATCACCTGCAGTTGAATGCAAGAGGCACAAAGCACCTTGCATGATTTAGTCCTGTATAGGCCTTTTCAAACTGATGTTAGACTCTTACTGAGTTCAGTAGTCTTTATGTCAACTCACAGCATATTTGTTTGATTACAATGTAAGCTACTGCTGAAACATGAAATGTCAGAATAAAAAAACCCGTAAAATATATTTGGGTTAGGATTCCTGTATGCATGTATTAGACACTAACACTGGGAATGATTTTAGGGATTAAGCTGTCTGTGGATTGACAAGTACCAAATTTACCAACTACTGGATAGATGTGCTAATATGGAGAAGCAAATGCAAATTTTGTACATAAATATATTCAGTGCTGACCCTCTTTTATTTATACTGGCACTTTATTTCAGAGGTCAAGACCAAGGTTGAAAAAGTCACCGCTTTGTTCAGTGTGTGCCTGGTGGTCTTGAAGACTGTTGGCAGGCTTCTTTCATCATGTTCATTCAACCATGTATCCTACTAAGGATGGCAGCACTAAATTATAATACTCTACACTGAATACCATTAATCTTAAGCAAGTAACTTATTGCAGATTATTAGCCATTCACCTTGACAGCCTGTGAATAGAAACAAAAATTATCCTAACATCTGACACTGTATATTATTTGAAAATGCAGTAGCTAAATTCAGAAATTGCCATTAATTTCGGGATGAAGTCACATTTTATTTTTAAATGCGATTTTTTTTTTTTTTTTTTTTTTTTTTA
>NW_017728997.1:29976056-29982328 GCF_001723915.1 Gavialis gangeticus | reverse complement strand
TTTTTTTTTTTTTTTTTTTTTTTTTAACTTAGATATTTCTTAGGCAGCATCTTGGTTGAATAGTAATGTTAGTAATTTGGAGATGTGATTTAAGGACAGATGTCCCTTCTCTCCCTTTCTTTCATTCCCAGTGTCACAAATCATAGATAATATTTATTAAAACATCACCACCAGCACGTGTCAGTTTCATTGCAATACTATTTATAATGGAATCCAAAGACTGAAAAGCTTACTGCATTTGTCTGGTTATTTTATGAAAAGTATAAGGCTATTCTATTGATTGCTTTAGTATGACTATAGAAAGAATGATTATTATTATTTTGTTAATCTGTAAAATTATCAATTGTTGTTTTTTACTATTATTGCTGTTATGGTTATTTACAACTGAATGAATGAACTTGGATGATATGCTTCAGCATATTTCCATTAATCCAAAGCATCTGGTGGGATTTCTTGCTAAACATGAGATTTTTTTTTCAATAGATTTAAGTTATAAATGGATTATCAATCTTTTTCTTTTTCTTTCTTTCTTTTTTTTGTTTGAGAGAGGGTATATAAAATAATTGTCCGCCTAGAACATCATTGTTGCCAGAGATAAATAGAGTCTAGTTATGGTTTAAATCTAGAACTCATTGATATAAGAAATACATTTTATGTTTGGCAAAGGAAATGCTTCTGTTTCTAAATGAGCCATGATTCAACTGATCTTTCTACTACTTTTTTTTTTTGCAGTATTTCCTTTAACCTGCTAAATTATTCTTTCAGTTGTCTGTCTTCATCAACTGAACCTGAAGGAAGCTGTATATTTTAAATTCAGAAATGCTAATGCTGAATGCCTACAAAAGAAGGGAATGGGGATGGATGGAGTTCATCACAGGGCAGCTGTCTTTCAGTAATGCTGAGTGATGTTTCCCTGCATATGGAGTAGAAAATTTGTGAATTTGTATTTGTAAACAGCATGTAAAAATTACCTGTTTAAACTCCTCTAATTATATTGGTTAAGTGGTTAAATGGCCCTGTGACAGACGGGCAGGGAGCCAGGGCTGGGGTGATATGCAGGATTGCAGTGAATTGCACCACCAGCCAGGACTGAAGTCTGTGGCTGCAACAGCCTCTGCACGGTGAGTGGGCAGGTCCCTTCCCCGTCCACATGCAGCCAGAAGCATGGCTGGTGCTGCACTCCTTCCAGTCGGCTGAGGGCTTGGCTTACTGCTGCAGCTTCCAGCAGAGGATGTTCAGCCCACAGGTGGATACCTCGGGTGTGATCCTATGCAGCACGTTCGTCTGCCATGCCTCCAGGCTGGGAGACCCGCTGCAAGTTCTTGCTGAGCGGCAGCTGCCAGAACCTGGAGGGGGTGGGAGGGAAGCATCACCCGGAGCTCTGAGTGCCTGCAGCCTGCAGGCATTGCCTGGGTGCAGCGCAGCTGTCCCAACAGGAGGGAGCCCTTGTAGGTACTGGGGGGGAGGGGGGGAGGCTGCTTTATGTAGCCTCCTTCTCTGGCACACGATGGAAGCCCTGCTGCTGCATTCACTCCTATGACCTCCAGTGGAGGTCAATTTCTAATTCATTTTCCCCACTGTACTTTGTCTGGGGCTAGATTTTCAAAAAGCTAACTGTAAAGTTTCAAGAGCTCAATCTCAAGACCTCAGCTCCCAGTTAGTAACTAAGTGAGGACGAGAGTTTGAGTAGAGCTCAGCATCTATCAAGCCTGCTGAGTTCTTTTAAATTTCTTTGCATTTCAGTTAACTCATCTGTAAAACTGGGGTATTCATGTATGACATTGTAAGGCTGCATTAGTTAATTTTAGAGTCCCTGCTGGCTCTGTTACAGAAGGGTATAACAAAAACGGTAAAAATGTATTTGTCTGGATGAAGATTCTGTTTAAAACTAGTTTGTTAGATATGAGAGATGGCTCTGACAGACAGCAGCAGTAAGCTTCTGTGAGATCCTAGTGTTGTGTTCACAACTGGAAGTAGGTTTTCAGCTTTTGGTGTTAAAGACAGAGGCAGCCTTTGTTTCTTCATTTTTTCTGTAAGAAAAAACACAATTTTATTTCTACATTTGCTTTTTGCATTCAGGGGCACTGCAGTTTCTGTGATTACTAACACTCCACATAATCTTCAAATGTGCAACAGTTCAAAAGTGGGAGATTTTTACCTTGGGGTTGCAACTGTCATGGTATTCACAACATTTCATAGGCAGGTTGATTTTAAAAATAAAAGTGGCAGCTATTTAAAACTGCTTTAAAGTTTGCACCACTGAACAGAACTGTTTCCTTAAAAGAGCAGATACTCATGGAAATGCTCTTGAGTTCTAGCTCTAATGCACATGTGTCAAATTCATTTGGTCTAGAGGGTCAGATGTGTGGCTTGAGTCCAGTTCATGGGCTGGATAAATAGTGGAGGGTCAGCCTCATGGGCTATTTTGGGTCAGGACCCCCCCCTTCCCTTTGTATGCTGGATTCAGTGCCTGTGACACTTGCTCTGACTAGTCCAGGACTGCACTGTATGTGGTACCCACTCTGGCCAGACTGGGATGCAGGTGCCTACTCTGGCTGATCTGGGGTGGATGCTGTGGTAGCTCAGGTCCCAGACTGGCCAGAGTGGGTGCCAGATATACTGGAGACGTACAGAGCAGCTATTTGCTCCTTCTGCATGCTGGATCCAGTGTTTGTTCTGGCCAGTTTGGGGCTGCACTGTATGTGGTACCTGCTCTGGAACCCATGCTGCATGTGGTGTCTGCCCTGGACCAGCTGGAGTGGGTGCTGAATTAGGTTCACGTCCTGGACTGGCTGAAGTGGGTGCTGTGTGCAGCACAGTCCCTCAGTCCTGGACTGGCTGGAGTGGGTGCTGGATTCAGCCAGTGGGAGAGAGGAGGCACTGCTTGGGTGCAGCGCTGGTTGAGGGGAGGAGGTGGCAGGTGGGGGGCAGATGATGTGGGTCCTTGGACAAGATTGGGCCCATGGGGCTGTATCTTTGACATCCCTGCTCTAATGGATATTATGTCTCATATTAACATTGTAATGAGTTTTAAAGAAACAAATGCCATTTTCATTTATCACTTTCATAATCAGTACCTTAGAAAATACACTTTAGGCATTCAGGATTTTATGGTTAGATTCTCATCATTGCCTCTTGCTAACACTGCCTAGCTTTGTATTTCTTCAGCGTAGCAGTACTGACATAGTTGTTACTGGGATTTGTGTATCAGCCATAAAAGAGGAGGGAAGTTAGGTGTTTCCTTATGATTTTATTTAGATACAGAGTTAAAAATGTTTAAGGCTTGGAAATATTCCAGAAAGACAGGGCACAGCTGCACAGTTTGAAAAGCATAAACATTGGACAAAACATACAAAAAGGATCCAAGCACACATCAATACAACCACATTAACTAAACAGATTTAATACCCTTAATGCAGTGTTTCTCATAAATTGTCAAATGTTGTTCATTGGAAATCATCCTACAAGATGTTTTCTTATCCTTCAGGAAATGTTAGTTTTTCTAGAGATGCCATTCCCAATTCCATAAAATGGCCTAGTTAATCATCCCTTGTTATTTATGAATGAAATGCTATGTGTTTCTTGAAAAACCCAGAGGAGAAGAAACAATATTCCAAAAACTCTGAGATTTAGCTCAGAGCTGCTACTGCATTCTGCCACGCAGGAGAAGTTTAAGTAAATGTTTAGAAGGAGGCAGACTATAGACAGGAAAATGACTGTACTTGAATTCTCTACAGTTTTGGGGGTATCTGTGGTTAATAATTGAGATCCCCCCTGTGCCTGGTTTTATGGCTTGGTTGGGAATTGTTCTGTTGTTCCTACCATTCAGGAAGAATAGATTAGAGTGAAAGGAAATAAATCATGGTATTGAGATGAGAAATTTTCTACTGAATTCTCAGTTGATGCCAAGAGAATATATAATATACACCAGCTGCTCCTTGGTTGAGTACATCTATAGCCAGCCTTGCCCTTGCCCTACGCTTCTATATTGTATTCCTGAACAAGGAGTACCTTGCTGTGCTTATGTCTCCTTCCTGTTTTCTGGATGAATCTTTGTCCCATGACCGTTCACACCTGTATTACTCAAGCAAAGAAAGCTAGGGGTAACTATGCTGTAGACAAATTACAGGTGGTTTTACTTCCCTGGTATCTAAAACACCTATGGCCTGTCTAAATACAGCTTTCACTACAAAAGAATTACAGCTTCAAATTTTCCCAATACAGAATAATTTTTTTTTTCTGTTCAGCTTTCTTTTTAATCCTCTTTGATTGTTCACAGATAAAAGTGCTGGCCCCAAATCATTTTGAAGTTGGTAAATACAAGCTGTTATGCCTCACAAAAAGTATTCTTTGCTCATAGGAATATATACTTTCTCTTTTTACTGTGCAACATTTCAAAAATGAAAGAAAAATAATCAGAATTATTCAGCTTGTGACTTAAAATGGCAAAATCTAATGACAAATCTAAGAAGAAAATTCTAAATGCTAATAGGACCAATCTCTGTCTCTATCTTCCCCACTGCCCTTTCCCTTCTCCCCCAACCACTCCACATTATAGAGCCTTTTTTTAGTGGTTTAAGAGCCTGATGATAACAAAGAATATAAATAAGACAGTTTTTTGTAACAGGTAGATAATGAGAAAAGTCATGCTTGTGGGTAATTTTAAATGCAGGTACAGTAATGTTTATTTTGTGGTAGCAAAAGTATAGCAGATAGAAACTGATGTTTGTTTCAGATTTGAGAGAAAAAGATTTAAACACTAAATTGTTTTAAAAAGTCAAGTCTAAATGCTTTAATGACATAAATAGATTTGGACATTTAAAAAGGTTTCAACAAAGCCCCTCACTGAATGGACCAAAGAAAACTGTATTGTCAAAGAGGTTCTTTCACGGATTGAAAGCTGGTTAAAAGGTAGGAAGTGCAGGTTGGGGCTAAAGGATCACTTTTCAGGATGCAGGGAGGTCAGAAGTAGGGTTCTGTAGGGATCTGTACAGGCCACAATTTTATTCAACATTTTCATCAAAGATCTGGAAATCAGGGTGCAGAGTACAGCTGTGTACTACAATATCAAAGGCAGATATTAAGAAATATAAATGGCTAGTTAATTCCCATAAGCATGCAATTAGGACTTGTAGTAGAGATGATACCTTTTATTAGACCAGGAAGATTTTTGCAAAAAAAATTCTTTAATTGCAAGCTTTCAGGTACAAATTTTCAATATTTCAATTTTTTCAATATTTTCCCAAGGCACTCATCTATTCAACTCTCTTCAGCAGACAAGGCAGTCTAAAAAGCATAGAAGACTGATTTTTGTATTTGCCGTAGCTAATTAATGCATTATATTATATAGCCTAATATGAATTGATATTAATTAATACGTTGATAATAAAATCAATTAGCATCATCAATATTAATTACTAGTGGTAATTATTGATTAACAGCAATTATTCATTTCTTATTAGCTGATTGATAATTCATATTGATGCTAATACTGATATTAATACTAGTTAATGTTAGCAATACTACTACTAATTAATGCATTATACATACGTAGAGGAGAAAATGGCAAGACAAGGTCTCAGATACTGAGGTTCTCATATGGGCAGGCATTCCAAGCATCCACACTCTCTCCTGATGAAATCACAGATAAATTGGGCAGGCCATGTCACCAGGATGTCAGATGAACGACTACCAAAGCAGATCTTCTTCTGTGAGCTAAAGGATGGAAAGCACTCTCAGGGAAGTCAGAAGAAACCTATCAAGGAGTCCCTCAAGTCATCCATAAAACGTTTCAACATTGACCTGAAGTCTTGGGAAGATTTTCCTCATGATCATTTCACCTGACAAAGCCTCATCCATACTGGAGCTACAGTCTATGAACGTAAGAGAGCTGCTGAGGCAGGCCAGAAGCTGAAACAGCACAAATATTGCAATAGCAGCATGTCTGCTGTTGATCATAGAATCATAGAAGTAGGGTTGGAAGGGACCTTGTAGATCTTCAAGTCCGACCCCCCGCCTGGGCAGGAGAAAAAAAGCTGGACTCAAATGAGTCCAGCCAGGTAGGCATCAAGCCTCTTCTTAAAGACCCCCAGGGTAGGAGCCAGCACCATTTCCCTTGGAAGTTGGTTCCAGCTCCTAGCCGCCCTAACTGTGAAGTAGTTCTTGCGGATGTCTAATCTAAACCTCCTCTCCAGTAATTTGTGTCAATTATTCCTTGTTATCCAGGGGGCGCTAGGGGAAACAGTGTCTCCCCCAAACCCTTCTGGTCCCCC
>NW_017728997.1:29967286-29975358 GCF_001723915.1 Gavialis gangeticus | reverse complement strand
ATCTGGACCCACTGACTTGAACACGTCCAGCCCCTCCAGAAGCTCTCTAACCCGGTCCTCCCCAACCTGAGGTCTGGAGGCGTTCCCCTCAAGTCCGTCTGGCATCACACAACCCAAAGCAGCATCTCTTGCTCAGTGTGCCACAGACAGTTCAAAGCACAAATTGGCCTGATCAGTCACTCACATGCTCCCAGAAACCAAACCAACCAGTGATGTCATGGTCATCTTTTAATTCAATGAACGAACAACAACAACAACTATATAGGCATCACACTCAAAGAACATGCCAGCAGTATAGAGAAAAGGGAAATGATCAGCACATCACTTAGTTTTATGTTGAACTCCAGTTTATGCCCCAGTTTATGTCAGGTAGTTGGTTTTATTTTGCTAAGTAAGTTGACTTTTTAGTCTTTCTTTCACAACAATGGGGTCCTCTGTGTCACAGATGGAGTCATGAGAGCCATCACTTACGTTGCTCTTTTAATACCCTCAGTATTGCCTGACATCAAGTTCTGTCTTCCCAGTTGATTTAGCTGTCTCTTTTGGAGTGATGTATTACTAGTGACAGAATTCCTGTTGTCATCATGAATTTGTATTGCTTACCAATACACTTAACAGTGTTTACCCTGCATTTTGAAACTTTCATTTGGTGGTTTACTTAAAGTATCCCTGCACTTCCCGTTTTTCCAAAAGCTGGTAATACTGTTTACTCCAGTTTGATTGCCAATGTAAATCAGGGTTGAGAGACATGCATGAATTTGAATTGGCAAAGAATAAATTATTTATATAGGGCATTCATGTTTGCTTTAAGTCAAGATTTTGACACGTGCTCTTATGTAAGCTTTGGCTGGCAAACACCAGGGTTTGACCTTCCACAATGGTCTTTAATAGAGGTCCCCCTCTTTTTTTTCCCTTTTTCTCCCAGGCATTTGTCACATAAAAGGATACTTTCCTGATCGATTTTGTAGGTTCTTAGTTTCATAGTTTCATAGTTTCATAGATTTAGGGTCGGAAGGGACCTAGTAGATCTTCTAGCCCGACCCCCCGCCAGGGCGGGAGAACAAAAACCCCCCAAAACAAAAACGGGACTCAAATGAGTCCAGCCAGGTAGGCATCCAGCCTCTTCTTAAAGACCCCCAGGGTAGGGGCCAGCACCACTTCCCTTGGAAGTTGGTTCCAGCTCCTAGCCGCCCTAACTGTGAAGTAGTTTTTGCGGATGTCCAATCTATACCTCCTCTCCATCAACTTGTGCCCATTACTCCTTGTTATGCCAGCGGGCGCTAGGGGAAACAGCGTCTCCCCCAAACCCTTCTGGTCCCCCCTAGTGAGTTTATAGACTGTCACCAGGTCCCCCCTCAGCCTTCTCTTGTGGAGGCTGAATAGGTTCAGGTCCCGCAGTCTCTCACTGTAGGGTCTGCCCTGTTGTCCCCGGATCATGCGGGTGGCCCTCCTCTGGACCCTCTCCATGTTGTCCACATCCCTCTTGAAATGGGGCGCACAGAACTGGACACAATACTCCAGCTGTGGCCTGACCAGCGTCGCGTAGAGGGGGAGGATCACCTCCTTGGCTCTACTCGAGATGCACCTGTGGATGCACGACAAGGTCCGGTTAGCCCTGCCAACCATGACCTCGCATTGTCGGCCCATGTTCATCTTGGAGTCAATAATGACTCCAAGATCTCTTTCTGCCTCCGTGCTCTCGAGTAGGGAGTTCCCCATTGTGTAAGTGTGCTGCTGGTTCCTACTGCCCAAGTGCAGCACCCTGCACTTGTCCGTATTGAAACGCATCCTGTTCCTGTTAGCCCACCCCTGTAACCTATCCAGATCCCTCTGCAATCTCTCACTCCCTGCTAGCGTGCTCACCTCCCCCCAAATTTTGGTGTCATCAGCGAATTTAAACAGGTTACTTTCCACCCCATCATCCAGATCGCTGATGAAGAAATTGAACAGCGCAGGCCCCAGGACCGAGCCCTGGGGGACTCCGCTACCCACCTCCCCCCAGGTCGAATATGACCCATCCACCACCACCCTCTGAGTGCGACCCCTCAGCCAATCTGCAATCCATCTGACTGTGTAGGCATCTATGCCACAGTCGCCTAGTTTTTTAACTAGGATGGGGTGAGAGACGGTGTCAAAGGCCTTGCTGAAGTCCAGAAAGACTACATCCACCGCGACACCTGCATCCATGGCCTTTGTGACCTGATCGTAGAAGGCAATCAGGTTGGTCTGACATGATCTCCCCCTAATAAATCCATGCTGATTGCCCCTGAGCATCATTTCTGATGCCGGCCCATCACAAATGTGCTCCTTGATCTTCTCAAAGAGTTTCCCCAGGATTGAGGTAAGACTGACGGGCCTATAGTTGCCCGGGTCCTCCCTCTTCCCTGTTCTTAAAGGTCTGGATCTGATATCAGGTGAAGACCTGGGGATTTTTTATTCTATCTGAACTGAAGATGGAATCTTACTAAAACCTTGGCTTCCAAAACAGTTTCTTGAAGAATTTAACAATTTTTCATGTCTAATAACTGTTTTGTCAAGGTCTCAACTTTGGAAGCTCAAATGTGGAACTGAATTTAAGATTGTTATTAATTTGAACTGTTTTTCCTGTTTCTACTCCCTAGTGTGATATATTTTATTACAGGTCAAGGAGTTACGTCAGTGTGGCAAGGTTAACTTTCTGCAACAGCCTATGTGCTATATTATGGGTGGGCAATTATTTCAGTTGGAGGGTCACTTAAAGAGTTTTGGTGAGCTGTCAAGGGCTGCAAGGGTAGCCCTGCCCCTTGAGCTCAGGCAGAGAACCTGGGAAGTGCATGTGAGCCCCATGCAATGGAGCCAGGTGGACTCCGCCAGCTCTGGCCTTGGGCTTCTGCCTCCCTGCCCTGGGTCCCCAGAAGCTGCAGCCCCAGGTCAGTGTTGTGGGCCCTGTGCCTCTGCCCACTGCTGCTGTGCTCCTGCCCACTGCTGCCACCACCAACACCATTTCCTCTGCCCCTGCCCACCACCACTGCTGCACTTCCCCTGTTGCTTCCCTACCTTCCCAGCCACTCACTGGCCCCCTTCCCTCCCCTCACCTCACTGGTCTGCCCCCCTCACTGCCCACCACTGCCACTACTTTTCTTGCTTGCGACTGCCACTCTTCCCCTGCCTGCCACCACTTCCCTACCTGCAGGGCCGGGGTCATGGTGGTCTCGCAGGTGAGGGTTGGAGTGCAGTGTGTGCTGCTCCCTCAGGAGTGAGTGGGGCTTGGCCCCATGCAAGCAGAGCCAGATACAGTGAATTGAAAGGCACCTATTTGCGAGCTGAATGATATTGCCTGGTGGGCTGGATTTGGTCCACAGGCCGTATTTTGCCTACCCCTATGCGATAAAATAGTGAAAGACTGAGCATACACTTTAAGGCTCTGGCGCAGTAAAAGGATGGGATGGGATTGAAATTTAGTGTGTGTTTGATCTTTTTGTGGGATAGGACACTCTGGAGCAAGAAAAAAACAAACCCTTCTACATTGTATGTTTTTGCTACATGTGATTAGAGCCCTGTACTCTCTCTTCTGAATGGAATTTCATTACAGGATGCAAAACATTGTTTTCATCTTTACATTCAAACTTGAATGTGAGAACTTCAGTGAGGGATGGCAGTAAAGATGAACACTTAAACAAAAAAATGAGAGATGAAACTTGGCATCCTAAGTCAGAGGACACCATATAAGTAGGTATTCTTTTGACATTAATCAGTGTTCTGTGATGTGCCACTGAAGTATTAGCTTAGAAGGATGCTTTCCTTGACAGGTGCATATGTATAATCATAAATTTCCATAAGTGGAATATGATATAATGGCTGAACCACTGTTGTTATGGCAACTGCAATAGACTCAAAGCTTTGAGGAAACTTGCTTGTAATAGTTAGAAGTCATGGTTGAGCAAACTTCAGTGAAAACAGTTACTCCTTTGTGAAGTCCAGGTAATTGTCAGCTGTGGAAGAGTTTTAGAAGTCTTATTTCTGCATGCCAAGGATGTTTGAAGATGAAAGGGTCTGCAGGAGTTCATTTTGAGTGGGCATGTTTCTTCCTAAGAGCTACCTTTGTCTTACCAGAATCTTTCTCCCAAATTATTATTCTATTTTTAAATATGTTCAAGGTAATTTTTTCTATTGCTGCCCTAAATATCCCTTCTCATAAATTGGTAGGACTTTCTCTGTTTGCTTAAAAACAGTTTTGACAAAAGAAACATTTTGAGATGCTCTATAGAAATCTCCTGAATTTCTCTTGAGGATTTGAAAAGTGCTTGGCCTGCTTACTTGTCTCAGGGCTAACTGCCCACCTATCTGTCTTGTCATGCCTTTGATGATATTAATTAGATAATGATGACAAGGTGGGAGGCTGCCTACTTACTTGCCCTGATGCTGAGGGCATATATACAAAGCTCTGACCTCCCCTATACCATGTCCCATGCCTCACAGATGGCATCCATGCCCTAACACCTGGCCTATAGCTTGTCTGACCTAACATCCAGCCACTCAGTCAGTCAGGGCTTGCAGCCCTTCCCTGTTCCTTGGACTCTGTACCCAGCTTGGGACACTTTTGGTCCCCTAACACCCCCACACTGGGGCTTCATCCCCTGCCTGACACTGGGTTCACTATCCCCTTACCTCCTTGCCCCAGGAGCTTCACAACTAGCTCCCCATAGACTCAGGGCCTCACCCCCCTGGAGTCTCATACCCAGCTCCCTAATGCAATTCTGAATTCACCGTGGGCCTGGAAGCTGCCTCGGGTCCCTTCCTGACCTGGGCCCTGCATCAAGCCTCTCCATGAGCCTGGGCTCCTGCTTTGTTCTTTGGAGTATGCTCCCCTAGCCTTTCCCCTGCACAGGGTCACCCACAAGGCAGTGGGGCTGAGGCTTTTTCCTGGTGCCCCATATTTGCTATTCACTAGGGAGGCCCACTGGCAGTCCCACCACACTATACTCCTCAGCAGGGTGTAGTTTTAGGTCATTCCTCAGGAC
Source organism: Gavialis gangeticus (assembly GCF_001723915.1). Taxonomy (NCBI): domain Eukaryota; kingdom Metazoa; phylum Chordata; order Crocodylia; family Gavialidae; genus Gavialis; species Gavialis gangeticus. The sequence goes on along the minus strand of NW_017728997.1, from coordinate 29,970,358 downwards.
CAGGAGTCTCCACCATCTCCATAGCTCTACCCTGTACCTTCAAGATTCATAGTTATATAGATTGTAGAGTCAGAAGGGACCACAAAGGATCATCATGTCCGACCCCCTGCCCTGGGACGAAAGAGGACCGAGGTCAGACAGCCCCAGCCAGGTGTCTATCAAGCCTCCTCTTGAAGACCTCCAAGTTAGGTGATAGTACCACTTCTCTTGGAAGCCCATTCCAGATTCTGGAAGATGTCACAAGCAGCAGCTCCAGCTGGGTGGTGTTCTCCCAGCAGCTAGCAGCAGACAGATGGCTACACTGCTCAGAGCCCAGCTCTTTATAATAAACAGCTGGGTCCTGTTTCCAATCAGGTAATTGCACCTGATTGGGAGCACAGCCACCTGCAAGCTGCTTGGCTTATGCCCCTTTCAGTAACAAAGCACACTCCATGTTCTGTTACAGCTTGCTTTTAGGAGGGCATTTCTGCACATGCATTTATATCACATTAAATTTACTGCACAGTAAATTACTGCACAGTAAGTGGGGATAGGCCGGTGTTTACATATGCAGGCATTAAAGTGCATTAAGACTGTGTGTGGTCTGATTTGGGATTAAAGTTAGTCCAAGTCAGTCCACTTACAGTGTTATTGCACAGGAAGGCTTCTACATGTGCCTTACTGCAACATTCATTCCATGGGCTGGAGGGTACTAAAATACTATGCACTTGGTCACATGACTTGAAATCTACCCGCATTATACAAATCCAGTACAATTGAATACTTTATCCTCATGCATTCTGTATAACTTCGTTGCTTTTAACTTTTTGTCTGAGGAGTGCTCCACTCATGTCTTTAGAGGGATTTGAGGAAGTTTATTCTATATGTTTTCAGCTGCATGGAGAACTTGCTCTCTTTATTTTGTCTATTTCCCTGAGTGAGGTTAAGGGAGAAAATCCCTGTAATAATTTGTCAGAGAACTGCTAATGAAGAGTTTGTAGGCCATGCACTGAATCTCTGCTAGAGTTTTATGAAACACTTTAATTTGCATCTGTTAAAGTATGATTGGTTCTTTTCAATGGGGGAGGCAACCTTGTGATAGAGGATGCAAAAAAGGCCAAAGTGCTCAAAGCTTTTTTTGCTTCAGTATTCACAGGCAAGGTCAGCTCCCAGACTACTGCACCAGGCAGCATAGTTTGAGGAGGAGGTGAGCAGACTTCAATGGTGAAAGAACAGGCTAGGGACTATTTAGAAAAGCTGGCTGTTAACAAGTCTTGAATTTCAGTATGGTGGCTATATGCACTACTTGTCAGATTGGCAACATGACTTTTCTGATGCAGGTAGACCACCTATACCCGAAACACGCTGGTGACACTTATGGCAATGAGTTGCCTATGTGGAGTCACCTTTACCCTTCTTTTTTTACTGTACTGCCGTGATTCTCAACCAGGATGCCACGGCACTCTGGGGTGCTTTGAGATCCTTTCAGGGGTGTCACACAACATTAGCACTGTTAGTTATATAAATCTGATTCACAAGGTAAACCCAGTGATTTCAAATAGGAATCCATAGTGTCAAAAATGTTCTGACCTGTTGTGGTCTTCCTGAGTCCTTCAGAACAGACGAAATGCTTTATTATTTTTCTGTAGTAAAAAATCAAGGGAAAAGTAAGAGCTGATAATTTCTTTTTCAGTCTAAAAAGGTAGATGAACAGCTATTCAAATTATCTTTTGTTTTGGTAATGTGTGCATGAAAGAATGTAAAGCAAAAAATCTTTGATGGATTATTTTGCTCCAGTGTAGGATAATTCTTACATAGTTAACAGTGGAGTTTTGTAGTAAGAAATTGCATAGTAAGCATTTATCTGTATAATCATATACTTCTCACATAGTGGGTCAGAGTTTGTACAAATCACATTTGGAATTTTTTAATATATATTTCTCTTCATTATACATGTCTAAAACTGTTCTTTTGTCTCTCAACGTGACATGAAAAGTACATATTTAAAAATGTTGAAAATGGCTAACTACTGATAATTAATCACATGCAGAAAATTAGCTATTATTATCATTCCCCTGGAGTGATGAATTAACCAGATTTTACTGCAGCATGATTTTTTAAAATGCAGTCATTCTACTTTTATACTGTATAACCATGCTTCACTGAATATAACTTTCATGGCATAGGCATTGCACAGTAATTTATAGCACCAAACATTTTGGTTCATGTTTATGTCATGACTGTACTCTTGGTTTTGTGATTTATTTTATAATTCTGTTGCAATGCTCTTGGCATGTTTGTAATGCATATATCACATATAAGAGGGGACATAAAACAGGTCTTGCATGTTCACTGCAAATTACAGTAGCCTATTTATTTCCAACACTTACTTTGTCAAGTCATATGCCATGAAATAGTGGATTACGTTTACATTACTTGAATTAGATTTGTATTCCTTGATAAAATAATTTGCTAGAGCCTGCATAATAGGAAAGGTCAGTGAAAATAATTTAGAAAAGTCAATTCACATAAAAAACCAAACAAACACCGTTTTGAAAATACTGAGCTTGACTCAAACTGACAAAATGGGAAATGCAGGATTAAGAATATAACCCCTTGTACAGGAACCTTCTCCCAGGATAAATCAATGTCTGAAGAGCAGGGTGACCACTGATCAGCTTGTGTATGTGCTGAAGAACTGCTATATGCAGACATAGTACTGAGTGTCACAGGCCAGCTGGGCACTGTGAGTGTATCAATTTAGTTGTAGGCTGACTGAGTGCTGCAACTGTATCAGCCACTGGGCTGTTTGGTTCGGGATTGAGGAGGCAGAGTTGGGAGTGAAGCAAAGGCAAATTTATTTGCCAACAAGAGGCAAAGCGCTGCTCGACCTGGTCCTGGCTACTGGGGATGACCTAATCGGTGACCTAGTGATTGATGGGAAGCTGGGTGACAGCGACCATGAGCTGATCACCTTCTTCACTATCCGCCGTAAAGCTGGCAAGTTAGTCAGCAACACGGAAGTCCTTGACTTCAGGAAAGCTGACTTTGACAAGCTCAGGAGGCTTGTCAGTCAGGCCCTAAGGGACCATG
>NW_017728997.1:29966906-29967146 GCF_001723915.1 Gavialis gangeticus | reverse complement strand
AAGTCCTTTTTCAGATATGTGGGGAGCCGGAGGAAAAGCAAAGGCAACATTGGACCCCTGCTGAACCAGATGGGGCAACTGACAACTGATGCCCAGGAAAAAGCCAACCTATTAAATGGGTACTTTGCATCAGTCTTTCATTAGTCCCATGGGACGCTCGTGCCCGCTATGGGTCAGGGAGATCCGGGTGAGGGAGATCCCCTGCCCTCCATTCATGCTGACCTCATGAAGGAACATCTT
>NW_017728997.1:29934876-29961906 GCF_001723915.1 Gavialis gangeticus | reverse complement strand
TCCACAATTCAAAAAGGATGTGGAGAAGCTTGAGAGAGTCCAGAGAAGAGCCACATGCATGATCGGAGGTCAGGAAAACAGACCTTACAATGACAGGCTGAGAGCCATGGGGCTCTTTAGCCTGGAAAAGTGCAGGCTCAGGGGTGAGCTGATGGCCACCTTAAGTTTATCAAGGGTGACCACCAGTATCTGGGGGAATGTTTGTTCCCCAAGAGGTGATGAGGTTGAATGGTCATAAACTACTACAAGACCATTTCAGGCTGGACATAAGGAAGAATTTCTTTACTGTCCAAGCCCCCAAGGTCTGGAACAGCCTGCCATCAGAGGTGGTTCAAGCACCTACATTGAACACTTTCAGGAGCAAATTGAATGCTTATCTTGCTGGGATCCTATGACCCCAGCTGATTTCCTGCCCTTTGGGTGGGGGGCTGGACTCAATGATCTTCCGAGGTCCCTTCCAGCCCTAATGTCTATGAAATCTATTATAGTTTACACACACAACAGTTAACAGAAAGATAAATGTGATAAGCTGATAATGTAGTATTAAAGAATTAATAGTAAATAATAATAGAAACTAACAACAGATAGATGGACCAATTCTGTTGCTGGCCAGTGGGCAGTGCGAGGGTATCGGCCACTGGGCTGTTTAAAACAACAGATAGACAGACATGGGTTGGCAACTTATCAATAGTCCCTCGATGCCAGGTGTGCACTAAGTGATTCCAGCGAAGTCAGGTGTCCCCAATCGACGCTGTTGGAGGGATTACCTGGGAAGGTCCCTTGATCAGGATCTGATCCTCACTCACACCGGGAGTCTGGGCTTGGAATAACAATAACGGTTCTGTTCCCTCCTTCCTGCTAGTCACCTGACGCACGCACTTTTTATACCTAGTCTTATGCTAATCTGTTGGCTTTAGAGCCACTCACAATTTTGCCCTATAGCTGTTACCCTATGGGACTGAAAGGCGTTAAAAATTATCATAAAAGGTTACTACCCAGACTTGGGTTTATCCAATAATCAACTTACAGTGCAGCATTTTTAGGTTTGAAATTAACATTATTAAACCCAACCCTTTTAGGTTTTTCTGAATATGCTTTCTTGAGACGTGCTTTCCTGGAATGTGTTGAGTGTGCCAGGTGGTTGGATCCAGTTTTATTGTCAAGGCTGAACCCTGAGCAAAAACCGTTAGGTCAGCTAATTTTGCAGCTATAGCTTTGCCTTTGGGGCCAAGTCAATTCCATGAATAGTTTTATCATTTTGGTTAAACTTATGACAGACAAGTTACATTTGCAGGTTACGAGCTTACAAGCTTAAAATTAGCTAATATTGCCTGTTAAGCAAAAAACTAAATGCCTCCAAGAAGCACATATTTATTGCTTATTAATCCCTCTGGTTCTGGCTGTTACGACTGAGTTATAAATGGATTGAAAATTATGAACCTGAATATTTTGCCTTCTGTTGGTTTGCATCATGCACTTTTAGATTTATTGAGTGTGGTTTTCATAAACAAGTATCTGAGATGACTAACTCAGTCTTTACAGTGTTAACATCATGTTATTTATGGCCCATTGTTATAAGCATATTTTACATATATTTCAAGCGTGTTACTGTATTTACCTGGTTAGACTTCAGGTAAACTTAGACTGAGCTTCAAGTTTTCACCAAACCTGTAGGTAGACTGGCAAAGCTGGGCACTCCTATAATTCATAATTTTAAAGGAATTCCAATAATAGACATAGTTTTTCACTTGCTTTTTATTAATGGTGAACAGAACTAAATCGACTTGAAACTGGACAGAACAGCTGACATTTACAATACTTACACCATGCTTATTGTGTGAAAGACTCTAGCTGTAGCATCATTAATCAATCTGTCAGGTACAACATGGAAGTCCTATATTTATTACATAAGGAGGAATTCTATAAAGAAATTGAACCCCTGTGATGAATAGACATTGGACACCAATTACCCTGGCACTATTAATCATCATAGCCATATTTTTAATCCCATGGTCTCTGTTAATTAAATAAACATTTGTGAGGAAGAAAAGTATATGTGTTATTCAGTTTCACATACATCTCACCAAATTATTTATAATTCCATAGGTTGTTCAACAAATTTGTTAATGAAACTGCAGTTAATGAGGAGTGTTACTGAGTTGACATAAAGACACTTAAAACAAATTCTGGTATTCTTTTTGCTAATCCTGATTATTATACAATCTGAACTTCAGAGTACTTGTCTTCTTTTCCTTTGCGGTTTGAGTTAGTTGGATGTCAGGAGGACAGGGGAGAGAAAATCTCTGTCAGAGATCCTATCTAGCCATACACACTTTGATGTCATATGTCCTGCTGATTTTGTTCTAGATTAATTTTTGTTAAATCTCAGTAATTACTGGGTACTTAAAACAAAGAAATATCTCTAGTTTTTAGTACAGAGGTAATTTTCAAATGAAAGCTATTTTAAGAAACTTTTCTGTATATAGATTTCATACAAAATAACAAACAATTCTATTTTTGTAGTTAGAAGGTGCAGTGTTTGCAGTTGTCTAATTACATATTTTCTGAAACCGTGTAGATGAATGACTGATAAAAAGCATTGCCAAGAGAAAAACATCTGTCATTTGCAATGTGAAATTGTATACATTTGAATGAATTAATAATTATTTCTACATGTATATATTATTTCCTCTCAGTTGAGCCCAAAGTACTTTACGAGTATATGCCATCATTGCAATGCAACTATGCTTGTAGTAAGTAGCAGCTAACCTGGAAAATATGCTGTACAAGAGTAATGGGGGAGAAAATTTTAGCAAAGTACTCCAAGACAAACTCTTCCCCCAGCACTTTCTGTAAGAGCTAATGATATAATCATAAAAAAGGAAACAGGCTTTCAGTTCTTGAAGGTCTGCGCAGAATATTCTACAATAATTTTTACCTATGTGAAATAGGATTCACATGGTATTGCCCAGTGAATATCAGTTTAAGTTTCAGAATAATTTGTTAACCTGGGCTCATGCTATTTACTTACTGCCGTCCCCTGGTCTTGACAAACCTAGCCCTATAGAATTATTTTTCCCTACTGTTGTTAATTTTTATTCATCTTGGATTTCTTTCCATTACACTGGGGCAGGTATTTGGATCAGGATGGATTTGAACCGAAAGTTAGATCCAAACTCCCTTAAGTGCTGTGACAGGAACTCAAGGTTTAGTTTTACCCTGATGAACAGTGATCTGTACTCATATTTCCTTTATTTGTTAACCAACCGGTGCTTTGTTTGTGCTTTTCAAATTATCACTTACATCCTAAAGAGTTCTCAGGATTTATTTTCCTTTCTTGTGCTGTAGTAGGCAAATGTTGCCATCTGAATGTTTGTCTGCAGCGAAGAATCTGATCACAAGAGGCCACATTCTACAGTCATCCGCAAAACATTCAGTTAGAACCAAGCAAAACCTCAGTCAGAATTAATTGCTAAAATTATATAATTACAGCTACTCTGACTGAGACTACACCACAGCATCTGTTCTAGCGTCAACTGCATCTCTTCCTGTTTTGGAAATAAAAAATAAATCCCAACTGTCCCATTTGGTAAATTGCTGAATGAATAGCAATTTACTTAAAGGGGAACTTTCAAGTAGAGTAGGCATTTAAGTAGGACTTTGTGTGAGAATTGTCAAACTAAAACTGAATGGTGCTGCTTTAACAGAATCAACATAAAACACTTTAAAGTACAAAATAAAACCTTTCCCATGGTGCCAAAAGCCTGAACAGTATTATGCTCACATATGAGAAAATGGAATTCTCTGGAGTGAAAGAGTCACTCTAGTTTATATACAGAGTGAGAGAATGCACTAACCAAAGTAAAGGTGCCAATAGAAAAATATTAGATTTATCAAACATTCAGTTTTCTGAATGTAATATGTTACTAATGTGTTAGTAATTCATGCAGTTAAACAATGTGTAGAGCAGAATGACTCTTAAGCTTACTCGTTTCCATGATCAGAAACAATGGTGAAGAACAGCTTGCTGGGTGAAAACGTCTTGCCTATCCTCCTCCCTTTTATGGAGGAAATGCCAAACTTAAGAAGCCAGCATGTTCTACTGAATAAACACGAGCCTTTTCTTGTTTCACCAAGACCGGGGGGGGGGGGCAGCAGGACCAGTTTTCTGTACATACCGGCCTGGATGATACCCTGATTGTGATTGAGGGATAAAGTCAGAGAAAAAGGAATGCTTATTCTTGAAAAAATGGCCAGAAATTGCTGTCAGATTAACATAATAGCTCTTGCAGGTTTAGGTTACAATTTACAGATATAAATTGGAAAATTAAAATTGGTGCTGATTAGAGTGATCTGCCTTTTTAACATTGCTTTTTGATGTGATGATTCTCATTCTGATACCCACTGGGTCTCCTGGCTTACAGACCACAAGAGAGCATATCCTTCTTTCCTAGTGACTTACCAACCTCAAGCATCTAAAAATTATGAGGCAGGTTGCCACAAATGATGAGATTATAAAAATAAGAATAGAATTATTTGCTCTGACTTTTTTTGAGTCTTTACAGTCAATATTTTTCAAGATGGGCTGGGAGGTCACAACAGATAGACGTATGTGTGCTTTTTGGTTAAAATTAAAATTCTTGGGTAATTACTTCACCCCAGCAACAGGTCTTTAAGAAAGATAGCAGAAAACTTAAGACTTGCAATTAAAACTGTGAGTGTGCAGGTGCTGCTCTAGTGACTTCAGCAGTTTATTAGTACAAGACATAGAAAACCGAATTTATGATCATATAACACTTCAAATAGATGCATTAAACTGAGAAACAGCTTATTGGAGAGGACAGTTTTATTCTCCAAACTCAGAGTGATCCGAGTTGTGTATTGCAGGAGTGTTTTTTGTAATTGTGCTTTTGATAGGATGTCGGGATTCACAAGCTTTATGAAATAAAACATGAAACAACTCTCAATGCCTGAACTAAATTTGCCTCACCTAAAACAAACAGAAAATATGAGAAATTCTTACTTAGTGCAGAGTATTGACTAGGACTTGTAGCATCTGACATGTAATTTCATTTACTGCTCTATCTTGCTAAAGAATGCCATTTGTTATATTTTCTTTTTATACATAACAGTAAACGTTGACAAAAAGCTCATTACTGTATGAGACAAAGAAATAAAATTGGATTTCCCAATAAAAAGAGCAATCAAGCAAAATCTGATTTAAAATGGCTAAATTCCTCTACTGTGCTGGTCTGCAGAACTGTTGCATGTTGATGAGTTTTACTACATGAACAAGGTGTTTTGCTGACTGACTCATAAATGCACTTAATTTTAAGCAGCCTTTGCAAATAAGTGAAAATATATTACAGATATTAGTTGTGAATTTTATACATTAAATTATGTCCTATGAAATTATGCAAAACCTTAACATTTTTGATGATGGTATTTTTTTCCAGAGGATTGAACAACACATGCCAACTATTTAACTTCAGCTTTCACTTCAACTTGTATAAAGCTCCTTTTGATGCAGCATCTTACTTCAGACACATTCTTTTCAATTGCATTCAGAAAATAAACAATGATTTATGTAATCTTGCTAGTAAATAATTGTTAAAAAAAAAAAAAAAGCAGCCAAATTTGCCCTATTCACACCATCATTAATAAAGACATTGCAATACACTTATTTGCTATCTAGGTTTTTTAATTGGGTAGGGTTACAGAATGTCAGCACACTACCTGTTCTTTGTGAACAAGGGCTTATCATTATTATTCTGTTCTTTGCACAGGTGTTCAGAAGAAAGTGTGCTTAGCAGCTCTAATTATTAAAGATGCTCTAAACTGTTGCCTTTAGAGATTGGCTCAAGTTTTCAGTGGATCATCCTAATTACTGTTGCAAAATTTGTGGAACTTGAAAGAACTAGTGCCTCTCTGTTAAATTACTTTGTATTTCTGTAGCATGATTAAAATGCACAGTGTTTAAGACATAAGTATAACACAGATCCTGTTCTGAAGATCTTTGACCATGAGTCTAAGCCTTCCAGTATTGCAAATATATTGCATGATATTTGGAATTGACTTGAATTTTGTAATCTTCATTAGACTCTCGTTACCAACAAAAGCACCCTCATTATTTCATTACTGTTTCTCTTGATTCTTTTACTATTGCTTAGTGACTGTTATCACCATTGTGCTGCAAAGTCTGGTCTTAGCATTATTCACTAAGCTGCATTTTAAGAGCCCATGGATAAGGGAGGAAAGTGGGAATGTAACACCTTTTAAGAATGGCTGAGTGAAGTGAAGGTTCCAGTTATAGTAGAATTCTCAAAGTAGTCTGAACAGGCTGAAAGTTTGTTTTAAAACGGGTGAAAGCAGGCAAGCGGATTAGCTGGAGTTTCAGAGTAGTAGAGAGAAAATAAGGCAGTTGGCAATGGTGCTGCAGGAGAGTGGCTTGGGAGAAGCAAGTCAAAAGGCATGTCAAAGACTTTGATTGATCTATGGATGTATCTTACTGTGACTGTCTGCACTTTCCAGATGTGTGCCACTTTGCCAGTAGCAATATATTAATCATATATAGATCTGTGTGCATTTCAACTCTCACCTGCTCTTTTTATTAAATCTTACTTGAGTTTCTGGTTTGGTATGTGTGGAGGCTTTCCTCATCTGTATTATTTCTTCTTTATTTTGACCAGCTCTTAAATATGTAGTAACAAGGTTGCTATTTTCAGGTGGGGTGGGATAAAACAAGATCTAGTGCATCTGTGCTGCACAGACAGCAAGGAGGACCTGTAAAGCAGTGCTTAGAAACTTGAGAAAAAATTATTACCAATTGAGTTGTTCATTTATAGAATCATGGAATCATGGAAAATTAGGATTGGAAGGGACCTCAGGAGGTCATCTAGTCCAACCCATTTATAATTTAAAAATGTATTGGCGCATCTCTAATTTAGTAATCTTTTCATTGGTAGTTAAAGGAGGGCCTTTGGTGTCTCTGCAGTTAGAATCCACATCTTTACATAGTGTCTTGCTTTAAAAAATTCCCCAAATGAATAAAACTTCTCTTTTGTGAAACCTACTTCAAGTCTCCTGTGCATGTTTGGGGATGTGACCTCGTACATTGCCATTTAGACTGTACATTGACAGGGCCTTGTATCTTTTCTTTCACTGCCTGTGTTCCTCATATGCTTTTCTCCCATGTATCCTTCATATTCTTCTGCCCGGTAACCACATGTTGTTTCCTGATTCCTTTACTTTAATACTTGAGCTTGCAATTTTGCCTGTCCAACCCTTTGCAGAATTGTGTGGCTTTTTTTGCAGCTGTCATGTAACAAAGACTTTATATGGTCAGGTTGTTTAGATTTGTGTTGAGAAACAGGCACATTCCTAAACACTCTGCGGATTGAGAAACTGCAAAATTACATTCACGCTAAGGACTAATTAACAGACATAACACTTGTTTGGGAGCTCTTAGTTAAATGGGTTTTTATTTGCTATTTAGCTTCTACTGGCAGAAGTCTGTATAGTGAGGGGAAAGTATTAGTGGTATCCCTACCAGCCACTCTTTCCTTTATGGCCTACTTGAGCACAAAAATAAATGGTCACCGTTTCTCTGTCTGTTGTCAATATTGTAGTAATACAGAAGTAGCAATCTATAGTGTGCTTTCTATTAGTATGTTTATGTAGCACCTGATGTTTAGCCTATGAATGCCATTTGTTGATTTTTAGAAATCTAGTGGTGCCTTTTTTTTCTTTACAAATTAAAGGAGTTAGGTTTTTGTCTGGATTTGACAAATTCTTACATCAGTGATTTCTGCTGTGAAAATATTCCATTTTCACCAAGTGTATGAAGTTTGAAATATGGATTCTAATTTAGTGTGTGTGTGTGTGTGTGTGTGTGTGTCTTGATTAGCAGAAGTAATCCAGTACTCTACTTTAAAATAAATAATTTGCATTACTTGGGGGCTTTTACACATACAGAATCTAGATTAAATATATACTCTCTAAATATATACTGCAGCAAATACTTGGTGTTCTCAGACTGTCTGAACTTCACATGGTAGCTTTCCATGATAAGCATATAGAAATCTAACTAGTGAGGATTTAGAAACAGCCTGCCTCTGATCGGGATTTTTGTCTTGGTTGAGAAATATGATGAGAACCTGTAAGGTTGTCTTTTTTGAGAGCCTTGTAATAGCTTTATGTGTCATTACACTTATTGTTATGACATGTATTATGACATCCAGACTCTCCTCCCTTCCCAGTTTCCCTATAAAATTACCTTTATGCTTTGACTATTTTAGATATGTGTTTCTGCCTGTTTTCAAGAATACCTCTTTCATGAAGTAAAAGTGCATTACTCCCCATTTACTGCTAAATGCAGATATGATTCCAAAAATGTTTTAGTGTTTGCTGAAAAGTGATTTGCACTAGAAAATATCCTCCTGTGCTTTTTCTCATGCAGGAAAAAGCTGTATGCCTTATTTTCAGTCGCTGTTGCCCGTAATACTGGTTTCAGGCCGGGCCCCCATTAATGTTATAGTAATGCTATGTACCTCCTATTAATGCTATAATATTTTCTCGTGAAAATGAACTCTGAGTGATGTGATTGACTTGTGGCAAATGAATGTTAGGTAGAGGTGCGTTTGATATATTGGATCGGCACCAATATAAAGAAAATTGACTGTATTGGAAACTGGTCTGATGTGGCCAGTAATTTGGCCAATAAATGCCTGTCCATGCGCACAACCACAGCGCAGCATGTAGATGGTGAATAGCACAGCCTGGCAGCTTGGAGAGCTGGATGCAGCTAGTAAGTCTGTTGTGGTGGAAGGGGAGGTGGGAGGGAAGAGTGGGGGGTGCAGATCAAGGCCCCTGCAGTGAAGGAGAGAGTGAGATTGGCGCAGGCACTGCCCAGCTGGGTTGGGGCACAGGACAGAGCTGCAGCTCATCTGGGGGGCATGGGGAGGTGGGGGGAAGCTCCCTCTGCTGGAAGCACCCCAGGAGGGCATGTGCCCCGGATCTGCATGGGGTGCGAATGGGGCAGGCTGCCACTGCAGTCTGGATCTGGGGCCAGGGCTGCATCAGGCTCTTCCCAGCATGTGGGGGGGAGGGTTGGGCTGGCGTTGCGCTCGGGGTGGGTGATGGTGGTACTGGAAGGCGGGTAGGGGGACTATGGTGAATTTCGGGGTGGCTGCAGCCTCCCATGTAGCCCCCCTCCCAGTGCTGCTGCTGCCTGCCCTGAGCACGGCCTGGCCCACCCCGAGCTGGCAAGAGCCTGGTACTGCTCCAGCTGCAGCCTGCAGCTGCAGCCCCCCCAGCCCCCCATGCAGGCACAGGGGCACCCCCCCGTGTGCCCTTCCCGGGTGCGCACAGTGGTGGGAGCTGCCCCCCCCTCCCCATGCCCCCCCAGACTAGGTCCATCTCACGCTCATCTCTCCCCAGCTGGCCAGCGCCTGCCCCAGCCCCAGCCCCACTCCTTCTCTCACTGCAGGGTTTTCGATTTGCACCCCCCTCATCCTTCCCTTCCCTTTCCATGACAATGGACTTACCAGCTGGACACAGCTCTTCAAGCTGCAGGGCTGCATATTGGAAATTGGATTGGTATCGGCCGATGTGCCTCCTTAAAAATCGGCTATTGGTATCAGACCTCAAAATCTTTATCAGTGCACCCCTAATGTGAGGGTTAACGTTTAAGGGCTAGAATGCATATTGAATTAGTATTCTAGACAACCAAATATTTTTCATTATAGAATCTTCAAACTCACTCAAATCAATCTGAAGCCTGGCTTGCATTTGGGCTGTATGTGATCCCAAATTCTTGGATAGCTAGCAGGCTTCTCTCATTAATACTTTTGGGGGTCGGATCAGCTGAAGCAAGAAAAGCCCTTCTTTTATTGAACTGTTATTGGAGTCATTGTTGCTTTTGCCCTTCATTGAGAATAGCAACACTTCTCTATCTCTGTTGCTGCTGGCCCTTTTACAGTTTATGGTCTGAGTTGTCTTTGAATGATGTAGGACCACTTTCCTTTAATGAATCTTCTTGTCACTGAGGGTCTAAAATCATGTTTTTTCATGATCCAGAAATATCAAAAAGATGTTGTGAAAATTGTGGTTTTGTCAATTTCCATGGATTTTTTTTCTTGTTAACTATTTTTCATTGTATGTTGAAATAAAATAGTAGTAGAAAAATAAATGCTAGTTAACACGAATCCATTGTAAGAAATAATGTAGGTCATATTGCATTTGTTCTGGTAAAATTGCACTCTTCAGCCTACTCCATGGTATACTTAACATAGGCATCTTTCCTACAGTTCTTGAAAACAGCTTTTGATAATTTTATGTGAATTTTACCTTTTAAATCAAACATACAGTGAATGTAGATTTTACATGCAACTATGCAGTTAATTTAAGATATTTAATATAATCATCCATACATGATTTGATTATATGAAAGGTTCATCTATAATATTTATTTCAGAATGTGGGGAACTTATTACACATTTTGGGTAAGCAGTCACAACTTATAGCATGAAAATGCACTGTCAACATGTAAACATTTCAACATTTAGAATGAAACACTGGAATTCTGGAGAACCCTGCTTTAACTGCTTTGCTTGTCCATCTAATGGCTTACATGCACTGTTGAAAGCATTCTGGATAACCATGAGGGAAGCTTTAATTTGAAAGGTAATCTGTTTTCTTTGGTATCTTACTGATGGGTTAACCATATGCACAAAGGCATGGTTAAATCATTGGTTGCATCCCAAACTAGACCATTTTTCTGTTGTGGGAAGATATGTGCAATAAATATTTTTGGGAAATTGACTATTGTTGGGATACCCACAGATTATAACTTCTGTATGCAAGCTTCAGACTTCAGGAATATCAAAAAAAAATATTTTTTTTTTTTGTGGCTGTGACTGACATACTTTAGTGACAACAGGTGCTACAAATGGGGTTGGTATCATACTAGAATTAAAGATTTTTAAGTCTGGACTATACTAGTATTCCTACTGTTGCCACCATCGGCAGGGATCCAGGTTTTCTGTTCACAGCAGAAAAATATGGATTTTCTCCTTTTCACAGATCTTTTCAAATCACAGATTTTCTTCTTTTAAAGGAGAAAAATGTAGGAAATGGTAAGTTTCCTCTGCAGGCTGATAGAGTTCCAGCCTGCAAGAGGCTGCGCAAGGGGCTGGGGGAGCGGGAGGAGAGTGATCAGGCAGGGGACACCATGTGGCAGCTAGGTATTGTGCAGAGCAACTCTTGTAGCTCCTTCCAGGTAAGTCTGTTGGAGGGGAGGGAGGCAGATTGAGGCCCCCATGGGGAAGGAGGGAATGGGGCAGGGCTGGTGACTCTGTTCAGCCAGGACAGTGCCTAGAGCCCAAGGCCAGTGTGTGAATGCATGGCCTTAGGGCCCAGATGGGAGAGCAGGATGCAGCCAGAGGCAGCTCACTTGGGGCAAGCGGTGGCAGGGAGGTGGGCTCCCTGCCGCTGCATGTACTCCTGGGGAGGGAGGTGTGGGTGGGGCATGTGCCCTCTACATTTATGTTCAGGGCAGGGGATGGTTCAGGCTGCTTTCTGTGGGCTCAGGTCTCCCCACCCTGATGCCCTCCACTGTGGGGCCTCCACAACCTAGTGGGTGGGACCTGGTTCATGAAGGCAGAGTGGGTCAAGGTGGCTTGTTGCCACTGCAGGGAGCCCCACCCCAGCTGTGCCACAATGGCAAGGTGCCACCTGCCCACCTGGCAGGAGTGGGGAGCACAACTCCATTTGGTGCTGCTGCTGCTACCAGGGAGGCAGGAGGTGCCTCTTTGTAGTGGTGCAGCCCATGTGGGGCTCCTGGCAGTGGCACTGAGCCTACATGTTGGCTACAAAGCACCAACTTGCAGGATCATCATAAAGTTCTAGTTTATTGGACAGATACCAAAGTCAGACCATAAACGTTGGTGCTGATCCCCTCAAACACAAACACACACACACACACACACAGTAGCTAGCTCTGAACACTAAGCACTGGTGTCAAGATACACCTATCCCCAAGCACTGGAGTCCACTGTAGATGGCCAGTTGAGGCTTCTTTCAGTGTGATGTTGCTGCAGAAGGGGGTTGCCGGCTGGTCCTTCTGGCTGGACAGGCAGGGTGCTGGTCAGGTCAAAGAGGGTGCCATTGGGGGTCATTCTTCGCTGCCTTTTATCCCTCTCTGGCAGACTTTGGTGATTTCCCAATTCTTGGGCTTACCCAATCCAGGGGTCGTTGACCTCGAGGGATGTCCCTCTTGGTAGCTGCTGGATGGCAGCTGTCGGCCCCAGGGGCCACGTCTGAACATACATGCAGTCTCAGGAGTCCGTTGATGAATTTGGATTGATTCACTGCCATGATGAATAGGGCTCTGGAAGTGGTTGATCGGGGGTATTTCAGCCCCAAGAGTCTGTTTCCAGTGTTGATTAGTTCAAACGGGGGCTTCTGTACCTTTAACAATGACGTTTCCAGGAATTCCTGGCTCTTTATTGATTCTTCTCCTTGGTCTCTGATTTTGTAGGTGGTAATTGCTGCTCATTAACATACTTATCCAGACTAGCTACTGTGTTACACAATCAACCATGATTCATTCAGGGATCTGCTCCATACAGAGATTCCTGCTCTTGCTAACATTGTTACATGGTACAACTTACTTTAAATTTAAAGTACGTTTCTAAAAACATCTACAAGCTCTATTTTCACTACAAATGCACCTTATATAAAAATAATAATGATATGATAAAAGAAAAAGAGACAGGAAGGAAAAAGGTAGAAAAGAGAAAGCATCCCCAAAAGGGGGCAAATACTAATAGAGGGGCTTTTGCCATATGGAGGAGCTTCACATTTGAGAGAGGGGCAGACAAAAGGGTTTCTTGCTACATATACATCACACCCTCCTGTGCTGGGTCCTGCTCATTAGGCCATGGAGGCTCCCAAAGGAAGGGCTCCAAGGCTACAATGGGTATTCCACATTCCCCCCACCCCACAGGCCCTGCTGTGGCTGTGCCAGGGGAGCCAGATTCTGTGCTTCGCTCTGGTTGCAGCAACCACCACCTCCCACAGGTGGCAGCTGGGGCTCAGGTGCTGCTGAGCGGGGCAGGGGGCTCAGGCCCTGGCCCTGGTCCCAAAGCCCTGGCATCTGGGGGTTCCTTCTGGAAGGGCTGGTGGGGCAGGGGGCTGTGGGGCATAAGTGAGAGGAACCAGGAGGCCTGGGAGTGAGGGGCACCAGCATGGGCAGGGGCAGGGCACTCGTGTATCAGGGTTGCTCAGTGTCACAGAGCAGTGGGGGGAGCTGCTGTTGGACCCCCATTTGGTGAGCAAAGAAGACAGGGGGAGCTCTCATTTTCTGATAAAATCAAAATCAAATGCCAAAATATATAAGTACTTAGAATTTATGTTGTTATAATGATTGAGGTACTGGTAGGCTTCAAAATTGTAAATGTATCAATAAAACATTGTGTTCAACTGATACCTCTATATATAGTGGCATTTCATTTTCATTGCAAAAAAAATACTAATGTTAGGTTTTTAAATCAGAGAATTTTGGTGTTTATAAGAGAATTTTCAATTTATAAACAGAGAAAACCAGTATCCCCAATCATCAGTGAAACTGTGCTGATTTTAGTGTGGTGGGGTGGGTGGTGGTGATTTCTTGGAAAAAAAATGCAGCTTAGACAAGGCTTTTGAGATGTTAATTTTTTCTTATGCAAATTAACCTGTCAGTGGTGCACTGAATGAGGAAGAGCCAGCTCTCTTCATATGGTGGTTCCTATGGTTTCTGCAGCATGCTTTGTTGGTTTGCAAGTTATGAATATTTATGTTGTAAAAAACCCTCATCTCTGTTGCACTTTTTATAGTTTTTATTTAGTTTACATTAAATGATGTAATTTCCATCCATTTACAGGTAGATGCCTTCACTGGAAATCATATTATGTATGCAAGGGCTGTCGTGATTTACAAAATCCTAAACACAGATGGTTTTTTTTCCTAATGCTCTTAAGTAGTTACTTTAGAAAATAGTATACAGTATATGCCTAATACATTATTTACTGAAGATAAATGCCAGACATGATTATGGTAAATTAGGACTTTTGAATTATTTATGAGTCAATGCTAAATGTTTTTTCCTCTCCTTGTGTTAGTATAAAAGCTGTTGTAGAATTGTTGGTAAACACTTTTTTCTGTTAATTATTCAAGATATAGGAAATAAAATATTTTGCTTAAGTGGATCTGTTATTCACTTTAAACAATCTGGGTTGGGAATGTACTTTAGCATTTTTTTACCTTCAGTATTTTATCATGTAGTATTCTCTGTATGGGTCTCTTTCTCATCAGCTTAGAATACATGGAAGAGTTAAGAGGGGGAAAGAACCCATTTTTAGGCTTGCTTTCTTTAGTATTTTTCATTAGGCAGTAGAACCACGAAAACTGGAGAATGATGTTGCAGTCAGGTACTTCCCCTGTGTAGCACAGAACATCTTTTCTGAAGTGACAGATTCTCTCAATATCCAATGAAGTCACTGGGAATTAAAACAAAACTCAGCCGTGTGCAGGATCAGACCATCAGGGAGTGAATTCAACTCTAGCTCTTCAGTTGTATCTCTAATTTTTTGTTCAACATTGCAGTGATAAAATTACTCTCCTGGCTTAAATATCATTCTACAATTTCTCTTTCCCATAGACCATTTTTATGGCATTCCTTTTTCTGTATGACCCTAGTTTCATTTTGTGATTTATGTGATCTAAGGTGCTTATATTCCCAGATGTCAAATAAACAGGTCAGATTGACAGTTACAATAAAGAGCTGACACTTTGGACTTAATAATCTGTTTTGTATAGCATTCTAACGTACTTATTTTCAAACTCTTCAGTGTGCTTATGTGCTGTTTTTAAAGCCACATTTTGATAATATCATATATAAAACTGTTTTCATCCCCCTTCTTCAACTGAGTCACCAATTTCACCCTCTCCCAAATAATAGTAGTAATAAAAATTAAGAAAATCTGATCTTTCTTCACATTCATCTTTTTCTTTCTTTCTTTTCTTTTTCTTCTACTTCATTTAGCTTAGCTAGTGAAATTACACTGGACTTTTTGCATTCAGCTGAGCATAAACCTTAGAATGTGGTGTGAATCCTTGCTATTGCAAATGCAGCTTTTTCCTAAAATAATGCTATTTTGGGAAGAGCCATATAAATAAGCATATTTGCCAACTCAGTCTAGGGACCTAGAGCATTCATGCAAAGCATGCAAAAAGAGGTGTGGTGCCAGAAAAAATATGATGGTGCTGACTAGGGGCAGAGGGAAGAGCCTCATCATCTTATTCCCCGCCCCTCCGCACCTTCCGTGCAGTGGCGCCCAAAGCCAGATGTGGTTCTGAGCATATGTGCAGGAGGACAGAGCAGCAGCCATGAGGGTGGCAGTGGCCAGAAATTCTGCCCCTCCAGTAGTGTTTTTTCTTGGAAACAGAGCTGTTTAACCTATTTGTCTCCCCCCCCCGACCCACTTGCTTCCTGCCAAATTTTTAAAATCACCTTTCAACTAACATTTTGGCTCTGGCTTTCTTATTAACCCATATCTTGCAGTTTGTCCTGTTACATGTCAGCCAGCTGCTGCATATGCCCTCTATTGAAGTGTGTTAACTGTATGCAAAGACAAATATACAAGCAAAGTACAATATTTAGGAGCGGGGGTGAAAATGTGACGTCTGAGTTTATTTTTAGCTCATTTAATGCAAAATGCTTTACAGAGTCTCCAATATTCACGTGGTCTCTTTTTTTCAATTGGCTCCCCCAATTCAAGGTAGCTTGATTTCTAGTTTATAGAAATGTAGTGTAAACAAATCTGACCAGGCAAAGTGATGTGAATATGTATAAGCAAGTCATTGTCCATTTTCTTTTTTTCCTTTGGTGAGAGAGTATAAAGGCAGTCTAATTCACATGTTCAGCAGTTATTCAACCAGCTTTTGTAGTGTCAGAACTGGAATAACAGAAGTGTGCCATCAGAACAAGTGCATATAGAAAAACTAGGCCACTACAATCACACAGGATGTACCTGCATGTGAAATTAATGCAAAGCAATAAACTCCAGAACATATGGTGTCATAGTTCAGTCGCTCCTGGGCAGTAGGTTTACACACTGAGCCAAGTCAGAGCAGTCCTGGCTGGCAAGGGGTTCAAGGGATCAGTCTGCCAGCCCAGGACTCCTCTGACCTGGCTCAAAATGCTGCAAGGGGCTGGCTGGGGCAAAAGGATGCTCCAGTGAGGGGCTAGCTAGCAGGCAGCCCCACACTGAAGCATGCTCCATCCTGCCAGCATCTGCACGTGCATTGCTGCACACTAAAGAACACTGCCATTGGACAGCACTTGTATTTACAAGAATTAACCCGTGGAGTAAATTAGTTTCCTGCAACTTAATAGGGCTGCACGTGTAGACATTGAGACTGTATTGCGGAACTACTTAACCAGTTCCACAGTAAACATCTTGTACAGATGTGCCTATAGAGGTTAAGAAATTCCACTCCATATTTAGGGAAAACCACACCAATTACTCAGTTTTCAGTATAGGATAAAATCCTGTAACTTTTTTTCCAAAAGCATATTGCTGGTTTTCTGTTTAAGTAAAAAACTGAATAATGACAAATTATTTCATTACCACCTTAGTACAAATTATTAATATGAAGATCACCTACAAAAGTTCTTCAGATACATGTTTAGGATTATTTGGATCTAAATTATTAGCTCACTCTTTATGGAATTTTATGTCCTTTTTGCTGATAAGCTTTCCAAACCCAATATATTACAAGTATTTCAATATAAATACTGTGCATTCAACAGGAACATAAAAGCCCCAAGTCTGAAAAAAATGAATCTATCCACTATCTTTTAAAAAACAGGTGCATTACTGTTCAGTTAATTTATCCTGTAAGTACTTTATTAATATTTAGGGAAAAAAGGAGCATTCAAAATAGCTCAGTTGAGCAGAAAGCTGACTTGTAGTTTAGTAAATGAAATTACTAGGAGGATTTTTTGGCAGAGGTACAATATCCCTGAATTTTCCAACCTCTTTAATTGTTACATAGAACAATAGTTTATACGTCTAAATAACAGAAGTGTGAACTGCTAGTGTCAGAGGTGTAAATGAGCAATTCTACATCCTGTGGGATGGCAGCACAGAGGACATATGCAGCAGCTGGCTGACATGTAACAGGACAAACTGCAAGATATGGGTTAATAAGAAAGCCAGAGCCAAAATATTTCTTGAAAAGTGATTTTAAAAACAAAATTTGGCAGGAAGCAAGTGGGTCAGGGGGGAGGCAAGTGGGTTAAACAACTGTTTCCAAGAAAAAACGCTACTGGAGGGGCAGAATTTCTGGCCACTGCCACCCTCGTGGCTGCTGCTCTGTCCTCCTGCACATATGCTCAGAACCACATCTGGCTTCGGGCACCACTGCATGGGGGCGGGCAGGGGAATAAGATGATGAGGCTCCTCCCTCTACCCCCAGTCAGCACCATCATATTTTTTCTGGCTCTGCACTCTTGTGCAGTTTCAAAGAGTAGTATGGCAGCTTTCATTATTTCTCAGATGTCTGTTTAAAGCATTTATGTGACTCATTAGTTTCAACTGTGTTGTATTAATGCAAATTGATGGTAGAACATTTAGCAGAGAAGTTGGACTGGACTGGTTTCATATGGTCCCAGTGACCTTTCCCATTACCAATTTTTTATTATCATATGTTAAGTGCTGTTTGTGTTGCTGCTTTTTAGTATGAATGGACAGAGCAACAATGTACACATGATCCTTAAAAAATGGGGAAAGCAGATACCAGCTCTATGGACAGTTGAATGGGTATATTAAAAGAGTAGGCAAGTATTTGTGCTGTAGGATCACTTAAGTTCTGGTGAGCTGTTAAAAGCCACAATGGTTCACCTCTTGTCAAATGGATAAGCCCTGCCTCTTGACAGGTGCCCCACTCCTTGGCCACTGTCTTGGGACCAGAAGTCCTGTCTCTAACCTTTGACCTTTGCCACTGGAAGTCCAGTGCCCTGGAAGTACTCCTTTGGGGTGGTGGGGGGAAGGGAGTTGCCATCTTGGAATCAGAAGTCCTGCCTTGTTACATTGTCCGTGACATAAGAAGGCCCACCCACCTGGCACCAAACCAAAATCAAGTCTTCTAATTATATTGGTTAACCATAACCATTATAACACATATAACACACTGGTTGGACCCCATTCTCTTTCCTTCTAAGTCTCTGCTTCCTGCCACTGTTGGGCACAGCATCCTGGGCAGTAGGGACCTGTGGACTGAGCCACTCTTATGCTCTGAAGATGCTGTGGAAGCCCAGCTCCCAGAGGGACCATCCATGCTCTTTCAGGAAAGGGACATCTATGGCTATGGAGCCTAGGTGTGGGGGGGGCAAGCAGAGCATCCTAGCCTCTCAATGCATGCTTCTCTGTCTAGCTGCAGCCTTCAAGTCTATTTATAATCTTGAACAATCAGACTCCTGTGCACAAAGTGGCACATGAAGTGCAGGCATACATGGGCCAGCAGCTGCAGCATGGCTGTTAGTGGTGCCTGCATCCCTAGCTAGGCCCAGCCTGTATCACTTACAGTTCCTGGGTGTGCAGCCAGGTTGCTGCATCAGCTACACATGGTGACACACAGTGGGGCCTGGCCTGTCCCAGGCCACCCTGGATAATCCGTGGCTTCCAGGGCTAATTATACTTCCCAGATAATCCATGGCTTCCCGGCTAATCTGTGGCTTCCCTTCCCCTGAACATGTATTTCTGGCATATGGCTGGGTTGGACCCATACCTGCACTTCAGCTATGGGAGTGTGGGCTGTCTCCACTGCAAGCAGCCACAGGGTGACCACAGAAGCTTCCTGTCTCCAGTGCCCCCTGCCTTGGGGCTGAAGGTGGGTTGGGCTGTGCTGGGGAGGGCGTTTGGGTGTCTAGCAACTGCGCAGAGGGCAAAGAGTTGCCAGCCTTCAAAGGGACATTTGTGGTCCAGAGATTTTTCTCCTTCAGAGGGGCAACCACAAGCCAGATAGAATTGCTTGGTGGGCCAGATCCAGCCCACATGCTGTATTTTGCCTGCCCCTGGTATATTATGTAGTATGAAAACTGATACTAAAATGGCTTTGATGCTTAATGTGCATAATGACTTCTACATCAAATATGGTCAATTTCCAACAAAATGAATAATTTTTTCATTTGACTGCCCTGCAAACTCCTGGGAATCTGAAGATCAAGCTGGACTCTTCTAGGTCATGGGCCCCTACCAATAATAGCGAGTCTGTACATAGAATTCATTAACAGTTCTTTTAAGACTACATATATCAGACTAGAACCTGGAAACAAATATCTCTGAGGGGGCAGGCAGAAGTAGCATTTATAGGAAAGTAGAAGGGAGGAATAGTTTAAACTTATTTTTGGACCATACCACGTTTCAGATGGATAGTCCATAAAAATAGTTACCCTTCTTTCTGATAGTGTGTGGCAGGACACTTAGTGTGCCTGCTGCTTTAAGAGGAGAGGCAGCCAGAAAAGCAACCTGCAGGTGCCAAGGGGGGGGGTGAAAGGGGGGCAAGGGGTGAATGAGAGCCTCACCTGAGTACGAGAGGACTGGGCTTAGGATATAAGACCAGACCCTTAGCAGAGTATGCAGTAAGATCCTGGAGGATGCTGAGAGAACATCTCTTAAGCAGGATGGCTGCAGCTCTGGAATACCAATGTGAAGAGTATAGCCAGCAGCAGTCTGGAGGTTTGGGAAGGGACTGAGGGGTTGGAGGAGGTCTCTAGAAGCTCAGCAGGGAGTGCAGGAGCTGAGAGAGAGAGAGAGGCCCAGAAGGGAGTGCATAAGTGCAGAAGCACAGTGTGTGGGACCAGGAGGTCCAGGAGTCAGTGTGTGGCTGAGTATGTGGAGTGAACATCAGTGAGTATTGACACCTGTGAGGCATGGGGCATAGTGCAGCGGTAGACAGAGTCATGCAATTAGCCAACAAGGCAATGAGTACAGACCCCTGGTGGTCATTAGACTGAGAGCAGATTGGGAAGCCCTGGGGCAGCTTCCCTTGTATAAAAGCAAATATATCAAGGTGTGGGGGAAGAATGAAGAGGTGAATGCCCACAGAGACCAGAGTGGGTAATGGCCAAAGGGACTCCAGGGGCTTTGCAGCCACCCCATAGCACATCTACATAACACTATGTCACTATGGCAACATTGTTACTGCACCATGATTTAGTACTTCCTTTTGTTACTAATTGTAGTAACAGCCAGTACTATGCTGTATGCATGGTGCACAGTTGTTTTTAGCAGCTACTTCACTATAGTGGCATGCTATACCAGGGAAGTGTGTTGCTATGGTTTCATAGCAGGGGTCAGAAGGGACCTGAATAGATCATCTAGTCTAACCCCCCGCCACTGGTCGGAGCACACACTGGAATCTCACAACCCCAGACAGGTGTTCATCCAACCTCTTTGTGAATTTACCCAAGGTAGGAGTGAGGACTACTTCCCTAGGAAGTTGGTTCCAGATCCTAGCCACCCTAAGAGTGAAATAGTGCCTCCTAATCTCTAACCTGAACCTATTTTCTAGCAGCTTCTGGCCATTGTTCCTGGTCACCCCAGGTGCTGCTGGGGGGAATAGAACCCTTCCTATTTGCTGCTGATCTTCCCTAATGAGTTTGTAGGCAGCCACCAAATTCCCTCTCAGCCTCCACTTGCTGAGGCTGAACAGGTTCAGGTCCCTCAGTCTCTCCTCATAGGGCCTGCCCTGTTGCCCTCCAACTAAGTGGGTGAACCCTCTCAAGGCAGGCCACATCTTTCTTAAACTGTGGTGCCCAGAACTGGATGCAGTACTCCAATTGAGGCCGGACCAATGTCGTGTAGAGGGGGAGTATCACCTCTCTGGACCGGCTTGAGATGCATCTTTGGATGCATGACAAGGTATGGTTGGCTTTGCTGGCTGCGGTCTGGCATTGGCAGCTCATGTTCACCCAACCCAGGACCATGGTGCACTTGCCTGCAGCCTTCATGCCTCCTGCTTGGGGATGGCGTGAAACCATGGCTTGATTACCCTGATTAAGCCTGGGGAAGCCACTAATTCCAGGCGTGGATTAATAGTTTACCCAGTCTTAATCAGGGTAATTAAGCCATGGTTTCAGGCCATGTGGCAATCTGGGGGAGGGGTGAGACTGCAGGGGCCCCCTGTCAGTCAGAGGTGTGGGGAGATACTGCTGAGTTCAGCCTGAAAACATGGCAACTAGCTCTGGGATCTGTCCATGAAATTGACTGGCCACCTCCTTGAGTGTAGTAGACCGCTATGAAGAAAAAATCTTAAATCTAGTCTAGAGAACCCAGGTGGCTTCAAGTAATTTTCTTCCAGGTTCTATCAAATCATTAAATATGGACCCTGTCTGCCTTCTGTTCACCCTGTGACAGACTACAGCTCTCCAAAAGATAATTAGTATTATAATTTATTTAGAAAAAAGCACCAGAGTATTCAAACTATACCTAGCTGGAAAATTATGTTAGAATTAAATGGTGAAGTAATGGACCCAGAGGGCATGGTGATTTAAAACGGCAACAGCCACCTAGTAATAATTACAGTAAGGATGGTAAACTAAACAGCCATCAATATTTACGATTCTAGACAAATAGTAATTTATCCTGCATGCTTAATTTGCGCTTTAACAGAAGCGTAGTTACAAGGGACAGAAAGCAGACTGAATGTGCTGTTTATTTGAGAGCCTCAGAAGAAATGGCAGTTGTCTCCTAAAGAAAAAAAATTACAATGTCTAAGTGAAGACTTTGTGTCACCCTCTATTAGAAAGTTGAAAAACAAGGCTGTACTTGGTAGGGCTGTGTGAAGCATTGATAGCTGATTCAATTCAGAGGAGATTCGTCCCTATTTGGTGGCCAAATCTCTGAAGCCAGATTGAATCGGAAGACCCATTAAAAGGTCTGAATTGAACTGGAAGCCTCTGAATCCATTAGGAGAGATTCAGAGATTTGGGCGTAGACTGTACAGGCAGCAATCCTCGACGACACTAGACATAGCTGCCTTCAGCTGGTAAGTCTGTTGTGGTGGGTGCAGGGGGGAGGGAAGGGATGTGGGGGAGGGGGGTAGATCAACACCACCACAGTGAGGGCAGGATTGGGGCTGGGGCTGGGACAAGCTGCCCAGCTGGGGAGGGGGGCGGCGCAGGACTTGGGGAGGGAGGCTTCTGCCAGTCTGCGCTGCTGCTTGCCACCAGTCTGGGATCTTCCCTTCCAGTGGCTCCACCAGTGGCTCTGGCTGCTGGTCTGGGAGGGCATGGGAGTGGGCATGTGCCCCCGGATCTGTGCAGGGAAGGCTGGGCCAGGTTGTGCTTCAGGAGGCTAGCCCCAGCTGCCCACCACTGGGCTGTGCTCCACAGAGCAGGTGGATTCAGGACAGTGCTCTGGGTGGCTAGCCCCAGCCTCAGCCTGGAGCGCAGTTCTGGCTCCACCCATCCCACAGAGTGCAGTGGAGTGGGGGTTATGGGTGGGCTGCAGCCATCCTAAAATTCCCCATAGCCTCCACCTCCAACCCCACCTCAATCCAGGTGCATGTGCCTGTCCCCCATGCCCTGTTGCTCTTTGCCTGGCCAGTTGGGGAGGACTGAAGCTGTGGCTTGTCCAGGAGGGATGGGGAGGATGGTGTGGCTTCCACTCAGCTGATTCAGTGCAGCAGCACTGTCCCGAACCTCCCTGCCTTGGATGCGCGAGCAGTGGGAGGGCATAGCTCTTGCTTCCAGCACCTTGAGCTGCCTGTCTGGAGCACAGCCCAGCCTAGCCCACCCTGCACAGATCTGGGGGAACACACCTGCTCCCATGCCCTCCTGGACCTTTGGCAAGAGCCACTGAAGAGCCACCAGAAAAGCAGCTCCTGGACTTGCAGCACGCAGTGACGGGAGCCCCCCTCCCCAAGTACTGTGCCCCCACCCCACCTGGGCTGCTTGTCCCAGCCCCACCTCCAATCCCTCTCTCACTGTGGGGGTGTTGATCTGCCCTCCCCGCATCCTTTTTTCCATCCACCACAACAGACTTACCAGCTGGACTGCTGCCTGTATAGTCTATGGCTGAATCACCGAATCGGCGCCAATTCTCCAGATCCGAATTGAATCAGGACAGTGATTTGAATCACCAAATCAAATTGCTGTCCCTCCCAATCGGCCAAATCTGAATCCAAAGCAAATACTTGCTGCTTTGCACAGGCCTAGTACTGACAGCTATGGAGCTTGCCATTACAATGCCTGTCTAGTAGGTGGCAGGGGAGTTGGCTTACAGTGAGTGAAGGGCTACCTCAGGATGATGTTGACCAGGGGAGCAGACACACACATGGTTACACTGGTGTGGTGTGTACTGTTCTATAGTTATTTCTCACTTACTGTAGGATAAATTTGGCTATGTACTGGAGTGACTCATGCCTTGAGCAGAGAACTGGATTAGATGGGCCTCATGAGGTCCAGACCTATTTTCTGTGATCCTGGGATCCCTTGCAAGATGCTAAATGGCTTCAACATCCTTCAGTTTTCAGTTACTTGAAAGGAAGTTGAAGCCACTCAGCCTGATATGGGGTTGGTCCCTAAGAAAGGAAGTATGCAGTGCTAATGAGTTGCACTGAGAATGCTAATAATTTTTATGCAACATGTTAGGAACATCACTATTCATTTAACATATATATTTACTACCATGGGTTAAAGCTTCTTTTTCAGTATAACATCAATAGTGCATTTAAAATTCCTTACCAGTAATTTTATCGTTAGTAGCAGTTTACTGTTCTTTAATGGAAGTGGTGATAAGAGTCTGTTTGGAGAAGATAACAGCCTATTTCCTGTTCTGTTCCCATGGCCATAATCACATATATTTATTTACTTGCACAGCTCAAGGAATCTTTGCTGAATTAAGATGATGATTGTTTCATGCTTCTAAAACTAAGAAGCATATTTTGCCCTCCATGTAAATTTGGGGATTGACTATATAACTAGCAGTAATGTTTCATATGACTAAGTGATTGCAGAAAATAATAGATTATTGCCAGCATTCCCCAAATGATGGGAAAAATTCATTTTAGAATGATAATGCTGTACTAACATTTAACAGAAATCATGGCAAGATTGGGATTACATGTATAAAAACTTTAGCCAATCTCTTTATGGTCAGTCGTGTTTATATGTAACATGTATCAGTGTAAAAATTAAGATTGCATGGAAAATTGCATTACTTCGCTTCCTCTCTGCCCAATGAAGGATATGACCATCGTGGCTACAACTTCACTTTAACACTATCACTACTGCTCTACTTTGTGATCTTAGCCCCTTCCTACCACCTTGCTTTCCTAGGAACAGGGTGTTATCCTCGCTGTGGCCATCATCATACTATCAGATATTGGGACTGTGCGAAGCTTCAGGTGGTGATTTTAATTTGGAGGAGATTCAGCCCAATTCAGTGGCTGAATTTCCAAATCCAAATTAAATCAAGGGTTCAATTTAAAGGTCTGAATTGATTCAAAGCTCTTCGAATCTTTGGAAAAGATTTGGAGAGCTTCGATGATTTGGGCAGTCCCCGGTACCTGCAGCGGGGAGCTGCAGCTGAGTTCAAGCTGGTAAGTACAAGGGGTGGGGGAGAAGAGATGGGGGAGGGGACCGCTGCCAGCCTCACTGACCCTCCCCGCTCCCTCAGCCCCTGCCCCCATGGGTGCCCCGCCCACCCCAGCTCAGTACTTTAAAAAAAGTCCCAGTGCTCATTGGGTGCTGCTGGGTGGGGGGGGAATCTCTGCTGCCCTCTACTGCCCCACACTGCATGGGGGGCTCTGCATGAGCCCCCTGACTGCCCTCCTCACTTCCCTGGCCCTTTAAGAAAAAAATCCAAGAAAAGCCCCGGGACTCACCGCTCCTGCAGTGGCCTCGGGGCTTTGGGGGCATTTGTGCAGAGCCCCTCACAGGTCACGGGGCAGTGGGGATTGTCCCTGTTGGCAGGAACAGTGAGTCGGGGGGGGGTTCTTTTTCCTTTTTTTACTTAAAGGGCCAGAGTTGGCCTGGGTGGGACACCGGGGGGGGGCTGGAGGAGCAAAGGGTGAGGTCAGGGGGGCTCGTGCAGAGCACCCCCCATGTAGTGGGGGACTGGGGGGCAGTAGGGGTTGCCCCCCACCTGGCAGCACCTGGTGAACTGGGGCTTTTTTTAACAAGTGCCAGCAGCTGGGGTAGCCATTGCCAGGCTGGGAGAGGGGTGGGGGATGGGTCTGCCCTGGCTGTTTCAGAGATTCGGCTGAATCGAATTGGGACAGTGATTCTAATGACCAAATTGAATCAGTGTCCCTCAAATTGGCCGAATCCAAATCTGAAGTGAATACTAGCCACTTTGCACAGGCCTATCAGATATCTATGTCCCTGTCCTAGCTACCCTCGGAAGAAGCACTCTAAAGATGATTAGTTGGTATAATGGAGAAAGGCTACCACAGGACCAGCAGACTTCCAGGTAGCATTGTTTTTTCTGTCTGCTACAGGCCCATTCTTTGTCACTGACAAGTAGGAAGACTTTTCTGTTCTTCAAAGGACTCTAATGCCTTTGTGACTAACTCCTTTGAATTCAGTGGGTTACTCTGTGGGATAAAGCCTTGATTTGGAAACCAATGTCATTTAAATTCAGTTTACTGAAACAAGAGTGTGTTTTACTTCAGAAGTTGTAGTAACATATAAGCAGGGCCTGGTTTAAATTGGGGCCCAGCTCTCTAATATCATGGCCTGGTCGTGATGGGGACTGCCATTTTTGCACCCAGTTTGTGGTGCCCTGCCATGCACCCTGACTAGCTGAGGGGGAAGGTTTAGGGCCAGGTTTAATTGCAGCAGCAGAGGTCTTGCTCCCAAGGCCTCTGATCACTGTTGAAGAACCCATGTTCCTCCTTCCCCACAACAGCCCAGGGGAGGTGGGAAGGGGTCACAAAAAGGACAGGGAGAAAAGAGCTTGGGGATGGGTGAGGAAGGGCTGTTAGCTCCTTGAGACTGGAAAACTGGGGTGCAGTGGGTTGGGGGTGCCTGGCGAGCTGGCTTGGCAGATGGCCCTGGCCTTGGCACTGGGTAGGGGAGGGGCTGTTATTCCAGGTAGGAAAACTGGGGTGCCAGGGGTTGGGGAGAGAGAACACGTGTAGAGGAGCAAATAGTCCCTGCCCTACCTGGTGCCAGGGGCATCTGCCAAGGCAGCCCCCAGGCTCTCCCAACCCCTTTGCCCCAGTTTTCCTACCCAGAGGAGCAAACAGCCCCTCTTGTACCCATCCCTAAGCAGTCTCCTCCCCCGTCCCTTTTGCCACCCATCCCCCGCTCCCCTGGGCTGCCAGGCTTTTGCTGCTGGCTAGGGAATGCTTTCCCCAGCCTGAAGCAGCCATTTTTGTTGCAACAAAATGCCATGATATGGACCCTTGCTGGGGAAGTCCCTAGTTAGCAGCCGTATTGTGGCATTTCATTGTAAATCACAATTTTGTGAAAATCACTTAATTTCATGATTTTCATGAAAAATGTGAAATTGTAATTTAAATGAGGCCCTAAGTGTTTTCTCTGTGTATTGTAAAAGTTCTGAAAATGAATAGGCACTATGAAGGTAACCACCTATTTCAGCAGGTACCTGAATGCCAATGTTGTATCAAATGTTTCGCCCATTATATTTAGTAACAAAACTTTTTTATTTCAAAATTTCAAGTATCTATTCCTTTTTGTAATGAAAGTGAGGAAATGATGCATGCAATGTTGTTGTTCTGTGAAATTAAAAAATCTTGATATAATTTTCCTCCTTTTTTATAATTTACATACTGTTCATTTAGTTCTTGATTTTTAATCTAAAATACTATTATAATACCTAATGAGCTACAAAATTTATGATTACTTGTGGTAATTATGTGTGTTAGAGTAATTCCATTGCTTTACATTTTTTAAAGTTTAGGGTTGAATATGCAATTTAGTTTCACCAGTTTTCTGTACAGTAGACCTGCATTTAA
>NW_017728997.1:29914997-29929876 GCF_001723915.1 Gavialis gangeticus | reverse complement strand
CAGGGGACAGAAGGGCAGGCCCTGTGAGGAGAGGCTACGGGACCTGAAACTGTTCAGCCTCCAAAAGAGAAGGCTGAGGGGGGATCTTGTGGCCTGTTATAAACTAGTCAGGGGGGATCAGGAGGCATTGGGGGAGTCACTATTGCCCCAAGCACTGCCAGGAGTGACCAGGAGTAACGGTCACAAGCTGGCACAGGGTAGGTTTGGTTAGATATCAGGAGGTGCTACTTCACGGTCAGGGCGGCTAGGATCTGGAACCAACTTCCAAGAGAAGTGGTGCAGGCTCCTACCCTGGGGGGTTTTAAGAGGAGGTTAGATGAACACCTTGCTGGGGTCGTTTGACACCAGTACTCTTTCTTGCCATGGCAGGGGGTCGGACTAGATGATCTGCTCAGGTCCCTTCCAACCCTAGAAACTATGAAACTACGAAACTATGAAATTCTACTTTGTTTTTCATGGCATCCTTGGAACAGTATCAAGAATGGAGCTTTTTTGGCTCTGTAAACTAAGGAGAAAACATAATAATATATATTTTTTCTTATTCCAAAAGACATGCAACACCATCAGTGACTGGTTAACAATAACTTTGTGACTTATCCTGGGCAGATGTAGAACATACAGCAACACTGCATATGTTTGGCCTTAGCGCTCAATAAAAATATGTGGAGGCAAATGAGAACATAATTAACAGCCAATCCAATCCTGAAATTAACATTTGGGGCTATAACATTATGACAGAAAACTAAACAGTTCTTCACTCTTCATGTTAGCACACTAATTTGAGTAACTGCTGATTTAGAGTACCTTTAAAGATGCATTATCCATTTGTAACTGCTGCCTTGCTAAAAGTCAGAAACCCAGCATTATGGAAGGTGGCGTAGATGTAATTCCATAAGACAGCACGACATGTAACTTCGTTAACACCTCGTTGTAGTTGCTTATAATTAATGAGTTTTGTACTGTGGCAAATGCATTTTCCTGGCTGTGTTTAAAGAGTGATATTTA
This sequence comes from Gavialis gangeticus, assembly GCF_001723915.1. Lineage (NCBI taxonomy): Eukaryota > Metazoa > Chordata > Crocodylia > Gavialidae > Gavialis > Gavialis gangeticus. Next base: position 29,928,871 of record NW_017728997.1, on the reverse strand, counting down.
TTTGAGTAGATCACAATATAAAGTGGACTTCAGTAAAGGGATTTGAGCACCTGTCAGACAGTTGTTTACAATAGTGTAAATCTTGAATAAACTGGCTCTTCTGCAAGGTAGTGATATTAGGAAACCAGTTACTCTGGTTCTGCACCTCTAAGAGGGGAACTGGGACTTGGGTACTATTCTACAATTAATCACATGCTTAAAATTGTGTGTACATATCTTTTGAATTTCACCTCAGTGGAAATGTTTGCAGGATTAAGGCCTAAATTGTTCAATAGATAAAGTAATATAGTTAGAAGGACAGTCCCTTTAAGCAAAAATCAACCTTAAAAATGACAAACCCATAGTATAGTAAGTATAGTTTTTCCCACGAAAAGGGAGAAATTCTAGAAACTCCATGAAGTCCACAATTGATGTGGATTTTCTCTAGAAAGTACTCAGATATTATATTAATGAGTAGGTGTATAAAATCCTAAGAGATAAGATCTTTTCCACAGCATGTTGCTTTCATTTCAACAAAACAAGCCTCTTGCAACTGCCTTCAGTCTTTTCTGCCAACATTTATTCCCCACTTGAATAAGAAAATGTAATACATAAATTGGGCCCTGCAACATTTCTTATTGTATATTTCACCTCAAACTTCCCTGGCTATATTTTTTTCCAAGTGTTCAGCTTTAATTGAAAAATAATCCTAATGTAAAGTTTGCTGGTGTTATAGTTATAATACAATGTAAACCAGAACCATGGAGTCATAGATACTCCATGGTACTAACTGGAACTTAAGTCTTGAGCATTAAGCACTTCTTAAATTTTGTTAACATTGTGGTTTCAAATCATTAGGAAGTTTTCCATATTTCAATGATGATGCCTAAACATTCAGAAGATTTTTGGAATAGACGTTCTACTATAAAATCCATATAACTTATATTTTCTAACTGGAAGCCAAACCTCAGATTTTTTTCTTAAATAAATGTTATCAGAGTATTGTTAGGGTTTGGACTATTTAAAAATTATGTTAAGTGCTTTCAATGTTTGCTCTTTCCCTTAAGCCAGGAGTGCTGGAATGAATACAGGTTTTTGCTACACTTACAAAACTCAGAAAGATTTATAGTCAAATCTGAATTCCCCCCCCCCAAGTTTATCCCGTTTGTTATGAAACTTTAAAAAGCTATTACCTAGGCAGGTTTTTTTAAATTTGAAATCAGCTAAATGAATTCATGTATCAGATCAAAATTCAGAATCCAGCCTGGTCCGCTGCACATGAGCTGATGTCCTTAACAAAATACTTTGCACAATTGAAAAGGTCATTTTTTTTAAACACAAATGGTTAAAAAATTATGTCATTGCCAGACCTGATAGAGATTCACTTTTCTAGCATGTTTAAATAATTTTGCAGACACCATATGACAGGGGTGCTCTAAAACCTCTTTCCATCTGACCGTATGAGAGCGGTTGCAATTTTCTAGTCTCATTAAGCTTGTTTTCCTTAGAGTGAGGAAACACTATAACTGTGTGTGAAAGAAGAACCTGGCACCATATTGCCTCAATATGCCTTCCCTTGTGATTGAAAGGGAAGTGTTCTGTGTTAGAAATGTGTATTAAAGTAATTTTAGTGTAAACATTGGTAGCAATGTGTGGTGATTAGAATTTCCATATCTAGTAGTTAAACTGTAAATTCCTTTTCTGCAGTTTTTTTAGAAGGATTCTTTGATTTACTGTTCCATTTCAAAACTAAACTGATTCAGTTGCCAGCATTTGGACCAGAGGTGAACTGGGGAGTATTTTTTTTTTAATATTGCTCTTATGTTACCAGTAATTAGTTATATTTATTTAATATGTATGTATCCCTTTGATCACATGATGGGAAGAATTTTGATCCACGAAATAATGAAAAAATAGTAAAAGGGAATAATCTGAATTGAGAAAAAAACCTAAAGCCAGTCTGAACCTGTAAGAATGGACTATTGTCTGATTCTTTAGGGAAGGCAATGTCAGGGAAAGATCTATTAATATGCTAATGAGTTTTTTGTGCCTTGGTCAGCATGCGCAGATTTTTGCATTATTGGCTGACATCTGCATAGGAACAAAGGAACTTTTATATTGTTGGAAGGAAATTGGAGGGCATAGGAGTGGGAAATATCTATAGTTCCAAGAAAAAGAATGGGTTTCAATAAACAAGATATAGGGTAATACTTCGAAAAATGACTACGCATTTTTTCTTTTGCATCTATTTTGTTTTGAAATGAATTATACACAGTACTGCTATTACATACAGATGTTGTTATACTGTGCTAAATTGGAATAACTTATAGTTGCAGAGGAAGTGGGAGGGCGGGTGGCACCTTTATAGGCTAATTCATTGAGGGATGCATAAAAGGGTGTGCAAAGCAGACCCTATTCAATTCAGATTCAGTCTGAATCATATACTGTGATTCAATTCATTGATTCGGATCACTGTCTCTGATTCAATTCAGCTGAATCAGAATCCGAAGATTCGATGCGGATTCAGAGAATCAGCAATTCGGACATAGACACAACTTTAAAAGGTTTTTCTACCTACCTTGAGGTAGAAGGTGTGGCTCGTGATTACTGTGATGCTGGGGCTCATGGAGCGTCCCACAGGAGTGCAGGGGACCCTACATGTGCTCAGTGGTGAACCTGGAAGTGGGCCAGATGCAATTCCGGTTCACTTCTGGGTCTGCTGGGGAGCCCCCCGTGCTTCTGTGGGACACTCCATGCACCTCAGCATCATAGCACTCATAAGCCCCTGCTACCTCGAGGTATATAGAAAAAGCATTAAAAGCTGTGTTTATGTCCAAATCTCTGAATCTCTCTGAATCAATTTGGAGGGTTCAGATTTGATTCGGATTGATTTAAAGGGTCCTCTGATTCAATTTGGATTCAGAGATTCGGCCATCGAATCGGCTGAACTTCTGCCAAATCAAATCAGATGCTACGAATGGACTTCTGAGTTAGTCTCTAAGGTGGAACCCTGCCCTGCCTTCTGTTTGACTTCAGACTAACACTGCTGACCAGCCCTCTGTACATTTACAGGAATTAGCTACACTGGAAGAGGAAATGACTGATTTTTGCATATTTTTAAATTATGGTAAGAAAAAGATCCCACAGCAAGCGATATAGGTCAAATCTGTACAAAAACTGTGTGTCAAACAGGGTGTCTGAAAGCTGATACCTTGCTCCTTCCTTTTGTTTGGGCTAAATTGGCATTTTCACAGAGCTCACAGGCACTTCAACACAGGAGAGATTCCTTGCACAGGAGAACATTCCATCTCTCCACTCTCCTGTAAAATATGAAACATCATAACCAGAAGGAAACATATTTCTACATCCTGTTTGCCACTAGACAACTTCTAGGTTAAAAGACTCTTCTAACTTTGAGCCTAATTTGCATAAAATAAACTTTTCCAGCCAGAAGATCTTACAATATCTTCAGCTCTCCTGTGAAATATAAATTTTCATTTATACCTAGGAGAAATTTTACAATCTTTGCATTCTCCTATGCCTGAAGAAGACTAAGTTTGCCCAAAAGCTTGCAAATAAAAAAGTTTTTTTGGAAATACATAGTTGGTCTAATAAAAGGTATCACCTATGCTACAAGTTCTGATTCCTTTAGGGTGTTTCTGCCACTTCTTCAGGGCTCCTTTTGAAAGTACTGCTGATAAACGTCTTTGTCTATGTTCTCCTACTGTATATATGCTAGACTTGGAAAAGGGATCGGGGGCACAGGGCACCTGGATGACTGGGATTCAGAGTTCTGCATGGACTTCTTTTGAAAGTGCTGCAGGGCGGCTTTTGAAAGTGCTACTGATAAATGTCTTCACCTGTGTCCTCCTACTCTACATATGCTAGACTTAGAAAAGGGTTCAAGGGGCACAAGGCTCCCGGATGACTGGGATGCAGAGTTGCTTGCACCCCCACCCTCCCAGCAGGGGGCCTCCTCTACCCCTGGGCCAGCTCCCCTTCAGCGGCCTCTCTGTGCCCCGAGCATGTCCCTTTTCTGCTATGCATGTCCAGGACACAGCACAAAGATGTGTTTGTGCAGACTGAGGGGTGACTGACCCACTATGCCCTCCTGTTCCTGGTGGCTATGCTGCCCCAGGCACACCTGTGTACCTGGCTTGGGACCCTGAGCTTTGACCATGTGGCGGGCTACCCCATGCTACCCCACAACCTCCTCTGCCACCTAGAGGGCTACCTGTGGCTGTACTATATTTCCCTGCACCTCACAGCCAAGGAGGGCATTGGTACCAGCATCAACACATTCCTTGCTGTGCGAGAGGCCTGTGCCCACCTAGCTGTGGGGGACACAGGCTGCTCAATAAAGTTTTGCACTGTCTCCTGCCTCTGTGTATGCTGGGGGTGGGGAGAACCTGGGTTCAGGGGAGCGCTGCTGGGCTGGGTGGGGAGTGAGGTAGGGCCTGGTCTCCCCAAGCTGCTGTAGGACTCGCAGGACAGGGAGCTTGGTGGGATGGGCTGCTTGTGGCCTGAGAGCCCCTCTCCCGGTGATGTGTCATTGTGGGTGTCAGGCCGCAGTGGGGCTGGGGCAGGCTGCCCGTGCTGCAGCACACAGCATGGCTACAGCCTGGGTCCTGGAGCACAAGGATGGGATCTAGTTGCCGCATAAAAAGCATGAGCTCTTGGGCACCCCCTGAATGACAGTTGGGGTTGGTGATAGTGACCCACTGTGCCTTCAGCGCCTTGACCTTTATGCAGTACTGCTGCACTGACTGGTCATGCTTCAAGTCCCGCAATTCAGCCTGACAGGCCCTCATACATATTTGCATTAGAGTGCCCACCCCACGCTAACTGCCTCTGTACCTCTGCCTTGCCCCACAGTGCCACAAGGTTACCAGTCTGTCCTGTGACCAGCTGGGGTCATGGTAGATGATGTTTGGCATCAGCAACAAAGCCATTGGGGCTCCTGCGCTGGCTGTCTTGGACTGTGTGGTCCTGGTGTTGCTGGGCCTGGGCAGCTGCCTGCATTGCCCAGTGAAGTGGCACAGTGCAGGACTAGCTGCTGTGTGGTGAGGCAATGCCCCACAGCACCTGCAGGGTGTGGGCAATGTGACCAGCTGGAGCTGGCCTCAGTGGCCAGGAGCTGGCTGCAGCTGGGCCTGGGTGCTGGCAGGCCTGGCAGGAGCCTGAAGCACCCTGCAGGGCTGGATGGCATGGCTCTGGCAGCTGTATGGCACTGTGGTGCCAGGGAATGGTACTGGGGTGCAGGCAGGCTGGCAGAGCTTGTTTGCAGCCTGTGCATGGGGAGCAGTGGCCAGCAGTTGCTCCAGGCTCCCTGCGCATGTGCCCCAGGGCTCAGACTGTTTGCAGGCTTTTAAGGGCCTGGGGCTGGGGCAGGCATAGAGCTGGCAGGAGAGGCTCCATAGGGCAAGGCTGAGGCTGGCCCTGTAGTGGCAAGGCTGACTGTGTGTTACAGCACAGTAACTACTTACAAGTAAATACTCATAAACTTAATCGCAAATAATGAAGTTTACTGTGTAGTAAGCATACGCATGTATAGACATGCACACTTACTGCACAGTAAACTGCGCTACTGTGCAGCAAAGTGTCTTCTGTAGGTGCACCTGAGTGAAAGTGAAGACCTATGTTTTCAAAATAATGATAGTTATTTTGGGAGCATAGTGACAGTGATATTTATAGTTAAAATAGAGCAATAAAGGGTATAACTTCTTGGTACACTGAAACAACAAGAGGCTTTTTTGTCTCAAGTTTGGGCCTGTTGAATTTGAAGGAAGCATTCTGGGGAATCTCTATTCTGTTCTTTGATACAAATGTTCTTTTCTTCTTCACAGCTTAGGGTTCTCCGAGATCATTGTGGAAAACTTCAGGAAGTTAAACTATTCCTATAAAATATCAAGAGACTCTTTTGGATGGAATTTATCTGCTTGTGTGCATTAATTCAAGAAGGTATTTTTACCAGTCTTCAGGTTAATATTTTGGTGGACAGAAAATTGCAGTCTGTAGTAAGGCAGACAGTGCAGGAAAGAGTGAATACTTGGAGCTTAAGAGATCTTGCTTTTTCTGAGGAACAGCAAAATTGAATCTTGAAGAAAACTGGGGAAAGGCTGATTGGAGATATTTAAAATTAGCATAGGTTATTTGCCTGATTATCCCATGAATTTTCTCTAAAATGAAATGAGAAGTCTATCAACACGAGACAGAAATCTAGTGTAATCTAACATACAACAGACACTGGCTGTTGTTGGGCAGCTGAGGTACCTCATGTTTAAAGTACTAAGTGAGAAATATTTTTATAGAATGGACTTTAAAGAACTTTTTGCCATGTACCAGTTTTCAAGGTGACACATACAATGATGAAAACAGCATTTTTTTCCTTAAAGAATACTGCGCCTTTATTTTTTTATTTTTTGGTTCCCCTGGCCGGCAAGTAATATTTCAATGTGAACAATAGTCATATTCATTGAATAATGTATTTTAAAAATATTCAACCACACACATGTTATAGATTGTTGAATATTTAATATGTTGTTTGATGAACATAGCCATTACTCTTTTGCTGTCTAAGGAATTAGGGATAGTTTACAAAGAAATTGTAAAAAGAAAGAAAAAGTCATTTGAATTATAATGAAGTGGTATATAATTCACAGTACATTAATTTTCAGCCATGGGATCATGTAATAATGAACATTATTTTGCAAGGCTAAGAGTTAATGTTGTGAGGAACTTCCCTCAAGTGTTTGCAATTTTTCATACTCTAACCATGAGTATATAAGGTTTTGACCCAAAGCACCCAAGTATCTCTTTCTCTTTTTAAATTTTCTTTTAAAAAGAGAGTTTGGGGTTTTTTTGCATAGATCGTTGTCATGAGAGAGTGGATCTACAGGCTTCTCTTCCCTTCAGTTTTCCAGAATGGTAGCCAACTGCATACTTGTGTTCCTATACAAAATTGTATAGAACAGGGATGTGAAACATGGTCCTTTGGGCTGCCAGAAGTGTTGGAAATTCAGGGGCAGGGTAGGCAGGGATGGGGACTGCTGCCAAGTTGCCAGCAATGGAGCCTTGATGGGTACATGTTAGACAGGAAGCAGGGGGGAGTGTGAATGACAGCTGTTAACCTCTGCACTGCTGTTTGTGTTGGTGTGAGCACCAGGTCTGGCTCTGGCTTGGGAGGCCCCATGTAGTCTGAATTTGGCCTACAAAAAGCCCCACTGTCCAGATCCAGCTGAGGGATGCAGGTGAGTGTGACACCCCTGATCTAGAAGAATGCATATTTGTTTAAAATTTTGAAAATTTTTTTCTGTGCTGTTTCCCAGGATAAAATATAAGGGTTAGATCCCCTTCTACTTAAGGGTAGCTTTTTATAGTTCAGCCAAATACAAGCTGGAAATAGGTGGTTTGAGGTGAATTTTAAAGAGGCAGGTGGTAGGGGTGTGCAAAGCAGGCCCTATTCATTTTGGATTCAGCCTGAATTGGGGACAGCAATTTGATTCGTTGATTCAGATCACTGTCTCTGATTCGATTTGGCCGAATCTGAAGATTTGATGCTGATTTGGAGAATCAGGGATTTGGACATAGACACAGCTTTAAAAGTTTTTTCTACATACCATGAGGTAGCAAGTGTGGCTTGTGATTGCTGTGATGCTGGGGTGGATGGAGTGTCCCGCAGGAGTGTGGGGTGGCCCTACATGTGCTCAATGGCGAACCTGGAAGTGGACTGGATGTACTTCGGGGCCACTTCCAGGTCTGCTGGGGAGCATGCTGGGGGCCCCCCTGCACCCTCCTGGCTCAGTGATTTGGCTGCAGAGGGACCCCAGGTGCCCCCCCCGATGCAGGAGACACCAGTTGCTGAGCAGGGGGTACTTGGAGGGTGAGAGGCCCCTGCGTGCTCCTCGGCAGACCCAGAAGTGCTTCTGGTCCACTTCCAGGTCTGCTGCTGAGTGTGATGGAGAGCCCCCGTGCTTCTGTGGGACACTCCATGTGTCCCAGCATCACAGCACTCATGAGCTGCCTGTTACCTAGAGGTATGTAGAAAAAACATTTAAAGCTGTGTCTGTGTCCAAATCTCTGAATCTTTCCCAATTTGTCCAAATCAATTCAGAGGTTTCTGATTTGATAACAGAAATTAAAGGGTCCTCTGATTTGATTTGGATTTGAAGAGTCGGCCACCAAATCGGGCTGAATCTCCGCTGAATCGAATCAAGGACTGAAGCTTTACATAGCCCTAGCAGGTAGCCACAGTCAACAACTGTTCTCAGCCTGCATGGTTACCATAGGATTGGAGGAACAGAAAGTCATCTGTCAGTTATTCTGGTATAGCTTGCCAAGAGCATACTGGAAGCTCGCTAGCATGCCAGTGCAACTCCCAATAGAGCGCCACCTGTGCTGAGAGCTTTGAGCTCACCAGCTCATTGGTGTAGGCCCTGAACAGAGCTACTGTTTTCATGCAGCTCCAGAGACCAAGGAGTGAATACTGCTGCTGTTTACTTTCCTTTCCTCCCACCTTTTCTTCTATATCACAGCCCTGTATTTAGTATTTTTCAAATTCACAAATCTGTTCACAGAGAACAGTTTTCAGCAGCAAGCGCAGTTTCAGCCCTTTGGCTGAGCAGAAAAGGGAAGACGAGTAAGCTGGAAATAAGGCTCTGCCCCTGTTCTATGCAGCCATAATTCTGGAAAAATCTTTTTTCTTAACTTTGCCTTACCAGAAACAAGGTGTATATCTCATGTAGGGACATGTGGTATGTGAGAAAATAGAGTACTTTTTAGGTGGCTAAATTAGAAATTATTGGGTGGTTGAAGTAATGCTGAATTGATCTGGAAACTCATGGAGAAGTATCTGAGTGTGTTGGTGACAGTAAACCAAATAATTTTTTTTTCACATAGCTTATGTTTTGAAGTGTAATTCTGTAAGTGAGCAGATTTAACCTGCTACTGGGGTGTGCATGTTTTGCCAGAAAAGCAAACAATCTAAAATAGAACTGGATAGAGCAACTCTTTAAGGAAACAGATTGAAATGTAATGAAACAGCTTATTTAATTCCATGTATGGAACAGGAGGAAATAATTTATAGTCAAGAAGCTTTATTTTCACTGCATTTCCCATGTAGTTTCCACTGGTTAGAATGATTTTTGCAAATGCCTATGGTTAGCCAAATCTAATATCCTTAACACCTTCCTGCTACCCCTGCTGGAAGAAGTGCACACAGAACTCCACACATTATATTTTGTGAGTCAAAAATGTCCAAGGATAAACTGATTTTAGCCTCAATTTCATTTTTTGTTCCCCAATGTGCAGACACTCTTATGTAACTAGCATTGTGCCCAGAATTATTGGTATGTGGAAGCATATCATTCTTTGTCATGATGACTTATTTTTAGGTTGTAAAATATTTGCACTATAGGCATCATTTCCACTGTGTATACTGTCTTCTAAGTTAATGAACTAATATTTCAGAGTAGATCCAGATGATTTTAATCAAAGAAGTGAACCAATTAAATGTGAACTGTTATCAACTCAAGTGTTGTATGTGGCTTCAGTGGGTCTTCATCCATTAGCAGGTGTTTACATCAGGAAGTCACACTGTAAGCTTGTGGGTCCAAGTCTACTCATTTGTTTCCATAATTGGTAAACAGTTATAGCCTTTTGAGTAGTTCTGTGTCACTTGCAAACACTTTGTATGTGCCTGATAAATATATGAAGATTATTGTGAAGGGTTTATTAAAATCCTATCTTCTGACTTGCTATAGCATAGCTTAAGTAAGTGAATTAGAGGATGGACTTGAGTGCTTGCTTAGTAAAATTTGCAGGTGACACAAAGTGCTTGCAGGTAGGGGGTAAGCAGCCACTTTGAATGTTAGGATTGGGTTTCAAACTGCCTTGGATAAATTGGAAGAAAAAGTCTGAAATAAATTGAATAAGGTTCTGTAAGGACAAGTGTAAAGTCCTGCACTTAGGATGGAACCATAAACACACAGATACAAATTGGAAAATAACTGGCTAGACTGCAGTACAGCAGACAAGGACCTTGTGATTACAACTGACTACCAGCCAAATAAGTCAGTTGTGTGCCAGTGGTGTGAAAAAACCAATAATTTACTGTGATTTCTTAACACAAATCTTGTATGAAAGTCGTGGGAAATGATTCTTCAACTCTGTTTAGCATTGGTGAAGCATCGTGTGTTCAGTCTTGGGCACTACTCCACAAGAATGTGTAAACAAATTGGAGAGAATCCTGAGAAGCAGTGAAAGAGATTACAGGGCTAGAAAATGTGATTTACAAGGAAAGAATGGAATAACTGGGACCATTGAGTTCCAAGAAGACAGCTCCTAGAAAACACTTATATAATTGTGTGATTGGGATTGGGATCTGACATGCAACAGGACGTGATTTTTGGGAGTTTCATCTGAAGCAGTGATCTCCAACCTTTTTAAGTACATCAATTTTTGAATTAAAATACAACCTGAGATCTACCCTTTGTCACCCCTCCCTCCACCCCCCGGGCAGTCTGTGTACAGGAAAGGGGGTCAGATTGAGGTGGAGGGAGAAAAAATTATTTGGGGGTGGCACATGCCTCTGTTTGTCCCATCACACAGTGTGCTCAGGCCCACTCCCCCCAGTCCCTGTTCCTGTCTGTGCCCGGCTCCCTCCCTCACCGCTGGGGTCTTGATCTGCCCCATCTCCCACAGACTTGTGTGCTGGGGGAGGCGAGCACCCAGCCCCTTGTCCCCTACTACCCCAGCCCCTGCTCTTACCTGTGCTCCGCTCCCTCCCTCAGTGCTGGTGCCTCAATCTATCCCTACCCCGCCATGGTGGTGAGTGAGGGAGTAGAGCAGGGGCAGGCTCTGCACAGCCAAGGTGGGCACAGGACAGAGCAATGAGTGGTTTGTCTGGAGGGTTTGTGTGTGGGGGGGCATGCAGCCTGGGAGGGCATGGTAGGGGGCATGTGCCCCCAGATTTGCCTGTGGGGCAGGGAAGGCTGGGGCCAGGGCAGCACCAGGCTCTTCCCAGCGCAGCTTCTTGGCTGGGTGGTGGTGGCAACAGCAGTGGTGTTGGGATTGAGCAGAGGTCTGTGGTGAATTTTTGGGTGCCTGTAGCCCCACTCTCAGTGCTGCCGTGTGGCTGAAGAGCCACGCAGGGAAGAGCCTGGCACTGTTCCAGCCGGCCCTGCATGCTGTGCAGGGCCTGCCCCTACCTCACTCCCCCCTCTCATGGCTGTGCACACACCCCTCCCCACCTCTGCTGCAGCCACTGGAAGCCCCCGGCCAGGCTGCAGTGTGGCCCTACCAGTGCCTTGCATTGGTAGGGGCTAAGCCCTGTTAGCCCCCTCCTTCTGCCACCTATGCCTCCATGCCCCTTGCCACTGGGTGAATGGGAGCCTGGCCAGGGTGAGGGAGGGTTGGAGCCTGGGCGGCTCATCAGGTGCACGGGGAGGGGGTTCCCGCTGCTGCATGCATCCCAGTGGAGATCCTGGGGGGCACATGCCCTCCTGATCTATGTGTGGGGCTTGGGGCACAAAGCCCAGCATGCAGCAGCAGCAGCCGCCTCTGCCCTGCACACAGACCGGGAGGGCACATGGTTCCTGGGCCTCTGTCGGGGTGCATGCAGTGCGGTAGCCCCCCTGCATCCCTGGATGAGCTGCCTGGGCTCTGACCCTCCCCTGGCCCCACTGGGGCCCCACTTACCCCTGCTTTTGCCCCAGTCCCTCCCTCACCACAGGGCAGCAGGGCACAAAGGAAGATCGCCCCACTCACCTGGCCCAGGCCTGGTAGCAGGAGGCATGGCTTAAACCAGCCTCATGCATCCTACCACTCCCGGACTGATTGAGGATGAAAATCCTCAGATCCCAATTGTGCAACTGCTGCCTTTACTGGACCTTCAAAGTGTGCTATGGGAATTGTATCATTGGGGATGGGTCCCTGATGCCATGCTTCCCACAATACTTTCAAGTTGCTGGAGCACAGGGAACCTGAAAACTGTGCACTTGCTCCTTACTTCCCAGTCCCTAATGCTGAGCTGCACTGGTGCACCTTTTCAACAGGCAGGGTGCAGGTGTATTCCAGACTTGGAGGCTGCCCTCTGTCCAGCTGATCCATGGGACTGGGCACAGGGTAGCCTTGGGACCTGTCACAGACCCCAGGGCTGCTCTGTTCCTGATGGTCAACTGATCCATGGTCAAGTTGCATGCTACATGTTCAGTTTCCATGTGTAATATCTTTATGGCTGGTTTGTCATTTTATCCTGCTGTAAATCACTGCCACTTGTGGCAAGTTACAATTTACTGTATGATTAATCATGCTAAAAAAGTAATGTCTTCCAGGAGCCAACATGATTTGAGGTTGATCTGATAATAGCCTTTAAATACAAAAGAGGATTGTTAGAAAGAGGAGGATGATTGACTATTCCACAGGGTGCAAGACAAAAAGTAATGGGCTGAAGTTCACCAGGGAAGATTTACGTTGCATGGTATTGATTTATTTATTCATTTTCATACTGTCCTTTCCAAAAAAGGTTTAGAATAGTTGAAAATAAGAGAACAGACTAAATTATAACACAGGAGAATGAACAAGAGAAGAAAACAACTTAAAAAGCAACTAGAATGTCAGTATTAAAACAGAACCCTCCCCCAACAAAGCAATATAACAGCAACAGTATTAGATTTTTTTGCTAAGTGCTAGGCCAAACAGGAAAGTCTAACAGCACTTCTGAAAGATGTCCAGGTTCAGGAGGAACTTTCTAACTATGAGTGCTGTTAAACATTGGAACAAGTTACCTTGAGAGGTGGTGGAATTGGATTTCTTGGAGAGAATCCACTAATTGTGTATTAGTCATCTTGACTAGTATGGCTTTGACTGTGATGATCCTTCCCAGGGTTTGGATTAGATCTTTTCTAGGGGTCCCTTTCAGATTTATTTTCTGAGTCTGAGTTTTAACCACCTCTAGTTTTCCCTTGGTTTTATGTGAATGGCAACCTCCAAACACTAAGCACAGAAAATTATATAAGGAAAAAACCCATATTCTTTGTGTACTAGATTCTCATACAAGGGAAAAAGTGTTTCTTGCATATACTGTACCATGCACCTTTTTTTCTAAAAACCATCTTCTGGAAATTGTAATGCACATTATATGCAAGAAATATGGTTAGAGTATTTTCTGCCTTGTCAGGCAGAAAAAGTAAAATTTGCAGGCAACTCACAGGGAACAGAACAATGAGAAGGCTCAGGTATCTATCTGCTGCTACTCAGTGAACAATGTCTGCATATGCAATTAATGCAAAGCAATAAACTCTGTAGTTTATTGCTCTTCTTGCTGCTGGTCCACTGCCTGAGTTGCCAGGACAGGTGGTGGCTGGGCTGCCTGAGCTGCCAAGTGAGGCTAAGAACCAGGAGTGTGCTGGGACCTGGTACTGGAGATTGAAGGGGCTCTCTTCCACTGAGTCCTTGTGCTTACTGGGCTATGGCACAGGCTTTGGTAGTCCACCCATGCTAGAATACATGTGGTGGGCCTTGTCAGGGTCCATTGGCCCCAGGAAACCGATCTAGCTGCCGCAGAAAAGACATGGACCTGCCCTGGACCCACTGTGCCCAGAAAGGACATGGGCAGCCCTGGACCCACTGTGCCCACAAGGCCTTAAGCTTTGTTCAGCACTACTGGCTGGAGTGCTGGTGTCCATGCTTCCACATGTGCTCTGCCATGGCCATGTATGTGTGGCCCTGGTGGTGTAGCCAAACTGTTGCTGGACTTGGTGTCTCCCCACATTGTGATAAGGTCTGTGGTCTGTAGCTCAATCTAATTTGGCCCCTGGGCTGCTGTCTTCACCACTGGGAAGGCTGATAGAGTAGCTGTTGCCAAGGGCTGTGTGGGTGAGGGGCATCAGGCTGGG
>NW_017728997.1:29909085-29909997 GCF_001723915.1 Gavialis gangeticus | reverse complement strand
TCCATCTTCGCAGTTTAGTTTAAGTTGCATAGATTGAACCAATAAGCAAATGAAGAGACACTCACTTTTGATTCCAGAAATGCAGCCACATGCCTGCAGTGGCACAGGCCAGAAGCTGGGGGTCTTAAAGCAAGCCCCTCTGTTTGGCTGAAGCAGACAGATTGGACTAAGGCTAACTCACCCATCTTGCTGGGGCTCTGGGTGCTGGCATTGGCTGGCATGTGCCTGCTGGCATGGGGCATGGCACCTGGGAGGTGGACTCTGCCTGTCTGGAGTCCTGGGTAGAAGAGCTGGGGTCCATGAGGCTGCAGGACCTAGCATGTGCCTGCAGCAATAAGGGATGGATCCCATGGGCCAGGCAGCTGCAGGCATGGGTCCATGGGTTTGCAGTGCCCAGCACGTGCCTGCATTGGTGGGGCATGGTGCCCAAGGAGCAGGCAGTAGCTGGCATTGCCCCAGGGGTCAGGTGAGGGGTCTGGAGGCCATCTTGGGACAGTGAGATGTCCCTGTCATATGACTGCAGAAGCTGCTAGCCACATGCTTCTGCACCAAGCAGGAGGCTGGTCCACTGCTGGTGCAGCTGACTGGACACAGTTTGCACCCAATGTCACTGTCTACATGTGTGCTATTGTGCATTAGTTAATGTGAAATTTTTCTAGTGTATTGGCACTAGCAAACGTCACATTAAACTAATCTAATGGGCAGTAATTGTTGTATGTGTAGATGGTGATGCTTTACTATGCATTAGATTAATCTTAAGGGTAATGTTCATGCTTGTATAATGTCTGCAAATGATTCGCCTCACACCAGGCACCAGTTGAATGTTAATTTTTAGGTTTGTTTGTAGACAATAAACCTGGCTGAGCTCTTTGTCACTAAGGCTGCTTACAGACATTAAAAAAAAAAAAAAAA
>NW_017728997.1:29904112-29908963 GCF_001723915.1 Gavialis gangeticus | reverse complement strand
AAAAAAAAAAAAAAAAAAAAAAGTGCTTTACTTTAAACTCGGCATGCTTCCATGCCGAGCCCAGCGCATGCCTGGAAGAGGCAGTACCTTAGTTGGATCTGGCTTGCCTAAGATCTGTATAGATTAGGTCCTTTAGTGAGGCTTTTTTGGCACTTTTATCTAATAGCTGATTGACTTAGCTTTAGATAAAAGTGCCAAAAAGCACAACTGAATCCCCTGATCTACAGAGACACTGCAGAGCCGGGTTGAAGTAACGCACTGCTGCCTCTGGTAAAGCACTTTTTAAATTTATTTATTTTTTAATGCCTGCAGTCATCCTAAAAATCTAAGCCTGTGGTCTCTCTTGTGTCACAGTAAGGTTGTTAGAGACACAACATCACAGATGCAATTTTGACAGTATGAGCACAGACCATCCAACATATAGAGCCTGATGTGACTGGTAAAACCATCCCCCCCAAACAACTCTAATGTTAAAACAATGACATTAATGAAGTCTGCTCTGAAAATGCCCTGTTGATTCCCTTGAGAACCTAAACAAGGAAGGATTTTTCTTTTCTTCATTCTGCCTTTAAAAAAAGTACATATTTTGTTCTGGAGTGTGTGTTCCATGTGAAAAATATGGTGTTTTTTAAAAGTTAATTTCTGTTCAGGGTTAAATATAAAGTTATCAATATTACATGGTTTTTAACATCTTGTAATTTTATGTAAGCTTGGAATTTATGGCAGATAGAAATACTAAACCTGGGTGAAAGGTTTTCAGCAAGCTGTTCATGTGCAGAATTTAGCACCTTTTTCTATACAGAAATTAAATATAACATTACTTTGATTTCATTAAATTATTGTTCATATTTGCTCAACATGGACATGTATTGAGCTTATGCCCTGTTTGCTAACTATTCATTTTGACTGTCTGAGTTATCTGTATTTCCCGTTAATATCATTAGTATTAAGCATCAGACTGCTCATCCAAGGTCTTAATTCAGGAAGTCAGTTAAGCATATGCTTAACATTAGAGATGTGCCTAACTTCATTAATTTTAGTGAGATTTTTGCCATATGAGAATTACAGTCCTGCATTTTTAAATTCCTAAATAGTGATAGTTTTCTTAAGTGGGGTGTTTAGTTACTGCCTGATCCAGGTTCTCAGAAAGGCAACCTCCCATCTTATAAAATGATGACTTGGGAGTCAGTCACACCCTGTATCCTTAAGAAGTATCTAAAACAATGTCCATCACTCGAATGTCCATAAAGAAAGCCATTCCTATTCAAAGCTACACTCATTCTCGGTTTCATGAATTGGACCCTTGTTGCCATACTATGGTTTAAAATGTAGCTGAGAGTAACCAAAGAAGTTTGGAGACTTCAATGAATGCCAGTTTTTCTCTCCGGAACCGTCCAATTTTTTTACATCTAAAATAGAAGGTTAGGGCCAGGATGTTAACAGCCAAGAGACAGTTTTAGTTAGATCTTCATATGGACATCATGCAGTTCTGCTTAACTGGGTTGTTTAATTTCCTAATTCTTTTGCTTTAAATCTTGAGAAGAAATTTTATGAAGAACCATTTTATCAAGGGAAGTAAGGAGTTTGGAAACAATATACTGGTGTAGTAAGAATCTTGGTGCTCTCAGTTTTACAATTATTGCCCATACTGATTTGAGATGAAAGGATGAAGGCAAGAAGAAAGTTAAGTTCTGCCTTGAGATTTACATTTTCAATTTTAGCTTCAGTCATTTTGTTACTGTATATTTTAAAAGGATTTCAAATGCAAAGGTTCTGCACAAGGCAAAATGGAATGATTTAAAGAATCATAGTGTGCTTTATGAGTATAATACTTTACTGTAAAGTAATACCTATGTGAGTTGTTAGTATGTTCTTTTATTCAGATTTTCAGAGAGACCTGCTGTAAGATCTTTTAGGGATTTTCTGTTGAAATCCAGGATGGTGCAGCCTCTTTTGCACCCAGAAAACACTAAGAGCTGCCTTAGTAGTCAAAAGAATAATAAAATTAATGTCTTCTTGGTCACTATATTCCTTCCCCTGCAACACACACTTGTTTGTTTAAATGAAATTCTTAATGGACTTGTATCTAGAAGTTTGCTAAAGTAGTAAGATAGCAAGAAATCACACCAGGATGAACATTAAGAAGCTTAAAAAACCAAGAAAAGAGTGCTGCATATATGGAAAATTGTATGCAAATATTCTACAGCAGTCACGTTATTCAAAAAAATGGGAAATTTTATTCCATTTATGCCTGGTGTATGAGAGTCATAGATCACAGGAAAGTAGGGTCTGCTCAAGGCAGGTTCATCCTTGATCAAACCACCCCAGGCAAATGTCTATCTAACCTGTTCCTGAAAACTTTCAAGAAAGTCCACAACTTCTCTGAGCAGCCTGTTCCAAAGCTTGCCCACTATCATAGTCAGAAAGTTGCTGTAATCTCCAGACTAAATTTTCTCTGCTGCAGATTGAGGTCACTGCTCCTAGCCCTGTATCCTACAGCTGTAAAGAAAGGCCCATCTCCAATCTCCATCTGCTTTATAATTGGTTTTCAGGTATTTCAAGACTTACCAACCCCCCCTTCAGTTTTCTTTTCTCCGGACTAAATAGCCCTATTTTTTTTAGCCTTTTCTCATAAATCATGCTTCTTAGGCCTAATAATTTTGGTTGCTCTAATTTGGACTCTTTCAATCTGTCCACATGTTCCTAAAGCATGGGGCCCCAAACCGGACACAGAAGTACAGGCGAAGCCTCACCAGCGCTGAATAGAATGGAACTTTTCTTTCACATTTAAAAAATAATAGAGTGGGAAGGTTTTACATTAAGGAGTCCAGTGTGCATTGCAGGCATAGAGTGAGATGAGAAGTGAAATACCATATTTACTCAAATACAAGACAAGTTTTTTCCCCCCAGTCAGCTTGGGGAAATAAACATATCATTTTGTATTTGCATACAAAAAAAATTCATTAAATACATTGCCAATCTTTGAACTGTAGCTAAAAGCAGGATGTGCTCAGTAATGGAAACTAACTCTGCAGTTAATTAAACGTACCCAAAACTAAACATAACTATAAATTACATGGCCCATATTGGACAAACATGCCGATGGGAAAATGTCCTCTTTCCCCCTTTTAAAAAAATGGGTGGGTGTTTTCCTCACAGGAAATTGGCATCGGGCCTGGAGGTGCTACAATACCAGGCTGGCACCAGAAGGGCCAAAGCCAGCCCTGACACCCTCCCCTTGGTGCCAAAAAAGCTTGATTTTAGCCAAAAGACTGAGATACTGATGGAAACCTATAAGAGGGATAGGTAAGTGCAGCCCATCTGATTAAGATGTATGGTAGTGTCCATTGAGTGCAGTCCCTCTCAGTAACCATATACTCTTTTTTAAGTTATGGTGAGCCACTACATTGAATACCTTCTGACTTTTTCACTCCCATAGCTGAGCTATGACTTTCTGTCCCATTTCCAGTGATCCCTGTTTCTTTACCAGATTTAAATGTCTGGCAATCATCACCAAATGGGGCCCTGAAAATTTCACCCAGAATCTGTTACCATCTCAGCCTCTCACATGTGATTAATATGGGCCTGCCATCCATGAGGTGGAGCTGGATTAGGTTGCCCTGCACCTTTTCTGAATATAATTTTTTGGAGGATCGCAAGACTCATGACAAGAAGGTCTGGTTCAGTTATGAGTAGGGTGCAAATTAGTACATGGATCCTTTGTGGTGGGGGTATCTTGAGCTCATACACAGAGTGAGCAGTGCTGAGCTATGGGGTCACCATGGCTTGAAATACTGTTGACTCTGCTGGGGCCCAGCCCAATGACCTACATGGTAAATCATGAGCCTTTTGGCTTTGGACTAATACCATGCATCATTTGAACTGGTTGGTAGCCTACCGAGCCCTTCCAGTGAAGGCTCAGGGACATAAAGAGGGGCAGCTGGGGAGACCCAGCTGCCCAATGGTAACATGCCAAGGAACCACCGAGATGACTAATGATCTCCTCTGACTCTGCCCCTATGCCAAGGAGGTATGGGAAAAGGCAAAGCAGCTCTGTGAAGTGATGGCAGGGATCCGACGGCTGACCAGAGAGACAGTGCAATATGGGCACCAGAGGAGCATGCTGGCCCTCTTCAATCAGTTTGTGTCCTGCATCAGGAATGCACTGTGGAAATCCAGGAACCTCCTGATGTACAGACGCATGAACCTAGAGGTGGTAGACTGTGTTAAAATGGCCCAAAGCAAACTCGGTTCCTACTAGCAGAAATTGATAGCAGAGGAAGGTGAGGACACGGACAAATCCACCTGGCAGAGGGGCACTTGGCACAGGATTTTCCAAGACCCATCCCCCATGAGTAAATGGACAGCAACAGTGAAGAGGATGATGAACAACTGGATAACAGAGGACAGCAACAAGGATAGCAGCAGTGACAGCAACAGCCAACTGTTCAGCGGGAGTGACAGTGACAATGGATGAACTGAAACTTTAAACCCCGTAACTGGGGTGTGGACTAAGTGACTGTGTGTTCAGGGTAGGGAGGCTGGAGGGCAGTTGTATGGGATCACAGGCCCGCGGGTGTGTGTTTTGTAATGGATTCATTAAGCTAAAATGCTGCTTAGAAGTGTGTGTATGGAGTATCTGTGCTAAAACTTGCAGCAGTTTCCAAAAAAAGTCAGATGATCAATTCTGGATGAAGTAAGTCTGTGGTTACTTTATAATTGCTACAGCTATCTTTATTTCAAGATCAGTGTTTTCAAATTTCCTCATTTCCTTGTGCTCAGGGAGAGCAGGGTCTCACAGTAAGGAGCAGGGGAAGAAGTTGAGGGGGATGAGAGGGCAAAGAGGCAGTG
>NW_017728997.1:29902876-29904027 GCF_001723915.1 Gavialis gangeticus | reverse complement strand
CCCCCCCCCCCCAATTTATTTTCCCTCTTGTAGCTGTGGAAGAGGGATAAATTCAAGATAAACCTCCAAGAGATTTAGAACTACACCTGGAAAATTATAACTTATACATTTTCCATATGTAGAATCTAATTATTGCGAGATTGTCTTATAATGAGGGTCATCTTATGGGCTGATGACTTACATAGGCAATGGCTTTTTAAGGTCTTTGTAATACCTTGTAATAAAGTGACTTGCATGGACTCTACTTTATTAACATGCATGATGTGGAATACAAGTTGTCTTGTATTCTACATCATAAGAACAAGATTGTTTCTGTGCTTCTAAATTTTTTTTCTTAGTTTAGGTTCATACTTTTTGTAAGCTTTTCCTCTTGTTTCTGTGGGATGATTTAGGGCTACAGTTTAAGGAGAGCCAAGGAAATGGGTTGTGCCTATTGATTTAATCCATTAGTATTAAGGTTAAATACAATGATGACCAATAAAAAGTAAGTATTTACCAAAAGTCACTGCTTGGCAGTATTTGCCACAATTACTTTGTGGTTTAAAGGCATAATGTTGACAGTGATATCTTTTGTTCTAATGTATTATTTACCTTGTAAAATACAGTGGTCACTATAATTTCCTAAATGCTAAACATAGTAAATAAGTGGCATCTTGGATGCTACTGTGTAATAAAATCACAAGGTGTTAATTTTTAAACAGTGACTGCCAGGTATCATTAGGATGGGAATGCAGTTCCTTTTGAGAGAGAAAAAATGTTAGTAATATGGACAGCTTATAGGGCAGAAATAGAACCACATGGAGAAAGCTGTTTAGTTATATTAGAGTTACGATATTTCCTTTTTCAAAAAAGAGGACACCTTTTGGGGTGGGGTAATATGATTGGGGGGGCAGTGATATGTCCATGCCCTACCCCTGCCCCTCAGTTCCGACCCACACCATTCTGGTGTCCCTTACTCCCAACCTGCAGCCCCCTGGCCCAGGATGTGGCCTGTACTCCTGACTCGCAGCTCCCTGCCCCCCCCCATCCTGCTGCCCCCACAGCTTCCTGCTGCCCCTGAATAACTTCCCCACTCCCTTCCTCCACTGGAGGGCCAGGCACCTCCATTGCCTCCCTGCTCTGCTGCAGCCCCGGCACCCAGACAGCTTTCC
>NW_017728997.1:29900476-29902729 GCF_001723915.1 Gavialis gangeticus | reverse complement strand
CCCCCCCCCCCCCAAGACAGTGCTCAGTCCCTGGCTCTCCAACCCCTGCTCCCCATAGACTTACTTGCATGCAGGTGCTGGAGCATGCACACAGATGCATTTGATGCCCATGCCTCTAGTTGCCCTTTTTTGCTTCCCCCAGCCCCAGGTAGCTCCTTGCTAGGTCAAGCTAGGAAGTGCCAGGAAAAACTCTGATGCTGAGCGGAGGCAGAGCAAAATCCTGGACACTTGTTCATATTTTAAAAAACCGCCCAGACAGAGATGGGAGGACCCAGAAAGAGGACATGTCCAGGAAAATCTAGATGTATGGTAACCCTAAGTTACATGAATACCCTATATAACTGTTAATCTATAATTGTATTTCTGTCAGCATTTCTGGCAGTGTAGATACTGTATGGACATGAAGCCCACTGAAGCTGAGGAAAAGACTTGTAAACTTTAGTGAGTTTTTTAGACAGGCTCTATATTAGTTTATTGAGATTTAATCATTTCCACCAATGGTAGGACAGCTGGGAGCAAACATGTAAGATAGAAGTCTTCCTGGTTCCTACTTTGCTCAGTTTGCAAAATTTTATTCATGTTCTAATTTCATTATATAGTGCAAAGTTTTTAAAACTTCAGCAATCCCAAGAGATATCCATTTTAAGGTCAGGTAAACCAAGGAACTGATTTAAAAAAAAAATCACCACACAGAATCCAGAACTTACCTACATAGTGTATAAAGTATATGCCTATTTAAAGTTAACATTTTGCTTGTTGATCATTCTAGCTACAGAGGTATTTATATCACACTTATTGGAAATGTATCAAAAGATTTCCTCTAACTTTGCATTGTTTCCTATACTTCCCTCTACTTACTCCTAGGGATACTACTGCAATGCTGAGCTAAACTTCTCACTTTATTCAAGGCAAAATTGGCACATTTTAAGGTCAACCACTTCTTGGTGTTCTGGGAATTTTGTTATAAAGGAGAACATTTCATGCTTTGGTAAACTCCAAATTAATTACATTGGTGGTACATGAATACCCAAAGAAAGTGACAATAATTAATGCTACTTCAGCAAACACCAAAGGAAATATTAATGATCTTAGTATTGGTGATAGCATTGATGTTGGAGGGAAAGTAATTATATTTAACATGCTTCTATCTTTCATTGTATTTGTGTATTAATTAATGTGTTACTTTATTAATTTAAATGTGTTTTTTATTTGCTACTTAAGTTTGTCATGAAACCTAGGTTTGACATGAAACATGTCTCAAAATAAGATAAGGAAAAGTAGCCTGATTTTACTATTGGTCAATATTAATGTAGTTTATATGGGAGGAAAGATAGGTCTGAGAAAAAAACCAGGAAGACATTATGAAGATATCTTCAAGAGTTTATAATGCAGCAGTAAGATCAGAGTCTGCCTCAGCATGTAATCTAGTGAGTAACGTTGATAGGAAAAGTTCATGTTAATAGCGTTATGCTTTTTATTGTTTACAATCTCAACATTGATGCATTCCGCCCTGCCTATTGCAGAATACTGTAAACTCAGTCACTGTAAAATGAGCTGTCTACATTCAAAATGCTTTTTTTCACCCAGGAACAATGTAATAAATATAATTAGATTCTCTGATTAGCTGAACACAATAAAATTATTTAAGGTGTTTTTCACACTTTTTGCAGGTCTTAGCACTTTATAAATTTGCATGGGGACCTTACTTCTACAACCAAGACTGACTTTCAAGCAACAGTAAGCAGGGTATAGTTAACCACTGAAGCAGAAACCTAGAGTCAATGAGTAATTATTAAGAGCTTTCCAGAATATTAGCTGTTTCAGTTGCTGCAGTGATGGAATAGTCCATTAGACATTTCTGTTTCTGGCAATTCCTGAGAATTGATTCTGATATGAAACAGCCAGCCATTTTGATCAATACTGTAATTACTCTTATTGATGGATTGTTTTACAATGGGAGTCATCATTGCAATATGTCTGCTCGGGAGGCATCACGACTGTCTGCTGCATGCGGTAATGCACCACAAATATCTGATTCAAATCAACACACTATTGAAGCTGGGATGACAAGCATGAAATTAATTGTTCCACTTCATGTAAGACCTGCATTCTTCTTTTGAGAGAGTAATTTGTAGCTGTGTGTAGCCTGCGAACAGTACAACCTCAGCACTGTTAGGTGTAGTTTTCTAGGGTTTTTTCTCTTTTGGTCCTTGTCTTATTTATTGCAAGAGCTGTTCTTTCATTTCCTTAAGT
>NW_017728997.1:29891088-29895476 GCF_001723915.1 Gavialis gangeticus | reverse complement strand
CATGTAAGACCTGCATTCTTCTTTTGAGAGAGTAATTTGTAGCTGTGTGTAGCCTGCGAACAGTACAACCTCAGCACTGTTAGGTGTAGTTTTCTAGGGTTTTTTCTCTTTTGGTCCTTGTCTTATTTATTGCAAGAGCTGTTCTTTCATTTCCTTAAGTATCAAAATGAGTTTTATTAAGAGGATCCATTAAAATGATCCAGGAAGTTTCCATACTCTTTTTTGTTTCGGGAGAAAAATGTTTCGGTAACAGAAAAATACATTTTACAATGTCAAGCAATTGGAAGTTTAAAAATGCAGAATGGATTTTAGAAATGGGCAAAACAGAGGCAAGAGAAAACCAAATCATAGAATAAAAAAATAATCACTAACATTTGGAAGCAGAAATAGCTTCCTCTGAAATACCAAGATACATTTGTTCACGGATATAGTGAAAGTCTATTTGCAAATTGCTTATTACTAAAGGAAATATATTAGGAGTATATGTGGATCAAGTCAGGAACTCTATCAGTCAGTTGATCACAATATACCATTGGTCGAATGGCTTATTAAAAAATGAATGCTAAGGATTAAGTTGTATTTATTATGATTTTGTAGTAATGATTATAGTAAGTTGCACAAAATCACATTATTCATTTTGTCATTTTTTTCCTTAAGGTCAGATTCTGCTTCAGTTTCAGATGTGGGTTTTCATTAAGCCCTTTTTCTGTACTAACTTGTTTAGTACCCTTTAACACAGACTTTAGCTGTAAGGTGGTAGGAAGAACTATTTGGATTTATTTATAGGGCTTCTGTTGCATGCCTATAGTACTGATGTGAAAACGGAAAAGACGCTATTTTTATTTTCACTTCCTGTGCCTTCTGGAAATTTAAGAGCAGCTCTATCCTACAAGGTTTGTATGAATGTTATTGGATTTTTTTTAATGTAATCAAGTGATGGATAACAGTCAATAAGTATGACAATTTATCAATGTACTTGCTTTCCAACTCAAAATGAACCAAGATAGAAATTGCCGTACCAGATTAGATAAGTGGTCATTTAGGCCCTAGAAAGATGTAATGTTTGAAGTACTCCAAACACTTTAGGCAGTATGGCAGTACATGTTCAGATGTGCATGCCTGAAGAAGTGCCTCAAAAAGAGTCAAAATGCTTCAGAAATGATCCTCAAAAAATGAGGAACATTTTAAAATTCTTCCTCTTGAAGAACTTTCTGAAATATCTAGATACTCCATGGATTTTGATAGGGTTTCTCAGTCTCCAGTATCCCACAGTGCTTTGCTTCTTGTCCCCATGCCTCAAATGCAGAGCACTGGGGGATGTTGGGGGAAGCAACCCCATAATGCACCTTTAGCTGGACAGCACTGTTGCAGCAACTCTTAAGTACTGTGGTAGGAGGGTGACATTTGGGTGTTGCATGCCATTGAAGTGCTCTAAATTTGAAGTGTTCCAAATGTTCATCTCTCCATGGCCTTATTCCAGTAACCTTTCTCAGACAATGGCTAGGTGTTTTAGAGAAAAGTGATATGTTCTTGCTGTGGATAATTGTGGAACAACTTATCCATAAAAAAGCTTCTTTCTAATACATGTCAAGTAGTTGTTGACTTAGAGTCATGTTTCATGTTATATATATCCCTTCCAACTTTTGAAAATCCTAACTCAAGTAACTGCATATATTCTCATATAAACAGCCAATTCTTTACAGAATTCTGCTGAGCAGGCATACATTTTTGGTTTCTTTTAACAAATCTCTGAAATTTGTCATTCATCTTTGAATCTCCTTTGCCCTCTATGTCCTCTTTGAAATAGGGTGACTATAATGGAATAGAGAAATACAGACTATTTAAAAATGGCATTTATGTTTGTTAAAACTAATTTTATGGGCCATGATATTGCTTATTCAGTACAATGTTATGTCCCCTGTATTCACTAGTCAAAATTAAGCTAAATACCTGTGATCTGGAAGTAGAGGTGAATATTTAGGAAAGCTCTTTTTAGTTTCACTTCTTTTTGGACATTTTAGCCCTAGTTCTTTCAAAAGAAGAAATGGCAGAATCTGATAGGAGAATCCTTGGGAAGGGGGACTGTCTGTGTCTCCCCTCCCCTCCTCCCTTCTCTCTACGTGGATGTTTTTTATAACTATCAGCATTGTTTATGACTCATAGGTGTTCATGGTATTATGAATAATTATAATATTTTTTGTGTCTATCAAATAATCAGATTGTAAATTACAGATAAAAGGAGTTGTTATATGATTTCTTGATCAGATTTGTAGCCTACATATGTCTGGCTGAAGCTTCAGATAAATGGGTTATAATTTGATTATCTATATTAATGCATTTCCGAAGCTGGAGATGCATTTTAGCAAATGAACATGGTAAAAAACCTGGCAATAATGACCGCTCTGTCCTTTCTCCCTCTACAGCTGCTTTTGAGTCAACCTTATATAACTAACACAGACAACATCTACAATATGCCTTTTAACATTTCCTGATAGACAAATTCATGGAGTAGAAAAAGCAACTAATATTTCTTGTCCATGGTTTGTATAGCAATCCACATCAAGACTGCTTTCCCACTTACTTTTTTAGTGCTTAGTTTTTTGGTACTTTTGACTAGCAATTCTCTCTCTCTCTTTTGTTGTTGGTGTTAGACAGTTCTGTGGTATCAAGGACTGATAGGAGGAAAAAGTTCCCGAAGAAAATGACTGGAAAAATTGGTGGTGCTTGTAACTGAAAATGTCTTTGCGTCTACTAAAAAGACACTTTCAGTCTAGCTGAATAAGTATTTGCAAAATATTCATCAAACACTTACCTAACACCCTAGCTGATACCAGTTGTAGTTAATAATCAGCACGAAAATATGAACTGGAGTGAAAAGTACATTTGCCTGTAAAATTGTTAAATCTAGGGGCAAGACTTTTCCCTGACATTACACCATCTGCAGCTGCTTTGGCTAGTAGTAAGTGGATTGCCTTTATAATGAGTAGAGTCCACACATTTTGGACCAAATACAGCAGGGGTGGACAAAATGCAGCCTACAGGCTGGATTGGGTCCACCAGCTGGTATCCAGCCCACAGGCAGGTGCCTACCAATTAATTGTATCTGGCCCAGCCATACCTGCCTCTGCTGTGCTCCAAATGGGCTTAAGCCCCACCTGCTCCTACACTTCCCTGCCAAAGGGCCTTGGACTTGGCCTTGGCGGCAGCCCTGACAAGCACTCGGAGCATCCAGGTGGGGCTGCTGCTGTAGCCACCTGGGGAAATGTTAGGGTCCCCTCACCTCCAGTAGCTCCTCCTCCTCCTCCTTCTGTCCCTATTACAGCACTCCGGGCAGCAGGTAGGGAGGGGAAGTGGTAGCCAGTGGGGGCGGGGTGAAGCAGGGGAAATAAGCGGTGGCCTCTTGGGGCATTCATGGCCTGTGGCAGGTAGAGCTCCCCAGTGGTGCAAGGCTCCTTGCTGGGTCCTGGAAGCCACAAATGCTGGTAGGGAGCCATTCTGTGCTGCCAGATGGAACTCCTAGGACTTGGCCAGGAGCTGTGACCATAGAGTTGGGCTGGTTCAGCCTTGCTTTCTGCTGCCATGTATAGCTCCCAGAATTTGGCTGGGAACCTGATGCCACCATGAGCACCCTGAGAGGCTGCCACCTGTTGCTTCTGCTGCAGGTGGTGGCAGGAGTTGTGCATGATGAGCTGGAGCCCTTCTTGCTCCCACTGTGGGGGGGGAGGGGGCTGCAGGGTGTGGGAGATGGTGGATGGAGAGGAGAGGAGATACATGAGCCTTTCACTGTCCATGCTAGGTGGAAGGAGTAATGGTTACAGCCAGCTGGCCAGCCTGGCTCTATTGCATGGGTCTCCCCTTGCTGCTGGGGAAGTGACAGGGAATGGGGAAGTGGTGGTGAGAAGGGGAAGCTGCAGCTGCGGGCTCCTGCTCCAGTACGTAGAGCTCCACCTCCTGGCTGCATTCCATCCACTCTGCCTATTCGGCATGATCAGCAGCTACCTGCGGGTGGCTGAGTGGGTGGAAGGTGATTGTGGCTGGGGTGGGTGCAGGTGGGAGTGTGGGGCAGTTGCAGGCTGGGGTACAGGGCAGTTGCAGAGTGGAGCGTGGGGCTGGAGTACAGGGTGGGCTGGCCCAAGTTGGATTGGTGAGGTTTGGACTGATGTAGAGTGCCAGGGAGCAGCTGCATGCTGGGGGGCGGGGGAGTGGACTTCACCTGCACTGTCTAGGTGAGTTCTGCACACACCCTCACAACCTTGCCCTCCTTCCCCCCACCCACCCCTGGCCAGCTCCCAAAACCTAATGCTTGGACAGACTCCCCATATGCACACACCCAACTCACCACTCACACCACACCACACCACACCCCACCCCACCCCACCAGCCCCCGC
>NW_017728997.1:29890217-29890615 GCF_001723915.1 Gavialis gangeticus | reverse complement strand
ATGCCTGTGCCTCATGGCCTAGAGGGCAGAACTTCTGTGGCCCCAGGGGCAGGCCATGCACCATGAAGGTGGATCCTGTGGAGGGGCAGTGTTTCCCAGTCAAGGGGTGGATCTTCTGATGTCAGGGACCATGTGATGGAAACAGGGGATTCTGGGTCCAACATGGCAAGCAGGGCAAGATTTGGTGGCAGATGGGTGGGCCTTCTTATGTCATGGACCATGTGACAGGATGGGACTTCTGGATTCAAGATGGCAACCACCCCCTCCCAAAAGGAGTACTTCTGGTGCTAAGGGAGGGACTTCTGGTGCAAAGGTCAGGGGTTGGAAGGGGGAATTCTGGTTCCAAAGTAGCAACCAGGGGTGGGGCACCTGTCAAGGAGCAGGGCTTAGCAGTTTGA
>NW_017728997.1:29888494-29890207 GCF_001723915.1 Gavialis gangeticus | reverse complement strand
TTGACAAGGGGTGTACCCTTGCAACATTCAACAGCTCACCAAAAGTTAAGTAGCCCTGCAGCCAAAATATTTGCCCACACCTGAAATAGTGTTCATTGCATAGAGGCAAAAGCTAGTAGAATCTGGGCCATTTGGTTTGCAGGAGAACAAGATCAAGAGCATTTCCAATGGGTAAACATTGCTGTTGAAATAGAAATCAGCTCATTTGTATTGGTCCTATGGAACTAACAATACCTTGTTAAAAAGCTTTTCCATTGACTTATGATTATTGTTGTTAAAAGTGATTTTTATAACAAGAGCATAAGAAATGTGCATTATAAAAATGCTGTTTAAGAAACACACACAATATAAAGTCTACTTGATAAAAACCTTATTTCAGTATATGTATATTTTCAAATTGCCATGAAGGCTTTTAAAAATATACATTTTTTTAAGACAGATTTTTTAGTACCACAGCCCATTTAGGTAAAACACTATCTTCCAGCTGTAATGAATATACCTTGAAGTATGATCAAAGTCTGGTGGTTTGAACACAGATTCTAAGCAGAATATGGAAGTATTTGGACTGGAAGATCTCTGGAAGATACCAGAACTTGACAGTGTCCAGAAGTCCTGGACACTGTCGAGTTCTGGTATCTTCCAGGGACATTTCATTTCCTCTCCTCATCTCCAAATGTCTTGCTGTGCCATGGCATTGCAGAAACTTTTTTTGAACAAGATCTTTTGAGCTACCCTGTCATTAAACATGGGGCATGAATTGACAGTCCACGTTGCAAAAAATGACTGTCCTTATGACCTCTAGTTGAGCTTTCAGTTGTTTATGTAGTTAGAAGACAGGCTAAATTTTCAGTGAGCAGGGAAATTGGACTGCCTGTTCATGGCTGCACAGTGAGTTCCTTTGGTTTACATTGGGGATACTAAAGAATGGGTAGGAGGAAACATGTATGACCTCTTCATGTTTCATACTTGTTTCTGTGAATAATTAGAACTTCATTATTTGGGAATCTGTCAGATCTGTGCACTTAACATTGAATGTTTTTAATAAAAATTTATAACATGCAACATTGATTACTGTTCCCATGTCTATCTATATTAAATTAACACTATTAATTAAACTGCCCACAGTTTAATTAATTTCACTTGTGTTTCCCTGGATAAAAGGGGAAGCATGTGGTTCTTATACATTACTTTTTGCTGCATTATGGCCAAGTGCTTTACTTATACATTGCAAAAAGCATGGTGTAGCTTATAATTTAACATTTATCTTGAATTCAACAGTAGACAAATGTTCAACCAAGCATCTTCCTAGAGACAGATTTTGCCAGTGGTAACAGAAAACGATCAGACTGTCCTTGCTCAAGTAATAGACTGCATAGCTATTTGCTGACTATCCAACATATTGCACATATTCTATTGATCTGTCAGCATCTCTTAATTACCATAATCTTGTCTGCTTTGTTACTGTTAGAATATATGATTTGTGATCACACAGGTTTATCTACTGTATCAGATGTAGTATACCCTCAGTCACTTATAGTTCTAGGAGTGTTTCTACATTTATTGATTTTTTTGTTTGTTTTGTTTTTGCTTTATTAAATTGTAAGGAGAGGGAATTCAAAGGTTTACTTGTTTGATGTCTTACAACTCTAGAGTCCACAGTGAAGAAATGTCACTCACACTAGGAAAATCAAAGAACATGATTTTTTCTTTATA
>NW_017728997.1:29869671-29883494 GCF_001723915.1 Gavialis gangeticus | reverse complement strand
CAGGTTTATCTACTGTATCAGATGTAGTATACCCTCAGTCACTTATAGTTCTAGGAGTGTTTCTACATTTATTGATTTTTTTTTTTTTGTTTTGTTTTTGCTTTATTAAATTGTAAGGAGAGGGAATTCAAAGGTTTACTTGTTTGATGTCTTACAACTCTAGAGTCCACAGTGAAGAAATGTCACTCACACTAGGAAAATCAAAGAACATGATTTTTTCTTTATAAATCAGTGCAGCCAGATTTATAGGGCAAAATAATAGTCATGTTGGACCATGCTGTAGTAAGTTGTAGTTGGCTTAAATGTACATATAACAGATATTTATTTTGGATAGCTTTGCTTTGGGGAAAAATCTTACAAATGGAGAACAGATACCCCCCTTCTTAATTTATGTAATCCTTTCCATTTCTGAATAGTGGAAATAAAATTTTGGCTTGAAACATTTTTCATTATTTGAGATGACTGGTAGATAGACTGAATCTTACTATTAATGGACTTGCTGTTGAAAAGAACTTTATGATGTATAGATAGCTTACTACCTTCACTTTATAGTTTTGTGGGATTTTTTCATTAAGATCTTTTAAAAATGACAAAGTATTATATTGACTCTTTAACAAATGCTGATACTGGATTTTTTGGTTTTTTGTTTGCTTTTTTTAACAAAAACTGACTTGAAAAAAGAGTTAAGGTTTCAGTTTAGATTTCTTACAAAGTAAGAAACAAAAGTGCTTTTAAACATACAGGGTACATCTACATAAAATGCTTAACTTTGCATTAGCATAATTTACTTTGAAGTAAGCATGTGCACATGCTTACTTTGCAGTAAACCTCCCTAATCCCAAATGAATTTGCTATGTGCAAATGCAAGTGGCAAATTTACTTGGGGTAAGTAATGGCCCCATAGCACCCATGTAGATGCCTGACTGGGAGAAAAATCTGCTCCCAGCCAACTGTCTGCCAGGGGGCAGGAGACAGCTCCTTGCCCCCAGGAGCTGCCTGCTGCCAGGGTGGGCTCTGCCACAGAAGCCTGGATGGAGACTGTGTCCCCCTGCCCCAGCAGCAGGTAGCTCCAAGCCTCCCTGCTATGAGGTCACAATCAGGGAGTGGGGGGCTGGGCAACCCTTATTTCCTGGGCAATAGCAACCATGAAACCAACACATTCATTGTCTGTTGCAAGTCAGACAAATCAGATAGCAGGGTTGAAGTTATGGACTTCAAAAATGCAAATTTCAGCAAGTTCAGGTCATTAGTAGGGGTAGCACTGTGGGACCAGGGACCAAAGGTGAAAGGAGTGCATGAAGAGTGGTTGTTCCTTAAGGACACTATCCTTGAAGCACAAAGGAAGTCCATTCTGAGGAAAGGTAACAGAAGTGCTGGGAAGCCCTCTTGGCTAAACAGGGAAATCACGGTCCTCCTAAGAAAATAGAAAGAGGTGTACAAACAATGGAAGCTTGGGATAGGCCCCAAGGAGGACTATACAAGATCAGCCCACACTCATAGGTAACAAATTAGAAAGGCTAAGGTGACAACTGAACCTAAATTAGCAACAGGAATCAAGGACTACAAGAAGTCCTTCTTTAGGTACGTAGGGAACAGGAGGAAAACAAATGGGAGTGTGGGGCCATTGCTCAGCAACTCAGGACAGCTGGTTACCATTACTCAGGAGAAAACTGAACTCCTGAATTACTACTTTGCCTTGGTATTTCACTGAACTAAGGGGAAAATCATGCCAGATAGAGTACAGAATGAACAGGGCAGGAATGACTGCTTTCCTACTATTGCTGTAGAACTGGCATGTGATTAATTAAAGAAATTACACACATATAAGTCAGCAGGACCGGATGAACACCATCCAAGAGTGCTGAAGAAGCTGGTTGAAGTCATCGTGGAACCCCTGGCAAAACTCTTCCCAAAGTCATGGTGCTCCACACAGGTCCCTAAGAACTGGAAAAGGGCCAGTGTTGTCCCCATCTTCAAGAAGGGGAAGAGGGAGGACCTGGGTGACTATAGGCCAATTAGCTTAGCTTCTAACCCAGGGAAAATCCTGGAAAAATGTATTAAGGAGCCTATATGCAATAGGCTTGCAGAAGGTAGGATTCTGAATGACAGCCAGCATGGCTTCATTGCAGGCAGGTCTTGTCTTACCAACCTCAGTCTGTGATTGCAATTATGATTGCAGAGCAGGGGCTGGAGCTCCCTGCATGGGGACAGTTCCCCACCCCGCGTGGAGCTGGCTGGGACCTGCCCCAGACTGGGACAGTTCCTGGCCAGCCCCAGGCTGTGCAGGGAAGCATGTGCAGCCTGGAGGTGTCTGGGGACTGTCCTGTTTTGGGCAATCCCCAGCCAGCTCCAGGCTCCACTTCCTTGCATAGCCTAGGGCTGGCCAGGAGCTGTCCAAGTCAGGAGCAGGCTCCAGCCCCATTCCCCAAATGAGTGATTAAGGTATGGGGCTTGGAAAGAACTGCTGGGGTGCAGTCCCAACCCCCTGCCCTGACTGGCTGGTGGGGCAGCTAGCAGTATGTTAACTGCTAGATGCCCCACTAATGGATTGGGGCAGGGGGCTGGGACCTGCCCCTCCCTTGCAGCTCCTTTCAAGCCCTGTGCCCCTGATTGGGTAGCCAGGGCCAGGAACTCCTTGCTTCCAGGGCAGAGAGACATTGTCCCCACCCCAGCAGCAGGCAGCCCCTCAGGGCCAGGAGGCAGTTGTCTCCTGGCTGGTGTTCCCTGCCAGGCCCTGGGCTAGCATCCAGGGTGAGCCCAGAGCTCCCACTGGTGGTGGCAGGGGCCAGTTGCGGGGCTGCAGGGAACTAGGGGCAAATCTTCTTAATCCTCATATGTGTAGACACCTACCCAAAAACACTTACTCTGGCTTAGTTTCCACAGAAGTAAATCTTGGCTGGTGCAAATGCATGTGAAGATGCACCCACATAGAGGTAAATGAATAGATATCATGGAATTATTGTTTTCTGTTTTTGATAGACTAATATGTGCTTTGCATTCTTTATTTTTATGCCTCTGAGTCTTATTTGAAGACCATCAAAAGCAAGGCTTTCATTAACTATAGAATGGGTTTTCAACTAGGTCCTCTGTGAGTGTCAGCAGTATTCTTACATCAGTTGCTACATCTGGTAGTAGTTTTGGCAGATAATGAAAGGAAAATGGAGTTTCTGTCCTGCACAGAATTCTGATATTTTAACTTTTGACTTTTTTGACCCAAAAAGTCCAGTAATAGCCATTTTGATTTCAGTTCTCTGTACTCAGTTTCTGTTGCCCAAGGTATATGCCATAGAACTGTAAAAAAATAAGGCTGGAAGGGACATAAAAAGAGGTAATCTAATCCAAACCCCTGCTCTGTAGGCAGGGTCACCTCATTTTATTGTACAGGATTATACCGAAGATGGTTGGCAACGTTTGTTAGTGTTCCCACAGTATCTAGGGAATGCTGTGTTTGTAAGGGTAGTTTTCTCCATGATTGGGTTTAAGCCACAGTGGTCTATATGGGATTAGCTAGTGGTATTGGAATGGTTTCCTTTTTTATTTGGATGGGTGGATGGTGGGGGTAGGATATTTCCATGAAAACCAAGAAATAATTATATACAGACAATTTGTTCTGAAAAGTAGCTATGAAAAGAAACCAAGACACCAAAAAGTAGTACCCCGGCCAAGTTTAAGGAACTATCTGTTAATTTAATACACAAACAAGGATTACTATCTAGCCCAACAGTTATTTTTGTATTTGAGCTTTTGCTCTCACATCTTAGAAGTGGTGATACCAAAAGAGGGCTCCAAAGAGATAAAAGATACATAGCTCCCCATGTGCTGCCTCAGATAGAAATGCTTCCATACAGTGCTGGGGTGAGCTAATTAGTAGGGCTGCGTGAAGCTTTGCCCCCTGATTCAATTAGGCAGAGATTCAGCCTATTTGTTGGCTGAATCTCCAAATCTGAATCAAATTGAAGGATCTTTTAATCTTGCCATATTGAATTGGAACCCTCTGAATTGATTTGGAGAGATTCAGAAATATTCAGTGATTCAGACATAGACACAGCTTTAAAAGTGTTTTCTACATACATCTAGGTAGTAGGTAACTCGTGCACACTGCGTTGCTGGGGCAGATGCAGTATCCCACAGGAGCAAGGGGGGCTCCCCAGCATGCTCAGCAGAAGACCCAGAAGTGGACCAGAAGCACTTCTGGTCCACTTCCAGGTCCACTGGGGAGCGCGCGCCCCCCCCATGCCCTCCCCGGCTCAGTGACTTGTGCATCCTGGGTCTGGGAGTGGGACACCCAAGTACTTCTGGTCCACTTCCAGATTGGCTGCCAAGCACGTGGAGGGCCCCCCCACATTCCTGTGGGGTGCTCCATGTGTCCCAGCATTGCAACATTCACAAGCCGCTCTGGTATCTTGAGGTATGTAGAAAAAACATTTAAAGCTTTGTCTATGTCTGAATCGCTGCATGGATTCTTCAGATTTGGTTTCAGTTGAATTGAATCAGGGACAGTGATCTGAATTAACAAATCGAATCGCTGTCCCCAAGTTGGGCCGAATCCAAATTGAATAGGGCCCGCTCTGCACATCCCTACTAATTAGCACTCCTAAGCATCATTGTCACCTGGCCTGGCATCAGTGCTGCATGGACTTGGTTACTCTGCTTTCACTCTGAGAAGCAGCCTGCATAGCACACTGCGGCATGTGTCTGAGGTTGCTGATGTCCTCCACAGTATGTTTGCAGTCTAGACATAATGAAAGCTGCAAACATTTGACTTACAAATAGGATAACGTATCTTGAGCAACACATTAATCATTATGATATGTTCCAGCTGTGTTTGAGCTGAATAAAATTTATGTTTCATTTCTTCATTTGTTCTTTCTAAGAAACAAAACCAAAGAATTCCTTCAAAGCTGAAAACTCCTGTTAAAGATACAAAGTTATGCTGGCATTCTGTTCTCACAATAGATTCCCTGTCCTCTGCATCCGTGTTTATTGCAGGATTATTTTTGGGTGTGCCAAAAAGCAAAAGCCTACTTATTAGCAAAAGGAGCAGTAACAATGGGTACTTGTATCTGTGATGCCATTAACATGTACACATGATGGAAACATCACTTTGTGCGGCTTAATGGCATCACAGTCCACATGTGCAAGACTTTTGGGGGTTTTAAATGACTTTGTGTTGTTGCAAACTAAACTACATCTGGATTTTCAGTTTTGCAGATTGCAAAGATGCGGCTGACAGCTTGACCTCCAGCTGCAGGAGAGGCAGGCAGGCTCCACAGAAAAGGAGGATCGGGCCCCTCACTGCTTTTCCCTTCAGCAGACTCCTGTGGTTGGCAGGACACCTGGGGCTGCCCAGAAATGGACTGTCTTGCCCCTGGGGAAGCATGGAAAGGCAGCAGGGAGTTGGCTGGGTTTTCTGGTAGCTAGATAAGGCATCAAGGATGGTGCACAGGACACTGGAAGCTCAGGCAGGCTGCTACATGGCCAGGTGCTGCCCCAGTTCAGAGGTGTCCTATCCAATCCTTCCCCAAAACTACCCAGGCTTCCAGCACCCCATTAACCATCCCCAGTGATTTATCTGGCCACCAGCAAACCCAGCCACCCTCCTTCTACCTTCCCATGCTCCCCCAGGGGCAAGTCAGCCCATTCTTGGGCAGCTCCAGATGTCCTGCTGGCCACAAGACCCTGCTTTCAAAAATAAGTGGTAAGGTTCCTTCTTCTTGCTGTTGTGGAGCTTTCTCATCCCCCCAGTGACTGGGGGGTAAGTTCCTGTTGGGCTGAGTGGCCCCTGAGTTATGGGGGCCCTGGCCATTCCCTCTGTGGTGGTGGCACTCCCTGGGGCCACCTGGGCAGGCTGGTAGAGGCCCATGTGGTGCCCTAGCTTGGAGGCAGGCAGCACCCGGCCTGATCCAAGTGTTCCCCAAGCCTGTGCACTGGAAACCTGCCAGATACTGCTCCCCAGGCATGGTCATGGAACAGTCAGATTGGGTTGGGTGCTGCCTCTGAGCTGGGGTGTTCCTGGGGGCACTGCTGCTACAGAAGGAAGGACTGAGGCCCCCTGCAGCTGAGGAGCTGCTCAGCCCACCGGTGCCTCCATCCCCTGGCCATGAGGGGTGGGGGGGTCAGCAGGTAGACTCTGCCAGAAGCAGGATTGGGACCCTTGCCTCTTGTGCCTCTATCAGCTTGCTGTGGCTGGCAGGATGCCTAGAGCTGTCCAGGAAAGGGCTGGCTTGCCCCAAGGGCTGTACGGGGAGGTGGCAGGAGGGTGGCTGGGTGCCTTGGTAGTGGGAGAAGATGGTGGGTGAGGCACTGGAAGTCTGGGTGGGCTTGTGGGGAAGTTGGATTGGGTGCCTCCATGCTGGGGCAGCACCCAGCCCACTAGCAGCCCACCCAGGAGTCCAGACAAGGGGTCTGGGTCCACACAGGGTCTTAACCACTGTGGAGGGAAGGACCACTCGGGCTGCTCAGCTTTCCGGCAGCTTGTCCCCAAGCTGTGGGCAGGCTCTGGTTCCAACAAAAAAAAAAGAAAAAAGGTTTGGATGGAAAAATTGAAATGGTTTAGACTTCAGGGTTTTATTGTATGCCCCACTGTTTCAATTTAGGGGCACAGAATAAAATCTTGGGGATTAAACTCCTGTCACATGTACAAGTGCCCAATAACAGCAAAGTAACACCATTCATTCAGATTTGTACAACACACTCTGCCAGAGTCATGAATAACTTCTTGCATGTATTTCTTTACTTCAGTAATCACTAATCTGTTGACTTCAACAGAGTCAGGATTTCACCGAGTATTTTTAAAGTGTATGTGTGGGTTATCAAAGTGACAGATATTCAGCTGGTAAAATCTGGCATACCTCTGTATACTTCATCAGGGTTATGGTACATTGCAGTGGTAGAGAGCATGCTTTATAATGCCTAAATAGTTAGTTAGATACTTCCATACAACTAAGTAAGGTTGTTACATCCTTATTTATCCAAAAGCTATTTTAACTCGACACTATGTTTTTGTCATTTATATTAAATATCCAGTTCTTCCCTTGAGTTCTGTCCATGAGAAATGAACGCAGATATATAATGAGGGGCAAAATTATAATTTATACATCAATCCATTTGGGATTGAATATATGAAAAAGAATACTTTGTGTACAGGAATCACCAGAAATAGGAAAGAGACACAGCTCAGCTTTAGGAATGAAGATGAAATCAGAATGTATTCAGTTTAGTGGCTCACCAGGACTTTGAAAAAGAGTCAGCTCTGAGGGGTACTGAGTGAAATGTACATGACCATATGCTATTTAGATAGGCTATACCAGCGTTTCCCAACCTTTTTGACCACATGGCACACTTACATTGTGTCTCCCACCCCGTGGCACACTGGCCGAATGCAGAGCCAGGGTTGTGGGGGTGCATGGCTGAACACAGAGCAGCAGGGAGTGGTTGGCGTGGCACTTGAATCACTGGCTGGAGCCATGCTCCCCATCTGGTTGGTTGGGGGCATGGCAGGGGGCCTGGCTCCAGCCCCAAATCCCACAGCACACCTGGACATGTCTGACAGCACACCAGTGTGCTGCAGCACACTGGTTGGGAAATGCTGTTCTATATTAACCTGTTCTTGTAGTAGGTTGCATAATTGTGATGGTTTCAAGGTAATGGTAATGCATGTGTGGGCTTGTGGGAATGTGGGTCATGGTATGGTCTTTGTAATGGGACAAGGAATAATGTAACTGTAAAAGTGTGTTTTGGACTGTCCAGTGAACCAAATATATAAATAAAACTATACCTCTAACAACCTGTTTTGTGACTACTATATGGTATGTGGTTCACTTAACAATCCAAAACACACTGGCAAATGTTGGTGCTCAAGTATAAAACACATGGCCTATATTGGGCAAACATACTGATTTTTGTTTTGTGCAAATATTATAATCTATTATAGTAATTATATATTACACATCATATATAATTATATATTGTGTATAAATGTTATATATATACCTCTAACATCCTGGCTTGTGACTACTATGGTTCACTTGACAGTCCAAAACACACTGTTACAGTTGCATCGTTCTTAGTCCCATTACAAAGACCGTACCATGCACCCACATTCCTGTGCACCCACACACTCATTACTATCACTTTGAAACCATCACAATTATGCAACCTACTACAATGATAGGTTAGTATAGCGTAAATAAGATATATGTTTCACAGAGCAATGAGCGAAAAGGGGTGGAAACCCCTTTCTGGGGCCAGAACAACAACAGGAGAGTCCTGTGACCCTGGGGAAATGGCCCCAAAAGCCCCATGACCAGGGGATATTCACCTGGTGCAGGCACGACAGTGAAGAACATGGAACTGCAGGAGAAGCCGTCCATGTGGTTTGTCAGCTTTGAAAGTTGGCTGCTGGGAAGAAGCAGGGAGCAACAGCCTGGAGGCAGCTGTGTGCTCCCGGCTGGTACACCTGGTGGTGCTTCAAGCCAGGGACATCAAGCAGAGTCCTGAAGCGGAGCTTGCCTTCCCTACAAGCAATGCCCAGCGCTGGACAAGAAAAGGATGTTGAGGGACTAATTCTGAATCAGCATGCAGGGATGCAGGAGTAGGGAGGAGAGACTTCTATTTCCCAGATATATTTTTTCTTTTATAGTTTGATTTTACTCCTGGGGCCAGAGACCGTGGCCATATTTAAGGCCTTTACTCCTGGGGCTGAGGGACCAGGGGCCCTCAGGGACTCTGGGGCAGAAGACCAGGTTGACTCAACAGGCTTGTCTGGCTGACTTAGGAAACATGATTATAAGGAGGGGAAGTGTCCCCGTGTATCTGTTGACCATTTTATAGGCAGAACACCACACGAAGAGCCATTGTCCTCTGACCAGTGTGCACCCAGATGCTGGGGGTATTAAAAATTTATTTGAGGCCCAATTGGGGCTGTACGCACGTACTGGCATAAAGAGAGTCCTAGCCATCTATCATATGGCTAAGTCCATTAGGTTGGCACGTGGCAGAGGGGTAGGAGAGGTGGAGTCCCAAGGATGTCCACACATGACACCTCCAAGGAAGTCCTAACCAGGCGAGAACCTCTTGCAGTTAAACTTAAGAACAAGATGTGGTAGGCAAGTATCGGGAGCTTCCCTTAGGAGGTGATGTATGGTGAATGCAAGTGCTATTGCAAGTCCAAGCCACAACCTCCTGGCCCTGAGCTGCTTGGGAGCAGCTACTCAAGCTTAAGTGGGCACAATATGGTAGTGTCCATTTCACTCAGTAACCCTCAGGGCTAACCTTTTTTAAAGTCATGGTGAGCCACTACACTGAATACACGCTGATTTGCTTTTGACTCCCACAGCTAAGCTGTGCCTCCTTTTCCATTTCTGGTGATTCCTGTTTGTCCACCAGGAATCTTCGAGAGCCTCTGTAATTAAGGTGCCCGGAGTGTCTTGTGTATCAGTGTCCCCACATTTCAAAATGGTAGTGGGGGCACTTTGTCTAAAGTTTGTCAAATAAGCTTTAGTTAAAGTGCCCCTGCCACAATTCTGAAGTGTAGGGATGCTGATAAATGAGATGTGGAGGCTGGGTGGAGCATGGTAATTACCACACTCTAGCAGACTCAATTAATTGATTATAATTGATTAATTGAGTCTGCTTTGAAACACTGTAATTACAGAGCAAAATCAGAGCAGCCCTCCAGCTTATGTACAGGCACCCTAAATGTCTGGCAAACATCACCAAGCAGGGTCCCAAACAGTTCACCCAGAATCCCTCTGTTGTCTTCTCTCTAAGCCTACTAGATGTGATTTGTGTGGCCCTGCCCTCCATGAAGCAGAATCAGACCAGGTTGCCGTGCACCTCTTTTGTCCATAAATATTTGGGGGATCCCAGGACTCATGACAAGAACACCCAGTTCCAGTCATTGTGAGTGGGGGATGGGGAGGCCAGAGGGTTGGAGGGTGAGCTAATTAACACATGGTTCCTTTATGGGTGCTATCTGGAGTACACACACATAGTGAGCAGTGCTGAGCTACAGGGTCACCGCGACTTGAAATGCTGTTGACTGGTGGGGCCCAGCGCAATGAACTGTATAGTAAATCATGAGTCTTTTGGCTTTGGATTAACATTAGGCATAATTTATACTATCGATAATTAGGTATAAAAATGCTCCTTAAAAGTGTGTTTATGGAGTATCTGTGCTAAACCTTGTAGCAGTTTCAAAAAATGTAAAATGCACCAATTTTGGATAAACTAAGTCTATGCATACCCACAGTAATTTGCCTATATGAAAAAAATACTATATGTATGTTTATTTCAAGGTCAGTGTTTTCAAATTTGTCCCTTACTTCCATGTGCTCAGGAAGAGCAAGTTCTGACAGTAAGATGGGGGAAGGACTGGGGGTGGGGAGGAGTTGAGGAGGCAGAGAGCAAAGGAGCCAGCTGCCTTTCCTCAGATTTTACTCTGCTGTAGCAGTGAGAGAGGGACAAATTAAAGGCAAACCTCCAGTAATTAGATTCTATACCTGGAAAGTTATAACAAATTTATACATTTTGGGGGGTCATCTTATATTTAAGTAAATACTACAGTGTATATATATTTTGCACAGCGCCATCAAACTACTAAACTTTAATATGTTAAATTAATACAGAAAATGAGAGTTACAAAACTCTTTCAGATACGTTTCACCGAATCAACAAAAATTTGACGTTAGGCTCCTAATTTTTATGCGATATCATGGCCATGAATTGTGAAAGTGCACTGATGAACTGATTGGCAAGATGTCACATGCATGGGTTCTCAAATGCAACCTATTAAAACTTCCTATCTGTATCACATACAGCTGCTTCTTTGGTCTTGATTTTTTTCCTGTGATAGTCTGAATGGTGGGGAAAAAAGGATTGCTAGCAGATGGAATGGGACAGAAGGAAAGCAAACTTGGAAATGAAATGGTACTGTTGTAATGGAGAAAGATGGAAACAAGGAGTCAAAGTGGACTGGAGATGAGATCCATGTGTTGATTAGCATTTTAAAATGCATGCAGATTTGGAATTATGGAGCTATAATTCTACTTTTGGTTTCTGGTGGCTGTACATCATAAACCACTTGAACTTCACTTTTGAAATTTATGTTGCCAGCAGGACCCCTCTCTGGAATTATAGGTCTGTAATTCACAGTTGCCTATATTTAATCTATACTTTATGGTTTCCTGTATTTCATCTCTACGTCGTATGTACTCACGTACACATTACCCATGGACCATTATATGCCTGCATAAATCATCAATTTTTCCTTTTTGAGTCAAACGTGGAATCCTTCCCAATGGCAAAATAACAAAATCTAACTGCATAAGCAATTTTCTTGTGTGTCAGTGTTGTCTTCCAAAAACAATAGAAGTTTAAACCCAATTCTGTGCGCTTCTTTTCCTGCAGTACTAACTTTGTTTGACTTTATGCAATTTCTTGGAAGTCATAAATAAACACGCACGGCTATAAAGCTTTATATATTCCATGTACTGTCAGAGCACATCATAATGTTAACAAGTGGGTTAATACAAATGCATGGGAATTAAAAACCACTGTCAACATTAACTATAGCAGTATGGACTGAGTTATATCATTGATTAATAATGAATTCAATAGTCTTGAAAATTTACCAACCTACGTACAAAATCTACTTGCTCACCCTTTGTCATGATACTAATGAAAAATAATATTTTAAAATCAAGCTGAAAAATATCATTCATCAAGTTAAGAGGAGTAGATGTTTCAGAAAACTGAAATGTTCCATATTTGATGTACTATATTACTGAGTTGCTTCCTAATGACCCACCAACCGAGCAAAAATAAAGCGTGTAACATAGGACCCATGCCTGCTACCTTTTCCTTACCTAAATGTCATTACAGTGATATCAGTGGACTTCTGCATGTGTTGAGGTTACTCACTTGAGTAAGACTTGCAAGAATGTGATTTTTAAATTGTGCAGAAACTAATAAATATGCCAAAATATTGCAAATATAACATTAAAGAATTGAAATAGCAGCCTAACAGAACCACAGAAAAATCATAGACATTTCAAAATACTCTTTTAAACAGTCATTCTTTCACTGAAATGCAGCTAAAAAATATACAGTTGTACAACACAGCATTTTAATACTATATCTATTCTGTGAGAAGGCAAGATGAGAAATAATTGTTAATCCAGTTACCATATTTGATATTTTATTCACTGCAAATAATGAATAGGTTTTAAAATATGCAGCCTTCATATAATGAACTGTCTGATCTGTTCTGGACTTACTTGAACTAATCAGCATTTCTCATGCTGCTACTATACGTTATAGAAGAACAATAGAACAATATCGTACACTTTAAAAACAAAAAAGCCCCACCTACCATTCTGGAATTATGGGATTTCTTTCCTGAAAAGTACAAACAACTTCACCATTATCCAGTATCATAACATCTAAACACTCTCAGCATTTTCACCTGCATAAAAACACACATTTTTCACTTCTTCATATTTCTTAATTTAATTAGAATCTACAAATGAATTTTTGTTCAACATCTGAAAAAGACACTGGAAAAGACATATTCCAATGACTTGTTCCAACAGTCCTCACTCAGGTGAAGCTCCCAGTGTTCCCAGTGGTAGTTTTGCTGTAGTAAAATAGGATATTTGGAATATTTCGGATTGATTATTCTCCTAAAATCTCAGGATATATATCCCAATGTATACCATTGATTAAATTCTACTGCCATAATTCACATTCTATATTTTTCTATATTTACATCTATATTTAGTATATGTATTATTAGCCCAACACACTAAGAGAAACTACTATATTTTTCACAGTGCCTATCTGACTTCTATGCATACTCTATAATCTAGCATTAAGGAATTTTTGTTAGAAACAGTGTTTTTGCACATATATGTTGGCCACTTTTTTCAAAAAAATAACCCTACTCATAGATATTTTTTATTTATGTTTTCCCTCAAATTTCCAAAGTAAATTACCCATTTTGTGGATTAAAACTCAGCATTTTCTGCTACAAAAGGAGAAAGAGTTAGAGGTTTATTGCATGGTTTGAAAAAGAAATAAAAAAATTTTAAATATTAAAAAAAAACAAAATCAAAGTACCTGTTGCTAAGCTAAGACCTTTTGCAGCATGATTTTCAGCTAAGAGATCACTTAAACAGCTAACAAACTTTTGAAATATGTTTTGGCTTGAAAATATGATCACTGGCCAAATTCTGGTTTCAGTTTCAAACATATGACTCCATAGAAGTCACTGGATTTACTGCTAAATGCTACTGGGAAGGATGTTGCAAAATTTAAGAGATTCTCTCATCCCTTCCCCTCCCAGCCCACCTAAACCTTGGCTTCCCATTCCACCTAACTTCTTTAGCAGTGACTGCAGTACTCTTTGCGGAGTTGTCCTTATCTGTGGCTGCTTCAAGAACTCTCCAAACTTATCTTCACAACCAGGGAAAGTATTGGTTGACCTCAGGACACATCCAGATGAACATGCACATGTGGTTCATGGCACCTCAAAACTGCTTGCAGTGCCCCAAAATCACACATGGCACACTGCAAAGAAAAGAGATCGAGGCCAGGACAAAATCCTGAGGGAATTGTGAGAGGAATAGTCATTATAGGTATGCAGGCGAGTAAAACTGTTGTCGGGAGTAAGATGGCATGATTCTACATCTACTGACTCCAGATTGGTGGACAGAGCACAGAGAGAAGTATTTCTAGCCCTGGAGGGGGCAGCCAGGGATGGACTGTGGCAGACTAGGAGAGGTAGTGCTAGAGACCCTCCTGGTTGGCGGTGCCTTGCAGCA
>NW_017728997.1:29837301-29864671 GCF_001723915.1 Gavialis gangeticus | reverse complement strand
AGCCCTGGAGGGGGCAGCCAGGGATGGACTGTGGCAGACTAGGAGAGGTAGTGCTAGAGACCCTCCTGGTTGGCAGTGCCTTGCAGCCATCTGTGGGTGAAGAGGGTGAGGGCCACTGGCCAAGGGTGATCAGAGGACCACTGCCAAAGCCCTAGACATGTAACTCCAGGGAGCTGATCAGGACCAGTGAATGGAAGACTGTAGTGGTGAGAACAGAGGCAAGAAGCCAGCAGAGAGAGTGAGGGAGAGAGAGATCCATCACTGTGAGTGAGTCTGAGGGTTATTAGAGGCACAGCCCCTTTTTGTTAGGTTTTTCTTCCTTCTCTTTTGCTCTTCTCTTGCTGGACTGGGAAAGGGGGCAAGAGAGGAGCTTTCCTTTTGCAGGAGCCCAGCTTGTCCAGGTCATGAAGAGCCAAGTGGGAGTGAAACTGAGGATGAGAAAGGTTCATTATCCTTGTGGGGAAACAATCTGATGTGGCCCAGATGCTCATAAATGGGACTGAATTGATTTAAGTTGACTGTTCTATGGACTTTTGGTTGAACTGGTTTAAACTGAGTAATTTATGAACCTAGAAGAAATTTAATTTAAGTTGATTGTCTTATGGACCTTAAATGAATTGGTCTAAATTGATTGGCCCTTGAATTGGAAGCAAAGTGATTTAAGTTGATTACATTATGGACCCTTCGGTAAAGTGATATAGTTGGTTGATCTGATTCAAGTTGAAGGCCTTATAGAGTCTGGATTAATTGATTTGAGCATATTTATGCCTTCATTTAATAAAATAATGAATTAACTGTCAGCAGCCCAGCTGATTGACACAAGATCAAGACCCTGAAATGTACCATCTGGATATGGTAGGGGTGTGGTGTAAAGAGAGGAGGAGACCTATGAAGGAAACCCCAGGGAAGGACTCAGTGGAATTGTTTTTCATCCTACATCCAACTCCCAATAATAAAAGAACCATCAAGACCTGATGGGCAAGAGTAAACCCCCTGCGGTAGGCAATGGCAGTAGTCCCTGGGTTTTCCCAATGGCACACACAAGTAGAGTATCAGACAAGCAGGGGCCCCAGTCTTATAGTATTACATGCATGTGCAGTCATTCACTATGCACCAAAATCTGATATCACAGAACCAAAAAGAGTCCAGCCAGAAGCAGGGCTGGACTCTCCCAGTTATACCCTGGGTAGGGGGGCAGGGGTCAGGGGAGGCCTGCACTGGGCTTTGGCTCTGCCTCCTGGATCCAGGAGTCAGTAATGGGCTAGAATCCCCCAGCCCCACCCCCTCCCATTGACGATGCATGGGGGTGCACGTTGGTGGGGGTGCACCCCTTGAGATCAGCTGTGCACCTT
Organism: Gavialis gangeticus; assembly: GCF_001723915.1. NCBI lineage: Eukaryota > Metazoa > Chordata > Crocodylia > Gavialidae > Gavialis > Gavialis gangeticus. Next base: position 29,863,319 of record NW_017728997.1, on the reverse strand, counting down.
CTGGAAGTGCCAGCTGCGAAACTGGAAGTGCCAGCAGAAGTGCACTTCTGGTTTTGCAGCTGGCTCAGTGATCAGCTGCCCCCCCCGTCAGTGAATGGCCACTGGGGAACACCCCCCTCATCAGTGATCTGGTGCCCCCCCCCCCGACTTGGGAGGCACCAGTCACCCATGCCCCCTCCTCTGCCTCTGGGCCAGAGACCAGGGGGCAGGGAATGGCTGGGAGACAGTAGCCCCACTCCTGACTTTTGGCTCCAGTGATGGCTTCCGCTGCCTACCCCTCAGCTGACCCAGAGATAGGGAAATGGCATGACTGGGGGACTCCAGCCCCCCTTCTGGCTCTAGGTGGGCAGAGGAAAACCCCCAAAAGAAAGGCTTTAATACCAGGAAGCATAAAGAGTCTAGCTGAAATGTTATACTTTTTCTAGGAAAATCTTTGTCAGATCACAGTTTGAAGATTTGGATTTTCTTATCAGAAAAAAGACAATTTATGCTGCTTATTTGTCTCTAAGAAGGAGGGAAATCCTCTCTTTTTTTCTTCCAAAACAACATTAATTACCTTTTTAGTTGCTTACTCTTAGACATCCTTTTTGTCAGAGAGATATATATGCTGGAAAAAAACCTTTAGAAACTGCTATGGCCACAAAAAGCCTATATAAGATGGCACTTTGATTTTCAACAGTTCTGTTCCCTATCAGTCCTTGGAATAATATCTGTGTTTGCTTTTTCTCCCTTTAACACTACCATCCAATGCATCTATGAAAAAGGAACCTGGATTACATTTTGCCTTCTTCATGAAAGAAATGGCTAACTAGGCACAATTTGAAACAGCATTTTCGATAGTAATGTATTTATGAGAAGAAAAGAACATGCCCTGGACTCTAAAACCAAGCTAAATAGCACAGTTAAAGGAACTATTTTGCAGTTCATCAGGAAGTAAGAAATTTGCTTTGGAAATTATGGAGAAAAAAAAACATGCAATTTCATTATTTCATTTTTTTAAACATACTACTTCAGTATGAGCATATTTTAAAGGGTGTATCTTTCTTAGTTCCTACTACAGGAAAAGTTTGAAAAACTTGTAAATAAAAAAAAAAGAAGAAAATGGCTTCTTTGTTTTTTAACTTGGGGAACAACTAGAAGTTAATCATAGAAAAAAGCATGATCATATTCACTAGGCATTAGGAATACTAGCATTACCACTTTAAAGTCTACAGTCTAGAATTTTGGTGTATACCAAATTTCACACTGTACACAGAGTATTCTCCTTCATATATTCAATCCCAAATGGATGGCAAAATTATAATTTTGCCCCTCATATAATACTTATTTATATATCAATAAAATATTTGCAAAAATAAATCAGTGTGTTTGTCCAATATAGGCCACATGTTTTATAGTTGTGCTCAGTACTGGATGCATTTAATCAGCTTCATAGTTGGCTTCTATTACTGAGCACAATCTGGTTTTTGGCAGCTGTTTAATAATAGACAATAATAAGGTTTGCTTATATGCAAATATAAGATGGGGCATTTTTTCTACACGCAACCGGGGGGGAACCTTGTCTTAATATTTGAGTAAATATAGTGTGTGTGTGTGTGTACACATGACCACACTTAAAATATAGGGCAAACTTTTTGTATATGTGTTCTTGCCTAAACTATCAGAGATGAGTGTTAGTCACTGAAAATTAATGCTATTCAATGTGATGATGTTCCTTTTTTTTGTTCTTCCTTTTGGATGATCAAAATGGTGTGAAGATAGGATTTCTTGTTTTGAGTCCATCTGAAAAATATGTCATGGTAGCAGCAAATACTTTGGCTCATGGCTGGCTTGTGTCCTATCCTGTGGAATCTGTGGCCGCAGGGGGCCCCACAGCCAAGGGGCCGTGTCCTGCTCGCTCCCTGCTGCCTGCACCATGTTTAAAGGGCTCGATACAGGCAGGGAGCCCCCTCCTGTCCAAGCGGGGGAGGAGTTCCCAGCTCCGCTCCCACCCCAGCCCTGGCTCCAGCTCCGGCTCTGGTGGGGAAACCCAGGCATCCCCAGCATGTGCTGCCCCAACCCCACACCCCCCAAAGCACAGCCCATATGTATGCAGCCCAGCCCCAACTATTTTATTTCAGTGAGTTTATACCTCAATTAATTGCAATGTTGATTTTTCAATGCATCAGGGAGCCCCAAAACTATATCTTGCAGGGGGCCCGAAAAAAGTGTGGGCTGGCCTGCTTTGGCTGTTTTAAGATGGGTAGATGGTATATATTTGGGAGGTGGAAAACTTTTTATAAACTGCAAAATAGATTGGATATACATGTATTTCATAGCAAATAAACACAAAAAATACTGTTTTATCTGAATAGACAGGGTATTTTAACATCAGACTGTCATCTTATTTTTTCTGCTTTTACAATTCTCATAAGGTATACTGTATTCAATTTTAGCTGTGGCAAATCTTGGTGCATTTATGTACTGTACAAATTTTTTTTGTTCTATAAAATTTCATTTGGAATTCTTTATTTGGAAATAAGAGTGAAGAGATTAAGTGACTTGTTTTCAGATCATACAGGAACTCTGTAGCAAAACTGGAAATGGAGCCCAAGTCTTTGACTCCAGGATTAATGTCTTAGCCATATGACACTTTTTTCTTTAGACGTACAGGCTTTACTGTAGCCCTCGGTTTCAGCTGTGCTATTTTCCATAAACAAAATGAAATCCTTTGCATGATGTTTTCCTTGATTTTTCAAAGATGATTTAAAAATTAAAAATGTATGCATTTTTCCCAGTCATTGAGTTTTTTGTCTGCATCTAAACATTAATTTTATTTGTATTTCATTTTACTGTTAAAATTACTTAGCCCCTAATGTTAGAGTACTTTATTTCTTGTTTTAGCCATTGATTAAACCCACTATATGCTCTTGAAGATCTTGTATAGAGACATAAAAATGTAGTCCAAACAATAACTGGGGACATGATTAATGGAGAAATAGCAGGGGCTGTAAACACAGAGGAAAACTAAGTATTTATGGTTGCATGAAGTAGTGCTTACATAGATGTAACATGGTCATATGAAGAAACATCTAAGCACGTTCTATGAAAATGAGACTTTCAGTTGTGGAATCATGTGTTGTAGGAAGTGATAAAAGCTCCATTGCATAGGGAAACGCATGCAACTTTTAGGGCAGTAAATCTTATCAAAAAGTAAATCTTCTAGTAGAAACAATTTTGGGTGATAAAATGTTATAACACAAATTAGATATGGAGAAAAAATCTGTTAAGGAAATAGCAGCAGTATGGTCTTGTATTCAGGAAAAAGGAGTTTGAGTTGAGAGAACTGGACTCTTACTGCTGTACTGTGTAGCTGTGAACAAATGAATTTTGTTTCCCAGTATTCTAAATAAGTTAATATGATAATTTTTTTGGAAAGTGCCTGGAGGTCAGTGGTTGAAAGATTCTATGTAAGTGCAAAATACTAATAAGTGTAGATTAAAACAAATAAGCAAGCTTTGCCTCGTATACATATAATTTCAGGGATTTAGATTTGAAAGAACAGCTTAAAAATGTTAAGGGCATTAGGCCAAAAGACTTTAACTGAGGTAGACATATATGATAACCATAGTTTTCTCCCATCTCTTCTGTGTCTGATATCAAACTCAATATTAATTGTCACTGGTGTTCTTGAGAGATGATTATTAGTGCTGTGCGAAGTTTTACTAAGTGTTTTGTTTCAAAGCTGTTTCTATACATTTTGAGCTCAAAACAGCAAAATTGAAATGAAACAAAGCATTGAAACAGCTTTGAAATGAAATGAGGGCACTTGAAACATTTCAAAACTTTTCCAGTCCCAGGTGGCAGCAGCAACCTCTTGTCATCCAGTGCAGATCCGGGGGCCCGCACTCCCAGGAGGAGTATAGCACAGCCCTACAGCCCTCCCAGGGGTGCAGGCCTCCGGATTTGTGCCTGGATGACAGGAGGCTGCTACTGCTGCCTGGGGCCAGTGGCAGCACCTGTCTTCCCCAGAACTGGGTGTGGGCTGTGCCCAGCGCAGGTCCCAGGCGGCAATGGCAGTCTCCTGTCATCTGGCATAGATCCTGGGGTCTGTAACCCCAGGAGGAGTCCAGCACAGCCCTGCAGCCCTCCCCGGGGTATGAGCTGCCACACACAGTCCCTGTGGCTTTTTTCCAGAGAGTAATTCTATGCACTAGATCAGCAGAAGCATATGGGAAGGAGAAAGTAGTTTAGCCCTAGTCTCCTTAATAGGATGTTAATGGCTCACAAAAGCAATGGAGGATGAGGGACTTCTTTAGCCGCTAATCATATAATAAGCAGTTTACAGTGAAATGAGTCACCCTTCAGAAATGCACAGTAGTATCATGGGTAGCCTCAGTCTTTCTGGCAGAAGATGATGATAGTTGGCTGAGGATGTCTGCCTAGATATCAGAGACTTTGAACTATTCCAAAATTGGTAGCTTGAGATTATTTGGAGTACTTGAGTGTACCATAAAAATAAATGAGAGGATAAATAGATACATAAATAAATACATTAAAATGAAAGAGTTTAAAAAAAAATCTTGAATAATAGGCTGCAAGGAATGCACCCAAATACACTGCACACACAATTTTCTGCTTGTGTGAGATTTTTGGTCATGATTTCTTTCTAACAGAAAACAACCTGTGAGCATCTTGGTGTATTTTAAGTAGTATGTATAATTTGATATCATAAATGTTTGAATACAACCATCAGCTTTAGTTAACACTTAATAAAAGTGGGTTCATTCACATATCCATACATGGATAATGTCAAAAATAAACTTTGTCAACTGCACATCTTTTCTAAGACTATTGCTAAGAACTCTTTGTTAAAACAAGGATGTAAATGCCATGCACTGTGATTAGCATCTCTTCGTCTTTCTCCTTTCATGACTTCTTTTTTTCAATGCAGTATTGACAGTGAGCTGCAGAGCTGACAGGAATCAAATAAGCATTCTTTAAAGTATGCTGTTGTTGCAAAATGATCTGACTAATTGCTATAAATGATCTCTCTCTCTCGTAAATGTATAATTTCTATTTTTCTTACTTGCAGGGATCTAATGATGGAGAGATTGGCAGCATCCTTGTACTTTGACTCTTACTCTTCAGTTGGATCAGCAAAATATTGAAAAATAAGCCAAGTCCAAATTGCTGATTCCTAATAGTTTAAAAAAAAAAAAAAAAGCTAAAAAGCTATAAATGTTACTAATTGAACCAAGGCGCCTTCCAGGACAAGTATGTAGGGTATTCCAGGGATGTAACATGACAACCTCAGTAGCTTGTACTGGATAAATAACACTCAATGGGTGCATCTACATGAGACACTTAACTATACAATAACACAGTTTACTGCAAAGTAAGTATGTGTGTCTACATGTGCACATGCTTACTAAACAGTAAACCTCCTTAATCCTGAGTAAATTTGCTACCTGCAAATGCAAGTAGCAATGAGATTAGTAATGGCGCAATAGTGCTTGTGTAGACACCTGACAAGGAGCAAAATCTGCTCTAGTCAGCCATCCACCAGGGGGTGGGAGATACCTCCCTGCCCCTGGGAGTTGCCTGCCACCAGATCATGCTCTGCCACAGGAGCCTGGGCAGGGACTATATCCCCCTGCCCCGCAGCAGGGAGCTTAAAGCCCCCTTCTCTGAGATCACAATCAAGGTCCAGGGGCTGGGCTGCTAGCTGCCTCACTGGTGGATTGGGGCAGGGAGCTGGGACCTGCCTCCCTTGCAGCTCTTCCCAAATTCCCTGCCCCCTGATCAGGAAGCTAGGGTCAGGAGCTCCCTGCTGCTGGGGCAGGGAGACATTGTCCCCACTGCAGCAGCAGGCAGCCCCCTCCTGGCCTGGTACTCCCTGTCAGCCCCTGGGCTACCATCCAAGGGGAGTCTCACGCTCCCCTCAGTGGTGGCATGGGCCCATTGCAAGGCTACAGGAAACTTGATACAAAGAGCAGCAAATCTGCTCCCTGATCCTCACATGTGTAGATGCTTGGCTGAATGCACTTACTCCAGAGTATCTTACACCAGAGTTAATTTAGGCCAGATCAAATGCATGTGTAGACATACCCAGTAATTTCCTTTGGCTCAGGATATGGAAGAGTTAGTGTAACACTGATATGCTTTAGCTGTTGTTTTTTTGCAGCTGATTTCTGCGGTTAACATTTTCCATTGTTAGAACCCCTTCTGATTCTGTGCTGGCCATGAAAAAAATAATTAGACTTTCATTGCAAGAAGCTAACTTTTGGCCTGATATCTGTACCTAGACAGGAGATTAAGGAAGTGTGGTTATCTTCTTATTTCTCTGGGTAGCAGCACAGGGAGAAACAACCTTTGCAAAACTGCTACATCCCTGTGCTGCACACATGTAGGTAGGACTTAGGGTATACCATAGGAAAAGCTTTGGCTTCATTCTCTGTCTTAAGTACCAATGCCAGTTTCTCAGATGATGTATGCTAGTCGGGGGGAGCAGGAAGGGTAACCTTTTTAGCATGCCACACATTAGCCCAGTACCCTCCCTAACTGCCATACTGATCCCCTTCTGTTTACTACTTCCTATACTCCTTGCCCATTCTCTTCCTCTGCTTTCTGCTTCTAGCACTTTGGCCCTTTGCTTAATCTCCTTTTATGCTTCCTGTTGTTTCTGCTGCTGTGCTATCTGTACCCTCCCTGATCTGACACAGCAGCTGCCTGTGCCACTTGTGGCGTAAATTGACTCCACCCTGATGTATTTTACACTTTGAAGGATGCTACGCTCTTGAACTGACGGGAGAAACAGGAGACAGAATGTTTCTCTCCAAGCTTCATTCTGCCTCCTGATCCATTCCTGAAGCAGCACGTGGATATCTAGGGTAAGGCTGACACTTAGCCCACCAGAATTTGGAAAGAGCTGTTTCCAGCTTTTGCAAATCCTGCAATAAATTAATTGCTGGCTAAGTGTTTGGAAATCCCTCAGTTTGTGGGACGAAATTGCTAGTACACAGGGTTTTGTGTCTTTCTTCTGAGGGAAAATTTCATGAATTCTTGCAAATTGAATTACCATGGTATTAACACCCCCTCCCCAATCTTATGTTCAATGAATACAAGATGTGTCAACCATGTATTTTTAGAACAGGTTATTTGAATGCTGCTGAATCCCAATACTGGAGGTGCCATCCTTATTTTGGACAAAAATACTAGTTGATTGATCTGTTAATACTTTCCCACAAACAATGGAGTGTAAAAATGGAAATTATCTTTCTTATTCAGTGAAATCGTAAGTTAATTATAGACTGTTATGACAGCACCCCCACCCCAGAGCCCTTTGTACTAAATAAGAATTGTCTGTGCAAACATTGAAAGGGTAACACCCATTTGAAATGTCTAAATAGTCTTGTTATTTTAATAAACTATTCAATTATAGTATAAAACATATTCAATTATAGTGTAAAACAATTATGCTATATAACAGAGCTTTGAAGAAAGATCAATTTAGAACAACCCATACATAAAAGGCTACTTGTGAATTGTTTTCAGTTTGCTTTCAAGCTACTTTTTAAAAATGTGTTGTATGTTCATCTTTTGAAGTCTTAAAGATATCTTGTGTCTTTCAGTATTGGCTATTATACATTCAGCCATCTCAGGAACAAAGAAATGACAAGGTAATAGATGGCCTGGGTTTAACTAAGTAGGTGATGGTACAGATGAGGCCTGATAAGCTTAACACTTAATCTCTGTGCTGCCACTGTGGGTTTCAAGGAGATTAGAACTGTCTGACTGTGAGGAGGGCAAGCTCCACAAATTCACTCATACATGGCAGTTCTATAATGAGGTGATACTTCATTCCTTAAACTACTGAACTAGAACTGCACAAACAGATGTATGCCTCTGGCAGTCTTGTGTATGCTGCACATACTCTGCAGAACCTCCAAACGCAAACAGAGTGCCCACTTTGCCATGATTATATTTTATTGACGTACACTGTTCTGTGCAGACTCGCACTAACAGAGAACAAATCATATTTTATAAAATGAGTAAGCCTGCAAATGAAGGCAGGATGTTAATATTATATGTTAGAATCTGATGAGCATCTAACAAATAAACAGGATTAATAGATTAAAGAATCTGATTCGTAAATATAATCATTTTACCTCAGGTTAAAATTTAAATAAATCTGCTATTGGTGCCTAATAATGTGTCCTGCCACAACATTGCATTGCCTCAATAAGACTCTCAGTAACCTTGCAAGATGGAGATTTGACTGCAGGTTATATATCTTTAATACAGTCACCAGTGAAATACTAAAATTGAAAGTGTGAAATTTGTTGAGTTTGATGCCATTAGCAAAATGACATGAGGAAATGACTCTTGGGGCCCTCAAGTAATGAGGTTTTGGAATATGGACATATACTTTAAGTGCATGAACTATCCCATTTACCTCACTGGACTAAACTAGGCACTCCCTTTTTTTTGCTTTATTGACTTGAGACTTGAATGTAGTTCACCAAGGCTGTCACTAAACTGTGTTGTTCAGCAAAATTATCCAGTAACTCAGGGTTGCATTGTTTGTTGTTCAGAGACTGTTAGCAAAATGGAGACGGACCTCAAATGTGTCTTTTATACATGTTTTTGAGCAGAAAACCCTGCAAAACCAGTGATCTTTAATGATTGTTTGTTGAACATTATAATAGGGAATGCACACTAAGAATTTGCAGATTCTATCCTTAAAAAAATATATTTTTTTCTTTTAGAACCAGAAGATGAATGGTTTGACATGTTGTTGAACTGTCACATTGTTTTGCTGAAAGCAGAATAGAGATGCACTGTATTGTTTAGTAGGTTGCTTGTATAGGGGAGTCTAGTCCTGAAAGGCATGAAGGCCAATGATATCTGTTAAATTTTTCAAGAGACGGAGATGCCATTATCAGGAACATTGTATTTAAACCTACTTTTTAAAATGTTATGCTAAAGAACTTTTGTTGGCTAGTGTAGTTGAAGAAAAAACAGCTGCTGCAGCAACAAAACACCCAGCACCACCAACTCAGAAAAAAACATACATTTTCAAAGTTTACTGTTATGTGTGATAGAATGTTGGATAGAACACGCATATCATATGTGAGGTCATACTGACATAGACATCTGCATATTACTTACAGTTGGGATAGTTATGTTGCAAAAACATGCTCCAAAATACAAATGAGTGGATATATTTTAAATATTATCTAGAACACGCTATTCTTTAGAAATCTCTCTAAACACCTGTGCTCCTAATACACATTTTGTGTGGATGGATGTGAAAACTAAATAATATTTTTAAAGTGCAATAAGCAAACTAAACTAACTACTTAATGGACTGCTTTCTAATTAAAGGACCTTCTGTTTAACCATTTTGTTCTAGGTTTCCTTGGTTTAGGGAGGAAAAAAAAAGGAAAGTTAATTACCCTCAGCCTGAAGGAGAACAGGCTGCACTCTTTATGACTTTATAGTATTGATTTGACTGTTATTAGTGGCTTCTGTTCTCTTTTCATGCAGATTGATACATCTTTAATTTGTAGTTACATTATCATTAATAGAGGTTTATTGATTAAGAAAAACAAAATCGTTCCCAACAAAGCTTTTTAGTGCAGAAGCTCAGTAATTTCTTTCTGAGAAATGTATGTTGGTATCATTTCTATTAATATATGAAAACACTAGTTTCTTTCTGTATTGTACACTGGCAGTCCACTTTTTGCATTCTTTTTTGGTGAGGTGATCTCTAGCACTATATTCAGTTCAAGAGTTTCAGAGACATGTTCTCAGGCTGTGAGAAGCAAACAGAAGCTGCCTAAGTGCATGCCCGAAACATTCGTGTTTGCATGCCTAAAACATAATGAAATATTTCTGTCAGCCCATTTAAATTAAGAGATGTGCCTTGCACACTTGAATGTAAAGCTATGCTTGATTCACTTTTTAACCTGAAAACATTTGTTTAATTTTACAAATTTCCCAACTGAAAGTGCACAATATATTGGATGCATCTACATGAGATGCTACTGTGCAGTGGTTACTGCACATTTATTTCGTTCTTGCTTATACAAATACTAAATAAATGTGCAGTAACCGGAGTTACTGCGCAATAGTGCTGGTGAACGCCTTTTAAGTAATACTACTGCTCAGTAGCCTAACACTACTGCACAGTAGTGTCTTGGCACAGTTTTTGCCATACAACACTACTGTGCAGTAGTATCAGGCTATTGCGCAGTCAGCGTCTTATGTAGACGTGCCCACTGTTGCTGAAATGTTTTCAGTCTGATTAAATACTGACAAACTTGGGGGTGGGGGAAGGAGGGAGCTTCCTGGTTCTGTAATCAATTCAGCTGCTTTTCTGGCACTTCCTTTGCTGAGTGAAAAGTGGGGAAGATCATTCAAGTATAATCTGAAGCTACAGTAATTTACAAAAACAGAGGATCTGGGTCCGAGTCAGTTGTTAACACATGCTCAACACCAGGTGGTATCAGTGGGTAGTTATGTGCACTTAGCAAGGAGAGATAAAAGCACCCTAGAGTGTTTTTGGATTTAGAAAATTTACTTGTCACATATTTTAAACCTAAGAAACAAGGGTGAAATGTGGCTGTTTTTCTTCCAGTTGCAATTTTTTACAAAACATTGTGTTTGTTCACTGTTTACATTGATTGATTGTAATACTTGGTGATAATGTAGTGTGTATGTGATACAATACAAAGACCATCATGCAGTAGTTTATTCATCAGATTTCCCCAGAAAACTAATGAGAGCTGCAACTTGAATAATGAGCTCTGGCTGTTGTCTTTTTGCACAGGCCATTTCCTTAATTAGGTTTCAAGCTTCATCTCCTCCATTTTTAACTAAAAGCAAGAGAGAAAAATTGTGTTGAAGAGAAAAAAAATTAGAACTGACAATCTGTAAATGCTTCAGATACACTGACAAAAAGCCACCACATTTGGACTAAGTAGGACGAACAGAAACCTTGAACAAGATGTGTTATTCAACATTTTAGTTAGGGTTTTCTTGTTTTTTTAAATGGCACTTTTCAAATACTGGATTGAGTACTGACTGGCAAAACGTAACTTGTATTTTTAACTTGGTTACCAATTTCTTATGTGACATTGGGCCAGTCATTGTGACATCTGTTCGCTCACCAAGAGTAAATGTAACCATTAATAATCTGACCCATCTTTGCAAACCTTTCTAATCTATGGAAGAAAAGAATTATACGTAATTTCAAATTATTGGTACCATTCTTGTGATATAAGAATTCACATTTTTATGCTGTCAGCATGCCAATTGCTTTTTGATAAGAATATAAGCCAAAATTTTCAAACCTGGGCTCCTACATTGTGCCTTCTAAATCCTTTGAGGAGAAAAAAGGCCTCATTTTCAAAGATATCAAGAATTTACAGTTGTTATTAAATTTAGGTTGATTTGCAGGGGTTTAGCTCTCCCATAAACAAAGGGGGGGGGTTAATTAGGCATGGAAGCACAGATTTAGAAGCCTAAATATAGGCACCCAAACTGAATTATTCTTTTGTTAATGTCATGGAGTGCCTCCAGGGGTGTTTGCTCAGGACCGCTGTGGCTTTGTCTGGTCCCTGACAGAGTCTCTTCAGTAAAGGCATTTATTAGGGCAGAGGCTGGGCAGAGGTTCTTGTTCCCCTCCAGTGGGGTTAAGTTGTCCCTGTGTCCCTAGTTCAGCCCACACTGCTCTTAGCACCCACAAAGATACTCAGCTCTTTTCAGTCTTTCCTGCTCTTCAAAGTTTCTCCACTTTTTTTAGTCCCTAAACTGTTCTGGGCAGGAGCTCTCATGCTGCTTTTTCCCCCAGCCAGCTCTCCCATTGTCATGTTTATCTCCCCACCCTGTTTTTTGTAATTTCATGTCTCAGACCATATTAACCAAATCAGTTCCAAATTCCATCAACTGAGCTCTCAGTTGTTTAGGTTCATGTAATGTTACCAGTGGCAAGTATTTTACTTCGTGGACCCTTTAGCTTGAGGCTTCAGATACTTCCAAATCCATGGCAGGCACCCTATGTGCAAGCACCATGCCCAGAGATCTTAGGGTTCAGATGCCCCTGAGTTTTGCTTGCCCTTAGCCAAAAGACCCAAGGAGCCAGCTAGGGAGAAATCATATTTATCTTCTCTGGACACCTGCATCCCACCTTTGTTGATCTGTCAAGAAAGCCATTCAAGACTGTTGGTGATAAAAGTCTGTCTTGTCTCCTTTGTCATGTAGCCATTCATGGCACTCAACCCTTCATTCTTTGGGTGTAGGCTAATAAGATAAACAGAATCACATAATATTATAATAGCCTGAATATGGTTAACACAGAAACAGCACAAATAAAATGTAGTTTTGTCACAGTTTATAATTACCAGAGTTATCCTTGATACATGTATTTCAGAAGCTTGTCTGAATGTGAATATATCAGGATGGTAAAAAAAAAAAGGTGCTGTGGCTTGATAGTGCACCAGTGAGGTACAGAAGTCAGTGTTTTGTCCCTGACAGTTACAGTCAGTGAAATAAGACCAACATAAGAATTAATGTTGAAGTGAAGGTTTACTAGAACATTACTGTAAGTTGAGTTTGAGGAGATGGGAGTGCATGTTTCTACTTCTAATAGATAACTGCTGTTAACTATTCTAAATCAAGGGAATGAAGCTAGACTGGAACTAGATGATGGAGCTAGAGGATGCAGCTAGACTGTTCTCAGTGGTGGCAGGTGACAGAACAAGGAGCAACCGTCTCAAGTTGCAGCAAGGGAAATTTAGGTTATATATTAAGAAGAAATTTCTCACTAGGAGGGTTGTAAAACACTGGAACAGGTTATCCAGAGAGGTTCTGGAATCTCCCTTTTTAGAGGTTTTCAAGACCCAGCTAGCCAAAGCTTTGGCTGGGATGATCTAGCTGGGGATGGTCCTGCTTTGAGCAGGAGGTTGAACAAGATGACCTCCAGAGGTCCTTCCTTCCAACCCTAATTTTCTGTTATTCTGTGATTCTTGCTTGATCCAGCTTTTAATTTGTAGGTGTGCAATTGATGTCAATCTGTTCTCAGTAGGGATTCCTTTGTCCCTTTTCTTAGTTGGTTTCCCTCTCTCTCTCTTTCTTCCTCCCTCCTTTCTCAATTCTTTTCTGTTTCTCCTCATTACTCAGGTCCTTTTGTTGCTCACCCTGAGGGGCATTAGGAAAATGCAGGGAAGTAGTTTAGACATATTGTCTGCAATGGAAATAGATATTGCATAGTATAAGGGTCAATTTATATGTTACACTTAGACCATACTAAGGGCACTTAAAATGCAAAAATTAACATGTTAAAGCTCATTAATCCCTGCTAAGTACCCTCTGAGCATCTCAGGTGTACAACTTCAGGCAAGGGTTGACTCTAGGTCCTGCTACCTAGCTTATGTTAGAGTAACTTCAGTTTGCTCCACAGAGATAAAATGAGCAATCTGCAGTCCTTCAGTACCCCAGGATGCACTGCTCCCAGCCACTATTCCTCCTGCCTCCAAGCAGGGATAGAGCCTCGGTAGCTTGGCTCCTAGCCACATCCCTGCTTGCCAGTCCTCTAATGCCACATAAGAGCTGTGCAGGCAAGAAAAGGTATTAACCTATAGCATGCAACTACTCACAGCATGTTCTAACTTTAATACTGTTTAACATTCCACCAATTTAGTCTGTTCTAAACTTAACATGTAACTTCATCCTAGTAACTTCACCCTAGTGTGCAGTTGAAGAACTAGTTTGTGGGTGTGTATTTAGTATGCAAAATAAAAGTTCAGGACACGCTTCCAACTAAGGAGTAAATGAAAAATAAGTTTTCAGTTCCCTACTCATGACTCATATACAAAGCAAAAGCAGTAATCAGGCATCAGTGAAGGCAACAAAGCTTGTAGACATACATGTGGTTAAGCTTGACCTGCTATACCTTCACTAGAAACTCCTAATATGCCCACCATCCTTTGGAAGTAGCATTTAGCATTTCTGTTGAACAAAAGCTATTTGGACATACATTTTATGTATTCTTAAAGTGCAGCAGAATTTAATTTTATTCAGTATTCACACATTTGTTCAAATAAGTTCTTTTCTTGAAACACTAATAAGTCTGCAGTATTAGTATATGTCTCTTTATGGAAAGAACAGTTTTCAGGAAAATGCCAATGCTACTTTTGTGTTTAAATTACATTGTTGCATTTTTAAACAAAATTATTGTATGGCAAATATTGACATCATGAGCTTCTGTACAAATGTTTCTTTAATAATGTTAATGGGTTGATTATTAAAATTCACCATTGGCACCTTGGGCTCCTAACAGCAATGTATTTATAATATTTTCCCTGCTTTCCCTTCTCATTTTCTTTAAACAGAATTGAATTTGCTGTTGGGGGAGTGTATCCGTTTAATACTCTCAGGAGGTGAGAGATTCCTTTTGTGTTGTGAAAAGAAATTTTAGGTCCCACTTTCCATAGAATGGGTTAGCTGGGAATATCACTTGCCTTGAAATCAGTTGCCATTACAAGCAGACAACATGGATGCTCATCCCACCAGTGTCCCCTTCTTTCTGTGATTGGGAGTGACAGTTGCCCTTGCCTTAGTGAAACAATGTGATACTTATCAGTTTTGCCTACTACCTTTTCCTTAAGTATGCATTCCTAAATTCCTTTGACTAAGCCATGTCCAAAATCATAAAGATATATTCAGACAGCATAACATAATGTATACAGCGACAAAAGCAACATAAATGGATACAGCATAACACGAGCTTTCTAATGAGACCGTCATACTCTGTATTAGTGAAATAAATCCCATTAAATGTGCATGGCATCATACAAACTCCTCCCAAATTTGGTAGGGTTTGTGACACTGTCCGTTTGTATATTTCTTATATTTTGCAATGTATTTCTCAGAATCCATGATCCTGGCTCTTAGCCAGGACCTGCTTGCCAGTCCTTTAATGCCACAGAAGAGCTGTGGAGGCAAGAAACTAAAGTTACTTAAAATGATGCATTTCTTCTATACAAAAAGTCCCCCATTCCCAAGAATGATTCTGTATAGACAAGAACTTTCCAAATGTGATTTATACCAATTTTGTTTATATCAGAAATATCAGAAACAGGTGCTCTTGGTTAATCTCAGCCTCTGAACAGGGCATCCCACCCTTTTTACCCCATACCTCACAAGGTTGAAGATGAAAGGATTTTTTATGGAAATTAGAAGTGCATGTCAAAACTGAAATAAAATGGCAAGCTGTTCACAGCCATAGAAAGAAGCTGCCTTCTCTTTATGGTAAAGATTTGCAGAGGCAGGTAAATATAAAACCTCAGTCCTAAAGGAGAAAGACGATTAAAAAAAGGAGATTTTATGGACTGTAGTAAGTATAAATTAACAAATCAACTGTATACATAATGTTGGAAAATCAAAATTTATTTGGTGAATACATATTCTAGAAGTGAATTCTGTAAGGGTTTTCTCTTTGTCTGGAAAGGAAATGTATGGTAGAATGTGGAACTCATATGTATAAAACGGCTTAAATGGTAATGTATTTAAAAATGATACAATGAACTTTGTATTTCCTTCTCAGAGCAGTATATTTCTCTGATGCTGCTCTTAGCTGTATGCACTAGTCAGATATTGTATACATTTTTTATGACAGAATCATAGAAAATTAGAGTTGGAAGGGAGCTCAGGAGGTCATCCAGTCCAACACTCTGCTCAAAGCAGGACTACCCGCAATTAGATCACCCCACCCAAGGCTTTGTCTAGCTGGGTCTAAATTTCAGCTAGCTGCCTGAAGAAAGCCTCACCCACCTCATCCTCCTGGTCTGGTGGTCTATAGTAGACCCGAACCATGACATCACCCTTGTTACTGTCTTCT
This sequence comes from Gavialis gangeticus, assembly GCF_001723915.1. Taxonomy (NCBI): domain Eukaryota; kingdom Metazoa; phylum Chordata; order Crocodylia; family Gavialidae; genus Gavialis; species Gavialis gangeticus. The sequence continues at coordinate 29,847,433 of NW_017728997.1, read as the reverse complement.
CGACCATAACCCAGAGACTTTCAACAGGCCTATCTCCAGTTTCATACTGGAGCTGTGAGCAACCATATGGGTCTTTTACATAAAGGACAACTCCTCCTCCTCTTCTCCACAACCTGCCCTTCCTGAGCCATTTCTACCATTTCTATCCATCCATGAGAGTGCTTCGGTCATGTGAGTTCCCACCAGGTCTCTGTTATTCCAATCATGTCATAGTTCTGTGACTGTGCGAGGACTTTCAATTCTTCCTGCTTGTTTCCCAAGCACCGTGCATTTGTGTACAGATGCTGGAGGTAACTAGCTGCACCAGGAATTTGTCTCCAGTGCTTTCCAGAAACTTCCTGGATTGCCTGTGCACTGCTGCATTGCCCTCCCATCAAATGTCAGGGTGACTGAATTCCCCCATGAGTAGCAGGGCCTGTGATCTGGAAACTTCCACTAGTTGTATGAAGAAACCCTCATCTACCTCATCTTCCTAGTCTGGTGGTCTATAGCAGACTCCCACCATGACATCACCTTTACTGCTTTCCCCTCTGACCCCAAGCCAGAGATTTCAATGGACCTATCTCCAGTTTCATACTGAAGCTCTGAGCAATCACATGGCTCTTTACATAGAGTAACTCCTCCTCTTGTCCCTTGCCTGTCCTTCCTGAACAGTTTGTACCCATCCATGACAGTGCTCCAGTCATGCAAGCTCCCACCGAGTCTCTGTTATTCCAATCACATCATAATGCTGTGACTGTGCAAGGACTTCCAATTCTTCCTGATTGTTTTCCAGGCTCTAAGCATTTGTGTATAGGCACCTGAGGTAACTAGTTGATTGCCCTACTTTCTCAGGAAGATTGAGAAAGCCTCCTCATTAAATCATTCAAAACTTAAGGGGCTCAATATAAAGTAGAGAACAGACATTTGGGTTTCATACCAATGTTGTTTAAAGAACTTACTAGTTTTGAGTATAATGAAAAAAGATTTGTATATTTAAGTTTTTATATTCTTACGTATCATGAAGCTTTTTTTTTTAGCTTGCTTCTAAGATCATGGTTCCTTTTTTTTTTTCTTCTGAAAATGCTATCTTAAGTCTGTGCTGCTGACTTCAAGAATAAAAGTGGTCTATCCCTCATTGTCCATAGGGTGTCAACTGGGCTTTGTGGGTATGGGAGTTGATCTACATTTTTTTCTGAAGCGTGTAGTAATTGGAGCAATTCTGTGTATTGAAATCATAACACTGAGTTCTGAGTAGACCTGATCATGTGCTTAAGTTTAAATGCTACAAAATATATGTGGAAGTATTTATTTACAAGTACAAGATCTGAGATGACCTCTGAAAATTAGTGGTTGCATGAGAGCAACTAAATCAATTTGACTTCCAGCCTGAGAAGCAACTGTGTACTAAATACCCCAAACTGGCAATTCTTTAAGGTACTATATGCAACTCACTTGTTGCAAGATTTGTCAAGACAGGGAAAAATAGCTAGTGATCTGGCTTTCTTTTTCTTCAAAAAGAATCACAGATTCTAAAAGCAACAAAGCTATTTTTACTCTTAAGTGTCTTGTTTGAGAACATGCTGATCTCACATTTGTTGATCCTGAGCCAAAGCACACTACCCCATTTCCTAGTTAGAAAAGTGAGTATAGGATTGTCCAGGCAGATGTGACTAATCTGGTAAGTGCAATATCCTGCTTGAGCATTGGGTTGCCCTGATGCTTCAAAAGAAGGGGAAAGTATCCATAATGCAACTGTCCACTTATAGAGACTGACATAGTTAAAAAACTCTATTCTGACCTGGAGTGATCAAAGAGAACCCCAAGCATGATGAACTTCATCTTAGCTTCTAGGTGAATTGCATTCTGTTAATACAGATCTTCCTTAGCTCTCCTGGTGCAAAAGGCCCACCTGTTACTGAGTGCCCTCCTAGGGGGTGCTTACTCAGGACTAATACAGCTTTGTCTGATCTCTGAAAGTCCTTTGAAGCCAGCCCAGGCTTGGCTTCTAGAGCTAGGGAGTAGTCTGGGCTCCTTCCTACTCTGAGCCCCCAGCCTTTCAGTCTCTCACCTTCCCTGGTTCTCCGTGGCCTTGACTCAAGGAGTGAGCACCCAGTTCTGCTCATGAGACAGGGGCTTCATCTTTTGTTGGCGTGGGGACAAAGCACAACCCAAAGTTTCAAGCAGCATAGCTGGCTGTCTCTTCAGTAAAGGCACTTATTGAGGCAAAGCCTGCCCAGCTGGAGGTTTTCTGCCCCTTCACTAGCAGTCCTTCCATCCCCAATTCAGCCTGCATAGTCAAGAGCACCCATAAAGATTCTCTCTTCTTTCTCTCACCCTAGATTCTTCTGGCCCCAGGTATGTTAGACTGCTTTTTCCAGCCTGCTCTACTTTTTATCATGCTGATTTTCCCTGGAAGCCTCCTGGATCTTGGCCATGTCACCTCTGTTTGTAGGTCAACAAAGCCATTCACAACTGTTGGTGCTAAAGGTGCATCTCATCTCTGCTGTAGCTGGCCTTGGCACTTATCCCCTCCTTCTGTCTGCACAGGCTAAGGAGGTAACGAAAGTCACATAATATTATAACAACAATGTGAACACAGTTAGTAGAAATAGCACCATAAAGCATGTAGTCGGTCACATCACCTCATTCTTGTTTTTACCAACTGATTGAAGAAAAATTACAGTGAAAGCATAAACTTGGAGGGCCTTGTTTGCCAGACTTAAGTTTCTGATTGCAACTCTCTTTATGTCTAGTTAAAATAACATATAATAGCCCTTAGATAAATTATTCAGCCGGCTGATAGGAGAAGGTTGGCTTTCTTTCTTCCTTTTTCTCTAGTTAGATTTCCATTCTTAAATAACATTATCTGTTTCTTTCTGGTTCTAGCTACCAGTGGAAGGCCAGATTGAAATACGTTTATTCCTGGGGAGCAGAATCTTACATTAACTCAGTGGAATAAATTGTGTAGTGAGATGACAGTTACTATGAGTATGATCTCCACAGTGTGGTACACAGGTTTGGACAGAGTATTTAGTTTGTTCAGTTGGTCCTGGGGATACTAGTAGCTCACTGAAAGCAGGGCAGCTTGATTCAGGAAAAAAAAAAAAGCCTAGTAAATAAAGAGGGGGGCATTAGAAAAATGCAATGGTATGACCAGCATGTTTCAAATTGCTGATTCCCTTGCAGGAAGTCAATGAATAAAATAAAACCATTCCTAAAATTAAAGTTTTTTGTTTTTGTTTTTTTGTTTTTTGTTTACTAACATTAAATAATGATGAATGCATAGAAATAATGTAAAAAGTAAAACAAGTTTTGGAGTCCATAGGAGGACTTAGTTGGGCTGTGCGAAACAGCACTGTTTTGTTTGAACTTCCATTTTGCCATTTTGATGGAAGAGTGTTTCATTTTGAGTTTCATTTTGTTTTGAAAGCACTGTTCTGTTTCGTTTTGTTGAAACTGTTTCGCTGTTTCGATGCTGTTTTGTCATTTCGCCCATAGGCAGTTTTGTGCTTCCCCATTATAGCCTATAACTTTGTCAATTCTTGCCTGATTCAGATGAAACTTGCAAGGATGGTATCTTCTTCTGAGGCCATGGAGCCTGCCAAGTTTCAAGAAGATGGGTGCAGGCATTTTTGGGAAACATCACCTCATGTTGCTGACAAGCAAAACTTATGTCACGTGTGTGCATTAAGGCACAGCAGGGGGAAAACTGCAGGGATGGTAGCTCCTACTGAGGCCATGAAGCCTGCCAGGTTTCAAGGAGATAGGTATAAGGGTTTCTGGGAAACTGCACTGTAGGCTGCTGACAAGCAAAACTCTTGACATGTGTGACTGTATGTGTGTTAAGCGACAGTGGGGTGAAAATCACAGGGATGGTAGCTCCTGCTGAGGCCATGAAGCCTGCCAAGTTTCAAGGAGATAGGTGCAGGTGCCTCTGGGAAACTGCACCTCAAACTGTTCAGAGCACAACTTGTGTCACTTGTAAGTGTGAAGGCACAGAAAAAACTCAGTTCAAACAATGCTTTTTATGCTGTTTTTCCATCCCTCCCCCAGAGCACTGGGATTGGAATGGACCTCAAGGAAGGATCACAGTCACTGGCCATCTACACAATCAATATCAGAGCAGTCATTCTCCCCTCTTCCTCCTCCCTCTCCTTAGTTTCTGTTTACCTGCAAGCAAGCCCAGCTTCAAAGCTCGAAACTTTTAAAAACTTCAAAATGTTTCAACTGCCCTCATTTCATTTTGAGGCTGTTTCAAAGCCTTTCATTTCAATTTTGCTGTTTTGAGCTCGAAATGAGTTGAAACAGCATCAAAATGAAACAGCTGACGAAATTTCACACAGCCCTAGCACTTAGTATCTCGCTAACTCTCAGAACATATTTTAATTTAGATATTACAGTGTGATCCCTTCATCTTCCCATCAATATTGTGGATGGGCAGTAATCTGTCCCAGCCCTGTATTTAGTACAGGTGAGTTTTCCCCTCTGCAGTACTTCACCTACTCTGGTAAATTGTGGGGAAGATTAAGGGCTTCTCCCTGTACCACTGGCTGGTATGGCTGCCAGTGGCTGAGGGGGATGTTCTTGGGAGGGGGGAGGGTGCTACATGTTAAAGGTTATACAAAACCATGGAAGAATAGGTCAGATATAAATATCTCTATAACAAAGCATAACATAAATTGGGGTTATGATGCAAAAATAGCAGGAAAAAATCCCAAAAGATACATGAATTGTAGGCAAATTATTTTTAAAAAATGGTGCAGTAACTATCCTGCTGAGTCTGCTGAGGATAATGTAATTCCCTGGATGTTTGGTCTTTGCTCCTATGTGCCAGGTATGGCTATATATAATTAATAAGCATAAAATTATGTACAGCAAGTACTTCATTTGCATTCTAGAATGCTCATCTTTCATGAGACAAGTAAATAAGTAGGTTAGGAAGCAGTTGTGGGGTCTCAGATAATACTATGTGGGAATGGTCAGATATGACAGGCTGGTATACACAACCATGGTATACTCTCGAGGGACACCTTGAGAGGCTAGACATCCATAAGTCTGTGGGCCCGGGTAGAATGGACCCAAGAGTCTTGAAGGAGCTGACGGGCATCATAGCACACCCTACGGCGAAGATATTTGAAAATTCCTGGCACTCAGGTTCTGGAAGACTGGAAAAGAGCCAACATGGTCCCAATATTTAAAAAAGGAAGGAAGGAGGATCTGGGGAATTATAGTCTAATCAGTCTGATGTCCATCCCTGGAAAGGTCTTGGAGAAAATCATCAAGGGATCCATCAGCAACAGACTAATGGAAGGCAACCTTCTGAATACCAGCCAACATGGTTTTGTTACTGGTAGGTGTTGCCTGATCGGCCTCATCTCCTTCTATGACCAGGTGACACATTGCCTGGGACAAGGGAGTTGAGATTGATGTCATATATCTGGATTTGAAGAAAGCTTTTGACTTAGTCTCCCATGATGTCCTCATGGTTAAGCTGGGGAGCTGCGGCCTTGACCATCACATGGTCCAATGGCTGGGGAACTGGCTCCAGCATTGGACCCAAAGAGTACTAGTTGATGGGAGCAAATCAACATGGTGCAAGGTGACCAGTGGCATCCCTCAGGGCTCAGTACTTGGGCCAGTACTCTTCAACATCTTCAATAATCATCTGGATTCAGGCATCAAATGTGGACTGACACTAAATTATGAGGGAAAGCGGTCACACTGGAAGACAGGCTGGGGTTACAGGCTGACCTGGACACACTCGCAAGGTGGGCAGACCAAAACCTGATGGCCTTCAGTGTAGAGAAGAGCAGGGTGCTCCACCTTGGGAGGAAGAACCAGCAGCATACTTATAGGCTTGGCAGTGCTACACTCACTAGCACCACAACTGAAAGAGACTTGGGGGTTTTGATTGACCACAAGAAGAATATAAGCCAACAATGCAAAGCTGTTGCTGGAAAAACAAAACAAACTCTATCATGCATCCATCAGTGTATCTCAAGCAAAACCAGGGATGTTATCTTCCTGCTTTGCTCGGCCTTAGTGAGGTTGCAGCTGGAGTACTGTGTCCAGTTTTGGGCCCCTCACTTCAGGAGGGAGGTGGATAAGCTTGAGAGAGTCCAAAGGAGAACTGTCCATGTGATCAAAGGCCTAGAGGGCAAGCCTTACAAGGAGAAGCTGAGGGACTTGGTATTCTTCAGCCTGGAGAAGAGAAGGCTCATGTGGGGACTTGGTGGCAGCCTACAAGTATATAAGGGGCTGGGGGGGGGTGCATCAGGACCTGGGAGAACAGTTGTTCACCAAAGCCCCCCCATGGGATAACAAGGTCTAATGGCCACAAACTCACGGAAGGCTGGTTTATCCTGGACATAAGAAACAGTTTATTTACAGTCTATGAGCTCAGGGTCTGGAACAGACTCCCGCCAGAGGTGGTGCAAGCACCTACTCTGGACTCATTCAAAAGGCATCTGGGTGTTTATCTTTCTGGGATCATTTGACCCCAGCAGACTTCCTGTCTATGGCAGGGGGGCTGTACTCGATGATCTTGCAAGGTCCCTTTCAGCCCCTAATGTCTATGAAATCTATGAAAACTAGGAAACTGGTCAATTCTGATGAGTTTTGTCAACATGAAAAAGCATAGCATAGGCCAATAGGAGTGATGTGCTGTAATTTAAACCCCCAGATATGAGAAAGTGAGGAAATATATATAAAAGCAACCTGTAACAATTTGTAACTTAGGCTGTATGTACATGTCATGATTTTTGCCCTTTCGCGCGCTGCAACTGCATGTCTGTTTGCATGAACGGGATTTCCCAACAGTTTAAAAGTCTTTCTTGTACATCAAAGTTGTACATCAGATCTAGTTGATTTTGGCTCACTGGGAATTAAAGTATCTCATCCATAGATTCACTGCATGCAAACACAAAGGCACTCAAAGACGTGTAATTGCCCCCTTTTTCCTCCAGGTGGTAATGCCATTTTTTTGTAGTTCACCCCTTTGTCCACCAGATGCCACTTTGGATTGCTGCTGATTTTTTGTTTGGTTTTTTTTGCCCTTGCCTGGCTGGGGAGGGGGATGGAGCTCATTCCACTGTCCTGCTCCGCCACCCAGCTCCCTGCTCCAACAGCTATGTGCAGGCAGGGCATGTTGTGGGGGTCCCCGTTTGCGCGGGGGTGCAGCTCATTCTGCTGACCAACACTGTAGTCCAGCTACCCACTCTCACAGCTTCATGCAGGCAGGGCAGTGTGGAGGTCCCCAGCCGGATTGGGGGTGCAGCTCATCCTGCTGTCCTGCACTGCCACCTGGCTCCTGGCACCCACAGCTTCATGCAGGTGGGGCACAATGTGGGGGTCCCAAGCCGGGCTGGGGGGAGGGGCAGCTGTCCTGGGCACAGTGTGGGTGTGGGACACAGTAGGATGGGGATCCCAGGACTCTAAGGACTCGTAATCCACCCCTGCTCCCCTACCCCCCACTCCAGCTGCTCAGCCTGGGGATTCCCTGGGGTTTGATGTTCTCTGCTGTTTTAAGTGAGGATAGATAGATAGCAGACACAAAAGACAAAGGAGGCTGATCATTCATTCTTTTTCATAGAATTAATCTTTAATGGTTTATTCCCCTTTTATTTTGTTCATCTTAGTAAACATGAGTGACACAGTTACATTTGTAGAAATCCAAGCAGAGAAAACATGCTCTATTCACATTTCAGCAACTAGCAACTACAGTTATCCATTATTATTATTATTGTTTGATGCCACCCCCCTGCTGCAGGACACTCAGCAAACAGGGGACTCCAATCCCATTTGAGCAGACACTCAAGGGAAGTAGGACAGAAAGGCTGAGAGGAGATGGAGGCACCTGGCTGGTGTAAATTGGCAACATCTCCACTCTAGCACTCTATCATTTATCATTACCATGATTATCATTGTCATTTATCATTAGCATCAATATATTTTTTGAAACTTGGCTAGAGCATGACAGAACATGCTTCATGGACATATTTTCAAAGGTAGAGCTCATTGTTCTTACAAGATGCATACAAAACAGCACAATAATTTTTATTAGGCAACAGGGCAACCACTCCCTGGATGCAGACACTGAGCAGACAGGGGACCCCATACTTTGGGGAAAGAAGGCAGACACCCAAGGGAGGGAGGCCGCACATGGGCTTGAGAGGCAGAGCACAGAGGCAGCCCTGGAAGTGTGACACACACTGCATGCTTCACAGACACTTCTGATTAGATTATTTCTACTGATTATTTTATCAATTATTTCTAATGATTATTAGGAAGAAGGGCAGACACCCACCCCCTGGACACAGATACCAAGCTGGGAGGGGATCCCATAGTTTGGGGCAGGCACCCAAGGAAGGAAGGCAGTCACCTGAGGTAGCGAAGCACAAGAGAGAGGCAGGCCTGGAAGTGTGCCACAGGAAGTGTTTAACAGCACACTTCCCTAAACTAGATGGACCTAATTGGGCTCTCACAATGTACAGAAGAGCACAATCATTATTTTTATGCAACAGCAGGGCACCCTTCCCCTGACACTGATTATTAATTAGTATTAGAGGCAGGTTATTATTATTAGAGGTAGATTATTATTATTATTAATATTGCAGGAAGATTATTTTTGAACTGGTACGTTGCCAAGAAAAATGTCGTCTTTTTCATTTCTTAAAGATAATTCAACAGACAGTATTTATTAAGTTGTAGAAATGGCCATCTCTGAGCTGAAGAATGATCTAAATGTTATTTTTGACTATGCAGAAAGCCTAAATTGCCCATATGCACTTCATCTGACCAGAGAAGTTGCAGAACTTTCATATATAAAATTCACCGATGGATGCAGATACCGAGCTGGCAGGGGACCCTGTAGTTGGGGGCACCCAAGGAAGGAAGGCAGCCACTCAAGCGAGGGAAGCTGCCTCATTATATATATCATTATAATATATATACTGCAGAGCACCCTGGGGTAGGCACAGGGGGTAACTCCTCCCCCCTGGGTTTGTGTGCAGGGCAGAGATGGCTACTGTTGCCTCATGGCTGCATGCAATCCCATGTGCCTTCTGTGCACTGGCTGCCCAGTGGTGGAAAGCACATCGAGTTGTGTGCAGCTGTCAAGGAGGAGAGCCCAACGACAGCCCCTCTGCCTTGCACATAAATCTGGGGGACAAGTGGCCCCCATGCTTACTGCAGGGTGCACACAGTGGTAGGGCCCCCCATGCCCCTGGAAAGGTCCAGATCACCCCAGGAAGGGCCAGGGTGGGCGGGTAGGCAGGGGTGCCTGGTTGGGGTGGGGCCTGGTTGGGCCCATGCAGCTCCATGAGGGAATGCTGCCTGGCTGAGGCAGGATGCTGGGCTTGGGGGTTTGGCTCCAGGTGAGTGGGGCAGAGCCAGCCTTGCTGCAAGGGCCTGGCCACAGGAGCTCATGAATCAGCTGGCATAGTTGCCTGAGCCTGCCTAAGCCCTGGCTTTGCTCATCTGCAGCTCCCCTCAAGGGGTTGGGGCCAGGGCAGGTGCTGCACTGGGCCACTGTACTGTGGGCTCCTGGCCAGCTTGGCTCTGAGTGCCACCTGCAGCAGCTGTTCCTAGAACCCAGGGAGGCACAGCTGCCACCTGAGGGGCTCATGCTGCCTGGTGTGCACAGGCTGAACTGGGAGCCCCTCAAGACTGGCATCCTGCTCCAGTTAGGCAGTGTTCTCCTGTCAGCAGGGCAGCCATGTCCCACCCCCATGGAACTGCACAGCTCGAGCCAGGCCCCATCTCTGGTGCCACGGAGCACCCCCACTGTGGCCCGAGTCTGCAAAGCCCCTGGGCAGCTCCCACTTCCTGCCCATCCCCTGCTCTTCTCTGGCTGCTGTCTTCCCAAGGGCCCAGCTGGGCCAGCCTTCTCACAGTGCCTCTCCTATGTCTGCTCTCCCCACACCTCTCTCCGTCTCTGTCTTCCCTCCATTTCTTTTCTCTCTTCTCTCTCTCTTCTTTTCTCTGTCTCTCTCTCCCCTCTGTTCCTCTTCTCTCTCCTCTCTTCCCCTCCCTCTCATCACAATACGCTTAACAAAAAAGAATACACAAGAACAAAGGTAGTATATGAAGTTTTATTTATTGTCACCAGGTTTAGAATTTTTAGAAAACCTGGTATTTACTGTAAAAAAAA
>NW_017728997.1:29828149-29837062 GCF_001723915.1 Gavialis gangeticus | reverse complement strand
GTTTTTTTTTTAAAAAAAAAAAAAAAAAAAAAAAAAAGCAACATTTATAATTATTAACTATATTAATATGCAGAGCATCCTGCCATGTGCCCTCTCACCCAGTTTTGGTTTTTTGGTGTACCTGCAGTCCAGCACCTTACAGGGTTCACATTGCAGCTTTTTCAGTACTCCGGCCAAAAATGTTGCATACCCCTGGTTTACACTGTCTTTTTTCCAATTGTTTTATATGGCTACCATAACTGATAAAACATTATTTATGATTACTAAATGTTTTGTAAGTTGTTTTAATACGTAGCCTATTACCTATGTGTATGAAAAATTTGCTGGTGATATATAAGGCTGTATGATTTTAAATTGGTGGTACTCCATCTGCCAGAGTTTGGGAACCACTGATGTAGATAATTAAATTCAGAGATGGGAATTTGTGGCTGGGCTGCAATACTGCAGAGAAGGACCTGGGGGTTATATAAGCTGACTATGAGCCAAGAGTGTGCTCTTGTTGCAAAAAAATCCCAATAGCATACTGGGTTCTGTTAACATAGGGGCAGGCAAAATATGACCCGTGAACCAGACCCGGCCCACAGGCACCCACCAATGAATTGTACCCCACCCAGCCCTTCTGCCTATGAAGGTAGGAGTGAGGTGCCCGTTTATACACCCCCCCAACATATCCTATTGCACCTTGCTCTCACCCTTATGGGTTGAAGGACCCAGTCCAGCCAGCAGCGGGTTTCAGGTGGGACTGCTGCTTCTGCTGATGCAGCCACCCCAGGAGGACCTGCTTGGCTTTCATGGAGTCCCACTTGCTCTGGGAAGCAGGTAGGGAAGTATCAGGTGTGCATGTGGGGTGGGAGTGGGGGGGAGCTGCAGCTGTGTGGAGGCAGAGAGTGTGGGGCAGAGGGCTGGTGGCAGCGCAGAGCCTGTGCCCAGGGGGTTGGCAGGAGTGTGGAGCTTGGGTGGGCAAGGTGTGGGTGTGAGGGTGGTGGGGGGCATGGGGACCCCTACACACTCCCCCTCATGGCTTGTAGCTCCCACCGCTGGCAAAAGCAGCAGGCAGGGGCGCTTGTGCTGCATGCAAGTGCTGGCACCCATTGGCACATGGCTATGGCTAATGCTGCATATGGGGGTGAGGAGCACAGCCTGCCAGGCCTGCCTCTATAACAGGGGCTCCACATGGGTGCATGCAGTTCCCATACTTTCAGAGCACCAGGGGAAGCCCCATGCTGGACCCGGCTGCCTTCCCTGCCCCCTGCCACACAGGTTCTGGGATGCTGTGGGGAAGCAGGGGGCAGGGTTCCCTCCACTCCTGGCAGAGTCCTGGGACCTGTGCAGTAGGGGGCAGGGAAGACACGAGTGTGGGAGCTGCATGGAGCCCCCACAATAGAGGCCAGTCTGGCAGGCTGCACTCCTTGCCTCCACATGCAGCACAGTGTGGAGCCATGAGCCAGTGGCACCAGGGCCTATGCGAGTCACAAGTGCCCTTGCATGCTGCTGCTGCCAGCGGTGGGGGCTGCACATCATGCGGGGGAGTGTGTGAGGGGTCTCCACACCTGCACCCTCCCTCAGACACCACAAAACTCACAGACCTGCACCCTAGCCCCACAACCCCCTACATATACACACCTCCCAACATACCCTAACACCCCCACACACAGTCATATCCCCTCAAACCCCCCCACGCCTCACCATACACACCCTTCCATATCCCCAACCACACTCCACCCTCCTCAATATTCAAGAGTAAGACTTTATTTTTGGGTTAATATGCAATCACCTTTATATACATTATGCAAACACAAATCATGACAAATATTTTTTGTAATTGTGATGGGGGCCATCTTGAGGCCAGTCCCATTGTCGGCCCACCCACCTGACTCGCGCAGTCTGCTCACCTGCCATGCCCTTGTTGAAATTGAATAGTTGTTCCTAGGTGGGAGGCTGCCCATTTAATGCCCTGATACCAAGGGCGTAATACATGACTCTGAACCGTCCCTACACCTTGTCCCATGCCTTTTGGATTGCATTAAAAAAAACTCCCCGCGCCCCATTGCTGGGTTGCACATGGCCACTGGGCCAAACTCGGCCTCGGGTGTCCTTAGATGTGTCTGGGCCACGTGCCTGGGGCCTCTGCTCTGCCCCTCTATGGGGCCTCTACTTTCACACACACTCTGCCTCCTTGCCTCTCATTAGGCATCTTGCCCCTCACACTCTGCCCCCTCACTGTGGTCACTACTCTGTCCCCTCACTGGGGCTTCTGGGCCTTATGCTCCTTAGGCATCAGTTATCTGTCAATGTGCCTGGACCCCTAACTCAGCCTATAGTCACTCAGGCCTCAGGTGTCTTTTGACGTCCCTGGACCTTGTATTTAGGCCTCCCACTAGTCTTCACTTGCATTCAGGCCTCTCATTAGGCCTTGGGGCCCTCCTGGTCCCTGTGTTGTCACCCAAGCTTCACTCTCTCAGGCTTTGGGCCTTGGGCTCTCCTGCCTCCGTGTCACCACTCAAGTCTAGTGCTTTTCTCTCAGGGTGTGCTCTAGGCTTTCCCCTCTACAGGGTCACCCACAAGGCAGTGGGGGCTGAAGTGTTCTGGTGCCCCATGCTTTCACTAGGAAGGAACAGGTGTGGCATTTTCTAGAGACTGCCCCACCACACCATCCAAATCCAGTAGGGTGTAGTTTTAGGTTATGCCACAGGACCCACTGCAGGCCTACCTGCCCTGGTCTTTCTTTACCCTCTCTGGGATCCTTGAAGTTCTTCCTGGGCTGCTCACTCCTGGATACTCTGTTCCAGCCTCCACCTCATAACATGACTCTCAGCCACTGGCCTCCTCTCTCTCTCTTAGACCCCTTACAGGATATGTCCTGTCTCAGGTGGCTAAGCTTCAGCCTTCATCATTCCAGACTGGTTGCTGACCAACCGCCTTACATGTTTGCTAGTGATCTCTCCTTTGAGAGAACTTTGCTCACTGGATCCAGGCCCCACTTTCTGGACAGATGGGGTGTGAGGGCTCTCTGCTGCCCTGGATTGCCCCTCACAGTGGACATACTTGCCCTTTGATGACTCAGGACCTGGCCCAAGCTTGGGCCAGTTGAGAACCCTGGGTCAATCCACAAACATCTGGCCCTTTCACTTGATAGGGGTTCCCCTCAGGCTCCTCTGTGGATGAGTCCCTTTGTATATGGCTCAACCAGCACTGTGCAACCCTAAAGGGGTACACAATTTCCTTGGGGCACTTTCCTGCCATGACTTGATTGTAATCATTGGAGAATTCATCCCTAAGAAGGAAAACCAGCTCTGCCATCAGAGATGTGTCCAATAATCCAAAATAATCAGTTATGAGTCTCGCAGGCCTTTCAGGGAGCTCCCCCAGTGGCAGTACCCCCGCTACAGTCCTCTGGGATTTAGGTCCAGGCTCCTGCTGCTAAGGCATCACAGCTAGGAGCAGCTCTCAGTACTTTCCTGGATGACTTCCAGGAAGCCTCATTAGAAACTGTTCATTAGAATCTGCAGGTCATTGGAAAGAAGGGGAGGAAGGAGAACCAGGTAACTATAGGCCAGTTAGCCTCACCTCTATCCTTGGCAAGACCTTTGAGAAAATTGTTAAGGCTCACATTGGGGGACCAGTGGGTAAAATAATGGTCAGTTTGTGGGGCAACCAGCATGGGTTTATAGCAGGCAGATCCTGCCTGACTAACCTGGTTTCTTTTTTCTGACTGTGTCACAAAATGCTTGGGTGAAGGAATAGAGGTAGATGTTATTTACTTAGATTTTAAAAAGGCCTTTAACACAGTGTTACACCCAATTCTTATAAATAAACTAAACAGTTGCAATGTAGATTACTACACAGTCCAGTGGATAGAAAATTGGTTTATGGGATGCACCCAGAGAGTGGTGGTGGATGGGTCAGTTTCTACCTGGAGAAATGTGGGCAGCGGAGTCCCCCAAGGCTCCTGTCCTGGGACCGGTACTGTTCAATATCTTCATTAGTGACTTGGATGAGGGAGTAGAAAGCACCCTGTCCAAGTTTGCAGATGACACCAAACTATGGGGGGAGGTAAACAAAACTAGAGGGCAGGGAGCAAATCCAGGCAGATTTGGACAGATTGGGGAAGTGGGTGGAACAGAATAAGATGCAGTTTAACAAAGATAAGTTACATGTGTTGCACCTAGGGAGGTAGAATCATCAACACTCCTATAACCTGGGAGGTACCATTTTAAGTAGCACAACTGTGGAAGGGGATCTTGGAGTTGTAGTTGACTCCAAAATGAACATGAGTCACCAATGCAATGAGGTAATAAGTAAAGCTAACCACACTCTTTCTTGCATAAATAGGTGCATCACAAACAGGTCTAGGGAGGTGATACTTCCCCTCTGTGCAGCATTGGTCAGGCGGTAGCTGGAGTACTGCGTCCAGTTTTGGGTGCTACACTTCAGGAGGGATGCAGATAACTTGGAAAGAGTTCAGAGAAGGACCACCTGTCTAGTTAAAGGCCTATAGAAAAAAACCTATGAGGACCAGCTGAGGCACCTGAATCTCTTCAGCCTCCACAAGAGAAGGCTGAGAGGTGATCTTGTGGCTGTCTACAAACTCATTGAGGGGGACAGCAGGAAATAGGGGATATGATGTTTACCAGGGCACCTGTCAGGGTAACTAGGAGCAATGGCCACAAATTGAAGGAGAGCAAATTTAGATTGGACATCAGAAAAAAATTCTTTACAGTGAGGGTTGCCAAAATATGAAATACGCTTCCAAGGGAGGTGGTGCTGTCCCCTTCTTTGGAGGTATTTAAGAGGAGATTGGACAAACAACTGGCTGGGGTAATCTGACCCCAGCACTCTTTGCTGCCCAGGGCAGGGTGTCGGGCTCATTCCAGCCCCATCTCAGTGTTTGAAATAGGACTTTCCCCTTCCAGGGATTCTGTTTCCCAGTGGGAACCTTAAAGAGCCTGGACTGTCTCTGTGTTCTCCAGTGGCTCTCTGCAACAGAGGCTTTTTCTGCTGAGATACTTCTCCCCTTCACCTTAGACTGCTCTTAAGGTAAGGATTTAGTTCTCTCTACATTCCCAGACCTGTCTAGGGGCTTCCTCTGTTTGCTGCCTCTGAGCAAGTTCTGCAGTCGTCCTGTTTCAACCACTCCTGGTGCCTGCCCCTTTACTGTTGGGGCCGCTTGACTTCCAGATACTAAGGGGAAGGGAGCAAGTGTTGATTTTTCTCCTCCCACTCTCCCTACTCTTCTAGATCCTCCATAAATCATTTGTCTCATACTGGGCTTGCTTAGAGCCCTGGAGATCTGGTATAAATCATCCCTTTACTTAACTATGCTCATCCCTCCACAGACCCCTCCAGGGTCAGCTCCAATCCCTCCAATTCATGCCTTTCTCAGTTACCCATGCTCTCAACAGTTCTATTCAGGGTTTACCTAGCCCCCCTGTAGACCTGCAAACTCTAAGCCCTTTTTGCTCAGGCTGGCCTGTGTCTTCTCTGGGCCCTTGTCTACCCAGACTCTCTCAATAGGTCATCCTGGCATCTCTCTTGGTCTTCTGTCTACACAGCCCCTAACTGTAAGCTGGCCTTTCCATAGCCCCAGGCCTTCAGCCCCTTTCTAGGGGCCCTGGACTCCCCTGAATCCCCAGGAACCTCCTCCTTCTTCATAGTTCCTACCCTAACCTCCGGGTGTTCTGGGAGCAGCAGTACTCAGGCCAGGTGATGTTCAACCTTCAGCTCCCCAGTTGCAACTGGCCAGCACTGCTGTCAGGACCTAGTCTTATACCCAGGATGCCCAGCCCTCTACCAATCAGGGAGTCTCTTGGGTACCATGCGAGCGCCAGATTGGGTCTGCTCCTACCTGCAGGCTGTCTGCAGCCTGCTCAGGCCCTTAAAGTGGCAGGGACCCAAAAGTGCATTGCTACAGTAATAAAATTATGCTATAGTAAGTTTTTGACTTAGTGTACGAGTTGAATTTTTTTCAGGTTCCAAGATGGCAACCCTCCCCATCCAAAAGAAGTATTTCATGGGGGCAAGGGGAGGGACTTCTGGTGGCAAAGATCAGGGGTTTAGGGTGAGACATCTGGTTCCAATATGGCAACCAGGGGGCTGGGCAACTGTTAAGGAGCGGGGCTACCCATGCAGCCCTCAGCAACTCACCAAAACTCATTAAGTGGCCCTCCAGCTGAAATAATTCTCCACCCCTTGTTAACAGGAATGTCAGTTACAAATCAAGAAAAGTGATTCTCCCACTTTCTTTAACACTGGCAGGGCCTCACATGGAGTACTGTGTCCAGTTTTGGGCCACACACTTCAAGAAGGATGTGGACAGTTTGGAAAGGGTCCCATGTAGGGCAACAAAAATGATTAGGGGCCTGGGAGGGAAGACTTAAGAGGAAAGGCTGAAAGAATTAGGGTTTAGTTTGGAAAAGAGAAGACTGAGGGGGAATTTGATAACAGTCTTCAAATAACTAAAGGGTGATTATAGATGGTGCTGACAGAATTGACATTTTATCATGTGATCAGCTCTCTGAAAGTGCTCTACAGCCATGCCCTGACAGAAGGGCATGGCTGCAGAGCAATTTAAAAGTGCCTGACCGCATGACAAATTAATTCTCATTACATGAAGGTTCAGATGAAGGTGCTTCAAAGCAGAGCACTTTCATTAACTTCCGTCAGTCCCTGCTCAGGAGCAGGGCTGGGCTGATGCAACCCAGACCCACAGTGGGGGGCTCCAGTTCACTTGACCCTCCTCACCAGCAAAGGCTAGGCAAACCACAGACTGAGTTCCCTCCACTCCTTTCACTCTGCTTCCATCCTGAAGATGGCTCCAGAGCTGGGGGGAGGGGGCAGGGCTGGGGGTGAGAGGCTGCAGACATGCAGTGAGTTCCAAACTGGAGCTTAATCCCCCAGCTCCCCAGATCCAACAGAGAACATCTTTTGGGTTGACGGTTGAAGTTGGAGGAATACTAATGCATTGGCAAAGCGTAGGTGGTGCACATGCATCCGTGAGATTGGCGGTGCACTCCCTGCAATTGGCCACTGGTGATGCTGCCAGCGCCGCCTGTGGGCAGCTGCCACTCACCCCCCTTGCTGCTGACACCACTGACAGCGTTTGCGGGCAGTCACTGGTTGCCACTGGCCATTGCCACCAGTGCCGGCGGTGTCTGTGGGTGGTCGTCGACCGCTGTTTGGCGCTCCCCATCCCCCCACCACTCTGCTGCTGACACAGCTGCAGCTGCCTGTGAGTGGTTGCCATGCCCCCCCCGTGAAGCACCATGTGTTATGGCAGGGAACTGCATGTCTATCAGTACCCAGAGAGGGTGGAGATGGGCTTTTCTCTGTCACTGTAGGACTGGACTAGGAGCAGTGGCCTCAAACTGCAGCAGGTAAAATTTAGGTGGGAGATTAGGAGGAACTTTCTGACTGTGAGGGATCTAGCTACCTAGAGAAGTTGTGGAATCTCCACCCTTAGCAGTTTTCAGGAGGAGATTGAACAGACACTTGGTTGTGATGGTTTAGTCAGGGATGGTTCTACTTTTAAGATATTACCTTGTGATGTCCCTTCTAACCTTACTTTCCTAGGATCCTATGAGCCTACCTTTTGTAAAAGCTCTTTGCGATTGTAAGGCTGCAAAGTGTTAGATTTTGATGGATAAATAATTTTATCATCAACCTACTCCCAGTGTAGACATGTTTGTCTTATGTTTAATAACATGCATTTTTCTAAGATCCTCAAAATTGCTTTGCCAATAAGAATCTAGATTAAGGAGCCAGATGAAAATTACTTAATGGGAAAACGCAATTAAAAAGAATAAAACAGCTCACGATAGCAAAACATTCAAAATTTTCTAATATTCACTTTTTTTAGCTGGTGATATATCAGTTTGCAAATTCCTTTTTATTATTAAAAAAAAATCAGGTTTGCAAATTCCTTGCCTCATTTTTTTTACAAAAGAAGAGATTTATAGTTTTGGACATTTGTAATGCACAAACATTGGGCTGTTGCTGAATAATAGCTCACTGTGTTTATACTATAGTTTTCTTGACTTCTTCACATAAAGAACTACTTAGAATGAATAAGGGTATCACAGCCTAAACAACTAGAAGCAAACACAAGTTTGTCAAGCTATTTTTATTTCAACCAAATCAAACCATGGTCTTGAATAGGAAAATGTAGCACGTTGTTCAACACCATCTATCAAAATTATGTTAAATCTTTTGTTTGAGGAAGATAATAGCAGATCATTTAAAAAATCTTTAAAATGAGAGAAGTGTTTTTAAAAAATCAGTGGAAGTTGTATGCTTTATTTGTAGGATGTGGTGATCAGTGAGTCAATAGGAAAGAGATTAAACAATATTCCTGAGCTATAAAATGTACAGTGAATTCTCAGCATATAGATGTTCTGGATTATAGAGGTTTTTAAATTAAAATCCAGGGCAGTTTGAATAAAAAAAGGTAGCACTTTCTGATGGCCCTGTGGGTTTACGGGCTAAGAATTCATTGAGAAACAGCTCTTTGTTGTTTAACACTGACATAGCTTTTGGCTGTGTAATGAAAGAAACGACATTAGCATCTGCAAATTATATTAGCTCTAAGCTTGTTACAATCTAGCAGACTTACTCATTGATTACATTCGATTGTCAGGACATCCTGACTATAGAATTTAAAAGACTACAGATGAGCTAATTAACTTACGTGGCACTTCAAACTAACATTTCTGCACCAAAGGGGGTCACTGACAGTACTAAAGGCAGATTATCTCAACTAAGTTTAAATAGTTCAGACAAAAATGTGTTTTCTAGTGTACTCTTTCTAATGAGTGATTCACCACTGCATATTATGGGGCAGCCATTGCTTGGCTACTAAGTATGAAAGCTCTGTTATAGTAATTTCATAGTTTCATAGTTTCTAGGGTCGGAAGGGAC
>NW_017728997.1:29821513-29828138 GCF_001723915.1 Gavialis gangeticus | reverse complement strand
CCCAGTGAGGGCGTAAGACCCTGAGAAGGGTCAGGGGGCAGGCACGGCTGCGTGCCATCTGAGCCCCGGCGCCGGTGAAAGCCCGAGACAGGGCTGGCGCGTAGGCTCGGTGGAGAGAGCCAAGGGCGCGAGAGGCACGGGAAGCACGTGGCATAAAGACCCCGAGAAGGGGCAAGGGGCCAGGCACGGCTGCGTGCCACCTGAGCCCCAGGTGCGGTTGTTGGCACGAGACAGGCCCCGTGAGGGGCAAGAGTGCAAGAAGTGCAGAGACAGGCCCCGGCGAGGGGAAGAGCGCGGGAAGCGCGTGGCATAGGCCCAAGGGGGGCCAGCCTGCAAGAGTAAAGCCCAGGAGGGGCTAGTATAAGGTTGGAGACACAAGAACGTCAGGAATAGCTGCGAGGCTTGGGGTGTGCTAAAAGGGAGGTAGGAGGCACGCGTAGCCCATAAGGCTGGGGTGCACCAGGTCACCCATAGAAATTAGGAGACCAAAGGCAGCCTCCCCTATAAACCTATATAAGATCAAAGACGTGGTGGGCGAGAATTAGAGGGTGCTGGATCTCCTAATTAGCACGGCAGGGGGCCTAGCGGGATCACGGCTGCCCGTAGGCCCCACTCCGTGACACCTTTCTTTGGGCTTGGAGGATCATCTTCTTAAGGAGCGACCACTCTTCTTGGACACCTGGCTCCCCTCCCCTCCGGGACTCCAGCGCTTCTCCAACTATCCTCCTTAGCTCATTGAAGTTTGCCCTCCTAAAATCTAGGGCCGCTGCCTTACTGCATGCCTTTGCCACCTTGCGCTGGATGGAGAATTCCAGCGGGCGATGATCGCTGTCACCCAGGTGGTCGAGCACCTGCAGCCCCCTTACCAGGTCATCACCCGTGGCCAGCACTAGGTCCAACAAGGCGTCCCCCCTGGTGGGGCTGTGCACCTCCTGGGTTAGATGGAGGTCCTGCACTCTGTCTAAGAACCTATGTGAGTGTTCTGACCTGGCTGACTGCTCTTCCCAGCAGATGTCCGGGAAGTTCAGGTCCCCCATGACTACTACATCCTTAGCCTTCACTACCTCTGTGAGCTGACCTAAGAATTCCTGGTCAAGCTCCTCTCCCTGGAGCTCCTCTCCTGGTCAAGCTTCTCTCCTCTCCTCTCTCACTTATATGCAAGTGCTTGGGTTCAATTCATGTCTGTGGCCTGCTTGGAGTCTAGAACTTAATAACTTTGTTTTTCTTTAGGTTAAGATTGCTTTCATTGGTGTCCTGTAATTTATAAGTAACATTCAGCACAGTAACCATGTGCTGAATATTAAAATGTGAAATTAGACTTAATTATTTATTCTAACAATATATTATGGGGGAAAAGAAATATGTTCCCATTTTAAACTGGTACCAAATGGTTTGTTTGCAGTGGAGCCTTACCAGAGACTATCTATGCTAGGAGAAAGTTGCTGTAGAGAATTATCTTAAACACACTTTACCAAATTAATTTCTTGTATAAGTTTACAAAGGTAGATGAATGATATCAGCTACTTGTTTTTCTTTTTCAGTAGCCCAATAGCTTCAAGTATGGTGGAAGTACCATGATGTTTATCACTATTCTTAGAAGCTCTAGTACTGATCACCCTAATTAATGTTAGTACAGTTTGATTTTCTGCATTAAAAATTGGAAGACAGTCATGTCATGAGAAAATCCCATAAAGGTGACTTATGTGTGAAAAAGAGAATGCTAATTTTCTCACGTTTTGGTACAATTCAGACATGTTAAATTCAAGAAAATTCCTGACAGTTGATTTTTGTCCTCTAGCTAAATCATTTTGCAGTCCAGTATTATGTAACACATGTTGAGAAGGATAATCGAGCTGGCAATTACATCTACAGCAGCATGGGTTGCTGATACTCACTAATGGAGTTCCTACTCAGTGGGGAGGTGGTTCCTTTTTCTACCATACTGTTGCTTCTGCTGTTTTTGCTCCTTTGAACTTCCTAAAGAATTTCTGATTAAATCAGTTCTGTTAAAGTAATTACCAAGATTTCTGGACAGGAGAACTAAATCATAGAGGAGTAAAGGTCTGTGGCAGGTCAACAATATACAAACACTAGGCTTGTGTAGTTATAGTACAATGTAATAGAACTCTAATCTTTCTCAGGGTGGGGCTATGTTCCCCTGCAAAACGAAAATTTTTATAACATGCAGTTTAGAACAGTCAATTGTAAATCAGTTTTCAGGTGATAGTAAATGACAAAGTGTAGATAGTTGGACTATTATCCTGTGGGTCTCTGGTGAAAACACAAATGCATGGGAACAAGAAACAGCTGAAAGAGGATAGCCTTATTTTTTCATGTACATCCATCTACAGTGGTGGATGGCATTTGAGGTGTTTTGAGGATGTTTAAGGTGTATATCAACTCATGCTGCAGTATAGTAGACAGAGGAAGAAGGAAAAAGTGTCAAGGTTTTAAAATATGTTTAACTTAATTCACAGGGAAACTTAGAGCTTCCTCTTCTTCTGGAAAACTAAGAATAATGTCTTAAAGCTCATGAGCATTTGGAGAATGAGAGGAAATGTAGTTTTAACTATGAAGTGTCTTGAGATAACCAGCCTGCTCTGAAACTTCTAACTTTACCATGAAAAGTTTCCTTTCATGTTTACTATTCTAATTGTGAGTGTTGACCAGAAAAATGTGTACCAAGCCTAGAACATGGGTGTTGGATATCAAAATCAACCCCAACTTGTTTTGATTGGAGAATGGTCTCAAAAACGATACAGAGGCACAAAGAGAGGTGGTCTTGCCTATGATGAGTGGCAGTGGCCTGTGCTGGGCAACAGGAAAAAGTGGTCCCTGGCAGTGGGTGCACTCACTGCTGCTGGGCCACCTGGAGCTCCCACTAGGGCTGCACTGTGGCACCTCCCTGCTGCCACCCTGTGGGCCTGGGGTGGCCCAGAGATGGTGCTGGTGGGCAGCAGCAGTAGCAAGGAGGAGCTACAGGGCAGCCCATGGGTGGCAACAGCCAAGTCCCACTTTTTTTCAGCACCCAGCATCAGCCACTGCTGCTCCTTGTGGGCAAGAGGTGGACAAGGCTGTCTCTCTCTGTCTCTCTCCATTTCCCACTCCCTTCCACCTGAACTGTCCTACACCTATAGCACATCCCCTCAGCTTACACCAGCTTCTGGCCCGTGTTCTGGAAGCAGAGCCATGGGGGTACTGGCAGCAGCTGTGGCTACAATCAGAAGGTTCCTGCTGGGGTTTTGGGCATCCTCCTGGGTCTGCAGGTGGTTCTGCTACATTGGCACATTAGCTGCGATCTTGGGTAGTTGCCCCAATCCCCGGTGGGAACCTGCTGACAGCATGTCCAGCTGATGCCAACATGTGCCTGGCACTGCTTGTGGTGGGTAGAGCAGGAGCTGGTGTAAACTGTGGATGGTGCTGGAACACACCTGCCTGCCCACTATGACACAGCAGCTGGAGCTGCCAGTTCTCTGCATGCTGGATTCCATGACTTTAAAGTGGGCAACCTGTAGCCAGACACAATCAGGTGGTGGGCCAGATTTGGTCCACGGGCAGTATTTTGCCCACCCCAGGATTAACTGGTTCAGAGAGATATAAGCTTTCTTAGATGATAGCCTGCTTTATCAGATGACGTTTATTACCGTTCTTCTTAATTTTAGGCTGAGCCTTTACTATATATTCATTTAGTGTGCATAGTATATAGGCATCCTAAAGACTGTACCTGCACAGTAGGTACAGATATGAGTGCCTGTGAGCACAACTGCCCCTGTTAACCTTCCATATATAGGTGATTATATAGTTTCTTTTTGAAGCTTTGAGAGAGTATTTATTTAACTTCCCGGCTCACTCAAACTGTCTTTTTTTGTTGACCCTCTGTTTCCAGTTGTTTGGATTACAAGGAATGCTTCAGATTCCAGTTCTGTTTAAGTTGCTTTCTAGTATGGTGTTCCTAAATGTTTAGTCAGTATGCAAGGGAAACAAATGATCCAAATACATGAACAACATTAAAACTTCTGACAGTGAAGTACTGTTTTTCTTTTCTTGGTACTTGTGTGAAATGGTCTGGCAAAATAGATGCTGCAGAAATAATGTATTTTTGTGTCTGCTTTCTCAAATGATAAATGTTCCTTGCTCTATGGAGGATTTCTTAACAAATGCTGATTCCACTAACAGAAAGAATCAGTGTTTCAGATATTTCTTGTAATGCAGCGAATCAAAAGTTGCTTAGACCGTATCTACTCAATCTTGAAGACGACTAGAAATCCACTTACAAAAGGAAATGCTGAGCTGTGACCTTAACTTTTCATAAAATGGTGTGCTACTGCAAACCAGTTATTGACTGCTAAGTTATTGAATCTGTTTTCCTCCTTCAGTAACAGTACACATGTATCTGCATGGGCTTTAGAAAGAATATTGATAAAAGCATTTTACTATTTTATAAACTAAAGGAAAATGTAGAATATTGGAAAATATACAAAAATATATTATTAAAATTTAAAAAATATATTATTCCTCCAAATTAATTGAGGCACTGAAAAGGAGAGGAGCTTAACAAGGTGATATTTTAAGGAGGTCTCTGAGGCAGTAATGCTAAGAGAGTTTCCTTTGGCAGAACAGAAAGGGCAGTCTGAACTGTAATCCCTGGCTTCTTTCTCAAGCGTTTCTGGTTGTGGCTTGATTTCAATGTTGATGGGGAGGTGACAGTTTCTTAGGATCATGGTAGCAGAAATACTCATGTTGTGAATTCCCTTTTTTTAAACAAATCAGACAGATTAATAGAATGGATAGTTCAAAGCTGCAATGTCAGGAGAATGGTGGCAAGTTGATTTAGACTGCTCCTAGTGGAAAGGGGAAGATCTGTTATTTATTATGCCTCTTTCTTCTGTGGTTTTACAATTCAGACTGTGTTTTAACATTTAAATCCAACATGTTTCCGAAAGCAGCCTGGGTTCCAAGTTTCATATATAGGAAGCACTGCAGAGAAATTGCATTGACGTGCATAAATGCAACTAGGACCTCATACCACCAAAAACAGTTGCTAGGATGCTGGGTTGCTGAAGCTAGCTGGTGTTCTTTCCAACCACAGAATTTCTCCTGTTTTGAAACCTTCCTTTGTTGACTAAAAAACCAATATTAGTATTTTCATAGCAATGAAATGACAAATGTAAAATACCTATTAAGTAAATATCTTAGCTGCCAGGATCCTCAAAATGAAGTAAATACTCTTTGTTGCAAATATTCTTGAAGGCTTCCAACAATCACTTATATTTTTGAGTCATACAAGATGCATGGTCTTTTTAAATTAGAGCTTAAATATCTGCTGATTTTGTTACAATTCTTCCTTTATGTTGGAACATGCATTATTTTCTTTATTTCCTTAGTTTAAATTTGTATCATGAATAACTGGCACTATTCATGATACACTGTAACATTGTTATCAGCTTGCACATTATTTATGTTAAGCAAAAGAGCTTAATGTTTCCCCATATTTAGATCTTTAAATATATTTTTAAAGTATTTTTATGGTAGGTTCTCACAATAGACTGAGACGACGAGTTGGAAAATGAAGTGGCCAAACAAATTGTTTCTAATTTAAAGCAGTGTTGGCCAGTTTCCACAGACACAATTAATAATTTTATCGTTTTCTTCACTTAAATAGCAAAGTTTAAATCAATAAGTTCCATGATCATAAGATGAGTTTCTTGAAACACTGCATTTTTACAAGACTTTCTAGGAACCCAAAGGTCAATTGTTAGGGAAACCATTTTATCAGAATCTGACATGTTGAACACTGATTATGCAGCCTGAAATAAGCAATTTGTGGGATTACCTCTATGCTTGCTGAGGTATTGATACAAAGAAGACAGCAGTTCTTCAAGGCTGTCCTTTTAGATCTGGACTTCTTAAAAAATCTCGAATCCCTGAGGGAAACAAGCAGCTTTTAATGGAATTGATTAACCAGCAAAGGTTTTAAGCATGCTGCTTTTTAGCACCCAGATATGTTTAACAGTATCATAGCCTAGTGTTGACAAGTGAAGGTCAACCATATTAGTAACTGAGGCACAGTACAATATATACACTGTGTTAGTTAGTTCACCCATTTTTCATTTGGATGCAATAGAAATGCTTATTATTTGGTGGCATCTGGTAGCTTAGTATGTCTGCTGTTAAGAAGATAAGAGTATCTTAAAGAATATAATCATCAGTTGTCCCATTGCAGTAATTGTGGTTCCAATCCTGCAGACATTTTTTGTAGCATTTATTATTTTCATTTACAGAGCTATAACATAATGTGTGCAGTTAATTTGATTTTTTACACTTTACCGCTTACATTTTTTAATTGGAACACTCTTATAAAAAAAATGCTGGATACTCGATGGTAGAACTGTTAGAGCAGGAACCAAAAATTGCTTATTTCTTTGTTTTGGAAGACATGTAAGGTACTTGATCTTTATAAAGTAATGATAACAAGGTGCCTGCTCTTGTTCCTGATAAAGCTGTGGCTATGCTTTGTCTATGGCTGTTTGATAGGACTGTGCAAAGCTTTGGTCCCTGATTCGATTCAGCAGAGATTTGGCCCAATTTGATGGCCGAATCTCCAAATCAACTCAGGGGACCCCTT
>NW_017728997.1:29814639-29816513 GCF_001723915.1 Gavialis gangeticus | reverse complement strand
CTAGTTTAATAAAGAATGTATTTTCCCTGACAAATGTATGCACTTTGGTAAATTATGAGGGAACATTTTATATACATACCTCAAGGATATCAGATGGCTTGTGAATGCTGTGATGCTGGGACATGGAGCGTGGGGGGCCCCCCAGCATGCTCAGCAGCAGACCTGGGAGTGGACCAAAAGCACTTCCAGTCCTCTTCTGGTTCCTCTGAGGAGTGTATGAGGGGGCCCCCTGCATCCTCCCAGCTTGGCACCTGGTGCCTTCTGATTCTGGGGGAGGCACCTGGGGTACACCTGTGGCTGATCGCCAAGCTGAGGAGGTGCGGGAGGGGGGGTGTCCTGGCACACTCAGCGGCAGACCCAAAAGTGGACTGGAAATATCTGTGGTCCACTTCTGGGATTGCTGCCGAGCACACGACCCCTCCCTGCCCCACGCTTCTGTGGGATGCTCCATCTGTCCCAGCATTGCATCGTTCATGAGCCATGCCATGTACCTTGAGGTATGTAGAAAAAATATGTAAAGCTGTATCTATGTCTGAATCGCTGATTCTCTGAATTGGCATCGAATCTTCAAATTTGGACTCGGCCGAATCAAATTGGGGACAGTGATTCAAATCAATGAATTGAATCACTGTCCCTGATTTGGGCTGAATCTGAATTGAATACAGCCCGTTTTGCACACCCCTAGTGTTTCATTTACTTAAGAAGTAACTAAATTCATGCTATAGAATAGGGATGGCTCACCTGCAGTACAGGAATTCTTTTAATGTGACACATAGCAGATTGGGCAGGGGATAGGCAGCACAGTGGCAGACAGGACAGGAAGCAGGGAAGAAAGGAGGAAAGCAGAGCAGCAGATCAGGTGGGGAGCACAGGGCTGAGAGGAGAAAGCAGAGCTATCAATTGGTCAGTGGAAGGGGGGACAAAGGAAACTTGGAGCTAGGAGGGTATGGGGCTATTTTGCGGCTCACCTACCAAAAAACCTTGGCCCCCACTGCTATAGAACTATAATAAAAGTAAGGTGATCTATGATATTAAATGTAATGGTTTCATATTATAAGATTTCTCTTGCTATAATGACAGTTTTGCTAATGACTTCACTGAGTGCTCTCAAGGAGGTGGAGTCAAATATAAAACAATACTTAGAGTCAGAAAACCCTGTATGTGCTGATGGTATTGACTTAAATGGACTTTTTCACAGTAGGGTGGAACAAGCTCAGTATTAAGCATTTTCAGGATTATCTCCAAGCAAAATAGAGATGTGTTATTCTTATTCTAGTAAATATCAGCCATGAAAATTAAAATTTTGAAATGCAGGAAAAGGAAAAAAATAGAAGGAAGCCAAAATAATTTATTTACCTGCTGTAGGGTATGTTGGCTTTTCCATGACTAATTCCATGCCATTGTCTAATTTTTATTCATGCTACTTAGAGTGACCAGTACAATGAAAATAGATCACCAAATGGCACATGTATTTTCATTTATTTCTGTGAAAATGAACTTTATTGTTCCAGAAATCTCCTTATACATGGCTTAGTTAAGTATATACTTACATGGTTTTCCACATATGAGCAAAGAACTGGAATAATTGAGTTCTGTTTAAAACCCAGTAAACCAATGAAAACAAGAATATCAATCTAAGCAAGTATCTTGGCTCCGATTTTAGATCTTCCAGCCAACAGCATGTTACTAGGTTGAAATAAGGTCTTTTAGGACTGTGTGTGTACTTTTTTCTCTTATGGGTGG
The DNA here is from genome assembly GCF_001723915.1 of Gavialis gangeticus. Lineage (NCBI taxonomy): Eukaryota > Metazoa > Chordata > Crocodylia > Gavialidae > Gavialis > Gavialis gangeticus. The sequence continues at coordinate 29,814,770 of NW_017728997.1, read as the reverse complement.
CCAGTTTGGGGGACTAGTTTGGGTTTTTTATCTATACCAAGTATAATAGATTTTCATCCATGATTTACTGTGGGGGTTCTGGTACTTACCTGATCATTGGATGCAGGGGTGGCAGTGGATATAGTTTTCCT
>NW_017728997.1:29811986-29814628 GCF_001723915.1 Gavialis gangeticus | reverse complement strand
GGGGTCAGACTAGATGATCTGCTCATGTCCCTTCCGACCATGGCATCTGTCACCCAAATAAACACCAAGTAGATGTTACAAAAGCCAGGGAAACTAAATGTACATCTAGTTACAAGTTGTTTTGCTATGTAACTTTCCTTTATTATTGTATTTTCTTCTAGAAATACAAAGAATATGAGAAGGATGTGGCTATTGAAGAAATAGATGGCCTTCAGCTTGTGAAAAAGCTAGCAAAGAATATGGAAGAAATGTTTCATAAAAAGTCTGAAGCTGTAAGAGTAAGTACTAGATTGACTTTTATGTTTTGTGCGGTGAAAAAAACATGTAAGTTGTTGAGGAGCTCATATCCTGGTAATTGAAGTTAGTGATGTGAAAGTGCTGAAGGACTCCGGAAGTGATTTAGGGTCCAACTCCCAAAGAATTATTGATACTATTAATAAGATAAACTTGGTACCATGTTTTTATATGAAAAGTACAAGTTTTGTATATGCAGCAAGTTTTGAAAATCCAGTGGATTATAAATGTGTCACTTTTTTGGTGAAAAAATGATGGGTACAAGCACATGGTTCTGTAGAAAGGTATAGTGCATTTGATTGAAATCAAAGTGAAACCAAAGCAGAATTAATTTTGATTTTTTTTGTAGACCTATAGAAATAATATTAGAAGGTTTCTTATTGTCTTCCTTTGACCAGATCCGAGAGAGGACTGACTGCCTAATTCTAAACCAAGGGCAGGCAAAATATGGCCTACAGACTGGGTCTTGTCTGCTGAGTGATTCCTTTTGTCCCATGGCAGGTCCCTCAGCCCTGCCCAGCCCGAGTGCCAGGGCCTGGGCTGCCCCCTACACATGTGGCTGGTTTCACCGCCCCAGGCCCGGAGGTGCTGCTGGGCACAGAGTGAAGCCTGCTCTATCCCAACACACAGCTCTCAGGCAGGCTGGAAGCTGTAGTCTGTGGTGGTGGAGGTAGTGCAATGGCTGGGCTCTGTTTCCTGACAGCCCCCACAGCAGCTCCTTCCAGTGCTGCTGCCAGTATCTGCACTGCTACCACATCTGGCCCCACTGCCTGGGCTTCCTAGCCTGTCCACCGTGCACCCACCACCAGGGGCTCCATATGGAGTGGGTGGGCAGGCAAGGTCTCCATGAAGATCAGCCCAGGACCTCTGTGGCTGGGTGAGCTTGGCCAGGTAGATGGTGTGGGGCCACAGGCAGGTGGGGAGTGGTGTTGGAGTGGGACAGGCAGGTGGGGCTGAGATCGTGGGGAGGTGACTGCATGGGGCCAGGGCCCAGGGCAGAGCTGCAATCCACTCCTCATATGTCCCTGTGATGGGTGCTGGTTCTGTGGGCACCCTAGCTCATCTACCCCACACTGACCACTGAGGGGCTGGATGGAATGGGTGAATGGGTGGACATGGTCGTCTTAGAGACTGGCCCAGGACCCCCATGGGCAAGGTTCTTTTGGCCAGGTGGATGGGATGGGGCCACAGGTGAGCAAGGAGCAGTGTCCAGGAGTGGGATGGGGGCCAGGGCCAGGGCCAGGATCACGGAGCAGTGACAGAGTGGAATTGGTGTTCGTTTCAGGGATGAGCAGGGAGTGGATTGTGGCTCTGAACCAGTCCCTAGTTCTGCACTGTCACTGTGCTGCAATCCTGGCCCTGACCTTGTCTGCCTGCCCTCCTCCCACTTCCCTCTCGCTTGCAGCCCCATCCCATCTGCCTGGCTGAGTGTGCCCTGCCCTATAGGGTTCTGGGGCCATGGAGACCTCACCCACTGGGTGTGGGGCAGATGGGCCCAGGGCTGAATAGGATCAATTGACATCTCCCTGACCCTGCTCTCCACCACACCAGGCAGTCTAAAAAGCTGTTACAGGGGGCTGAGGTTGGGTCAGTACCCCACTCCCCCAGCCCTCAACAGCTCACCAGAACTTCTTAAGCAGCTTTCCAGTCCAAATAATTGCCCACCCTGCCCTAAACTCACCTGTCACCTCTTTGTTTGAAGTGAAAGATTTCATTGTGCCTACAGTTATGCCTCTGCTCTATGCATGCCCAGAATTGAGGTGACCAGAGCCGCTAGGCACAGAAATCCTGCCAAACCCTTTTTGGGACCTAGAAACAAAATGAAGAAGTGCCCAAGCCAGTGGTTCTCAATAGGTCTGTGGCTAATATTCCTTTCGGATTTAGCCAATTCAGGGACAGTGATTTGATTAAGTGATTCACATCACTGTCCCGATTCAATTCGGCCAAATCTGAATCAGAAATTTGGCTGCTGTCAAACCTCCAAATCACCCAGGCCCATCCCCCACCCATTCTCCCTGCTGCCAATGGCTGCTCCACCCACCCCAGCTCCTGGCACTCTGAAAAAGAAAAAAACCCCAACTCACCAGGTGCTGCCAGGTGGGGGGGCAATCCCTGCTGCCCCCTCACTGCCCTATGCTGCATGGGGGGCTCTGCATGAGCCCCCTGACCTCTGCCCACTCCCCCAGCCCCCCCATGGCTGTCCCTCCCACCCCAGCTCTGTCCCTTTAAGGAAAAAGCCCCCAAGAACCCCCCCCCCAGACTCAGTGTTCCTGCCCAGTGGGGGGTGATCTCCACTGCCCCCCACAGCCCCACGCTATGTGGGGGGGCTCTACATGAGCCTCCCAAAG
>NW_017728997.1:29789729-29806986 GCF_001723915.1 Gavialis gangeticus | reverse complement strand
AGGGGATGGGGCCTGGCAGGGGTCACTACTTACCGGCTTCTAGTCCAGCTGCAGCATCCTGCTGTAGCAGGCGGGGCTGTCCAAATCACCAAAGCTCTTTGAATCAATTCAGAACTTTTCATTGGTCTCCTGATTTGATTTGGATTTGGAGATTCGGCCACTGAATTGGGCTGAATCTCCTCTGAATCCAATCACCATGTGAAGCTTTGCACAGCCATAGTTCTCAACCTTTTTGGACTTGAGGCAGTCCTCACTGGATTTGCGTAAGTTTGTGAATTGACTGGCTCCCGGTTTCAAAAACTAATTTATGTGTTGGAATGTTAACCTCCTTGCAGATTGGCCGGATGGTGGGGGTGAGGCATCATCCAGGTATGAACAAGCATGAGCCTGTGCTTATCTTCTTAGCTTATCTTATCTCCTTATACAATTTGGGGCACCTTTAAAGGATCTGGAAGCACTCCAGGATGTCTTGGCGCCCTGGTTGAGAATCACTGGTCTAAGCACTTTGAGAGGCTTGACACTGCCTTACGTTAGTCAACAGCATCAGGTCCTCTTGCAAAATGCTGTTATGGCTAGGTCGTTACTAAAAATATGGCAAAAGGCAGAAGAGGTGGTAGAGGTAGCCACCTTTTATATAACACCCTGTAGGTTAAAGCATTTACCTAGAATGTGAGAGACCCAGATTAATTTCCCTCCACAGCGGATGGGTGTTCATGCCCACAGCTCCCAAAATTCTAGGCTATAGGCAGTCATTAGTTAAAAACTGAGAAATAGTCCTGGGAGAAGGGACCAGAACCCAGGAGCAAAGCTAGAACAAGATTTCAGATAAATGTCGGTGCTTCATTTTTCTTATTGGTTTGTTCTGGACATCTCCCTGCTCAATACATGTTTTTTTGTGGATTCTGTTCTGTGGCCGGGCTTCTGTTTAATAAAATAAAGGGTTTTATTTTATCTAGTCCTTGTGACTGATCCTGTTTCTACCTGTACTTCTAAATAGGAGTTATTGATGGTAAATGTGTTGTGAAGGCTGGCAAGTGTTTTTACTTACATAATGTTGTCTTTGTTTTATATTGTTAAAATTCCTCTGGGCAGTAGTGTATGTATTGGCTAAAGTGTCAGTCATTGTAAAATCAGTTATACTAGACTTCAATGAAAAAAATGATTTCTGTTTAGAGTAGCATAGCAAACATAGTAGAGCTGGCTGGATTTTGTTTCTTTTCTTGTACCATCAATAATTGTTCAACTCACAATCACTTAACTAGGGCAAATGCACTGAATGCTTTGATATTCCAAAAACATCACTGGAAGCAACTTTTAAGGACTGGGTTTCACAGGTGTGACAACTACAGACAGCTCTGTTCTTAGTGTTAGTACATAAGAAGGAAAAAAAATGCTACATTTTCAGATCCTGGGTTAAGTGTTTTGGGCTGACAGTGAAATATAATATCATTTAACTTGTAAACTGATTATACATAGTGGAGAAACACTGTAAAATAATAAATAATGGAACTTAATAATGATCTTTTTATAGGCTCTGTTTAGAACAGAACTGCATTTAAAAATCTTGTGTGGTAACTTGAGGAAGCTTGCAAATGATTGAAACTGGAAGGATCAGTTTCTTTGTCCCTTATCAGGAAGGAAAGTACTGATTTCAAGACCAGAAAAATGTTGAAAAACATCTTCAGTGCAGCCCTGCCATTTATAACTACCAATGATTAGTAAACTGCAGGCAATGAAAGATTGTCTGTTTCATAGGAATGGAGAGTCAGTAGGAGAGAGCAACTGGTCTCTCAGACTAAGAACAGATATTCAGAAATCCTGAGGTGGAAACAATCTAGGTTACATGGTTTTCTGTAAATGGTGTAGGTTAGATTGGTAGTGAACAGAACATACACTTGCCTTTTTGTGGCGGGGTTCATGGAAGCTGCCTGTACTGGCTGAGGCCAGCAGGTTGATGGTGCTCCTGCATGCCTCGCAGCAGGCTCTGTGGACTCCCTGGATTGCCCAAGATTGCTGGCTGGCTAGGTCACCCCTGACTGATTTGCTGGGCATGGGCAAGCATCCTCCTTCCCCCCTCCCCCTGCTGCTTTGTCAGCCATAGGCATGTCAGCTGCAGGCAGCCAGTGCCCGTGGGGGGGGGGTGGTGAAGGGAGGCATTCGTGTCCTTGCACAAACCCTGGCACAAAGCACCCCATGAATATACACAGATCTAACACTGAGACCAGGAGAACACCCATGAGTGAACACAGCCCCACAGAGCTTGACTGGGCTGTCGGTGATCGGCAAACATTCCCCCTCCCCTCCCATATGCTGCCTGCTTGTGGCTGGCAAACCATGTGGCAGGGGGAGGGGGAAATACTCATGCCTGGCAGCCCAGTCAGGCTCAGTGGGGCTGCACCTGCTCATGAGCATTCTCCCGGGCTCAACGTCAGGTCTGTGTGTATATTGTGGGTTGCCTTTGTGACAGGGTTTGTTCAGGGACACAGATGCCTCCCTTACCTCCCTGAGGTGCCTGCCTGCACCTGACAGCTGGTTGGAGGCAGGGGGTGGAGCTGTGCAGAGGGTCTGTGCTAGAAAGGACCTGTGCTGACTTGACTCTGTGACATCCCTGCATGGGGCGTGCTGGGCACTCAACTAGAGTGGCTAAGAGTGGAGTGAGTGCTACAGTGCCTCCCTGCAAGGGGGTGGGGACAGTGGCGGGGGGGGCGCAAAAGAGCCTGGGGTGCCAACAGCCAGCAACCTAACTTGAATCAAGAGGGGAACTGGTACTGAAGTTCAATGCACTGGTCTAACATAAATTGATTAAGTTTGAGTTCACATTGTTCAAGGTCTATTGTAGAGTGGGTTCTGCCTTTATTAGAAGTTCAGAAGTGTGCTGAACTTCTGTTCTGTTATGGGTTTAGACTGCTTCCTAGCACTTATGCCAGTAGAAGTGTAATGTCTGTACCTGGCCTTTATTACAGCAGTGTTGTGAAAGTTTTAATGTGAATTTGTGAGGAGGTTAGAAATGTTCTGGCTTTCTTTACAGAAATGTTGTGGGTCTTTAGGAAATGAAATGCTTCATCTGGACCATAATGTTCCAACAACAAAACAGGCAGAGTTCTGTGAAATTCAGATACAATCACAGTATTGTTTTTGTGAGGGTTTGATAAATATTTGTCTTGGTTTTTCTTAGTCTTTGAGAGAGAATTTTGAAAACCAGGTCTGATTTGGAAATGATTGCTGTCCTGAAAATCTGCCTAGGTGTTGTCTTTGCAAACAGTGACTTAATGTGCTCATCCTGGATATTATGAGGTGACTGCTGGAGGGACAGGTAAGGGGCTTATTTCCATAGAAGCGTAGTGATGGAATGGAACGCTTTCAAACTACTGCTGTACATTTAAAATGAGAAGGACTGTTGATTAGCCAGTTATAGCCTGAAAAGCACTAAAATGCTGTGGCACAGTGCCAGTTTTACATGTATTCCATCTTCTGTGTAACACAGCTACAGTTAGCTAATTTTGTCTGTGATCCTCACTGAGCTGAAAACCGTGAGGTGTTCAACTGGCCCTGGAGTAATGGATTTTTAATGGAAATCTTGCAGGTTTCAGGTATTTATTTCATTTCATAGAAACACCTACCCCAAGAGCTATGCTTATTCCAAAAAACTAATTTTAAAACCTAATTTTTAAATGAACTGCCAGTGTCCTGACTGTCTGGGAAAATGCCAAAATAACCGCCACAAAAAAAAAAATTCTGCAAGATTTCCTTCAAAAGACATAAAGATCCAAATATTTCTAATGGTACCACAGTTTGACAAACAATTTTAATTATTAACTGAATTAACTGCAGGTAGGACTATGAAAAAAATCCACATTTTGATTGAAATCATTTTTAAAAAAATGAAATTATCTGCCAGTCAGTTTCCAACCATGTGTTGTCAACATTTAGCACAAAAAGCAGGTGGTGGTACTCATAATTATGAAAATCCTGGTGGTGTGGGATTTTTATCTGTGGGAAATGGGTTCTGATAAAACTTAAAAAAAAACTCTATTTCTGTATTTTCAAGAATTTTTTTAACCCACCAGGTTTGTTCTTAGCTGCAGATCAGTGTTGAACTTGTTTCTCCTCTTGTAGTCTGGCTTGATTTTTTTTTTTTCTTTCCCTCATCACTTTTCATAGTGATTAGTTGATTCAGTGTGATTTCTTATCATCCTCATCCACTATGTGAATTACTCTTCAGTATGTAATTATCCTATCACACGAAGTCCTATTTTCATGCTGTCAGATGTGTAAAGTAAATGAAAAACTAAAAGTGCTAAACCAATTATATAACCTTTTGTCATCTACTTAGTGATGTATGCTTTTATAAGCAACTTTTTTTGCTGTGTTCATTATTTACAAATGAATCTGGATCTAGTTAATATATCAAGTGTACAAGATGTTCTCATTAACTAATATTTTCCTCCACTTATTTAATGCAATAGCAGGTGGTTTGGCTGCAGTATCTGTTCTGGAAATTTTTTTTTTTAGTGCTTTAAGAAAAAAAGCTAAACTAAAAGTGGGAAATTTACAATGCTGCAATTCTTAATTGTTTATAATAATGAAGAGTGTAATCTGTCAATGTCACCTACTATTAGGATGAAGAAAAATCTTAAAATTAAGAACACAGAAATATTGTCTGGGCTGTTCAACAACGATGCAACTTTCCAGCCATCATTTGTGACTTCAGGACAAATTTTTGATTTGATTGTAAGAGGAAGAGTATGTTAAACTAGAAGTAGTAAAAAAACCAGTGGCTGTCTTAAGCCCATGTCCATTCTGGGCTAGGGACAGACATTACACTGTTAAAGCTGTTTAAGTGATCAGAAACTAGTTTAAACCTGTAACAGATCATAAGTTTAGTGTGCATAAACCAGTTTCAAAATGGCTGAAACTGGTTTAAGATAAACCTGATTGGATGTAGTATCAGACTTAACTGATTTGGGTCAAACTAGTTTATGCTGTGCCTGTCCCGGACCCTATCTGGTCTAAGCAGTCCTCTCCATGAAATGATCCTCACTGTTGTCAGATTCGATTCATTTAGCATGGCTTGTGTTGGTTTCTCAAGTTACGGTGAAGTTGTAGCCAATTTGAACTCATATTGAAGCCTGATGTCATTCACCCCGCTCTTCACAGTGTTGCCCAAATGCCTTTGATTGTGTGCGTATGTGATTGTCTTCATAAGCATTGTTATACACTACACTTGATCACCTTCCTATTGCATCAAATCTGACCTTAGAAGAGAGGAAAAGTTAAAACTGTCTTTTCCCTTTAAATTGATTGTCCCTCTGTACATCCTTTCATGGCGCACACCTGCCATGACACTCAATCTCTGATCCTCAGATTTGACTTGTGTATACACAAGCTTATTCCTTAGAGATCAGACTTTTTACCAGAGGAATCCAAAAAAGTCCTGTTGAGCACATCTTGTGGCTCAAACATCTAGGGGTTGCTTTAGATATGGTATATGTGGCCCTATGTTCAGTAGGCAGTATACACCACAGTCATGGGGCATTCTTCCAGGCTGTAGAGTTCTGGATTTTTAAGTGGTTCAGCACATAGGTATCTCTCCTTCAAGAGAGGAGATTTTCAATATAAAAACAAAGAAGACTCTTCACATGCTAATGCCACCTAGGTTATGTACCAACAGTCAGAAAGCCCAAGGCTGAATTGATTCAATCTTCTCAGGTTAGTCTAAACTGCATAGATTGAACCAATAAGCAAGTGAACAGACATTCATTTCTGATTCTGGAAGTGCAGCCACATACCTTCAGTGGCCAAGGCCAGAAACGGGGGGACACTAGAGCATGCCTCCCTGCTCAGCTGGAGCAGACAGATTGGGCTAGAATTAGCCTACCCATCCTGTGAACAGGGGGCCTACAGGGGCGGTGCAAAGCATCCTGGGATCTGTGAGTTAACTTGAATCTGGAATGGAACTGGGACAGAAATTCAATAAACCAATTAAACTTAAATCGGTTAAGTCTGATACTGCATCCATCCAGGTTTATCTTAAACTGGTTTTGGCCATTTTGAAAGCAGTTTATGTGCACTGAACTTCTGGGCTAAGTACAGACATTTGGGGGCATTGGGAGAGGTTAAAATAGATCAAAATGGCTTGCCAATAGCATGTAAGTCAAGATGGTAGTGCTAGTGTGGGGTTGGGGGGTCCAGCATCCTGGAGGGGATCAGGGGTCCACCAGCAGATGGGGAGCAGGTATGACCCATGAAGGGTGGTGGGGAAGGCTACCATGATCTGCAGGAGGGCTGGGTGGGGCTGGCATGACTTGTGGGTGGGAGCCCCTCCAGTGAACCTTGTGGTTTATGCTTTAAAACCATCCCTCCTGCCCCTCCCCCCACTGAGACATACTTGCTAGGCTCTGGCAGCAGCAAACATTGGTAAAAGTGGCTGCAGTGCTTGGGGCTGCCTTTTGAAGATGGCTGCTGCCTGCAGGCAGCTGTGGCCTGAGCCTCCAGCTCCCCCTGATGGCAGCAGGGGCCTGGTGCAGGGCTGCAGGGAGTGGGAGCAGACTACTGCTAGGAGCAGCAAGTCTGCTCCCATGTCCCTGCATGTGTAGATATGTGCCTGGGTAAGTTTACTGATAAACTGACCCTAGAGTATTAGCATGCGTAGATGCGCCTGCTGTGTTTCAGATTTGGACCGGTTTCTGATCGCTTATACCAGTTTGTGTACTTTCTGTCCCTGGCCCTAATGCCTTGTTGGTGTGACTCCCCTAGCACTGCAAAATAAGTACCATTACAGGCATGCCTTATATGGAGGTACTCCCATCTGTTCTGTTCTGTCTTGCTTCTTTTCGTTTGGCTTCTGGAACTTCCTAGGAAGTAGCAAAAGTTCCGCAGATATAAACAAGTCTGCTCAAAGTGCATTTAACTGGTTTCTTAGCTTATGATTCTCCAGGTATGGGCTGATGTATATTTTCTCATATCTCCTGTATATTTTTCATCTCGGTATGTGCAGCTGCCCTTTACTGTATAGGGGAAACTGTTTCTGGAGCCAAAAATGGATTAAGGAGAGAACGCCTGTGGATTGTACTAGGGAGCTTTGGCTTTAAGCAGCCACCCCCCACCCTTATGAGTTAATTCCTTCAGACCAAGCAACTGCCATTGCCTCTGCCTCCCTGTGCTGTCTCCCCAACTAATACCTGCAGGGCAGCAAAAGAGAATTCTTTTTTATCATCACCAAACACTGCATTGATGCAGAGAAACTTGAGTGCAGTTTCTGTTCACTTAGGGGACTCTGAGATCCACCCATATGCACGTGGGCACTGCTTTTGAGGCATGCAAAGGAGAAAGTAAATTACTTGCCAATAACTAGAGTTCATTATGAGTTGTTGTCCATATACACAGCACTGTTTTGTCTCCCTAGTTCCCCTCTTTCTTGACGTTACTTGTAACTTAACTGCATCTCAACTTCAGAGCTCTGAGGAGCAGGAAGTAGGCACCAGCCTTTACCCCCTCAGCACAGAGCATGAAGAAGGATGGGGCTGTCCAATGGGTACTGCTAAAACAGAAGGTCTCCAAGGTCAAATGCTACTGCACATGCATAGGAGGTATGGTGGTATGGACGCTACAGCTTGAAGGACACCAGTTTCTGGTGGTCTCCATTTTACTTTCACTAGTTAGGGTAGTGAGAAAAAGAAAATCAGTCCCTCCCAAAAAAACACCAACCTAGTGCAAACAGAGTACGTGATTGGCAATGTTTAAAGTGTGGTAAAGTCAATTTATTATTAAGGAACATTCATCCAGCTTCTACTAAAATTCATGATAAGCTTCTAGTATTACATTCATAGAAGGTTTTTAGCATTTAAATTTCATTTTAAGTAGAGAGTATCCTGTAAAAATAGCTGCTTCTAAATTTACTTGCTAGGATGACAAAACAAGCACTGGAGAGTGTTTATGCTTTAAAACAAACATTGCTTCTGAGGAAAATGTAAAAAAAAGGAAATAAATAGTTTTTTATCAACTTTTTCCTCCTATAGCTACCTGATTTTCACTGTGGAACTGATTCTTATTATAGCTGTACTGTGAAAAGTAATTGCTGTTGTACAGTAATTCAATTTCAGTGCATTCACGCATCAGTAAACCGCTAGGATTTATCTAGAGGAACCTGGGACTTTAAAGCTTTTTATCACAAAATTCCACATGCTGCGACGCATTTTTCTAAGGAGCAGAATATCAGCATTTACATTTAATAAACATTTACAATAGAAGGGAAATGGCTTTTTTCCATAGATGTTTTTTACACCAGTCGTCAAAACTACTTTGAGATACCATTAGAATAATTTTGTTTACATAGACAATATGTATTGTATATATAAACATATACAATCTGCATATTTATTTGTATGGGCATACTTCTGTGAATATGAATAAAGTATACAATCTCCGAAGGGTATAACAGTAAAATAGCAACCTACCAGTAATTAAAACTGATTGTGAGAAACAGGGTTCAGATACCTTGGTAATGAGTATAGAATGGATTTGGATAGATGAAATGATGGACAGATATATCCTGGCCAGCACTCCAAAGTTAAGAGCAGTAGCACATAAATGAAGAAACTATTTTTACCCTTAGGCAGTTATTTTGCAGTGCCGCAATCTATTTTTTTAAAGCTGAGCAAAAATTCACATAGAATAATTACTTTGTGATGTTAGCTTTGTGATCGGCTTACAATTTTCTTGAATGTATTTGGTATCTGAATAATTCTTGTTCTGTAGACTGTTGGTGAGCACCTTGTTTAGAGTATTAATAATTTTAAATGTAGTGTGGTCTTGTTTTTAATGGATGCATAGGCCATATGTTGAAGGGTTTTTTTTGGTTGGATGAAAATAGCTTTTATAATTTGGTCTCTACGATAAATAATTGAAGATACAAAAGGTAGGAAATTTGTGGTATCACATTTTTTATATATTTTTTTTTTATTATTCACTAGTTTGATCTTTCTGATTTTAGTGAATGAGTTCAGTGGCATTAGACTAATCACAGAAAGTTGACTGAGTAAGCTGAACATATCCAAAGAATATTGAATCTGACTCTGTATATACTAGGATATGTGGAGGATGCTATATCAACACTATACTTTTTGCTTGAGGTTTACTTTTGGTTGAGGCTGCCTCCCTCACCTGTTCTGTCTTCAGCAGCAATATGTTCCCCCATCCACTTGTCTTTTTGGGTGGAGAGTGGTGCAGAGTATGTAGTAGGGAAGTTCTTGACCACAAAAACAGTCCATCTTTACTTATCCTACAGCCCATTGTGAGCTGGAAAGAAGAGGAGAGAATAATTGTGGATCCCCAATTAAGGGTGGAGATGTCGAGAGTATGGAAATCCTACCTGTAGGGTGAAGATGAAAGGATAAGGGAATGTATAAAGGTACAGATCTGAGGAGGTCATTAACAATTATGTGAGGAGGAGGGAGCATTTTTGTGGACCCTTAAAACTTGTGGGGGAAAAGGAAAAAGTAAAAGGAGCCTATTTGTACTGGGACAGAATAAATTAGAAGCAGAAAGAGGGAAAATAATCTAATAGAAAAAAAGGAAAGACGCTAAAAATAAAGTAAAATCCAAGCATGCTCCTTTGTTCAAAAATTTGATTTATTTAGGCTGTTTCACTTGACTTATTTCACCTCTCTTTAATTTTGAAAGAAATATCTTGCTATTTTTAGTACTAGTATTAAAACCACCCACTATTTACTCAGTTGGAGCCAACCTTTTTTGCAGGAGTGCCAGAAAGTAAACCCCATGCCCTCCCCAAGTGCTATTTCAGTCCTCACCCTTGCCTGCTCTGCTGCTCTATTTTTGCTTTCAGCCCCCTCCCTCATCTGTCATATGCCACACACACAGGCTGTTTGAGCTACTTGTGGCATGTGTGGCTGGAGGTTGGCCACCCCTTCTCTAGATGAATGACTGGAAGGATTCAGGTTCATGTCTACATTTTTTTTTTTCTTAATGTTTTATCCTTCCCTTTCTCTGGGCAAGTCAGACAAGCTTCCAGAGTGGACCTTTTGTGATTGAAATTTGAAGTATGAACATTTCCTTTACATGACTGCTATGTTGTTGACCCTTACTTGAACTGACAACCCCCTCCGTTTCTAGAAGACCTGTCATGAAGTTCTTGATCCTATGAATCTCATATGGGAGTTCTGCTCCAAAAGGTTTCAGACTGGTTTGGAGTCAGTTCTCTCTTAATGTGGCTATATCATCTGTGCCAGGGATTACATTTGTCCCTTGTTCACAAAGAGCATTTTTAAAGAATCAGTTGAATACACTAGACTTTCCAAAAGGGCCACATTAAATTATATTAAAATTAAATTATATTAAAAAGAGCTTTAGCTTCCCTTGAGCAAATCACTTTGTTTCTATACTGTCAGAATAGACTCTCTACATTGTGAATCACCATGGTGAGAAGTCTGTACGATTAATTTTTGCAATTAAAGCTCCCTCCCCCTTTTTAAAACTGTAAAGTTGTTCTATAAGTGTCTGCATAAAATGGATTTTTATTTGATACTTATTGTTTTTAGTATCAAATTTTGTCAGTAAGCAAAAAGGGAAGTTGGTTCGTAGAACTGCAGGCCCTTCAAATACCAGGGGGATCTAATAATCAAACTGAACTTTTGGGCCTGGGTCACGAATGTCAATTAGTAAAATTTCAAGGGGTGCTTGAAGTCTTGAGCTTTGTTAATGTAATGCATCACATTGTCTTTGGTAGGGTTACACCTTGCACAGAGGTGACAGAGCAGAATATACTATGCTGTAAATGTTAACAGTTCTGATGAGGATGAGCTAATATAAAAACCAGTTCTTTCCACGCAGTGGTTCTGACTTTAATATAGCTAGTATGACCAAAAACAGTAAAGGTCAACCTTTTAGAACAGTGGGCCAGGTGCTTGAGACCTGGCTGTGCCATGAACCACCACTCCCCTTTGGTAGGGAAGGGGGAGGAGAGCTGGCTGGTATGGAGGGAGAAAAAGGGAGAGGGTAAGTAGGGCCTGCTGTAGGGGAGGGGAGACAAAGAAAGTAGGGAGGGCTACTGTAGGGATCAACATTACAGCACAGGCCAGCTGCTTGCTGCTGATTCTTCATGCTCTGGGCCAGATTTAGTCACTTTGGGGGACAAATCTGGCCCATGGACTGTAGGTTGAGCATCATTCCTAAATATTAATAGATTTATGTTGTTGCTGAAATGGACATGATTCTGAATGCATAAGGAGGGCTTCTGCTGAATAAGAAGCTGCCAGATTTAAAAGTTACATTTCTGACTAAAACCAAGTATCAAGCTTTAGAACTATGCTGATTGTATTTTATGTTTCATTAATCATAAAATTATCCTTTCTGAATGCTGGGAAGTTTAGAAAGCTTAAATTACACATGCTTTATAGTATTGAGTGTGCATTTGACTGCATATGTATAGAAGCATTTGGAGGTGGTAATTCATGAAACCCCAATATTAGTGACAGAGTGGTACAGAAGGACTTCAGCCTTTTATTGGGTAGCAAGGGATGGGAGGTTTGGGTTGTATGTTGTCCCAACAAACAGTGACCTACTGTCATGGATCACATTCCTTTCAGAGGAAGCTCTACCTTGGAACTCCTCAAGAAGAAGCCTTATTTGGTCTCCCTATCCTAAAGGATCCCTTGAAGCTAGCCCTGGTTTGTCTTCATAAGGGGAAGGCATCTGGCATTGAGACTCTAACTCTTCTCTGTCCCTGGCTTTCCAAGCAATCCATAGCACTCCACCTTGGAGAGCTCCTTTTTGGTCAGCTCCTGGGAAGGGGTTGTGTTTTCTTCTTCAAACTGGGAAGGTGGGGGAGGTCAGACTGCTGAAGTCCCAAACAGCAAAGCAGACTGCTCAGCTCCAAACAGCCACCACAGTTCCCTCTGCCCTTCCTTGGAAAGTCCACTCTGTCCTTCCTGGAACTACTCCATTTTCTCTACTCCCAGGGAGTACCTATTCTTTCCTCAGCCCTCCTAGAGCCTCACTCTTTCTCCTCTGCATGCCACACTCGCAACAAACCTGTTATACAGGTATAGTAGTCAGCACAGGGACTTATACTCACCCCCCCCAAAATTAAACATAATGTCATGGGGTACTAATAAGGGAGCAGTTTTTATGGTCTGCTACCAAGGCCAGACTGCCATCTTCCCCTGGGGTAAAAAGGGCACCTAGATGTTGTATTTAAGAAATTGCTGACACTGAGCCCTGTAAAGTGTTTTCCATAAGAGCTGCAGTCCCACTTAGCCTCTTTGGTCATATCTATTCTTGTGAAGACATAACTATATATAACCCAATCTTTTTGATATTGCCTCTACTTAATTTTTGCATCTTGATGTATGTTTTATTGCATTTAACTTATGAGTTATTTTCAGCCAGATCATCACTATGTACATTACAAACTAGTGCAATATAATCCTAAGTTCTCACACTGAGGAATTTTCCTTGCCATGCTGAGAGTGTCACATTTTGAGATTTCTATATCCCCGCTCCCTGCCCTTTCCCTTCTTCTCTGTGCCAACCCCTCTCCATAAAAGGGGGAGAAAAAATAGTGTCCAAACTCCAAAAGGGCAGTTACTGTCAATAGCACATTTTTTCAGGACCTTTACATTTATAATGTTGGGGAGTAGAAGATGATTAACCTCATGCCCAAAATGAAATGTCAGTTCTAATCATGTTTTCCATGTCCTCTGTGAATTTCATTACATCCTATTTTTATTCTGTTTAGAATGATTTCCTGTCACTTCAGTTGAGGCTAGATTGGAAATGGCATTCTTGAGAAGAAAAACAAATGATCACTCAGGCTTCACCTCCCTGTTTTTATAATAAAATACAAAAAAAGAAAAAAAGGTTGTAATGTGAAAATTAGTTACCTTACCAAACTCTCTTCATCTAAGTGTGTAATAAATATATTATCACTGAATGTATTATATTCAGGTAATTTGCACTGTAAATATTAGGAGGATGGAAGGCGAGCATCAACACATGCTGTATAAGATAGTGTTGCATATGGACCATTAGGTCATGGATACAATGATACTAGAAAAGGGTTTTAATCTCTGATTTTTTGAATATTTAAAACAGGATTATTTTATGATCAGGATAAATGAAAAAATAATGCTCTTACATTTATAAAATTGGAGGAAAGAATTGTAAAATGATTGTGGGTGGGAGGAAATTATAATGAATCAACCCAGTGTCTCTATAAATAGTTCCAAATGACAGAATAAGGACTTAATGAATAAAGAAGAGATGGCTATAATTGTGTTAATTACTGCCAACAAATTAAAGGTTTTCAGCAATATTTTTGCATTCACATTTTATATTTTAAATAAGATTGTTGCTATTTGCTTTTAGTATAATTTGATTTTTATTCATAGTTTGACCAATTCTCAAATGGAACTGATGAATCTCTGTGCTGAAAAGCAGTAAGAGCTTTACTTCTATTTGGTAAATTAGGCTAAACGGGGAAAATGAAAAGGTGGTTGGTAATTCATGCAATTTATGGTACGTTTAGCAGTGTAATGCAAAACCCTTGATGATCATATCTTGAGCTATATTTAAAATCAGCAAATAGTTTTCTTATTTGCTTTTTACTCGTTTGTTTCTTGATTAATATTTTTGCCAAATCCAGAAAAATAAAGGCCTTCATAAAATAATGTAGTAGGCAGCTCATTCAGTTACATTTTTTAAATTCATTTAACTCATACACATTTTTTGTTTGGATTTTCAGTTCATTTGGCTTTTACCATCAGTTTTATATGCACACTTGGGCAGATGCTTCTGAAACTATAGAAGAGCTGTCAGAGAAATTTCAGGTCTTACGGCAAGGGTTTTAATGACTATCTAGTCAGAGATGGTACTGTATAAGTGAAGAGCAAATATAATACCTATATTTAAGAAAGGGTAAGGGGAAAAAAGTGGTTTGGTCAACTACAGTCTGACCTCAACAATATGTATACATTTTTAAAAATTAGAAGGGAGCAACAATGAAAGATATGGAGGTTTGATAGAAAATGTGGCAAAATACAGCATTGTTCAGCTATAATGTGTAACAAAGAGGCACTGTTAAACTATACTAGTTTTGTTTCTACTCCTTGAATGCATTATTACCAAGAAGAGAAACTTTTAGATGCATCTAGATAGTTATCATTGCCAACTATTCCTAACCGAAAGTGACTGAAAATCATGAGTCAGGCCCCAAAATTAGCAGGTTCTTTAAAATGTTAAATTTAGATTTCTTTTTTATTTCTAAATGTTCAGGGTGCCTGTGGGTTCTGTTTTCACCCATTTTCCCCTTTAACTATGATGATTAGAAACTTTAAAAAAAATAGAGATCAGAGTTTTGCACTCCTAATTCAGACCTGGGGATTTGAAGAAATCAGGATATATTGTTAAATTTTGGATATAATCAGAAGAGCTGGCAATACTGTTGGTTTGTCTACTGCAGTGGTCACCAACTGGTCGATCCTGGCTGACTGGTTGATCATGGAACCTCTGACAATTGATCTCAGTCAGTGGGTGCTGAGCACGTGTGTGCTCAGTGCCCCACCCCCAGACTAAGATGAACTGTCAGAGGCTCCAGAATCAGGAGTGGTGGGACACGCATACAGAGTGGGCAGCCAGAGGGGGGTTACAGCCTGGGTAGTTCATCCAGGGGTGTGTGTGTGGGAGGGCACTCCCTCACTGCACACACCCCGACAGAGGCCTGGGGGCCACGTGTCCTCCTGATCCGTGCATGCGGCAGAGGCAGCTACGGCTGCATACTGGGCTTTGTGCCCTGAACCCTGTGCACAGATCAGGGGGGCACATGCCCCCAGGCCTTTGCAGTGGCAGGAGCCCCCCTGCATGCCTGGACAAGCTGCCCAGGCTCTGACCCTCCCCTGGCCCAGCCGGGACCCCAATCACCCAGTGGCAGGGAGTGCAGGAGCATAGGTGGTAGAAGAGGGGAGCTAATGGGGTTTATCCCTAGGGCAGCATTAGGGCCACAAGGCAGCCCAGCTGCAGGCTTCCAGCAGTTGCAACAGGGGTGGAGAGGGGTGCGTGCACAGCAGTGAAGTGGGGAGTGAGGCAGGAGCAAGCCCTGCACAGTCAGGGCAGGCACAGGATGGAGCTGTGAGTGGCTCATCTGGGGGACACAGGGAGTGGGAGCATGCAGCCTGGGAGTGCACTGGGGGGTGCGTGCCCCTGGATCTGCAAGTTGGGGTGGGCTGGGGCCGGGGTTGTGCCAGTCTTTTCCCAGTGTGGCTCTCCAGCTGTGTGGCTCTCAGGCTGGGCAGCGGTGGCAGTGCTGGGAGTGCAGATTCAGGCACCTGAAAATTTGCCTTAGCCCCCATGCCCCCTCTCAGCGCCACTGCCACCAGCAATGCTCCTGCTGCCACCCAGCCTGAGAGCCATGCAGCTAAAGAGCTGCACCAGGAAGAGCCTGGTGCCACCCCAGCCCCGGTCCACTCCACCCAGCTGTAGATCCGGGGACATGCACCTCCCATGCCCTCCTGGGCTGTGTGCCCCCACCTCCCCGCATCCTCTGGACAAACTGCTTGTGACTCCATCCTGTGTCTGCCCCAGCTGTGCAGGGCCTGCCTCTGCTCCACTCTCTCACTCACTGCTGTGGGGGAGGAGGGGGACAGATTGAGGCCCCAGCAGTGAGGGAGGGTGCGGGGCACAGGTAGGAGCATGGGGCTGGGGGGAGTGGGGGACAAGTGGAGGCCTGGGGGGCACATGGCCTCTGGGCCTCCATTTATTCTACCACCTAGCCCAGCCAGGCCCACTCCCCCCAGCCCCTGCTTCTGCCTGTTCCCCGCCACAGCCCTTTCCCCTCACCTGAACCCCGTCCCCCACAGACTTACCTGCTGGCGAGCCCCCAAATATTTTTTCTCCCTCTGCCTTGATCTGCCCCCTCCCATTCCCTATGTACAAACTGACCTGGGGGTTGGGGGTGGTGGTGGTGGCGGTAGCGGCTTAGGGTAGATCTTGGGTTGCTTTCTAATTCAAAAAGTGATTTCCTACCCAAAAAGGTTGGGGACCACTGGTTTACTGTGTTTGAAAGTGAAAAGCAGGTTGAACATTGTTGTGTGACTTCTTGAGAGAGAGAATTCCTGTTTCCTGTCATTATTTATTTGCATCCTTTCTTGATTTGTTTCTCATTTTCTTTCCCATTCTGAAACTTCACTGTGAGCTAACTGTGTTATGGAGCCACTAGCCCATGGTAAGGCTGTTGCCAATCACTAAGGGTACAGTAGTGCAGCTTGCTTCATGTGTATTTGTCTTGGAAGGAGCAGTCAGGACAAGGATCTGACTCCATTCCATGCCTGTAGGATGGGTGTGAACACTCTGGATCACTTCTGTTGTTTCAGGCCCTTACAAATGAATGTAGGATAGGTCTCTTTCCAACACTTTGCCTTCATTCCCTTTGTATATCAGTAATCTGAGCAAACACTGGCTGACTCTGTTTTTGTATATTCTGTCTGACCCTTATCCTATAATTCTTATTCACATGAATAATCTCTACTCATGCTAGTGCTCCCATTAATGTTGGAAATTTTGTATGATACGCTTCCATGAATCACAGCTGGGGTATCTTAAGAAAATTGTAGGCCTTTGTTTGACTTTTGTCATGAGGGCCCAGTTACCATGGATTACGAGAACCTGTTTTCTGGATGGGTAAAAACAGTTGACAATCTGCCCTTTCACTCGCTCCATGAATTTCAATCGGTTTAATTTTCATAGAATCAAAAGAAAAACAAAACAAAATAAAATACACCTGCAGGAAGGTCATTTGCATGTTTTATACTCTTTCATCTGTTATCCTTTGGAATAGGATCTGTAATCTTGAGCAACAGAAGTGTGCAAATGAATTTCCCCTTCAGAGTTACTTTACTGTTAGTCTTCAGCTATGACTTGTAATAGTGAAAGAAAAACAAATCGTTATTCATTTGTTTGAAAATAAAGATTGCACTTCCTTTTCACAGTACGTAGGAAATTTGGGAGTATTTATTTGGATGTTCTGTGAGTAATGTATGCAAGGCCATATATTCAGTATCGAGATAAGCATGTTCCCAAATACACTTTCTTCTGTCTTACAAGTAATTAATTCCAGTTAACATTTATGGAAGCTGTTTGATCCATGAGTGACAATCCACCTAAAATACTAAAACAGTTTGAATTTTGGTTCCTTAAAAAACAAAACCAAACCAAAAAAACCACACAAAAAAGCAAACATGCAAACAAC
>NW_017728997.1:29774021-29784729 GCF_001723915.1 Gavialis gangeticus | reverse complement strand
CCCCAGATATCCACTGGGAAGGAAGGTTTGTGAATTTTTTTTTTAGCAGGGTTGACTGTAGGAAAAAAAATCATAAACAGGATGGAAGAGAGAGCAGAGACTTATAGAAAAGAAAAGGCCTTTTGCTGTTGGAATGATTATATGACGTTTTCATCTCCAATACTGCAAAAGTGAAAAATACTTCAGTCTGGTGCATTAAAGTATATTCTGTTCATCTTCATATTCAGGCAAAGGCAAAAACAAACTAACCACCTCACAAACTGAGTCATTTGTCAAACCTTGCTACAAAAGTATATAACATTAAGCCTTCATCATCACCAACATAAAACAGCTCTCCACACAGCAGGAAAAAACAACTAAGGAGTAATTTTTAAAAAGAATTAACAAGAAGATATTAGGTCCATGCATCCTGCCTTTTTATCACTGTTTAGGGCATTAGCATATTTTACTATTTCACGTTAGTATAAATAATGATTTTAACAAAGATTTTCTTATTGCCTCACTGGTGTTCATTTGTATGATTTATATTAACTACTTAAAATCTTCACATTTTAAAACTAATTTAATCACAGATATGGTCTCTGCAAAAATCATTTCCACAGCTGTTTCCTGAGCATTTTATCAATTAAGATTTTATATCCTATTTTAAATGCATGTTGTTAAAGCTACATTTGGAATTTATTACAATTATTCCTGATTTTATAAATGTTGGCACCTCAATCTAATAGCAGAAACATTCTCTGCAAATCAGAAACAGGTGCAATTGGAAGGTTGCTTTTGCAATGTCATTAGTTAGGTTTTGGTTTTCAGTGAGCAAATCTGGAGTAGTTTGTGCAGTTTAAATAGCTGATTCAAGGATGCATGTGTGTGTGTCCCTCCCCAGAGCCTTGCAAGCTGGGATTTTCTTTTGTCAAACAGAAATGAGGAGTATGTTGAGTCCCAGAGTTTAGAAATCTAAACACCCCATAGATCAGTGACAAAAGGACCAAGAAAAATAGCTTTATTTGTGGCTTAACTTAGATTTAAATAATAGGATTTTTTTAAAATGTACTGTTTCTAGAGACGCAAAATACATTGCATATAGTTTCTGATGTGGTTAATGCAATAGCAGAGCATTTTGAAAATATGTATAAACTGTATAAAGGCTGCTGAAGGGCATTTTGCGTTAGTACAATATACCTTTTCATCTTCCTACCTCTGGCCATCCACTCTGGTTCTTAAGAATCTGTTTTTAACCACTGAGGCATGTTGTATGGCCTATCTTTTCTGTTTGACTTGTAGGAGGTTATGTGAGGTTCAGGGGTGATAGTAAGGGGACTTTGGGGGTTCTGATGGTGAGGTTTATTGAATTAGTTTGCGTCTACATTTCTCCTGCTTTAAGGTCATTTTGGTGCAATTGTTAGAGCCTGTTTATTTAGGAAAATTAATTTTTAATAATCAAGAGGGTCCAAAAACTGCAGGTGACTCCAGTTGAGGGACAGGGAGTTGTAGTATGAATTAGTGTAATAATACATTGGACTGCAGATTATGGTATCCCATTGCATGAGCACCTCTAAAATATTCCTAGATAATAGAGTTGCTGGCTTTTCTAGTAATGAGATGTGAGGATCAGGTCATCAATGCTGTGTTTCAAAACAATTACTAAAAAAATGACTGCTTTAAAGTAGAAATGGACCAAAGCCTCAAAATAATTTGGCATCAGTTTAAACCCATGATTTCAGTCCATAAGTGTGTTTGTTTATTTAAAATTGGACCAAGTAGTATTGGTCAATTGTACACGGTAGTTTGTGATTTGCACTGAGACACTTTTGAATAACTAGTATAATAGTAACAGCTCGGTAGGGGTGTATGAAGCGGGCCCTATTCGATTTGGATACAGATTCGGCCCACATCAGGGACAGTGATTCGATTCATTGATTTGGATCACTGTTCCTGATTTGATTTGGCCAAATCTGAATCTGAAGATTTGATGTTGATTTGGAGAATCAGTGAGTTGGACATAGATGACACGGCTTTACAAGTTTTTTCTAATACCTTGAGGTAGCAGGTGTGGTTTGTGATTGCTGGGATGTTGGGGTGCATGGAGCATCCCACAGGAGTCCCAGGGGCCCTCCACATGCTCAGTGGTGAACCCGGAAGTGGACCAGTCCACTTCTGGGTCTGCCAAGGAGCACGCTGGGGGCCCCCCGTGCCTCCCTGCATTGGCTGCAGGGGGACCCCAGGAGCCGCCCCCAGACCCAGGAGGCACCAGTCACTGAGCTGGGAGAGTGTGGGGAGGGTGGGGGGGCCCGCAGCGCGCTCCTCAGTGAACCCGGAAATGGACCACTTCCGGATCTGCTGCTGAGCGCGCTGGGGAGTCCCCTGCACTGCTGTGGGACACTCCATGCACCCCAGCAATCTCCGCCAAATCAAATCAGGGGCTGAAGCTTTGCACAGCCCTACAGCTCAGCATTACTTGTATTGTGGCTGTTCTGTACTCATTCTGCTTCCTACTTGCATTAGAACAACTGCTAGCATGCAGCATGTCAGATCAGGTGTAATGGCCTGACTGCAAGTGTTGCACAAGTATAAAGGGACTTTTTTTCATAAATGAGAGGGAGAAAAAAACATTCATTTTCTTCATTCCCACATGTATTTAGTTTATTTAACTGCAGTGTAATTTGATGGAACAATATATTCATAATTAGAATATTTTAACCAATGATTGCTCTTTATTTAGTCTTTAGTAAACTCTGAATACCTACAATGCTAGTCAGTACAGCTTCCATCACTTCTCAGTAATAAGATGTGAATGTATAACAAGCCATCCTTTGGATTTTGTATGTTTGGTTTATTTTTCCTCCAGACAGAGGCCTATAGGAAGAACATGTATTTGAATATTTAATATGTATATTTGGGTATATCTGCCAGATATTAGTGAAAATAAATCCAGCTACCATATGGATTTTTTTTAATGTTCCTCCCTCTCTTCTTCCAGTACAGCAAATCTATTTAAGATTGGGAAGCCAGAAGGATTCTAGTAATGTGCTTTCAAGCATACTGCCTTGCTAATCTTTTGAGGTAGTGTCAGATGGGAGTTGAAGCAGCTCTCCATAGTGACACTGAGTTTGAGATCTACATGGTTTCTACTTGAGTAAATCAGAAGTGCAGAGTTATCAAGACTGGCCTAGTGGCACGTGAAACAGTCTTCTGCGAGACTAAAACAGACTGAAAAGGAGGTGAATTGCTGGGTCTCCCTGGAGAAGTAGCAGAAAATAGCCTTACAAATATTTCTCTCTCCTATGCCTTATCTTTATCTCTTCCAGAGTTAATGAATTCTCATAGGGGAAAGATACGTTATTACAGAAAAACAGTATAGGTCATGTGCAGTTATAAGACACACATGTTTTTGCCTTTGAGCAACCTTAGACATTTTCTCTAATAATGCATATAGAAGGGCCAAGTTTTATGCTTGCATGTTTCACTTCGGGTGCCATATTTTTCTCTTTGGATGTTTTATAGGTAACTACGTACTTGTTTGAGACATTTGTCATATTAAACGCATTGAAATTTGGGGTTTTTTTGCACATCAGAATGTGTCTTTATATAAAATAAATAGTCTATATATCTGAAAATGTGGTTTGTTGTGTTCTTCTACTGCCTCTTTTGTTACCAAAAGGCCCCTGGCACATGTTACAATTATGGTGTGATTAATGTGTTAATTATACCATGAATTGTAACACTGTTACATCTTCAGCTGATTCAGGGTGCTGTTAAGTAGCAAACTAGCCACAAAGATATTCCACATAAGTGTCCTGTTTGTGTGGTGCCATAAATTTAACATGTAGCACCCTCCATTCTGGTGCTGACAATCAGCTTATTGTCAGCATCAGCATTGCAGGGGAGGGGGATCAGGATTGGGAGCAGTTGCTGATGCTGAAAATAGGCAGCTAGGGGAGCAGGTTGGAAGGTTCCCAGGCAGTGGGAGCCAAGGGGCAAAGCACTTTCAGATGCTTTGTCCTAAGGAACTGGGTTGCACAGATTTGTTTTTAGATATCCCAGGGTACAGAGATACTGGGATTGAGGAGAAGCTCTTCATTCCTGGGCTCCCGGAGTCCAAAAACTTCTAAAGAACAAATGTGATGCTGGGCAGTCTTGGGGTGGTCCAAGGCCAGGTCAACAATAATTTGATTGTCAGACCTGCCCCAGACAGCCAGGGGTATGGAATTGAACCTGGATTGTCCAAGGCTATGTCCAATCAGTTGTTGGACCTAGGTCTGGGCAGTCTGGGGTCTTGAACCTATTCTGGACAGACTGGGGTGTGGAATGGGACTCAAAACTGTCTGCAGCCTGATCTGACAGTCAGCTGATTGTTGGCTCTGGCCCTGATAGGTTCTGGACTGGGAGCTGCTGTGGACAGCAGGCAGCCCTGGGTCTGGGACAGAGCTGTCCCCTGCCTAGTCTGCAAGATCGGGCTGCAGGCAGCTCCAGGGTAGCTCAGTTGCGATTGGAGGAATTTTATATCCCATCCCCACCATTGTGCCACCTGCCATGCACATCTGACATGATAGAAAGAATGATTTTTAGGATGGGGTATACAATTCCTCTGATCCCAGTTATGTCATTGTTTTAACACCTGCCAGAGCCCACAGAAACAGCGCATCAAGGGTTTTTTTTAATGCTACATCCATAAAAATACAAACCTCTTATAGCCTCTAGCTTCAGGGTGTATGACTCTTTACCCCAAACACTTCTTTTTAAAGAAGTTAGAAGTCAGTGTCTCTGAAGCCATAACTAAACAGCTTCTGTGACTGGAACTTACTTTTTTTTTTAGGTCATGCGCAGATTGGAACACACAACACCCCTTAATCATTTGGTTATGTGTTTCTATTGGACAGAGGATGTTCACCATCTGATACTCCACAAACTCTGAGTCCCAGTTTATGAGAACCTCACCTTGGCTGATGCCAGAGATTAAGTTGGTGTTAATGGGGACTTTTCAACATTACTGAATTACTGTAACCACTTCAGGAGGCAACAGCATAACCAAAAGCCTGCATACTTACTGTCCTATGCAAATAATCTAAGACTATATTATACCTTAACATGGTTTCTAAAAGTGGCAATTAATAAATAGGTTCAGTCTGGTCTGTCTTGTGGAAGTTCCACTTCTCCTTATGTTGCAGTATTGAGACTAACAGTATAAAAAGGGCTGAGAACCCTTTTCCATAGAAAATTACTATGAAGCAATTTTTTTAGGGCAGCTCACTGTATGTATAATGTTGTATGTTGAGGGTGTTTTAGTGTTTTGGAAATACAGACCAGTTTTCAAAGTTTTAATAAAAAGTTAGGTGGATGCATGAATTTTTGGTTATTAAACACCCCACTTCAAGATGGTGTACCTTAAATAATTTGGAAGCAAGTATATTGCAGATGTACAAGGAGAGTGTGTGTCTCTTTCATTAAGTCTTCATTTATTTTCTGCATTTTGCCTTTAGCATTATTTTCAATAGTAAACCAGTGAAATGAAGTAATTATTTAAAGTAGGATCCTGCTTTCCATCATAAAGAATGTATAATTATATAACAACAACTTCAGTACATATTATAAAATAAATTATATAGACTAGAAGCAGCAGCTAAATCACAAAAATAATGTTTTAATTCATTTCACTGTCTCTGTGAGTAGACAGAGCTACATATCCTTTCACAGACATTCAGAGAGATTCTCTAGAATCAGACTCGTTTCTCTGTGCTTTAAGTTAATACAATGCATGCTTGCTTTTGGTAATGCTGTGTATATATTCCTCAAGGACAAACACTACTAATGAATTACAATCAAAATAGAGCTGGATGGAAGAACCAAACAGGTTCAAACCTGTATAGTAAACTGTAGTTTTAGTGATGTTTCTGTGTTTTATTGTGAAGGTTAAATTACAGCAATCATTGAAGCACAAAGCACTACAGTAAGACTCCATTATGGAACAATTTTTTACCCTGCACTGCTGGGGTCACTTCAGTAGGATAACAAAATAAAGCATTAAGAAGGAAGAAGAAAATGAACTACCATGTACCTGTAATACATATTTGTTTTTAAAACAAACTTGGATTGTAGAAGTAATCTTTGCTACACAAGAATACAAAAACTGCACTCAAATGGCATCATATATACTTACTTCACTCTTCCAGAATTTATCTTGTTTATATTCATATCAGGCTTACGGGTACTCAGTTAAAACATAATGCCAAGCCATGACTGATGGCAAGCACATAAACTCGCCAAAGTCCCTCCAACCCTAAGTTTCCTAGTATCTGACAAAAATAACCTATACATCAGTTAATTTATGAAGCCTTGTGTCTAGTAACCTTATCCATGTCACTTCAACTGTTTGGCCTGCTAGTGAGAATTTTACATGTTGAGATCAAGTTATAGGACTTCTGCATGAATTAAAATACTCCTAGCCTTTCAGATACGGCTGACTCATCTTGGAATAAATTGCTGATCTTTAAATAGGAAAATATTTTGACAACTGAGGAAAACTGAAGCAAAATACATCATAACTATAACTTAAAGGCTATGGAGTCATGTGAAATGAAAAAGTAATGGAGGAGAGAACTCCCCAGCGTCATTGAAACCACAAAGACCACACCCAGCCATGGTATGCAGAGATTTTTTTCTTCCCGTGCAATGTAACAGACCTGGTAAGAAGGGCTATGCAGCCATGCTACCTCTGGTTGGCTCTGTAACTGTAGAGGAGTCACATAGGGCTTCACAGGGATGTACCTAAGGCTTGACCACATTGTGTTTTGGGTTTGAGAATTCTGCTTTGGTATCTTTCTATTCCTGATGCTGGCCACTTTTTCTATATGGTCTGGAAGCTGGCAAATATTTGACAGCAGATGGGAGATTAGCAATGTCTTGCTTAGCCAACTTTTTCCTTTGGGAGTGTCTCATGGTGGCTTTCTCATTGATTTTATAAACCTACACAGTGAGGACTGGGAATATGTGGACTAGAGTGAATCACAAATGAGCATAGCCAGTAGAATAGAAGAAAGTCCAAATTACCAGTGCTGGCTTACCAGTATAAGAAACTGAGGCTTATTTTTGGGAACTCACATTTTTTTTTTATCAATCTTTTATATTTATGTCTAGGGACCTACCGAATTCACAGCAGAAGTGGGCTGCACACCAGCTCCTTTTAATTTTGCAGCTTTCCTCCATGCACCCTGTCCTGCTAATTGGTGGAGGGGCCCTGCTGCTCACTTCTGATTGGTAGGGAGGTGAAAACCACAATTTTAATTATGGAACCATTTTTGCCTCCTGGCCAGTCAGCAGCAAGCAGCAGAGCCCCTGGCACCCCTCAGCTAATCAGCAATGGGGGGGTGGGGAAGAGGGAAGGAGGGTGCAGGGGAACCTGCAAAATTAAAGGAGCTGCCATGCAGCCCACTTCCTCCATGAATTTGGTAGGTCCCTACATATGTCTAAAGGAAAAATGTGTAGTTTGGTATTTTGTAACGATGCCAGTTAATAAATAACCCTAAAGTCATTGCTTTTGCATTAATCTTGATTGATTGCTTTAAAACAAGGCTGTCAAATGCACCTGGCCCCGCAGGCTGGATGAGTGGGAAGGGACCAGTCCGCTAGGGACCCAGCAGGATGAAGCTCCACATCCTGGGTACTTGGCTGCCACCATGGAAAGAATCCATAGTGCTGGGCTTCTTTTCACAGTGCTGCAGGGGCTCCAGCACTGCTGCTTCCACTTGGGTGCTTGGCAGCCACATGGGTATGAACTGTGACCCCCGAGAGCCAGCAGCACTGTGGCTTGTTTTTGTGGTAGCAGCCAGTTGCCCAGGTAGGAGTTGCAGCACTGGAGCCCCAGTAGCACTGCAGAAAGAAGCCGGGCACTACAGCATGTTACTGCAGTGGCAGGAAAGTGCCTGAATGAGAGCAGGAATGTTGCTGGAAGAAGCCCAGTATTGCATATGCTTGGCTGCCACCATGGGAACAAACCACAGCACCAGGCTTGTTCCTGTAGTGCTGCTAGAGCTTCAGAACTGCGGCTCTCACCCAGGTGCCCAGCTGCTGCTGCTGGAAGAATCCCCATTGCAGCCAGGGTTGGGGTAGTCTGCAGTCCAGAAAACCCAGCTTTGTGGGCCAGCTCTGGCCCACAGGCTGTATGTTTGACACTCCTGCTTTACACTTCCAGATATGTATGGGTCTTTGCTTCTTTTCTACACTTGAGAATTATCATTAGTGCTATGTTTACTTCATGTTTACTTCCTAACCTATCTTAGTACCTTAATTTATTGCAGAAATTTTTGACATATGGGAAAAAGCAACACTGTCTTGGTTTTGAACTGTGTGGTAGTCTGAATTGAATTTTAAATGTTTTTGCATATGTGGGACTGAGAGGAATATTTAAGTATTTTCTCCAGGAAAATCACATCCTCTGGTTCTTAAAATTTGATTCTTACTTTAACCTGTAATTCCCTTTAGTTGTCGTAATTCAGTAAAGCTGGTAAGGGTTCAATTATACTATTAGTTAATAAACACTGTGCCCTTGGAATGGAGAACACACTCTGCAGAGTTTCATAGTTTCTAGGGTCAGGAGGGACCTGAGCAGATCATCAAGTCTGACCCCCTGCCATGGCAGGAAAGAGCACTGGGGTCAAATGACCCCAGCAAGGTGTACATCTAGCCTCCTCTGAAAGACCCCCAGGGTAGGAGCTAGCATCACTTCTCTTGGAAGTAGGTTCCAGATCCTAGCTGCCCTGACCATGAAGTAGCACCTCCTGATATCTAGCCTAAATCTACCTCTGCCAGCTTGTGACTGTTATTCCTAGTCACTCCTGGTAGTGCACGGGGGAACAGGGACTTCCCCAGTGGCTGCTGGTCCCCTCTGACTAGTTTGTAACAGGCCACTAGATCCCCCCTCAGCCTTCTCTTGTGGAGGCTGAACAGGTGCAGGTCCTGTAGCCTGTCCTCGTAGGGCCTGCCCTGCTGCCTCCTGATCATGCGAGTGGCCCTCCTCTGGACCCTCTCCATGTTGTACACAATAACAGTGTTTAAAAGCTATTTATACTCTTTAGTACATGATTATATTTTGTTCTGTGCACAAAAAATGGTATTACCTTAGAGTTCAGGTTGCTCGGACATGATGGGCATTACTTTAAAAAAAAAAAAAAAAAAAAATAAGCTCCCAAATACTAAAAACTTAAAGAGTTTATAAATGGAGGTTGCATAGTTCAATAGATGTTTCGTACCACACTTAACATCTTAGCAACTCCAGATCTTTTTGAAAAGAAGAACCTTAAAAGGGACCTTCCTGTCTAGAGGTGGGGACAGGAAGAAGATGATGGAAGAGAGAAGGGGAGCCTGGAGACCTTGATAGGAGCAAGAGGAAAGCGATAAAAGGAGCAAGGCCCAGACCAGGAGCTGGACTGCTGCAGGTTAACACCTTGGGGGCTGTTCATGGGTCATCAGCTGGATGGCCTTGATGTACTCTATAGCCTTGTCACACTAATATGAAGCTGAAACTAATATCTTCCTTCCTAACATCTCATCTGTGTCCAAAGAGAAAGCAATCCATACAGATGACATAGGTGAACAAACTCAAAGAAACGTACTGAAAGACATTTGAATTTTTATTCATAAAAGGGCATGCCTACACATTGCCCTATGGCAACATTGTTACTGTGCCATACTAAAGCAGTAACCACCCATACTGCACCATACATGCTGTGCATGGTTATTTTTAGCAGCTACTTTGCTGTAGTGTCATGCTATACTGGGGGAGTGTGCTGCTATGACAAAATAACTGCTGGTCACATGTAGACTATGGATGCTACATCACTGTAGCATGTTGCTATGGCAGCATAGCATCACATGTAGATGTGCCCAAAATGAAGCAAACCTTCAGAGTGAAACCATCTTGTGCCACAAACATGAGCAACGTGAAAGAGAATGCTAGCTAGAGACAGATTCTATTCCAGCTATTACAGCAGATGTTATCTTAATGGTGTGATGGGATCTGAGGCCTGATCCCAGCAATCATACCTTCTATCATGCTTCACATGCATGAAAGGATGCACGACATTGGGGATCAGATATATCCCAATTACACCTGACTGGTGCAGCCATGCTGCCCTTTCAATTTGCCAGTACACTTGCAGCCTAGGATCACGATCCAGGGCTCCAGGTGCACCAGCAAGTTGAAAGTTGGGCACGGTACAGCCCCAGTGGAGAGAGTCAGTTGGTTCCCTTGGAAAGGTTAAAGCCAGGCACCTTCCAGTAATGGATGGTATAGGATATGGCCATAAATCTTTTAGCACAGGCATATAGTTCTTCCCTTCAAGCGTATGCAAGCAGTAGGCTATATAATGTCCAAAGTGCCGCCTTTACTAGTAGGAATGATAAAGTATTTGTAAAAACAGGAGCTTACAACTTGCCATTTCCTGATGGTAGGTTATATGGCCCTAATTTCCTCAGGTACCAGCAAAAACCTGGCTTGTAACCTTGCTCCTGTCAGAAAAACGTTTGTTTTCCTAAGATTGTGTTTCTTTTTAAATCTGCCACATTCCTTCTGATCCCCAGTGCTGGCCTTTCGTGTCCTAGCATTGCTTCCTAACTACTTGCCAGTGTTTTCTGGGAAATAGGTTATTCGAGCCACTCTGTCCTGCCTGTTTGTTTTCTTATAGTCCCATATTCAACTAAACAAATCTATTTGTAC
>NW_017728997.1:29756189-29769021 GCF_001723915.1 Gavialis gangeticus | reverse complement strand
TTTTTTCTGGGAAATAGTTTATTCGAGCCACTCTGTCCTGCCTGTTTGTTTTCTTATAGTCCCATATTCAACTAAACAAATCTATTTGTACAGTAAACATCCCACTAACCATATCAACCTACAGTACGCATACATTTTAACAAACCTGATTCAGTTTTGTCAAACAAGCACTTTAAAGTTTGTTATTCCTTCAAGACAATCTCAAGCCTGTAAATCAAAGTTTGACTGAAGCCAACAAGTACTCAAGTTTAACATAGTCTGATTATTTTTTATTCCACAAAGCTCAGCTGATCTATTGTGTATATCACATTTAGTACAGAAGATTATTTGACTACAAGAGTGTAAGCACTAGCTTATTTTCATATCATTCAAAGTATTACTCTTGATTGCTTCAAGGAGATCTGTTTCTATATCAGAACACATGCTTATCATATTCAGTTGCTTTTTGACTACATGTAACCAGCACAGGAATTTTCCCTCCACTGTTTCTGGTTTGCTTGAAGAAATATTTTCTTGTTAGGAATATGCTTCATTGTTCTTTCTTTTCTAGTAACCCAAGACTGCAGGGGATAGGGGCAGAAGTGTAGAGGAGTCAGGGGGTAGGGGCCTGAGGCTGCAGGGGCAGGCACAAGATGGGTAAGTGGAGTGGGGGACAGGGGGCAAGCTGCTTGCTTCCCTCACTGCCTTCCCCCTTACTGCCTCTGTCATTGCGCCTCACTGCCTGCCCCATTGCTGCCCCCCACTTGCCCTGCCATATACCTGCCTGTCTTCTCCACTATCTGTCCCACAACTGCCTGCCCCATTACTGCCTACTACCCTCCCCATTGCCTGCTCTGCCTCCACTGCCTGCAGTTTTGGTGGGGATGGATGTAAGACAAACCTCCCAATGATTAGATTCTTTATATAAAAAATTATAACAAATGTATATGTTTTCTATTAATAGAATCTAATTATTGGGGGTAGCTTTTATATACAGGAAAATACAGTAATAATTTTGTTTAGCTAGCTACTGTAGCTCTGTGAAGGGTTTGGGGACTACTCTGATAAAACCCTCCATCAAAGAATCTGTCAGTACTTTCATAGTCTGGTTTTAGGCTCTTACAAAACAGTCTGATATTGTTTTGACTTATCAAAGTCTGATATTACCGGAGCCTTTTAAATTGGAAAATTCATGGAAGTGGTTAAATTATTTTGACCCTTCCTTGCTTTGTACATTCTCGTTCTCCTCCAGAAAGAGTGTCCTGATCTCTGATAGGTAGATTCTTATGCAAGGAATTAATTTGGTCTCTGTTATATCAATGCTGTCTGTCACTCTTCTCACATCACTTAATGGCCTGGTTGCCTCTCTGCCAGTCTATTTGCTGCTTATCTCTTTAAAGAACTTCTTCCTATTTTATCTTTATTTCATTGCACTCCTTTAATTTTGGGCTGTCTCATTTTTTATTATCCTCATTCCCTGATCTCTTGAATCTCCTGTGAATTATTCTTTTTCTCCTTAATCAAATTTAAGCCTACTTCATTCTTATGCTGGGTTTTTTTATCCTACATTGCTTTAATTTCCAAGTCCTTTTTGCCTTATTTTCCCACTACTTCATTCCTTTAATTCCTTTGAGGTTTTTTTTCTCATATTGCTTTTACATCTTAGTCACAATATTTTTTTTTTGCGGGGGAGGTTCCCCCGAAAGCTTGCAATTTTAGAATTTTTTTTGCAAAAATCTTGTTGGTCTAATAAAAGATATAATTTCTACTACGAGTCCTGATTGCCTTTTCCTCTAGGCCAATATGGCTACGATTTGGACACCTAAAACTGAGTGCATCATTAGAGGGTATTTTTTAAACAAGCAGGTTAATGTAGACTTCCCTGTGTCTTTTCAGTTATATACATAGTGTGCGTCTTCCAAGCAGAAATAGGGAGTAAAATGTTGATAAGTTTTTGGGAAGAAACAAAATGTGAAGGCACTAGAGTATATTGCCACAGGTTGAAAGGTATTTTTACATAGTACAATAATTTGATGTACAATGAGGGAAAATTATAATCTTCCTGAGGTGTGGGGGATATTTCCAGTTTATTAGAATAGATTTTTAAAGAAGAGAAGAATGTTATAAAGATAGGTTATCTAATGGCAATCTATGAAAATCGAGTTTTGTCAGGTAAGCAATACCTCAAACCCTATAAGTGTGTGTGTGTGTGTGTGTGTGTGTGTGTGTGAGTAAAAGAGGGGGGGAATTCTGTGTGTTATTGCAAATGCCTATTTATAGTTCCTGATAGTTGCATAAAACAGTAACTGGGGCTTTTGTTAAGGCAGTGAAGAAACAAAATATAATTTATGTTTTTAAATAATGTCATGAGGCATACTGGGGTAATATATTATATGGCATTAAAAGAGTTCATGTGTAAAAAATATAATCAGGTAATTCTGTCAGCTCCCAATGAGTAGACATGTGCATTTTACTGCTAATATTCTAGAACTGTGCCGAGCAGATACTTTAAAATTTCAAACAAAAAATAATTCACTGATACTGCACCAGAGTCTTAAAATCCAGCCTGTTCTGTAAAATACTCCCTGCTATGCTGCAGACTTAAATCTACTGAATCAAATTGAGTCCCTGTTTAAAAGAAAGAAGGAAAGAAAATCTTTAAACCTTCAGGGCAAATGGAAATCTAAGACTTCAAGATTATCCAGCATGGGCACAACAAACAACATATCTACATACAGACAGTATGCAGAAGCGTCAAGCTACAATGCATTATTTTCCATTCTGAAAATGAAGACAATAAAATTTGAAATAGAAAAATGTTTATGTGTTATGCATGATGTGAAAAGCAGTCCTAAAGTATCCTTTCATAGTAGAAGATGCTGAAATTCCATTACAAAATAGTATAGTTTGAAAATAGTATATTTTGTAAAGGGAAAAGTAAAGATTTACTTATAAAACAGGACTTGTTTTGATTCTGTAATAATTAGTCTTTTATACTGTAACATACAAACACAAGAGACATTGGAAGATTCCAGAGTATAAATCTAACCACAGAAACATTCTAAAATATCCATAAAGATAAGTGCTTTATAAATATCTATAGCCATGGTCATCTTCTAGAGCCCCAGTCCTGCCAGAGTATCTTTGCAGGCATATTGCATCCATTTTCTGACCCTTGGAAGGAAACTGGGGTTGTTCACAAGATGCAGGGCCCTGTTAGGGTCACAACCCTTGTTGGTACTATTAAGCGTGTAGATTGACCATGTCATCTCTTATTTCTCCATGTACTGTGTGGAAACATCCAATATACAGAAATGAGCAATATATTCTGTATTAAACTTCATAAGCTTTACATTGGGAATGAATTTTAATATTGCTTTAGTAAAGCACTTGCAAGTCAGTTATAAGAGTGCATTTGCAGACATTAATTGACTGTGAATCTGGCAGAGCTGATCTAAATCATAAGCAAAACTTTAATGTGGTATAGAATAAAATCACAATGACACTTAAAGAATGATATTTATCTTTATTATTTTTCCATAAACTGTAACATTCCTATTGGATGAATGTTGATTTTTCCTGAATCTTAAATTGGAGTAAGTATCTCAAATGTGAAAAAATCTGTAGTGGCCCAATCCCATATGTGGTTTTTATCTGCGTGCTGGACATCCCCAAATAAGATGCACCTTGTTTTGGGAAGGTAGAATGAAGAGGGAAAAAATTCCATGTAACCAGTCTGCTCAGTATCAGTTTCCCCAGTTTAAGAACTATATCCTGATTTTTTGATCCTCAATTTTTGGGAAAAGGGTGAGTGTAGTATGTGAAATAAGGCACAATATGAAGACATTCACAGGATTGATTAAAAATATTGATGGATACTTTTTCCTTTTTAAATCACCACATAAAATATTACACTATTCTTCCAGAAAAGAGAAATACTATTGTCAACTCAATATACCTCTTTTAATTGTGTATATATACAAGGAATTTGGTTATACTGTACAAGACTACCTCATAAGGAGGAGATAGTTATGTAATGCCAATGCCCAGTTAATCCTTGGTGTTCTGACTGTGACTGCTAGCTTACTTTTTAAGTGATATTGATCATGGTGTTGTCATTTGTCCACTAAGAAATGTATTAAGACCAGCCACTCATTTCATACTGGACATCAACCAGCCTGCAGACAATAACTTCTGGTCAGTGCTGACAGGACTGAGTTTAAATCAATGGTACAGAGGTGAAAGGATCTGTAAACTATCACAAGTCCTCACTGAGTAACTTTGTTTTCAAGTTAATATAGAATGAGATCTGGATGGTCAGCTGAGGACTTAGGTCAGAGGAACTTTCTAGAGCAAATACTTTAGAATATTACAAGTAAATGCCAGCTGGTTTAATGGTCGTTTTTTTTTATTTTAATTTTTTTCAAAGACAGTGGTTTCTGTGCTCATCAAAAATCCTACATTGTGCCTTATTAATTATTTGCGCTAACAGATGTGGGGAAAAAAGAAAAAAGTTTTACTGGAAGCAGTAGCACATTAGTTGGAATGAGATCCGTAACATTTGTATAGATTGGGTGGTTCAGTGGGGCTTTTTGGGACTTTTATCTAGTAGCTGATTCAATCCAAAAAAGCCCCACTAAAGCGCCTAATCTATACAGACACTGGGAAAGCTGGGTGCAATTAATGCACTGCTTCTTCTGGTCATGTGCTGGAGCTTGCTGAGCTTAAATTTCTGTTATTTTTTCCCCCCATGTTTGCAAGTAGCATATAAGATATTTTAGTATCATAGTACTTAGGGTTGGAAGGGACCTAAACAGATCATCAGGTCCAACCTCCTGCCCTGGGCAGGAATGGGTGCAGGAATCATATCACCCCAGCCAAATATCTGTCCAGTCTCCTCTTGGAGACCCCCAAGGTTGGAGAGAGCACCACCTCACTTGGGAGCCCATTCCAGAGTCTGGCAGCCCTAACTGCAAAGTAATGTCTCCTGATGTCCAGCCTGAACCTTCTCTCTAACAATTTGTGGCCGTTATTCCTAGTAACTCTGGGTGGTGTCTGGGGAAACAGAGCCTCCCCCAATTCCCGCTGGTCCCCCCTGGTGAGTTTGTAAATGGCCACTAGATCCCCTCTCAGCCTTCTCTTGTGGAGGCTGAATAGGTTCAGGCCTTTTAGCCTCTCTTTGTAGGGCCTGCCCTAAGGCCCCTTGATCATGCAAGTGGCCCTCCTCTGGACCCTCTCAATGCTAGCTACATCCCTCTTGAAGTGCGGTGCCCAGAACTGGACACAGAATTCCAACTATGGCCTGACCAAAGCCACATAGAGGGGAAGGATCACTTCCCTGGACCTGCTTGTGATGCATCTGTAGATGCACAACCAGGTGCGCTTAGCCTTACTGACTGCTTCCTTGCATTGGCGGCTCATGTTTATCCTGGAGTCAACAATGACTCCAAGATCCCTTTCTGCCACCGTGTTGACAAGAAGAGTATTCCCCAGACTATAGGTGTGTTGCTGGTTCATTCTCCCTAGCTGCAGTACCTTGCCCTTCCTGGATATGTGCCTAAAATTAGTGTCTACAATGAAGTATTTAAATAGGTGACCAGAGTTCCAAATTATTGAACATCTAATCATGGTCATTGATGTCAGCCTGAGTTGTTGTGCCCTCAGGTTTTCTAAGTAACTTTATAGGCACTTAAATATAGATTTTGGAGTCTCAGTTTGCAAACAGGGGCAGCAAACAGAGCACTTTGTGAGCAGTTCACAGGAAGCAAGAAGAGAAAAGGGAAGAGGAAGAGTAGCCAGGCACCAGGGGTCCCAGTACCAAATGAAGGGGCCATGTGTTGGGTTAGGATGACTCCTGCTTCCATGGAGAAGGCCCAGCCTGACGGCACATGGGGCACTTGGAGGCAGGACATGGCCTGGCCCTATGTGTGGCCCCTGTGTGCAGTGCCAGGACTCCCAGGTGACAGCAAGACCGGCCCGGTCCTGCCCAAAGGTGCACGCCCCCGAGCCAGGCCCTCAACATGTGGCAGAGGTGGTGCTGGGTTTCAGGTGGCTGGGGCTGCATCATACCATTGGAGGCTCTGCCAGCAGCAGGCCCTGAGTGCCTGATGGCTGCTACTACTGCTGCTACAGGGGTGGAGGGTGGGGCATCCATCCCCACCAAGCAGTCCTCACCACCTCCACACAGTTCCCCCCACACTCACCCTCCAATCCATGCACAAGCCCCATACCCCCTCAAAACTCGCCTCCACAAACCCTATACCCACCCACAAACCCCCCACACCCCTCCCCCCAACCTCATATCCCACCCCATATCACACCCTCTGTGCCCAGCCAGCCAAGTGAGATGGGATGGGACCTGCTGGCAGGAGCTGTGGCTGGAAGGGCAACTGCCACACTGGAGCGCTTCCCTATGCCCACACTAGTGCTGGGACATGCAGCCGTAGCCTGGAGGCGGTTTCCTGGTTCTAGGAACCATTTGGGGGGTGTGATAGGCTGGGGTGAGGGGTGGAGGTGGCAGCAGAGGGGTGTGTGTGTGTGTGAGAGAGAGAGAAATGGGGGTTGGGGGTGGGGGAGTGCTCTGGGTTGGAGATGCCACCAGAGCCAGGCTTAGAGCCTCCCTGTCCCCCTAGAACAAACAGCCTGTTTGGGGGAGGCCAGCCTAGAAGGGAAGGAGCTTGCCCAGCTCAGACCCTGAGCCCCACTCAAAGGCTTCCCAGGAATGGCATGGGGATTGCTGGGGCCTGGGCAAAGATGCAGGGAGCAGAACAGAAAGGGCTGGCACAGCTCAGAGCCACAAAGCAGCTGGTGATACAGCTGCAGCTGGACCCATATCCTGGTGTTGGGAGGAGCAAGTGGGGGGCAGGCAGGGGCTGTGGGTCAGGAGTAAGTGGCACTGTGGGGGGGTAGGGGTGGATTAAGAGTGAGGGGCAAGGACAGGGGCATATCAGTGCTGCTCAGCACCCCACATCCTGGTGACCAAAGGGGGCAGGGGCAGCTCTGATTTTTCTATGAAAAAAAACCCAAAAGCAAATGTCAAAGTATATAGATATTTAGAATTAATTTATTAGGATGACAGAGGCACTAGTAGGCTTCCAAATTGCTTTAAAATTATAAATATATCAATAAAATATTGCCTAACTGATCTCTCTATATAGAGTGGCATTTCATTTTAATCCTGAAAGAACACAGCTTTTGAGTATTTTAATGAGAGAATTTGAAGTTTTTTTTTATCAGAGAGTTTGCAATTTTTAAATGGGAAACACCAGGATCTCTGCTCGTGAGACAAGTGGTAAGACCCGGGGAGAGGATCCTGCCCAGGACCAGAACCGGGGACTGAGTTGGAAGGCAGATGAGGTGGCTGACCTGACCATTTGGGGCCAAGAAGTTTGACAGTTTAAAGTGGGTCACCACACCAAACGTATTTCTGGGAGATAGCTGCCCAGATGGAAGAGCAGGGACACCATAAAATATGACAGCAGGCTATCCAGGGGTCAAACAAACCCATGGGAAAAAAACAAAATGGAGAAGTGCATGCACAGGCAGCTGCTCAAAAGTGGAGCCAGGCTCCGCATGGCAGAATTGCCATTGCTGCAGCCCCAAGGGGCTCCCAGGACCGCAGGTAATGCTGCTGCGGCCAGTTTCCCCTACCTCACCCAGGGTAACTTGCTGTGGGCCAAAGCACATTTGGCAGATGTGTTCTCCAGGGAACCACATGTTCACACTTGTATGGATGTGGCCAGGGAGGCCAAAGTGCAATTGGAGTTACAGCTAACAAGGGGTGTATAGGGTAACAAGAAGGTTTTCTACAATTATGTGAGCAAAAAAAGGAAGATCAGGGAAAGTGTGGGTTTCTTACTGAATGGGGGAGGCAATAGGGCTCTGCAAAGGTTTGGTAGCCGATTCAATTCAGAGGAGATTCGACCCAATTCGGCGGCTGAATCTCCAAATACAAATCGAAGCAGGAGAACCATTAAAGCTCTAAATCTAATTGGAAGCCTCTGAATCAATTTGGAAAAGTTTTAGTGCTGATTTGGAGATTTGGCCGTAGATTAAACAGGCAGCAGTCCTTGAGGACACTGTACGCAGCTGCCTCCAGCTGGTAAGTCTGTTGTGGTGGGTGGAGCAGGGAGGGAAGGGGTCAGGAGGGGTAGATTAATGCCTCCACAGTGAGGGAGGGATTCGGGCTGGGTCTGGGACCTGGGCTGGGGCAACTGCTGCCCAGGGAGGGGATGGGAAGGCTCTGCTGTGTGCCACCAGTCTGGGAGCTGCTCATGCGGCAGCTTGTCTAGCAGCTCTTGCCGCTGCTCCTGCCATTAGTAAGGGAGGGCATGGGATGGGGGTGTGTGGCCCAGGATCTGTGTGGAGTGGGCAGGGCTGGGAATGTGCCAGATGGAAGGTGGAAGGCACTGGGAGCAGGGCTTATGCACCTCTGCCGCTGGCCCAGCTGGTGCGGTACCAGCATGAGACTGAGCAGCTCCCAGACCAGCAGTGTGCAGCAGCATGAGCTGCCCCACCCACTCCCTGGCCAGTGCTGCGCTCCAGGTAGCAAGCCCCCTCTGCTGGGCTGTGCTCTGTGGTGCGAGCAGAGCCATGGCTGTGCTCTGGGAGACTAGCTCCAGTCGCCGGCTGTGGGGTTGTGCTCCACGGGACAGGTGGAGCCAGGGCTGCACTCCAGGTGGCTAGCCTCAGCAGCAGCCCAGAGCACAGCCCTGGCTCTGCCTGTCCTGCAGAGAGCGTAGCCCAGGCTGGCAGTGGGCAGCCCGCCCACCCAGATCCAGGGGCACACGCCCGCTCCTATGCCCTCCCAGACTGGCAGTGCATAGCGACATGCAGTGGCAGGAGCCCCCCTCCCTGAGTCCCGCACCCTGTGACCCCAGCTGGGCAGCTTGTTCCAGCCTCAGTCCCAATCCCTCCCTCACTGTGGGGGTGTTGATCTGCTGCCCTCCACGCCGCTTCCCTCCCCCCTGTGCCCACCACAAGAGACTTACCAGCTGTAGGCAGCTGTGTCCAATGTTGAGGACTGCTGACTCTTTTGTTTCTGGGCAAATCTCTGAAGCGGCACCTAATCTTTGGATCCGATTCAGCTTAATCAAACTGGGACAGTGATTCAAATCACTGAATCAAATCACTGTCCTTCAGAATTGGCCGAATCCGAATCGAATACTTGCCACTTCGCACAGGCCTAGGGGGTAATTCTGTGATAGAAAATGTGGAAAAGGCTGAAGTACTCAGTGCCTTTTTTACCTCAGTCTCCACAGTCAAAGTCAGCTCCCAGACTACTGCAACTGGCAGCATGGTTTGGGAAGGAGGTGAGCAGCTGACAGTTTACAGAACAGACTAGGGACTATTTAGAAAAGATAGATGTGTACAAGTCCAGGAGGCTGGACAGGATGCACCTGAGTGTGCTGAG
The DNA here is from genome assembly GCF_001723915.1 of Gavialis gangeticus. Lineage (NCBI taxonomy): Eukaryota > Metazoa > Chordata > Crocodylia > Gavialidae > Gavialis > Gavialis gangeticus. Next base: position 29,759,630 of record NW_017728997.1, on the reverse strand, counting down.
GGAGTTAGCCAATGTGATTGCAGAGCCACTGGCCATTATCTTTGAAAACTCATGGCAGGTGGGAGAGGTCCTAGATGATTGGCAAAGGGCATACATAATGTCCATCCTTAAGGAAGGGAAGAAGGATAATCTGGGGAACTGCACACTGGTCAGCGTCACCTCATTCCTTGGAAAAATCATGGAGCAAGTCCTCCAGGAATCCATTTCTAATAACCTGAAGGAGAAAAAGATGATTAGGAACAATAGGCATGGATTCACCAAGAGCAAGTCATGCCTTACTAACCTGAATACCTTCTATGATGAGATGACTGGCTCTGTGGATGCAGGGAGTGCAGTGGGCATGATATGCCTTGACTTAAGCAATGCTTCAGATTCAGTGTCCCACAACATTCTCACAGGCAAGCTAAGGAAGTATGGGCTGGATGGACTGTAAAGTGGATAGAAAACTGGCTGAATTGTCAGGCTTAAAGGGTACTAATCAATGGCTCAGTGTCTAACTGGTAGCTGGTATGAAGTGGAGTGCCCCAGGTGTCAGTCCTGGGGCCTGTTTTGTTCAATGTTTTCATCTATGTCTGGAAGGTGAGATGAAATGTATCCCCAGCAAGTTTTCATATGACATCAAGCTGAGGGGATACACTGGAGGATAGGTCTAGGACTGACTAGCTAAGCAGCAGCTCTTTAGAAAAGAACCTGAGGGTTATAGTGGTCAGTAAACTGAATCTGAGCCAACAGTGTGCCTTTGTTTTAAAGAAGGCTAATGGCATACTGGGCTGCATTAGTGGGAACATTGCCAACAGATGGAGGGAAGTTATTATTCTTCTCTATTCAGCACTGGTGAGACCACATTTGGAGTCCTGTGTCCTGTTTTGGGCCCCCAACTGCAGAAAGGGTGTGGACAAATTGGAGAGAGTCCAGTGGAGGGCAGCAAAAGTGGTTTGGGGGCTGGGGCACATGACTTCTGAGGAGAGGCTGAGGAAACTGCGCTACTTTAGTCTGGAGAAGAGAAGACTGAGAGGGGATTGAATAGCAGCCTTCAACTAGCTGAAGGTTGGTTCGAAAGAGGATGAAGCTGGACTGTTCTCAGTGGTGGCAGATGACAGAACGTGGAGTAATGGTCTCAAGATGCAGCAAGGGGTGTTTAGGTTAGGTATCATGAAAAACTCTCTCACTAGGAGGGTAGTAAAGCACCGGCACAGGTTACTCAGAGATGTTATGGAATCTCCATCCTTTGGAGGCTTTTAAGACATGGCTAGTCAAAATCTTGGCTGAGATGATCTAGTTGGGAATGGTCCATCTTTGAACTGGGGGCTGGACTAGATGACCTCCTGCGGTCCCTTGCAACTTTAATTTTCTATGACCCTATGAATTAGGCATCTAGCTTTGAAATTGTTAGCCTTTACTCTATCGCTTGTATCTGAAGGAAATATTTGCAACCATAAAGATGTCAAAAGTCTTACAGGTTTGTTACAGGATGCAATTGAAACAATATTGCAGGGGATATTATTACATCAAACAATTACACCATAAACAAATGTTGATGAAAATTGAGTTCCAGTCTGTTCTGAATTGATATGAAAGTTCACTTTAAATGAAATCTCATCCTACCTGCATTTACAATCAGTGGCTTGCAGTTCTCTCTGCATAATACAAGAAGCAAACAAGTATAATCCAGTGGTGCAAAAAGACTATAAAAATTCAATAAACACAGAAAGCTATTAATCTGTCAGCTTTGCCAACCATGGTCCATACGTTTTGCTCCATCCTGTTTCATATATTTGTTTAATTTCCACTTTCTTTAGAAGAGACTTGTCAACTTCAGTGAACCCTCCTACACAGCTCTGCTTCTATTGAAAATATCTAACACATCCTTTGTACTAGTTAATTATTTCTGATGCCATTTATTTATGAATCGCCTAGAACAGAAGATTTATGCAGGAATCTCACCCTATTCTCTAGGTGTCATCATATTAACTAAATGTGTGTTATCCTTTTCTTGTGGCATGGTATATGAATTAAATGATTTAAGTAATTTTAATATGATATTTTTGGCACAGTAATTGTACAGTAGCTTTAAAATAACTGAGATACTGAATCATTCTTTGTACATGAGTAAAAAGATTAATTAAAATGAGACTCAAACAGCATGAATTTAAATTTATGGAATAGTTTTATTTTCTGCCTTCTGTTTTGTTTACCATAGGGCATCTTTTTCTGATTATTTCACATACTATCGCATTTCTGATTAAAAAGCTGTTAAGACACTATGCTTTACCTTTCATTTTACCAAGTGCTGAGAGAACTCTGAGTGAAAATTAGTCCTCAGGTCATTACAAAGACACTGCTGATATTGTATTTCATACTTAATGAATCTTTATTGGCACCAAGGTCAAACCTTGACTCTGCTTAATGAATCATAACTTGGCAGTGTCTGAGAATGTACCACCATTCTAGCAAAATCTGGTAAATAACTTGACCATTCACAGGCATGGTAAATCGCATAAAATAATAAAACAATGGTGTTTGAGAGGGGTTATAGTGAAGAAAAATAATATCCTCAAATGTTGTTATACATGGCTATATTTGGGGCCTTGATGACCATCTCTACAGGTAAAATGTATTTTTCTATATGTTTAAATCATTTATTAAACATATAATTGTTGTTAATTTTAGTGAGGATGCTATTCTTGGCATTGTTAAAAATAAAGCTGATCTTGTCAGTTTTTATTCAAACCTGAGTCTTCCTGATATAAATATGGTTTTCTTTTTATAAGTCCTTTCATCTCAGGATCTCAAAGGATGTTATAAACCATCATGAATTAAGATTGACAAAGCTCTATGATAAATATTGTGGTTATGGTAAACATTATTTCCATTTCATAGAGGAGAAAACTAAGATTAAGCAGTAAATTTGTGTCTCAGCTGAGAATAGAGCCTGGGTGTGCCTATACACATGCTCAGAGCAAGGGGGATGTTTTAAGTAGAGTGGTTCCTGGAGAGCCACAGGATTTAGAATACTCTAGGATCAGCTAATTAGAATGCTGTAGTCTCACTGCAGTGTCACAACTAGTATTAAGCCCCTGTGTGCTTAAAAATGGCCATGGGATGCTTTAGCTAAAGTTCATTCAAGGAGCTTTAGTTAAAGTCTCCCCTCCCCACCCCCGCAAGCATCCATTTTTAAACCCACAGGGTGCATCCAGATGAGCGTGGACGTGCCTCTTGCCTTGTCTCAAACCCCTTTGAGATGCAGCAAGAGGCACGTGCAGGAATGAAAAAATGTTTGCAGCGTGGGGAGAAAATTAGGGGCCTACGTGCCCCACCCCTGCTTGCTCCCCCAGCCCCCTGGATTGCTGCCCTGCCCAGCCCCAGCCCCTGCCAGCTCCTGCAGCCCCCTGCAATGGCTGCCCTCCCTGTAGCGGGGACCGTGCCCAGCTGCCTGGCACC
>NW_017728997.1:29750719-29751189 GCF_001723915.1 Gavialis gangeticus | reverse complement strand
TGCCCCACCCCTGCTTGCTCCCCCAGCCCCCTGGATTGCTGCCCTGCCCAGCCCCAGCCCCTGCCAGCTCCTGCAGCCCCCTGCAATGGCTGCCCTCCCTGTAGCGGGGACCGTGCCCAGCTGCCTGGCACCCGCAGTGCCACTACCCCATAGCGTGGGTATGGCCTGCATCAGCAGGGCGCCACACAGCTTTGTGCACTGTTGAGCAGCTTGGACCACTGAGGGTATCACCCAGGGCCCAGCACTGCTCAGCCCAAGCAGCCCAAACTTCCCACCAGCATGTGGAGCCATGCAGCACTCTGCTGATCCAGGCCGCACCTGTGCGCGATGGGTCAGTGGCAGTGGGAATGCCAAGTGGCTGGGTCTGGTCCCTGCTGCCCTCTGTTGCCCTTTGCTGTGTTGGGGGGGGCTCTGCCACAAGGCCCCAGTCACCCTTACTGCCACTGCTCCTGTTGGTGAATGCAGGGCTT
>NW_017728997.1:29741942-29750708 GCF_001723915.1 Gavialis gangeticus | reverse complement strand
GCCTGCCCTGCATGGGCAGGCAGTGTGCTTCAGCACTGGGGCAAGAGCCAACCATAGAGACACTGACTGGCTACCAGAGCATCTCTGTGGAGGACCTGAGCCTCCAGGTGTGACTATCCTGCCCTGCTTTTTTCCCCTGGGGTATTTTTTAACCCCTGGATATCCAGGGGGCTAATTTTGCCCTGGTGCAGTTTGCAGCACAGGGAACTTTTTTTTGTTTCTGCACATGCCTCTTGCAGCATCTCAAAGGGCTTTGAGATGCTGCAAGAGGCACGTGTGTGCTCGTCTGGACACTCCCACAGGGGTTTATACATGTGGTGCTGTAGCAATACTAGAGAGTTCTAAATAGAACACAGAGCAGACTCGATTAATCACTATAGAGATCAAAAGCCATGTTAGCTACACTTTGAAATATTAGCACACATAGGAGGGATATTAGGTAGTTCTAATTAGAATGCACTGTAGCATCTGTATAGGTACCCCATGTTATCAGGGCTCAACTTATGGTGCCCCCGTGCGTTGTTCAACATTCCCACATGCCTTTTTCTGGGCTTCTGGGACAAAACTCCCCCACATACATGATGATGCTGTACACTGTATCCTCTTTTTCTTTCTCTCCCAAACAGCTATTTTCTGTAGAATTTACATCTTTTCAGTTGCTAAGAAATGCCTTAAAACATTTGATAGAAGAATTTCGTTTCTCAGAGTTGGCTAGTGAAACATGCTGAGGTTTTTTAATTGTTTTCTTTCCATGTTTGAAATACCTTTCAGTGTGTTTTTTTTTTTAAATAAAAAATGGTTATGGGAACAGGGCACAAACTTGTACTCCAGGATAACCAATATCCCAGTGGCCACCTATAGTGCTGCACTAAATTTATCATTTCTGGTATACAGGAAATTGTAATGTTTTGAAATTTTGTTTATAGTTTTAGGTATTTCCTATGAGCTGAAAATTTCAAACATAAGCTTTTGTGTCCAAAACAAAACATGTTCCATGGGACCCCAGCAGTTGCTGATTTGAAAATGGATTATTTTAGCAGTGGCACTTCGGAAGCATTGGCACAGCAGGGAAGTCCCATAGGTATGGACCCTTGTGAGCACTGAGTCTACATGGTTTGACTGTCCCACTGTCACCTACCATGGACATTCTAGGATCCTTAGCTCTGGGTTGTCTGGAAGAGCGGTTTTTGAACTGCAGATCCCAAATGGCCCTATTTTCATTTTGATCTGTTGGTATTTTTTGACAAGAAGAAACAGTTTGCCAAAAAAACTTGAACTCTAAGGTCTCAGTGGCACGTCGTCTTTGCTCTTCACATACATACAAAACTTGCATGCTGATTATCTCTAAGGGGTCATCAAATACCAATTTTCCCCAGAAACCTGTTGCTGTCAATTGTAAGAAGTGCTGTTGAAAATGTGTCCCCAGGCAATGCTTTTAGATCTTTGCTCATTTTATAAGTGAATACATGTTTTGCCACAGTGAACTATCTAATATCCCTCCTATCTGTGCTAACATTCTCAAGTGTAGCTAACATGAGTTTTGATCTCTACAGCAGTGTGAAATATGCTGAGAAGGAATAACTGTTGGCAAAATACTGTCTTGCATAGAACATACAGACCTTTGGAAGAAGAAGAGACTATTTACATATCTCATTTAAACTATTAGGAAAACTGGATTGTGATTCTTTGATAAAAAACTATTAGAAATATAAGACAATAAATTTGGAAGGAACTCCCTAGACCCTTGAGTCCAGACCCTGCCTTTGCAAGCAGTCATTAATCAAAGGAATCCCTAAAATCACCACTTCTGGTGCAAGTAATTGTCATGCAACTACAAATTATAACATCCAAGATACAGACTACTTGTACACTCTACATGTAACCTGCAATAGGTAAAAGCAGAGGAGATGAGGGCATTGCCAATGCCCTGCTAATGACAAAGTAGTTCTGTGTTCCTAGGAAAGGGACCATATCACATGATACAAACAGAGTACTCACCTTCCTCCCTCCACATAGTAAGAGCTAATTTTCCCAGGATTTTTTTCCTGACCCCTAATTTGTCATTTGTCTGTGGGACAACTGACCCTCTAGCTAGGAACCTCTGTGTTTTCTGTTATTGACAAGAGCAACAGTGCACTTCCCAGCCTTATTTGTGGCCAACATCCCAATCCCTTAGAAGAATGTAGCCTCTTCCCCTCCCTCAAAACACAATAGTATTCATAAAGGTGAAAAGAATCACATGATTTAAGGATCATGTAAATTAACATATTGTGTTATAGTTATTGTGTGGATGCTTACTAGTTAGATTTCTGTAGCCAGAAAAATCCCTCTATGTATATACATTTTAAAAGGGTTGTTCATAGCAAAAAAATGTAGATAAGCTATAGTCTTCCATGAAATCATGGTGTTACTTTTGTGAAACCCTTTTATCCAATAAATGTAGTACATATTTCCTGGAAAACAATGATAAGCAGAGCATTTCTCAAATTGCATGTAAATGGAGAGTCCTGGAGATAAGGACCCCTTGAGTGCTTTCTAGAAATTCTTTAAAAAGCAAATATCAGAAAATGAATGAATTATATTATATGAGGATCTTGTTTAGCTGAAAAGGGGAAATGATGTATAGAGATCACTGTAATTTGGGCTTCAGGGGATTTCAGGGGAAAACCCAAAATTTAGTGTTTTGCTTGAAGCCCTGGAAAACTGTGATTTGGCTGGACATGGCCTGAAACCACTGGGGAGAGGGAGTAAAGGAAAAAAAAAAAATTAAAACCCCAAAACTTACCTGAAGCATGGAGAAGAAAGGCAGCAGAGCCCTGGAAACACTGTGAAAGCCAATGTGTTTTCAGGGGCAGCCTACTAGTACAGGCTGGGCCTTTGCTGGGAGTCAGCCAGTCAGGTTGTTTGATTTGCTGCTTTGTCAGGAAGTTTAAAAGCCTTGCCCAGAACAGTAAGTACCCCCTGCCCTAGGGGCTGCAGGCATAGGCATGCTGGGTACCCAACCCCACAGCCAGGCATGGTGGACAGGGTGTCCCTGCCACAGGGCTTCCCCCTTCCTGGCACGGCTCTCCCAAGGCCCAGTTTGATTTGCTGCCATACGGGAGTGGAGGGGCATTTTCCCCTACCCTTTTCTGCATAGCAGGCCAGAGTGGGGCTCTGGAGAGCCATGCCAGGTAGAGGGGAGTTGATTTGGAGGGGGCATCTTGTGCCCCATGCCTGGCTATGGGGGCAGGCATCTGGCATGAGTCTTCCAAGCCCCATACTGCCTCATCATGCAGAAAAGGGGAGGGAGAAATTCCCTTGCTCTCCTGTGGAGCAGCATAGCAAAGCAGGGCTCAGGAGATCCTGCATTGGGCCAAGGGAAGCCCTGCCCTACACCCAGCTGTGGGGCAGGCACCCGGCAGGGGGGAACCCTCCTCCCCACTCCTTCAGATCCTCACCCCATTCACCTCACATCCAGCCAGCTAAGCAAAGCCTTGGTTGAGATGATCTAATTGGGGCTGGTCCTAGTTTGAGCAGGAGTTTGGACTAGATGACCTCCTGAGGTCCCCGCCAACCCAAAATTTCTATGATTTCAGCATTTTGCACAGTGCAAGCTGAAAAGATGAGCAAGAGCAGTGTGAACGTGCCTCACATAGCAAATCAAATTTCTGCCATGGATCAAGTGAATCAGTTTCCTGCAGGCAGTCTTCATAGGGGTCAAGCTCTTCTGCTCCTTGTGTAATGCGACTCTGAATCTGATGAGAAAAAATAGTATTGATTGCCATTTAGACTCAGAAGTACACCAGAAAAGAAAGGCTGCTTCAGAGGCTGAAGGACAGAGCAAGCAACAAACCACCCTGTCCTTGATGTTCAAATAGACCACTGAAAGCAGTCTAGCAAGGAGAGAGTCTATGTTTTCTCTGGTCAACGCATTTACAGTTGCAAGTGTCCTCTGCAGAAGCTTGACCACCTGATCCTGGGACAGTACTTGCAGGACAACATGCTAAATGGGGGAAGTATACCAACAGCTAGCAGGCTTCAGGAAAAATGTCTTCTGCATGTGACAGCTTCACACATGCAGTCCACAAAAGCTGCGCTGGCAGAGTTTGACTCCATTTCCATTGTGGTTGATGAAGCCATGGGTAGTCAGGAAAACTGTGATGCATATTTTATTTGTAGGTGGGAGCTGGACAGGCAGTAATCTGCTTGTTTTTCTGTGTGAGCCAGTCTACCTAGAGGCTGTCAGTTTTTCAACAGTTACACAGGCAGTCAGGAAAGTTGTTTTCACCTACAGTTTAGACTTCAGTGAGATCTCGGCCTTACTTTCCAACAATGCCAGGTACATGCACAAGGCTTTCACCAATATGATTCAGAGAGTGATACCCAACTCTTTAAATGTCACCTGCAACACATGCATCCTGTCATTGGTGAGTGACATCTGGTGCATGCATTTCCATGATGTGGATAGCCTGGTGTCCTGCCTGGAGAAAGCCTTCAAACACTCTTCTGGCTGTCAGCTTTCGTACAGGGAGTCCACCGTCAATTAGTGTAAGGAACTACATGCTACTTTTCCACTGCCACCAGAGCCTGTGCTCACCCAATGGAATTCATGGTTCAGTGCTGAACACATCCTGTACTACTGGCAGTTTGTGGCTGAGGAGTGGGACATCACACTGGGCATGCAGTGCACGCTGTAGCTAAGGGATTTCCTGGAGAAGGGGGACATTAAAGAACAAGTGGCTTTTGTGGAAGAAAATGCCACAAAATTCATGGAGCTCCTCACCTGGTTTGAGGGCCAGCAGCCTTCTGTACATCAGGCTCACAACAAAGTGATGGACCTACTAAGCTCGGTTAAAGCCAGGGCATCATTGCACAAACTTTCCAAGTGTTGATGAGAAAACCAGCAGAGAAGGGAAGTGTTTCAGGCAGTAGCTACCACGCTGCACCAATATTACAGATACAATCCCTCCAATCTGCCAAGGTTCCAGCAACTGGTTGCTTCATTCCTTAGGGCAGTGTGAATTTTTGACCCAAACCAGGTGGCTGTGCTGAGCTTTGATGCTCAGCTGCTCAAATCCATTCCTGGGTGGGGGAATTAACATGAGCATGAATATCCTGTTTTTGTAAGCAGTGTCAAAGAGTGCCCACCTGCCGTGCATGTGACTGTATTCAGGGACTCTCTCAGGCAACGGTTCCCAGAGCTATACACTCTGGTAAGACAGTGCCTCACAGTCCTCATGAATTTGGTGAATACGGAGTGCCCCATCTCCATCTATGGCAAAGTGTTCACTCCACAAAAACAAGCTATGTCCCCAGGAAATGTCAGCAGCTTCTCCATGCTCATTTTCAATCTTTAACGTGGATTTTGCAGCAGTGGACTTTGCCTGACAGTCAGCATTTCATACAAGTTAGCACTCAATAAAAGTTGTTCAATGAAGTTTATTTATTATGGTTTCATTAAGTATTCTAAGTGGTGAGCTTTACTTAAAGGTTGTTGTTTACTAAGGCTTTACTTCCTTAGAACAGCTGAAGAATAGCCTGTGTGCTGCTGTTCAATGGTAATCAGCCCCATGGTGGGCTCCCTCAACCAATCAGAGGTGTGGGAGAGCCCACCCTGAAACATGCCTGAAATTGGCTCCAGCAAGACTGCAGGGAGCCCACTTCCCCCCCGCTGGAGCCTGAATTACAGCAGTCCCTAATTGTGTAAGATAGTGTCTGTAATGGAGAATAATTGGAGCAATGCAGAACTCCCTCAGCAGCAGCACCTAAATGGAGGTACAAACATGGACTTTATCTGATGACCAGCCTACCTGCATTCCAGAATTTGGCAACTGAGCATTCCCCAGTTTTGTTCTGTCTGCTAACTACTGAAACTGTAACTTTGTAAGTAGAGTATGTTAATAAAATTTTAGGGCAATCCATTAAATGAAGCTGCTATACTTAGGCCACCTTGCAAATTGGATTTTGCTTGTTACCTTCACCTAATGTAGTAACATGCAGTCCATGGGAGTACTGTGTCATTTGTATGTACCATATCTTCAAAATTACCATTTTGCAAAAAGAACTGAAGATGAAAGAAATGCTGCATAGCACTTTTCATCTAGTATATAGAACTATCAACAAATTTTATCTCAGAACAAGTAAAATATCTAACAGAAGCATATGTTGATGGGCTCTTTGGAAAAATGCTCTCAGTTGTCTGCACTGGGGTTGCTGAACACCACACACTGGTAATATGCTTTGGTGTATTTTTTAAAACTGTAATTGTGCAAGCTGTTCTACCTGGAGAAAACCTACTTGGAAAGAAGAGCAAACATAAAGTATTGCAATATGTGTTAACAAGTAATTGTAGCTATGTGAAACTTGATAGTTATAAGTTAATGCCTTCATTGTTCTCCATTTTGGTTTTGTTTGAAATAAACTTAGAAATTAAAAGAGCAGCTAAGCAGTTGCATCATTTTAATCATGAAAATAATGAAGCAGCCCCATTTGTAATAATCCCTCTGAGGTATGCAGTGTCCAGATTTAGTTGCTTTCTGTAGAGATGGGTCTGGGAGATGTAGCTTTCCATCACTTTGTCCTCTTTACTTACGCTGAAGTGAAGAAAGCCCACAGTTCTTCGGCAGTTGAGTCTGTTACCTTTTGGTAGAATTAATCCAACTTGGAATAACCTAGTTCCTTATGTGCTTGGGATTCGGTGGGGTCTTAATATGAGAATACAGGCCATGCAACAGATAGATTTAAACATTAAAACTGTATTCATTACTTATTTTAATAAGTAATGAATACAGTTTTAATGTTTAAAACTATCTGTTGCATGGCCTGTATTCTCATGATCAGAAAAAGTTGTTGTCCTCTGCCCATCATTCAGAGTGTGAGACGTCAACCATAGTAATCCACTGTCTGCATAATTTTTAAGGCAGAATGATGGAATCCGATGGCCACTGGACTTCCCCAAAACGTGTAACCCACATGAAAGCGGTAAAAAAGATCCACTGGGAACAAGCCTTTGTGCAGGCATAATCCTTGCCTCAAACCAGTGATATGCTGCCAGGAGGGGTTCTTTAGAACCCCTGGTTAAAATCCTGCTGTTAAATTGAAGGGGAGATTGGTTTGTTTTCCTTGTGTCTGACCACTTACTTCTGGACACTGTTAAATCTTTCACGCAAGTGATGACTTTCATACTATATCTCATAAATATGCTTCTGAAGAGCCTTTTTTTTACCTCTCAAATTGTCTAGATTTGCATTGAGTATTGAAGATTAGTGAAATTCCACAATAAGAAACATATCAGAAAATATGGTACTGCCTCCCTTCTTGATTATGATTTTAAAACAATATTATTATTGGACTGGTAGACAGATTGACAGATTCTTGGTCCTTATCCCTTTTTACATGTTCATTCTCTGGAACAAAGCCTTAAAACATTGAGTCTGTCTTGATGTTCAGTGTACTCATTAGTTAGCTGCTCGTAACTAGAGCTAGGTGAAATATTGTGATTAAATATTTTATTAATAAAAGTGTGGATTTGGATTAACTGAAAATATCCATGAATTTATTGAATCTACTAAAAAGTCTCAGCTGAAAAAGTAAAAAAACTGAAAATTCAAAATACATAAAATCTGCATTTTCTAAATAAATTTTATTAAAGAAGTTTCAAGACAAACAATACCTACAATTTAATTAAAATATATATTAAAACATTGAAAACAAAACCCTCCAACAATATGTTTTGTTTTTATCAATTTGGTGAGTGAGCCAGAAAACCAATTTTTGCACCAGTCTACTCAAAACAAAACTTGTCTAATTTTTAGGCTTTTGTTGAAAATCACTGAACAGTTCTATATATTTGAACACTATGGCATTCAAAAATAAAGGAGCCAATATAAATAAGCATACCATGTGTAGTTTCTTTATTTAAATTTTAAAATTGTTTTGAGTAAATAAGTTTGCTTCCATATGGATGAGATAACAAAAAGAAATAAGCAGTCACTTTTTGATAAGAACACAAGCCCTTTTTAGAGTGACATGATTTCCATTCTCTCACATGTTCTATACCTTCTAATTCCAGCAGAGAACAAAAGTGGCAAAATACTAGGTTTGCAGACATATACGTTTTGAATATTTAGGTTAAGGTTTGGATAACCTTCCATGTACTAGGTTAAGACTTTCTCATAGCTAGCAAAAATGACGGGGTTTATATAGCAAGCATTCTAATCAACAACACATGATGACCCATATGAGACAGTGGGCTCCATGTTATAGTTTAAGCTTAGCGTAAATTAAAAATATTAATAAAATCCACTCCCTTTTCCCCATTGCCATTCATCAGCGCTCCTCTCTGCTAGCAGGGTCAGCATTCACAATTCCAAATATTTTGTCTGTGCCAGAGCATGTACAATGAGATATAAGTGAAAGCTATTTGTTCTGCAGTATCTGGTTCCTTTGCATTGCAAGTATCATAAGCGATTCTGCTGATGACTTTTGAGTTACCTCTGGGTCCATCTTAACTGTGAGGCTGGCTGAACTCTACTATTACCTTGTACACAATTTCCTCTTTGCTAACACTTGATCCTGGCAAGCTTATAGATGCTATTAATTTGGGATAGGATGAGTGGTGATGGGGGGAAAGGGGTTTGTATTTCTGAAGCCATGTTTTACTAGATGGTATGTAATAAATATTTAAAGCTGTAACTGTGTACACCAGTTTTGTACTTAACCATCCCCCCCCAGCCCTACTGCTGCCCCTCACTCCTGATCCACAGTACCCCACATCCTGCCAGG
>NW_017728997.1:29737552-29741894 GCF_001723915.1 Gavialis gangeticus | reverse complement strand
CCCCCCCCCCCCCAAAAAAACCAAACAAACAACACCGCCAGCAGTGTACATGTAAACTGTTATTAACATGAACAAATTGCACAGCTCCATTGATAAATCAGGCATTTAATGTAATAGTTCAAGACCTGTTTTGAATGGGGATTCCTCTATTTTCCCTTCCAAACTGAATGGTGAGTTTTAACCCATTTCTGTATTGAATGTCTTTAGTTGTAGCAGTGCAGTCAATAGATAATGTACCTATCTTGGAGGCAGGATTGCTGATGTTATTCCCAGCCCTGCTCCATATTTGTCTGATGAACTTGAGCATATCAATGTGTTGTTTTGGTGGTGCTGTTGAAAGGTACCCGTTTTATGTGCAGGTGATCATTGTTTATTAGCTTTAGTGGTTCCCTTGCACAAGTAGTAAAATTCCCTCAAACAGAAGTTCTAGGGTTGATGCAGAAATTACTGGATAAAGTTCTATGGTTTGTGTTATGCAGGTGGTCAGATCAGCTGATTCTAATGCTTTCTTCTGCTATTAAAATCTATTAATCATCCATTTGCTGAACTACTTAATTTTTCATATATAACTAATATATGTTTTAATACCCGGCATGGACTAGTGTCTTTTATGCAGCTTGTTTGTTGAACATTTTGAGAATTTTGGGGCTAAGTTCTGTCGCTCTTACATGCTTTGTGACAGAGGCTCAAAAAGCCCCAGGCAAAATCAATTTCAAAATCAACAGGTTTTTCTAAGCTGTGTAGATTGAACCAATAAAAAACTGAACTGACGTTCAGTGTTCAGGTAGCCAAGACAACAGAAGCCTGAACTGGCCTAGGTGGCATTCACATGCACCCATCATGACCATGCTGCCTAAGCTTGCTGAATCCAGCACAGTGGCAGCCCAGGTCTGATTGGTTGCTGGAAACATGCCCCCACATGCTTCACAAGCTTTCCCCAACCCCAACTCCTCCCCAACCTCCATCTCTCAGAGACAGGGAAAATGCACTCAGTGCTCCCCACCAAGCCAGGGTCTTCCCAGCACAGGAGGAAAGCCCCCCATTGTGGGGCTTTTCATCCCCCACAGCCTGGAGTGGGGCTGGGATCACCACATCCCTGTTTCTTCCCCTGCCATCTGCCACCAAAAGGTGGAGGGGGCCTAGGGTGGGAATGCACCTCCTAGCCCAGCACTGGCCCCCACAACTGAGGTCTACCTAGTGCAGGGGGGAAGCCCCCACTGGAGTGCTTTTTGCCCCCTGCATCTTGGAGCTGGACTGAGATTGCCTCAAACCCACCCCCTCGCCAGCTGTCCACTTCCAAGAGGCAGGGGGGTGGAAACACACCCATCACAGCCTACTGGACGGCACTGGGGGCCTGCCTGGACACCACTGAGCTTTACCTTTATCTTGGTCTTTCTGGACGCTTGGTTGTCACTTCCTAAGTTGTGTGTAGATGAAACGAGAGGTGTGTGCGCATGACACTTTAAAGCAGGCTAAACACTTTTGCATACCTTAGCTCTGTAGGAAGCCCTGCAGGCAGCCTGGCAGCAGCCTGGGAAAGCAAGCTTCACCCAGGAAAAGCGGCAAGCCTGATCTTCCCCCCTCCCCACCCAAGCCTGCTTGTCTGAGCTGTGCGGGGATCCGATGCTTCCTTCCACAGCTGCAGTGCTCCCTTGGACCACCTGAGAGGCAGGTTAGGTATGACACCCTAAATTGAAATGATGTTTTTTAAAACCCACTGCTTCAATTTAAGGTCCTTGTTCTGTCTACACATGGCCCTAGGCAGGAATTTGTGTGTGGTAGAGGAGTGGCAGTCAGGTTCCCATGGTCAGGTCTAATCATATGAAGGAGCATTTGGGGCAGAGCAGATGACAGATTCTTGGGGACCTTCATTTTGTCACCACATTGTCTTGTCTTGTAAACACACACATCAACATAAGACACACACCTGGTTTTTGGAAGGCAGAACAAAGAAAAAAGATGCTGCTTTAGGCATAAGCTGTAGTGTTAACCCTCTCACAACCACTAAGAAATTGGTAGCACCTTCTGGCTGCTCAACCAATAGCTACTGCCAACTCCTTAGTGTTGGTGAGGATTAACACTGGATTCTCTCCCTCCTGTTTTCTCGGCCAGAGAGAAGCAGGAGCCACTGAGGCAGCCCTTAGAGTGAACTATCTCCATGCTTCTATTCCAGTGAAAAAAAGAGTTTCCCTGCTTAAGAATGGACATGGAGTACTTCAAAGTTTACATCTGTTCATAGATTCAGGAACAGTCAAGTCTGTGGGATGAACGTTTTTAGAAAGTGAGGACCATTACAAACATCACAACCTTCTATTCCAAGTACAGGGTACTTTTCTTTCACCTTGCTAAATCTAGATGTTGTTCTCTGTGTGTGGTTTGTTCTTTTTTGGGCAGAGAGGACCAGACAATTCCCCCCACTTTTCCTCTGAAACCTTAAAAAAAATCAAACACTTCTCTGTTTGAGCTTCTGTTTTCAGGAGGGAAGAGGATACAGGAATAAATGCTTACTCTTGATATACTGCTTAATAAATGCTTCCTATTGCTTAATATACTGCTATGAGGAACTCAGATGTTATGGTAAGGAGTGTAATACTAGAGCCTATATAGAACAGAATAAATCTCCATCCAGATTTGAAGTATTAAGTATCCAGGTCAGGATTTCAAAGTGCAGTTTGGACCTATTAATAACTATAGCTAAAATAGTTAACTCTCAATATAACTGTTCTGGCAGTTAATTTAAGGCTCACTAGTTTATAAATATATTTAATTTATCACTCTTGGTGTAATTTAGAAGTAATGCATTTTTAGTGTTTGGCATATCTATTGGTCTTACCTTATGAAAAAATATACCTTGCCAAATATTAGGCTCTTTGCAATTAGAATTTTTAGAGAAGAGCTCTTTAACCAATTTGCATACACCAATAGGAAAATACAAAGTATACAGAATAAAATACTTCATATTATAAAATATGGCAGTATGCCAAAAGTGCTTCATATTATTATTTAAAAGTGAAAGTAAGTTGGTAATGTTGCTAATATTAGTTCTCTAAGGGGAAAGAATTTCACAGTTCATAATGAAGGCAATAATAACTGAGGTGGAATAAATCTATGCAAAATCTGTTAAATGAACTGAGGAGTAAAGAACCATAATGATTTCAAGCTAGTTTGGGGGCATAAATAAGGTTAGACATAGCTACAGAACAAAGCTGGTAACAATTTTTCAAGGTTTAATTTTGATACATAAACAAGATTTAATGTAACAAGTTGAATGTAACAATTGCCAATCAAACACATTTAATGCTGCAATTTGTTAAAGTTGATGAAGACATTTTCATACATTATTAGTAATGTAATTGTAGAAAGCAATTAACTATCTTACAGTGCTCAGGTACCTTTTATAATCATTCAGTTGTTCCTTTTAACACTGTTGAACATGAAACACAATACTGCTTATTTTAGAGAAGCAGCATCTTTTAATGAACTTCAGATGTACGTGTATAAAAATAGAACTTTGAGGTTTATTTCCTTACTACCAAGTCCAAATACTATTTTATGATGCAGAAAGGGGTGATTTTCATTCTAAAGATGTTTCAGGAAGAATGAAGGTTATTAAAGAACTTACCAACATTATTAAAAACCTCTACATTTCACCTTTAAAATGTTATTTGGCATTGTCATGGTGGCTTATCATTATCATAAGTTTTAGTGGTTTTCATTGGATTCTATGTAGGGAAGAACAGAGAGCATTGTTTCAGCAAGGGTGGCAAATGGTGGGTAAGTCTTACTTTCTACCTGCATGTGGCATGGTAAATGTAAAAGAAGCCAGAGATAAGTGATTATGAGCAGAGCAATATGGTGTTATATGTATGCCTCTTACTTCAGTTGGAGTATATACATTTCTGCTGTCATTTTTCTCTTTCTGAATTGGTAAACTGTACCTTGATCAGTGAGTTTCACCTGGGTGCACTATATGTGGGTGAGTTCATAGGTTTAAGGTACTAACTGAAGGATTGGCTTGTTTAGAACCCGAGTTTTTATTTTGGCACCATTTATTAATTTATTTATATTTAATGAGATTTGTTGCATATTGTAGTGATTCCATTTGTAAGTACAACAGAGCAGAAATAATAGGCAGGTTCTTTCTGGTGAAATAGTATAGGCAGTAATCTTTTTGACTAATGGATGACTGGCAAGTAGATCCTTTAATGCCTAAATACCTACTAGTGTGAAGGTAGCTGGACATGTGAGTTTGCTAATATACTATGACTTTGTGACAGAAAGTATTGGGCATGATGTATATAGCAAGGTCAATTAATTGTTCTGGACTTTGGACCCTTTTTTG
>NW_017728997.1:29717176-29737469 GCF_001723915.1 Gavialis gangeticus | reverse complement strand
TGAGGTCACAGGGGCTATATAAGTTAGGACGGGGAAGGAGGCGGTCTCTTCAGCCATGAGGTGAGGCTGGGGCCAGGCAGGGGACACAGAGAAGCCTTAACATCTGAAACTGGCTCTCTCCCCCCCCAAACTCACGAGCTAGGAACCGCCTGCCTCCAAAGGGAAACTTCACCTGCCTTTGGAAGATGCTTGTGAGTCAGTTACTCAATCTGATTAGATATTTAGCTGGCAGTAACACAGATGCGTAATCAAAAGGCTACCTCAGCCAGACTTTGCTCTTTAGGATTTCTAAGATATTGCTCAATCCTGTACCCTAGTTTACCCTACCCCTTGTAATCAATAAAGTTCTCCTTTTTGACTGGTGTGGGAGACTTACTGAGGGGTGGGTCTAAATTATGCCTAAGATACCCCTTAGGTCTGCGGACTAAGGGAGACTTTACTTTTTGCCCCCGGACTTGGGGAAGTGCCCCAAGTGCCTGTATTGGGTCGAGTACCTGTAGGACTATTAGGCCTGTGTTTCCCCGAGGATATAGGGCCGAGACAGTCCGCTCTCAGGGTGGTGGCGGCACGTTACCCCCAGACTAGCGAGTGTGCTCCGGGAGAGGGGTCAGCCGGACATAAGGTGCCCCTAGGGAGGCATTCGGAGCCTGGAAGGTGGTTGGGCGCAGGGAGGCGGGCGGCTCAACCCAGGAGTGCCCCCTACTGGCCTGCCTTATGTGGTGGAAATAGTGGTGGGATACGAATACCCAGCTGTTTTCCTGAGGTGGGATCTCTGCACCCATCACAAGGTAGTACAGCAAGATTAGAGTAAAAGTAACTTTTGTCTCAAAGTGTTAAAATGAATTTTGGGTGCCTGAGCAAGGTGCCAGTTCCTTTCCAGTACTGCTGTATTACTGTTGTCATGGGCTAGGGACCAACATTATACATAAACTGGTTTAAATGATCAAAAACTAGTTTAAACCTGTAACAGAAGAGATGCTCAGTGCACATAAACCAGTTTGAGAATGGCTGAAACTGGTTTGAGATAAACCTGGTTGAACGTAGTATCAGACTTAACTGATTTAGCTCAAACCAGTTTATGCAATGTCTGTCCCAGACTCATTGCTGGTTTAAGATAAACCAGACACCTCTAGCATCACCGCATGCTCTCTGGGCTGGGCAGGGCTCTCTCCTCCATAGCAGAGCTGGCCCCACCCCTCTGCTTCCTGGCTGGAGCTCCAGATACTGCAGGCTGCTTCTCCCCTCCCCTCCCCACTCCCTGCTAAGCAGGAATTCCCCCCTCACCTCTGCCTTCCTGAGGATGTCTGTGTATTAGCTATCAATTCCCTGCTGGGCTAATCAGAGCTCCTGCCCAAGCATGGCCATGCGTCCCTTAGCTCCATGCTGTGGAAGGAAGGGAGGGCTGTTCTAGCACCCACCGGCTTCTAGCCTTCTAGGATGTCTGTCCGGTTACAAAACCGATTTAGCCTAGCTAGGTTAGACTAACTTGCAGAGATTGAATCAATTCAGGCTCAGGCTTTTTGAATATCTATCCCTAGTCCTAGAGGGTATTAGCACTGTCATTAAGGATGCTTGATTCTTTAGATGGAGCTTTAAAAAATGCTGCTGAACTGGTAGTGATGGAGGTAGTCCCATCTGCGGTCAAGATGTTGCTGGATGTCATGATTGTAACCTGTGGGTTCCAATACACTCTCTGGAAACCTCCTGTATATAGGCCTTATATTTGGCAGTTAATATCTTTGTGGTCTGAAAACTAATTGAGACAAAATTTTGGCTGCAAGTTCTCAGATTGCAGGTCATACTCTTTGCAAAAAAGTAATTCAGTTCTGTTAGGCTGCAGTTAATGAACTAGCAATGGGGCTTAACTTGGTTTCACAGGATTTTGCCAAGTTGTAGAGAGGAGTTGGTTTAATTAATAAAAATCGGAGGCAATTGTCAGCTGATTTATTCTTGTTTGAAGTTTTGGTATCTTAATAAAATATAAAGTGGCCAGTATATTTCCCCTTGAATAACAAGAGCTGTAGTTGATCAATGAGTATATTGCTATTTTCGTTGCTGCTGCTGCTTTTTTCTTTAACCATTTCTATCACATTTTTACATAGTGCAATAAATTTTACAGTTGCTGGTGCAATAGTAGTGAGACGCCCTTAGTAATACTCCAGTTCTGTATAGCACTTCTCATTGGTAGATCTCAACATGCTTTACAAATAAAGCAGTATCCTTATCCCCACTTTACAGATGAGAGTGGGAAAAACTAGAAACTGATAGTTAAAAAGAATAAAGTAGGATTCAATAATACAGATTATTGGAATAGAAAAAAGTACAAGATCAGGGCCTTCATATAGAACTGTAGGTCTTGAAACCAAAATTCACTTTGTTTGGTCTTGAACACTGTACTCGGTGCACTGGGAAGCACAAGAGCAACAGAATATTGTACAGGAAGTCCTGATTCGGTCAGAATGCCTCCATCACCAAATCTGGAATAGTGCTAAATGTTGTTGCGTTGTATAAAGGATTTTCCTTTTCAGTTATAACTCATCTGCTTTTGCTGTTTGCACAGCTTCCCGCCTGCAACCCACATTTGTCAGAATGTGGGTGTGTTGAGCTGGGGAAAAGGGAGAGAAACATAGGACTTCAGTACACTCTTGTGGCACTGCTTTTTTATTTCTTAGAAAATAGCTGTGTGAATTCTTGCCTGCCTCAAGGCACTCTTATGCAAAATACCACAAGGTTCTGTCATTTCATTGCTTCTATTAACAAAGATATGAGATCATTACTAGTGATAGTCAGGAACTATGGGCCTGAATGCCTTCAATATCTTGCTGAGATCTGTTGGATCCAGTTACTGCAATTGTCTGGTTTGGGACTTAGATAAAGTCTGAATTGGGAGAAACTTTCATTACAAAGATTGAGCTAATGTTGATACACTACAGGAGAATTTCTATAGAAATGGTGAAGATTATATCTAAAAACAATACCTGCTACAGAATGTGTACCAGGATTTAAATATAGGCTAACAGATGATGCAGACAAGGATTGAAGTGTACTTAGAGATTGATGTGTGAAAGCTTATGTAGTACCCCCCTTCTCCTTCCAAATCAAAATTATTAGGCTGAAGTTATTGAGTAGGTGCCTAAATTTGGACTTCTAAATCCAAATGTAGCCAACTAAGTGGTTTGATTTTTGAAGAAGTTGGATACCCAACATTTTGCACTGGCTTTGATGAGACCAGCTGTATGCCCAGCTATAAAATGGGCCACTTATTTTTGTTCTCAAGTGCAGACTTAGGAATCCAAGTTCAGTCACTTTAAAAAAAATCCTGGTATGAATAACTCACTTCCATAAGAATAAAACTATCATAACTTTTATAAAATAGCAAGAGATTTTGGGGAGATGTCCCTGCCATTTAAAATACCTGTAATACATGTAATTAAATTACCCTTGCATATTTCTAATGCTACTGTTCAGGGCTTTGATGGTTTTTTCAACTTTAGCACCTTTCAAACATACATCTAGTGGGGAATACCTTCAATGTATATTTTGATGTAAATATTTCCTACAAGAGCCTAAGCACCAGCTAAAATAAAGTTTAAAATAATGGAACACGCAACACAAACAAAGAAACAAGGAAATTCATTGTTCAGGCTCTTTATAATAACTCTCCTTCACACCCATTGTCCTAAGCATTCTATTCACGAATTATAACTAACATTTTCTCTCGTTCACCAGAGAAGAAAGAAGTTTTCCTTTTAATGCAAAAAGCAGCAGGGCAGGATATTAAAGTCATATACCCTGACCAGCACAGCATAGTGTTGAAGAAAGTATACCTGGCTAGTACACTGGCATACACAGCATTCTCAAAAGGGGTTGGTTTGTGGGTTGGGGGCATGCCAGTCCCCAGGATTCCCTAGTGCATATGCTGCTGTCCTCAGCAAATGCTTATGTGCAGCACATAGTGTGCTGCTGCTCAGAGGAAAAGTAAACAGCGTGATGTGGCAGGCTGCCCTGAGCCCTACGTACATACAGGACAGCTCTTGTGTTAGATGGGTAGCTAGCACCACTGAGGTCTACCACCCCACATCCTCCTTTATAGTTCCCACAGGTAGTGCAGGATTATGTCACTGGAGTTCATTAATGTCAAAGGAATCACATTTGAGATATCAACATGGACGATAGTTATCATTAAACAGTGAACGTTTATCTGAAGGATACTTAACTGCTCGAAATCCATAGTGGGACCACATTTATGTCACTGAAGCTATGGCCCTCTCACGTATTAAAAAAGAAAAAAGTAACGGTAAAAGATATGCTTGTGCTGATGTAGCATAATTGATTAGAATGTCATAAAAGTCGTGTTGCTTCTCTGGTTGGTATTCTGTATATCAACAAAGTGTTTTATCTAAAATGAACACAAAACAACATATTCCTTCTCGGCATGTTAAAATGGATCTTGTTATTTGAATGTTATGCATTCAGAATTGTGGTTAAAATTATTAGAAGTTAAATGGTGTTTGCACTTGTCTGGCTCTCTTTCAGTAAAATTACTACACACCTTGATTGGTTTTTTAAGCAATATTCAATGGACAGAGCCTCAAGCAAAGTGACTACAGTCTCTTGGTTGTTTTCTAAGTGCCATTGTCCATTAGAAATTAGGTTCTATTACCAGCTACACTATGTTATGATGTGAAGCAAATCTCTTTCCTAATCTTCATGTTCCCTATCAATGGAATAGTGAAGAGGAGACGTATCAATTTAGGTGAAGTGCATTGAGATAAATAGATGGAAAGTGCTGTGTGGTAGTGCATTGTGACACCCTTGCCTCTCAGCAATTCGTATGGCACAATGTTGGATTTTTTTAGTTTAAGGTATTCTAAGTTTGTTATAGGATACTTTATGACTGTGGTCTGTGGGCCCAGAATGGATGTCCTTTCAGGACTCTTTTGTACAAATGTTTATTGCATGGTTGCCTAATCGTAGGAAAGTGCATTAATAACTCAGGATGTCTCTTCCAGTTCTGTTTTCTCCCAGTTGCCAGATAAGCCTCTCCTAGATCTCACTGGCCTAAAACTGTGTCCCAAAAATTTCACGATGGTTGCTCCCATATTAAAGAATACTGTATAGTGCATCTCTCTGCTTTAATCCTGTATTGAAGTAAGATGGGGCAGCAATTTCCTTTCATACATGTACTGTACTTTGTAGAATTGCATGCAGTAATTTTACCTAAAACTAGAAATTCTTTTGGTGAAACCTAAAGGCCTTCTAACAATATACTGTCAGGTTTTCTGTCTTAAAACGCAACAAATCAGTGTGTGTGGTAGATTCACAGTCTCACTACCGTTTGATTCACAGTAAACTTATTTTTCCAGAACCCATAACAAAACTCTTCTACTGTCTCTTCTGTGTAGAGGAAGAAAAAGCATAGTTCAGTGGTACGTGACCTTTTTGGCTGGTGGGCTGGCTGGTAGAGCTGGATCTGGTCTGTGGGTCTGATGCAGTTGAATGGGGCTAGCCCAGCTGGGGCTTGATGCAGCCAGGTGGGGCCAGCCCAGCACAGCACTCCACCACTGCATCAGGCCTTGGCTAGGTCATTTCTTTGTGGCTGCATTGGGCTCTGGTTCAATCCTGCAGTGCAGGAATGGGGCCCAATCCCTCTGTGTGGGACTGGCCCAGCCAGGGCTGATCAAACTACATGGGGCTGAGCAATTTGGTAGCAGGGGAGTGTTGGTAGTGGTAATTACTGCCACTCCTACACTGCCAAAATTCTGGACCTGTGGGGAGACCTGCAGGTTGGATTACATGGCTCACTGGGCCAGCTCTGACCCTTAGGCTCGGGGCTGAACACCCCTGACTTAGCCTGTAAAAATAAAGTAGAAAAGAATTTGAGAAGCCGTTCTGAGAAGGGACCTGTTCCAGTAGCTCTTATGTTTCATTTTGTCCTTTTTTAAAAATTGACCAGTTAACAATCTCCTTCCATTTCCTTGGAAAATAATTCAAACTTCTAAAATCTTTCAGTTAGTTTATTCTCTTCTGATTTTAATAATTCAGTGGGAAGACTGTCAACACCTGTGCTTTTGTTGTTTCTCAGTGGTCTGATTGCCTTTTGAATCTCTTCAAAATCTGTTTTTTCCACAAACAGCTCAGCTGTCTGGAAATTGGTTCATTATTGTTTGTCTTTATCTGTTTTGTCAGTGAGGAGTTGTTTAAAGTAGTCCTGCCATCTTTTTTTAATTGCATTCTTTGTAACTATGAGATATCCAGGTTTGTTTGTTTTTAATCACACTCGCAGTTATCTCTCTCTATGCTTGTAAAATGCTTTATCATTATTAGAAATGCAAAACTCGAGAGCTCTTGGTTCAGAGATGATACCTTTTATTAGACCAACTAAGAAATCTCAAAAAAAGCATTTCTTTTATGTCTCAAACCAACACGGCTACCAAATACAACCCTTATCTGTGTCAGTACTTTTATACTGCTATGTTTTCTCCATGCAGGTAGTAGTTTTTGCTTTTATTATCAGTCTCTTGTCCTCTCTTACTGGCATGCTGATATTCCTTGACATCTGACTGATTCCATCTTGTAAAGAATCCTTAGCAAATATTGACACTCAGTTGCTTTTCTATAAACTTCAGTAAACTCCCTCTTGTTCCTGTTATGTGTTCTGTGCCTCTTTCTTGTAATCCTGATGGTCTCCTACTTGGTGAGCAGGTCTACATATGCATTTACTTCAGCCTAGATTTACTGTGCAGTAAGATACTTCACAGTGGGTGCATCTACTTGTGCACATTTACTGCGCAGTTACCTAAATTATCGCTCAGTATTGGCATGCATCTACACATGTATGCCCATACTGTGCAGGAAATATTGTGACTTACACTGACTTGAACATAAATTTGATACCTGCATCATGCACTTACGGAGCTAGGTGGGGAAAAAGCTCCTTAGCACCTGCCAGAAGGGAGCTCCCAGTGCCAACCGCAATGGCAGGGCCAGTGCTGGAAGACCATTATCTCTCAGGGCCAGCTCCATGACCACAGAGCTGGCACTGGGAGACCTTTATCTCCTAGTGCCAGCTCCATGACTGCAGGGCCAGTGCTCGGAGATTCTTATCTCCCAGCACCGGGCCCATGCGGAACCAGCACTGGGAGATAAGCGTCTCCCAGCACTGGCCCGTGATTGCAGAGTTTGCACTGGGAGCTCGCTGCTGGTGGGGGCTGGGGAACTTCCTTGCCCAGCTCCATGATCTCATGATGTAGGTGTCAAATTTATGCTCAAGTTGGTGTAAGTCACCATATTTACTGTGCAATATGGGCATGCATGTGTAGACGCATGCCCATACTGTGGAGTACTTTCAGTTACTGTGCAGTAAATGTGCACATGTAGAGGATCTCCCAGGCCCCCGTTGCCTGATCATGATGGTGGAGTGGGAGCTGGGAGATAAGGATTTCCCAGCCCCCTGTACCACCATCGCAATTTCAGAGAAGGGGGCTTGGAGCTCCCTGCTGCTGGGACAGGGAGGACATAGTCCCTGCCTGGGCTCATGTGGCAAAGCCCGCCCTAGCTATGGTGCCATTACTAATGCCAAGTAAATTTGCTACTTGCAAGCAAATTTACTAAATATTAGGGAGGTTTACTGCAAGGTAAGCATATGCATGTGTAGACACACATGTTTACTTTGCAGTAAACTATGGTAATGCAAAGTTAAGCATCTCATATAGACATGCTCACTATCAACATACTCTAAAACCTCCACAGAATTTTCTGCTTATTATATAACAAAACAGAATGGTGGTTTCTGACTATTGATGGAGTCAAGTAAAACATGCTTTTATGAAAAACATTTTTTGTAGGCATGACCTTGGCAAATCTCTTCCATCCCTGTGCCGATCTGTAAAATGGGATCAGTGACGCTGACCTCCTAAGTAAAATGTTTTGAAATATATGGAGATGTATGTATAAAAAGTACAAGATGATTTAGTAGGCAAATATCATTTCCAGACTGCTCTTACATACCTTTAAATACATTCAGTGTTTTTGCAATATTTACTGTATTTCACTTCCACTAATTATAATGATCATTCAGACAAATCATGGTCTGATGGTTCTAAGCTAACCAGCTTTGTGTGATATATCATCTTTCATACAACTTTTCTCCAGTTGCCTTTAGTTAGGCCTTATGTCACTTACTTTCTTAAGTGTGCTTGCTAGGCACTACTGTAGCACAAGTAATCATAAAAAGATATGAAAAAAATACAGCATTTGTTTTTATGCAGAAATCAAATTTGCAGCATTTGTTTTTATGCAGAATGCCTGTTGTTTTAGAATATAACCAAAAGGTGGCAGACTTTCTCCCCCGAAATTATATCCTGTGTAGGATCTAGAAAGTGTTCTTAATTGTGTCATGTTTTTCTCTAGACTTTAAAAGTAGTTATTATATAGACATAAGAAAAATGTCAAAATTTGAACATTTAAGAATAACATTACAGTAATTTTATTTCACTTTGTCAGTGGAATGCTACATAACAAGGCTTGTAAGAGAAAATCAGTGGTATGTATGGAAAGAGCACTTCACAAAGTGTACTGCTAATGAACAGGGACTTCTTATGCATCAAGTTCAGTCAGCACGCAGTCTTTGAGTACTTTGTTTATTTTGTTTTCAATAACTTTGTTTGCTTATGTATCTGCTTTGAGCAGCAGCCAACAACTTTTCCAGGCCATGCACCAGAACAACCTAGCCCAGGCTGGGGGTAGTATGTCAGCAATCTTTGTCTGCTGCCTGTACCATAGCTGGGAGTTGAGAAGGTAGGGAGAAGTGGTGGCAGTGCAGGTGCAGCGCCTAGCTGCCAAACCCTGATGCAGAGCCCATATTCTGGCTCCAGTGCTGATACAGTCATGGGCAAAAGCAAAAAAGGAACCCACTGGAATGCTGTTCACACTTTCTGGTTCCACGGGATGGATCCAGTGGCTCTGTGTGCAGATCTGGCACACAAGGCTGTATGTCGCTGACCACTGACTTGGAGCTTAAAGTTTAAAAAATTACTTTATAGGACCACTAATAAAATAATACGTATACTGGTAAATAAAGATACAGTATTGAAATAAAATGACTAATGTAGCAATTGATGCCATTTATATTTCAAATCGAGTCTGACACTTTGTCTTCATGGGATGGAAGGAATAAAGGTATGGTGATGTGACTTTTGGACATGTGTCCAGATCAATCCCTGGTCTGTATTTACTGAAGTCAATTTAAATCAGTCACTGAAGTTATATCAGGTATTAATCTATTCTCAGGTGGCAGACTTAATGTTTATATTTCAAGTGTAATTTTGTTGGTATCCCATTCTGTGAAAAATATAAATATTCATTTAAATGATTGGCATATGTAGTTCTAAGTTAATATATGTATCTGAGTGCAGATGCATTTATAAATACATACTATTTACTTGGCTGAAAACATATTTTGGTTTTCCTGTTCCCATAACTGTGGTGCATGGACATTCACAGTTCTTTCTGATTCATTTGTGAATAATACAGAGGTGAATTCTGTTGATTTTTTTAAAAATTCTGCTTCTGGCTAGTCTTAATGTCCATGCACCAGACTTTTTAATGTTTCCTGGTCTGAAATACTGAGACATAACTACTCCTTATCCCCAGAGGTGATCAACTAGTGAAGAGTAATAACAGGACAAGGTAGGTGTAAGAATAGATAACTTTGCATCTGAGGAAGAGCTGGGTAAACTAAACGATAACACTACTCATATTCGTTACACTAAGATTTCCTCCCATCAGGACTAACAGATTTGCATAATACATTTGGTTTCAATCAGCTGTTTATTAGTGAAAATGACCAAAATACAAAAAGAAGGGCAAACTGCTTTCTTTTCTTTAGTATAAGACTTCATACTGATGTAATTTAGCTGGTATGGTGGCTGCCCACAGTCTGTTTAGCATATCATCACTAGGTTATTTTTCCCCTTCATAGGGATTGCCTATACTTAGAATTTTAGTAACAATGTACTTAAAGCTTGATTGTCCTCATGTGTTTGGCTAGTCTTAGAATATTTCCTCCTGGTTTTTTTTTTCCTTTTGCCTTAGAGAGGTTTTAAAAATTGTATATGCTTGACCTGAATGAAGTTGGACCCATGAGGTCTGGCTGCCATGGTGAATCAGCAGAACAGTGTTACTCATAGATTCTCAGGGTTG
The DNA here is from genome assembly GCF_001723915.1 of Gavialis gangeticus. Taxonomy (NCBI): domain Eukaryota; kingdom Metazoa; phylum Chordata; order Crocodylia; family Gavialidae; genus Gavialis; species Gavialis gangeticus. The sequence continues at coordinate 29,727,266 of NW_017728997.1, read as the reverse complement.
GACAACTGGGGACAAAAGTTAAAACAGGTAAAATTCACAGACAAAACCCAAATAATTTTTCTTGACATGCCTTAAGCACAGCCAACATTTTAATTAGTAAATTCTATCCTATTTATTTGAGGAGGGGTGCATTTATATTTTCAGCTGGTTGCTTTGTCTCTCTTGTGATTTATTATTTGCACTGCAATCAGGCTTAAAAGCCCACATGACAGACTGGGACTCCATTGTGTGAAGTGCTGTTTATACCCAGAACAGAAAGACTGAACTTCGAGAGGGTCCAGAGGAGGGCCACTCGTATGATCAAGGGACAGCAGGGTAGGTCCTATGAGGAAAGGTTGCGGGACCTGAACCTGTTCAGCCTTCAAAAGAGAAGGCTGAGGGGGGATCTTGTGGCCTGTTATAAACTGGTTAGGGGGGATCAGCAGGCGCTGGGGGAGTCCCTGTTCCCCCGAGCGCCGCAAGGAGTGACCAGGAACAATGGTCACAAGCTGGCGGAGGGAAGGTTTAAGTTGGACATCAGGAGGCACTACTTCACGGTCAGGGCGGCTAGAGTCTGGAACCAGCTTCCAAGTGAGGTGGTGCAGGCTCCCACCCTGGGGGTTTTTAAGAGGAGGTTGGATGACCACCTTACTGGGGTCATTTGACCCCAGTGCTCTTCCTGCCATGGCAGGGGGTCGGACTAGATGATCTGCTCAGGTCCCTTCTGACCCTAGAAACTATGAAACTATGAAACTTGTTGCCCTGAGCTATTACTTGCCATTGGCTTTTATATACACAGTAGTCTTATAGGTTATGTAATACTTGCTTTTAAACTCCATGTGTTCTTAATGGAATTCGCAGGTGCAATATACCCTGTCTTTCTACAGTTGTAAAAATTGTGGAACATTATATTTAGCTCACTGCTCAGATGTTCTTTTTGTCTCATGTATATAATAGATTCTGACTTATGGCCATACTCTTAATCACCCGAGATAAGAAATTAGGACTAAGACGGGTGCACTAGTGCTTCAGCATGTTTCAAGGGTTATTGAAAGGGCCTCTGCTTAATACGCAAATAGTCTGAGAAGCTGTGGTTAAATAGGGAAATGGTAGGTTTTTCTGATGGTACAACAGTGTTCATTTGAGAATAAAGAGGATTCAGAGAAACATCAGAAGGACCTAAGAAGGTCCTCCTTATCCAGCACATAAATAAAAGCAAGGCAGAACAGTTTAGAAAAAAGAATTAACACTATGTGAACCAGGCTGAACTGTCACTACTCAGGAAAATTACCACAGCATTTTTGTGGCCTACAATAAAGAAATATAGAGAGAGGTGGTTAGCCATGTGAGTAGTTATCAGTCTCCAAGACCAATTGCAGATTTTAATATAATTGTGCAATTGGGATCTATGAAATTTTATTCCTAATCCAAAAAGTCATGTCTTGTCATGCCAGATGTGTGTGGCAAGATGTGTAATTTTTGGAATGGGGCATAACGTTTCTCAGATTCTGACTGCACAACTGGCAGGGCTGTTTAGAGGTCCATGGCACCCTTTCAAGTGGCTGGCATGCTGGGAGTCCAGCCACCAATGGCTGGTTCCTGGCATGTGGGCAAGTTGAAAGACATGTCATTGCAGCCCTGGCATATCTGCCTCTGCACAATCGGGGAGGGAGACAGGGAGGGGAGGTGCTGCCTGCCTGTGTCCTGGATTTTAGGGATCAGGCACTGGGCATTTGTGTTGGAAGCTGCCCGCTGCCACATCCTAGTGAACAGCTGATCATTGGAATTGGGGTGGGGGAGGGGTCTGGGGCACATGCCACATATTCAGTTTATGGCACAATACACAAAGATCTAACAAACGCTAAGAAGAAGGAAGTTAGATACTTACGGTAATCAGGATAATATGGATAACAGCTGTGCAAGTTTGGTGAATTTTCTCAGAGGTCTGTCCTGGGTCCCATATTATTTAATATTTTCATAAGTGATTCAAATTATGGGACTGAGTATACACGTTTCAAATTTACAGATGACATCAAGTTGGGTGGATTTTTAGATATTCTGAAGGCTTAAGCTAGAATTCAGAATTACCTTGATAAAACTAGAGAACTGTTCCAAAATCAACTGAATGAAATTCAGTAAGGACAAAGACAGAGTTCTGCACTTGGGATGGAACAATCATATGCACAAATATAGACTAGGGAATGGCTGACTAGGCTGTAGTATTGCAGAAAAGGACCTGACAGTTTCAGTGGACCATAAGCTGAGTACGAGCCAACAGTGCGCTCTTGTTACAACAAAAAAAAGCCAACAGCATACTGTTATATTAACAGGAGTGTCTCACCTGGAGTATTGTGTCCAGTTTTGGGCCCTACCCTTCAAGAAAGATGTGGAAAAATTAGAAAGAGTCAAGCAGAAAGCAACAAAAATGATCAGAGATTTGGGAAACATGACATGAAGAAATGTTGAAAGAACTAGGATTATTCAGTCTGGAGAAGAAAATACTGCAGAGAGATTTGATAATTGTTTCCAAATACCTGAAGAGTGGATATATGGCAGGGGTGGGCAAAATATGGCCTGCAGGCTGGATCTGTCCCACCAACTGACTGGATTTTGCCTGTGGCTGCCCCTGCAGCACTCCACATGGTGCCAAGCTCTACCCACTTCTTCTGTGAGAGCCCATGACCTGCTTCTACCTGTGCCCACTGGCTCAGGCCCTGACCAGCATGTGCAGCTTCTGGTGGAGCTGTTCCTGTTGCTGCTCTGCTCCCCTTGCCTCCAGTGAGAACTGCCAGGCTGAAGCTTCCCACCCCAAAAGACACAGCAGGGCCAGAAGCAAGAAGAGGATCGACTACTGCAGATGAGGGGAGCAGAGTAGCATGCAGTTGGCTAATGCTGCACTGGGAACAGCCCCACCAGAAGCTGTGTGCTGGCTGGGGCCCGGGCCAGGGCCCACAGGTGGCTGCTCATTGGGCCAGGCAGGTGGAATGGATGGAAGGCAGGCAGGAGCTGGAACCAGACCCCTGAATCCTGAGGCAGAAGCCTCACAGCTGAATCTCCCTCCCTCAGAGTGGTGCGGCAGGGTGGGGGGAGGGGCAGAAGTAGGAGGAGAAGCTGATACTGGAGGCAAGGGGAGCAGAACAGTCCTGCTGGCCCAAGCCCCAGCCACCAAGTGCAGCTTCTGGTGGGGCTGTTTCTAGTGCAGCTACAGCTGGCTGGGTGCTGCTCTGCTCCCCTGACCTCAAGCGGTGGCCCCTGCCCCTGCCCCTGCTGTGTCACTCCAGATGAGTGGGTAGGGGGAAAGCTTCAGTTGGGTGGCTCCTGTTGGCACTGAATTTCTGACCTAGATACTTTGTTCCAGGTACACGACCTCTTCATTGGATAATAGGCAAATTTTATTGATACACAGTGATAGCAGTTCAGAATATCCCAAACAATTCTTTATCTACCAGTCCCAGGGTTCACAGTCAAGGTATGTCTGGTCAGCGTGCAAAGTTACACTCTGAGGTTGTCTCTTGGATGTCAGATAGCAGCAGCCTGAAGGTTGAAGGCTGAGGCCCAACCCCCAGTGGGGTGAGTAAGATGGGCTGGTGGTGTGCCCTCTGTCTATGGTGGCCTTGGATTCCCCTGTCAGGGATCCTGCGCTGCTCTGAGGTCCTTCTTTTAGTATCCTTTGCCTCCTCTGATGAGTATTCATCTTTGGGCATCATTGATTGGTCTACCTATTGTCATCATACTGTCCAAGTTCTGTCATGTCATCATATTCCTTTGTTTCACAAACCCGTCACATGCACAGTTCCTAATTTGGGCTTTACCAGTCTTTTCCTAACTTGATCTGTTTCCCAAAACCAGAACTCCTAAGGGCTCTGCAGCTGGGCACTGTGACCTAGCCAACACAAAGTCTCTTATTTCATGTGGTACATGTCTTCAATTTCCCAGCCTGTGTGTTTGCTTGCTGCTTGCCTGCGTCGGATACAGTGGGCTTTGAAAAAAACTGTCGCAAACCAACTTTTAGAAATTGATTAACCCTTGCTGTTGCCCTGGATCCTTGTTCTAAAGCAATATACCCCTGGGCTTAGTTGGCTAACATTGTATCGCTTGTAACCTAGTCGCGTTCCCCTCCTCTCCCCCATCCCTCTGTTGTTAGTCCCTCACTCGGGCGCTTTGTATTTCCATATCAGCTTTGTCATCTTTTTTCTGGATTCCCAATCCAAAACATCTACTTTACCTACAAGCCAATTCACAAAAGCAAAACTCTAAATACCACTTTCTAACTATCAGCTCCCACTGGAGGTGAGGGGAACAGAGTAGCACCTGGCTGCCTGCAGGCGTACCAGGAAGAGCCCTGCCAGACATTGTGCACATGTATAGGTGTTCAATATGTCCCTCATTGGCTTTTATGTAGCATGAATAAGTTAAACACATTAGGAGCTTAATTTTTTTTAAGTGACATTGAAATCTGGAAAGTTTCAGGTAGATGTTATTGATGCCACAGATATTTGAATAAATAGTGAATGGAGAGAGAGATTGCAATGAAATTTCACTGTTTAGCTTCTCCATAGAACTACAGATGAAGCATGGCTAAGGAAAAAGTAGGGGACTTATTAAAATCTAGTCTCTCATTTTTATTAATTATATTACTAATTTCTAAGATAGGCATTTCCTGAGGCACCTTCTCTTAAAATTTTGAAAAAATATTTCAGAAAACCTCAGTACTTACTGTACCTGAGGCATGTCCTTGTGTCAGTGCATTGATGCATGACCAGGGGTGTTTTGCTTTTGTACCTGAGCACTGGGAAAAATGTTCTGCTTATGTTTAGGTCTCCATGCATATCCAAAAGCATGAATTTTTTGAGACTTGAGGGGGTCATAAAAATGGAAATAATTTGGCATATATCAAGAGAGTAAGGGATTAAATAAAATTAACTGTACTTTACTCAACATCTCTAGGGTAGTCACAATTCAACAGTAGAGACATCTAAAATGTGGGTGCAGCTTGCAGTGATCAAAACCCCAGATTTGAGTTGTGTGGGTCTAGTGCAATTCTATTTGTTCGCTTTATCTCATTCTAAGTATGGCATATGCCCACTTCTTGGCAGATCTGAAAACTACCAGAGTCTGGAAAGGAGGTGGGGAAAAAAAGAAATAGACATTTATTTTTGGCAAACCTGAGCTTACAGTTTTCTGATAAAGCTTTTTCCCTTAAATAATTTAGGTCGTCCAGTCTCTCTTTGTAAATGCTACTGGCCATCTAGCTTGTATGGTTCCAGCTGGGATACGGAGATAGAACTCTTTACAGAAATTATTAGGGGTGTGCAAAGTGGGCACTATTCAATTTGGATTTGGCCCGATTCGTTGATTTGGATCACTGTCCTGATTTGATTCAGTCAAATCTGAATCTGCAGATTCAATTCTGATTTGGAGAATAAGTGATTTGGCCATAGACACAGCTTTATATGTTTTTTCTACATACCTTGAGGTACCAGGCACGTATTGTGAACAGTGAGATGGTGGGGTGGATGGAGCATCCCATGGGAGAGTCCCCTGCGCACTCGGCAGTGGACCCAGAAGTAGACTGGAAGTACTTCTGGTCCACTTCTGGGTCCGCTACTGAGCATGTGGGGGACCGCCCTTGATCCTGTGGGATGCTCCATCTGCCCCACTATCTCAGTGTTCAGTGTTTCTAAAGGTATGTAGAAAAAACATATAAAGCAGTGTCTATGGCTGAACCATCAAATCTCTCCAAATTGATTCGGAAACTTCCAGTTCAGTTTGGAGAGATTAATGGGTTTCCTGATTTGGATTTGGAGATTTGGCCGCAGAATTGGGCTGAATCTCCTCTGGAGCAAATCAGTGACCAAAGCTTTGCACACCCTTAGAAATGATCACCTATGGCTTAATCCATTAGGTCTCAATCAAGAACCTACACTGTAGGCTCCAGTATTTGGCATTATCTACTGCCAACCAGTGGGAATTTGGAAGTTCAAAATCCTACCAGTTCTAACACTGGTTTACTTGTATGGATCTGCATAAGTCAGTTTACCACTCGTTTTTAATTGTAAATTTCAGTTATCCTATATTTTGCCTATCTATAAAATGGGAATAACTGTGCTTATCTACCTCAGAGATGATTAGTAAGGTAATGTTTACAAAATGTTTTGAACATGAATCAAGATACATCATATTACTAATATCAAGGTATATCCTATTCCTAAATCTTTTTGGTATAGTGTTATTTCTGGTTTAACCTGCAATACAAGTCTAGGTTCAGTTTCACTGTAGTAATTACCTCAAGAATCTCTGAAAGCTAGTGGTCATTGGTCTTTCTTTTACTGTGTTTTTTACTGTGGTGAAAGATTTAATTAAAACACATTATTTTGTGTGTGCTATATTATGTATCAGCTGCAGATAAAAGCTAATTAGTGAGAACTTATTCTGAACCTTGTAAAAATGCTACCTAAAACTATTCTTTTTCCCTTAATGTGGTGATTTTTTCCCTGGGATCTGTGACAACTGCTCAATTACTATTGCGTATATTTTAGTCTGTAGTTTTCTTAGTAACCACATGCATTAAAAATAATAAGTGTTACATTTATGCAACAGAAATAAGACTAGATTATAAAAATTAGTGAAAATAATAGTATGGTTTATTTAACCTTTTTTAGTTTGATAGTATTTACCTAGTATTTTACATTACATGTTTTAAATCACTTTGTAATTCAGCCATATACACTGAAATGGGTTGTTACAGCTAAAGAAGCATAAAAGATTCTAATTAAAAGCCAAGTCAAATAAGTCTTTAAAAGAGATTTAAATTGCCCAGCAGATTTATACATTCTAATAGCCACTGGATGAGAAATTTCAGTCTTAATGGCGTGACACACAACCACTAGGTTAGTCACTGTTTAAAAAACAAAATGGAACAAAACAAAAGCTTCCATTGATTTAAATGGAATGAGTTCTGATTTATACAAGAGTAAATTAAAGTCAGGCTCTGTGTGTTAGCTAGTTGTATGCAGTGCCACATACTGCACAGTCCAGAGTTCTCCGTGCTGCAAGGGCATGCTGCCCAAGTGTGTGTTGCTCTGTTTTATCCCCACCCCCCGTGGTTTATTTTGACCCCTAGATATCCAGGGGTCAAAAAAAATTGCTGGAAAAAAACCCTGAGGCAACACACACTCAGGCAACATGTGCTGTTGAAAAGCAGTGCTGGGCCTCTCAGAGTTGTGCTGTGGCTACCAGCCAGGCTCCACTTGGCAGGATTGCCATGCCTCTAGCTCCAGGAGGCCCCCAGGACCCCAGGTAAAGTTGCTGGAGCCAGCACAGTGCTGGGCCCAGCCTCCCTTATACCACCTGGGGCAACTTGCCATGCGCCAAAGTGCACGTGGAACAGGCATTCCCTGGACACAAAAAGCAGTGGTGCAAGGTGTGCCGCTATTACTTGTCCCCAGGGAACCAAAGGTCCATGCATGTCTGGATGTGCCCATATGGTGCTATTTTTTGTACTCCTTCACTGATAAAGTCAGGCTATCTTGATTCTAGAAGTTCCAATAAATAGATGGTGGTAGAGAAAGATAAACTTTATAAATATATCTCTAAAAATGGCTAAACACTGCCTTTCTGGTAATTAAGGTCATGATATCAAAGTTAATCTAGAAAATTTCCCCTTAAGGGTGATATGAACAAGTTGAACCCAGTGATTACTACAGTAAATACAGGCATACAGTGAATGAGAAAAACTAAAGAGTAAAATTTAATTATGGAACAGTAGGCAACCTACAGACCCTTTGTCTCTCTCACAAAGTGTTCTAACTGGGGGACCATCTCCCAGTCCTCATCCTCTGTATCCCTCTAAGTAAGGGAATGTTTCTAAATTATAACTTCTATTACTACATCTTTCTTCTGAACAATAACTACAAAAAACAGTCTACACAAAAAGTGATTAACACATCTACAAAGAAGAGGTTACTAGCTTCTTACCCTGGAGTGAGTCTGTACCACTTACTCTCCTATTCCTCCTTTTCTGCAGCTCCTAACAAGTCTCTGTGAGTCTTCTGGGAAGTTTTACTTTCTTCTCAGTCCTACAAAGTATAAGATCCAATTTCTGACTTGTTTTTGGTGGGAACTTTTCCTCTATGTTTCAGTAGACTTGGGTCTTTATACTGGGATCTAACTGACTGCACTTTTGGCAGCTGTGCTTCTGCACATAGCAGTAAGTTCATTAGCTATGGACCACTGGGGCTCATTTCCTCTTTCTGCATGATAGTGTTTTCATTTGTGTCCCATAAGTACATTTATTCCCATAATGACGTGATTGCTTTTTTGTGTTCTGGAACAATTGGTTTCTTCCTAAGAAAATTGTCCAGGTTTGGGCTGTGACAGCCAAGAGGATCATCAGGAGGCATGAATGTTGTACTGCAAGCACACACACAACTAAATTCAGTTAGTTTTGCACAACATTCCAGTTCCAAAATTGGTGTCACCTTCCTAGGTAACACAATGAATTGGGGTTTGTATACTTTGTTTTTATACTGGGGTGCTATTGATGTTTCCTTTTCAGTGGGATATTTGTTTCCACTCTTTTACTGTTTAGTGGACTCATTTTTCATTCTAATTTTCAACTTTTTTTTTTTTATGTTCCTGTTCTAGTGAAATATTAACCAGTGTCCAGTCTATATGAAACCACTGTTCCTTCCACTTGGAAAATCCAGTCCCTCTCACTGACCTTTCTTGATTCTACCATCTCTATGAAATTCTTTTGGTATGCTTTCAGCACCTGAGGATTTTTGTTTGGGATCTGTAGTGCCTGGCAAAGTGGTTCCTCTTGTTATGATTAAAACAGCTTTCCAAAGGCAGCACAAAATATATGACCATTGATGCTAGAAAATAATATTTAGGAATTTGCTTTTAGAAATTGGCTTGTAGTTAAAGTAAATGTTGCATTAGAACAGTGGTCTAAGGGAATGGCAAGGGTTAATTAGCTTCTAACATCTATGGCAAAGATTCACCTTCTCATTGCTGTATCAGCCAAACAGGAACATACATCCTGGGAAACTTAAACATGTAACAACAAAACAGGCAGTGTGTTCCCTTAAAATCCATAACAGGATAGGAGACTTAGTATCAGGTCACAGTGAACAACTTGATGAGAAGTCCCTGGTTTTGGTGAAATGACCAAATCAGGAGACCAGAAGGACCCAAAGTAAGACACTGGCAAATGACCAAATTAAGATGTATACATGATGTGTTCAAGAAACAACAAATTATGCAGACAGCGCAGAACATGGATGGCATGATGACCACATGAAAACCAATCAAGAATACCCAAAAATAAAGTGTCACCCAGAGAAAGAAAATACAAAAAGTGGAATCTTGAGGCCACTGTGGGTGGAGGGTAGATAGTTTGGCCCATCTCACTCAGCCGCCCTGTAGGAAGGGGTGAGCATTGGCCTTGAAGTCCTTCAAGCAAGAACCACAAGGTGGTGCTTGCATACTGGCCAGATGTTCCATCTCTCTGTAAAATCCTAGGACTGGTGCATAAGTATGATTGAGTAGTCATTTTGCTTGCTTTGCTTGTCTTATGTGCTATCACTATGTGATCATGTCTACACAAGATGTTAAAACCTTAGTAGACCAATTCTACTGTGCATTAGTGCATGACAGCAAAAGCTGTGCTAATCCATAGATAATTAGTCTACTGCACGTTAGTGTCACCTAAAAGATGCACACCAGTGCTACTGCGCAGTAGTACTAAATCTAACGTGCCATAATTGTTGCCTTCAGGGGTCAGGCCAATGCTCAGGATCTCAATATTGCGCTGTTAGACAGGAGGGTGTGGTATACAATTGCACATGCACGCAGAAAAACCAATTAAGCACACATATACTCAGTAGGTGCATACACCTCTACTAGGCATACACACTCACACTACCAGCTCAGGCACATACACATCCAAACCAACCTAGGCACATGCATACATATTACCAATTCAAGCGCATACACTATACACCCCAGAAGTTAGACACAGATCACTAATTCGTATATCATGCACACAATGCCACACACACACACACACACACACACACACACACACACACATGCACACACCACTTAG
>NW_017728997.1:29713318-29715055 GCF_001723915.1 Gavialis gangeticus | reverse complement strand
TTAGCTTACTTATATTTATCTATAGGGAATAGAGAGGGAGGTAAAAAGTTAGAAATGTTTGGGGAAGGGGAGGGAATGCATTTTAAAATAATAATAAAAAAAACCTGGGGGTTTTGCTACATAATTACAGCTCATTAATGCACATTTTGACATTCCCTGTATCAATAAAGTTCTCCTCTTATCGAATGGAGATGTAGTTGGTCTAAAGAAAGCTGGGCCTCAGAATAAGGTAATAGGACTGGCTTGTAACAACCAGTGCCAACAGCCATGTTGCCTTCTGTACATGGTATGCGTCTATTTACTTGGTCTTTTCCCCCTATCATTTTGCTTGCTAATGGAAAATTTCACCCTGTGAGACTTTTTTTCTGGCCATAATTTTTCATGTCTACTGCATGGATGACCCCTTTTGGTGCATTCATCTCTGCAGTGTGGGCCTTCACAGTTTCTGCTGCTTTGCACATTTGGACAGTGTTATCTAGGACAAGTCTTCCTCATTCAGTAGCCTTTCTTCAAAAGAGGCTTTTGTGACGCAACAAAACAATAATCCTATTTCTAATCAGAGAGTGTCAAATTCCTAAATGGGCAGTTTTTACTCAGTCTTTTTAGTTTAGTAACATACTGATGTATACTTTATTATGTTGTGTGTCTTTCAAGCATTTGATTCCTTTTTGGCATGCAGTACTCTGCACGTTTGACCAGGGCTTCCTCCCCAACAATATGTAAGAAGATTGAAAATTTGGCTTCCTCATTTTTTCTCTTCTGCCTCGGTGGTTGCATGAACCACTCAAAACTTTATCTAAATGCCTTCCAGTTCTGTGGTATATTACCTGACATCAGAAGGTCAGGTGGAAGTTGCAAAATGTTCATAACTAAGGGCATATGTAGACAAAATAGGGATCCTAAATTGAAGTGGTGGGTTTTTAAAAATACTGCTTCAATTTAAGGCCTTTTAAACCCCCACGTCATGCAAACACCCAATCTTACCTGCCTCTCTGGTGGTGGGGAGGGGAGAGCGAGCTGCTGGTGGACAGAGCAGTCCATGGGCTGGGGGGCTCGTGCTTCCCTCTGTGGCAGTGGTAGTCCCCCCCAGGCGGCATCTCCCTGCAGGTACCCAGAGGGAGGGATGCACCAGGCCCCCATGCAGCTCAGGTAGGCAGGCAGGCTCTAGGGGACAAAAAAAAAATAACTTAGGTAGAGCCTGCTTTCCTGGGCTGCTGCCAAGCTGCCTGCATGGTCTCCCTGAAGAGCCCCTGAGCTGCACGAAGCCTGGTGTTTTGCTCCATGGCTATAGGGCAGCAAACTAAGACTCTGACAACTAACTAAAACTCCTCCTCAGTGTTTTAGTTTGCTGTGCCCCAATTCATTTAAGGTGCATTACACTGCCGAATTTGCTACAGCAGCTGAAATTACTGTGCAATACACCTCTGATGCGTGCAAACACTGACACTATTAAAGCAGTGCAAAAGCACTTAACTTGCTTTAAAGTGTGCACACATGCCCCTCGTTTTGTCTACACACGGGCTAACTGTGCATTTACTTAGACTGTGACTGGGCAGGAAAATCACTTACCTTTGTCCTTCCATGTGGCTGCATTGTTCCACTTGGTCTCAGTGTCCAACTTCTTTTTCAGTTTGGCACTCAAGTTTCATAGTTTCATAGTTTCTAGGTGTCACGGAGTGGGGCCTGCGAGCGGCCGTGATCCCGCTAGCGCCCCCTTGCCGTGGCAATTAGGAGATC
>NW_017728997.1:29712694-29713148 GCF_001723915.1 Gavialis gangeticus | reverse complement strand
GGCTTCACTCTTACCAGCTGGCCCCCCCAGGGGCCTAGGCCACGCGCTCCCCACGCTCTTGCCCCTCTTGCCCCTCACTGGGGCCTTTGTCTGCGCTACTCGCGCCCGTGGCTTTCTCTTAGCCGGTCCCGCGCTCTCGCGCCCGTGGCTCTCGCCGAGCCTATTTCCGCGCTGCTCGCGCCCTTGGCTCCCACCGAGCCTACGTACCAGCCCTGTCTTGGGCTTCCCGGCGCTGGGGCTCAGGTGGCATGCAACCGTGCCTGGCCCCTGACCCTTCTCAGGGTCCCTAGGCCACGCACCTCTTGTGTGCTTGCCCTCGCTGGGACCTGCTCCACACTGCGCGTGCCCTTGGCTCCCTCTGAGCCTCTTGGCTCACTCCGAGCCTACGCGCCAGCCCTGTCTCGGGCTTTCATGGGCACTGGGGCTCAGATGGCATGCAGCCGTGCCTGGCCCC
>NW_017728997.1:29698110-29711956 GCF_001723915.1 Gavialis gangeticus | reverse complement strand
GGCCTGACCAGTGCCGCATAGAGGGGGAGGATCACCTCCTTGGACCTGCTCGAGATGCATCTGTGGATGCACGACAAGGTGCAGTTGGCCTTCCTAGCCGCCTCCCCACATTGCCGACTCATGTTCATCTTGGAGTCAATAATGACTCCCAGATCCTTTTCCACCTCCGTGCTTTCAGTTCTTTGTCATTTGCTACTTCTTGAAAGTTCTTTCAAGTTCTTTGTCATTTGCTACTTCTAACACCATGTAGTGATCACTAGGTTCAGTAAAAGATATAGAGTGAATGAAAAGAACTAAAGAACAAACTTAAAATTGCAGACCAGTAGGCAACCTTTGCAATCCTTTTCTCTAACTAACTAGCTTAACTGAAGAACCATCTCCCATAGGGTGTATTGATTTAAATCAAGTTGATATTAATCATGGATTTAAATCAAGATTGAAAGCAGCAAGCCACAAACCTAATTTAAATAATTGATTTTTTTAAAATCAACTTTCCCATTGTAATTGTTTTTCTTTTTAAAGAAAGGTGTATTTTCATTGGTTGATATAACAATTGAAACATGCTGATTTACAGTTTTTTTTACAGTTAGATTACATGCATTTTACAGTTAGATTACTGCCCACCCCCCCCATCAGTATGCCACTGAAAATATCTAAGTGATAGTCATTTGAACTTAAGTTTCTACTTGCCTAATTCTCTTTAAAATTAGACAGTCTTTTTTTTTCTACCTAGGTTGTTTTGAAAAATATTATCCCCTTTCAATTCTTTGAGGTCATAAATTGCATCCTCTTCCCCATTTTTCTTTATAGACTGGAAGAGAAAAAAACCCCCAAACATATGTCTGCTTGTTCAACTCTCAATTGATTTCTCAGCTCTGAATGAAGTAAATAGTTCTATATGTACAGAAGAGAGTACTAATGCTGGTAAAAAGTGATTTAGCAATTCAACAGACTCTGGTTCCTGGTGCTTTGCTGGTGATTTCCACCAGTTCAATAGTGTGACTTCCTTTAAGGCCTTCTCAGCAAACGAGTACTGCTTGAATAATTCACTTCTAGCCCTGAAATGTATCATGGTTTTCATGACTGATGGGTGATTAATAGATTCCCATGTCATAGCAGTATTTTCTTCTTCAGCAGTTAGGCATCTACCCTGGTACTTTGTGCTAAGAATATTGGCAAGAGAATTAAGTTGTTGAAGTGCTTGATCTATCTGCTGTTTTACTGCCCACAATTTAATTTTGCTGTCAGGTTATTTCTTACTTTAATGTTTTTTGAAGTTCTTCCCAAATTTCAGCAGTATGCATAACACAGCAGCAATCCTTCTGTAGTTTGTTCGAGGCTATGGAAATACGTTTTAATATCTTTTTACATTTCTCTTTAGTCTAATGTTGACTACTCTGTCTGTGATACTTCCATTAATTTTGCCATGATTTTCATTACAGATCATAAAAAATTAGAGTTGGAAGGGACCTCAGGAGGTCATCTAGTTCAACCTGCTGCTCAGAGCAGGATCATCCCCAACTACATCATCCCAGCCAAGGCTTTGTCTAGCCTGGTCTTAAAAACCTGCAAAGATGGAAATTCCACAATGTCTCTGAGTAACAAAGATGGTCATCAGAATAGGCCAGTTCTTAATAAACAGCTCAAAATAAGCAACCGTTGAATTCTGTCATATCATATATCTTAGGAGAGAATTAGCTTGGATATTCCAGCTCTTTTCAGTGAAGTTGAAGCCAATAGGTTGTTACAGACATCACAATTTCAATAATATTTTCCTTTATTCCTGGAGTACTTAAGTCTTTGGCTAAAAGGTGCAACAAATAAGCACTGCACTATATGCTATAAATTTCAGGTTTGCTTCGTTACCTTCTAAGTTTCTTTTCATCTTTGCTACATTTGCAGCATTATCTGTGACAAGGTTATACACATGCCACTTACATTTTTGCTCACAGTTTGTTATAGCTTTTACTGCTACTTGTACATGTTCTGCAATATAGGCATTTCCTGATGTATCATTTGTTTCTGAGAGATAAACAGTCCTATCTCCTGTTGTCACACAAGCACATATTACTGGATTGTTGTATAGATTGCTACATTCATCAAGACTCAAATTAACACTTTTTCTTTCAATGTTTTTTTCACACTGTTCAGTTTCCTGCCCCACTTTTCATACACTATATCCCAAAACCTTCTAGCAATATCTTTTCTGCTGGGTGGAGTGTAACCTGGTTGTAAAAATTGAACCATACCAGTGAAATGTTTGTTTTGAACAAGACAAAAGGGAGAATTTGTTGCATAAATGAACAAAGCAATCTTTACATCTATGCTGTCTTGTTGGACTTTGCTGGTCCTAATTACAAACTTATTCATAGTTTTATTTAATAATGAAGAAAGTCTCTTTTTTGGTACAGGTAATTCCCTGTCTAAGGTGTGTTTAGTTGCTGAACTGTTGGTGGTACCAGTAGATGATTCAGAAGTTGCATGCCAGTGTAGATGATAGACATGTATTATTTCTTATGTCTAAGCTGGACCCTGAAACAAAATTGTTAAGAAGTCATGCACACAGAGTATTAATCAGTGCATTATTTATAAAAAATGAGACCATAAATACCCAGTTCTATAGCAGACATTCTTTAACCAGTATCTAAATGATGTTATTGGCTACAAAGGGCCAACTCATGGGATCATAATAAATTCTAGTTTATTGGATGGGATGTGAAGTTACCAATAAAATCATAAATACAAACTTTGAATTATGGGTGGTACTGGGTCACCTTAGCACATGCACTCACTCATTCAAACCCATGTAGTATAGCATGTATTGTGTAGTGGCTGCTGTAGTGATTGTGAGCATTGGTGTTAGCATATCTACCTATCTGAGGCCCTGGAGTCTGCTATTGATGGTCAGTTTGCTTCAAGGTGATGTCTTCTCCAGAAGGAGGGTCGCCTTCTTGTCCTTCTGTCTCGGTAGCTCAGGTGCTGGATGAGAGGGCACCCCTGAGGGTCACGCTTCACTACCTTTTATCCCTTTCTGGCAGACTTGTGTGATCCCCCAGCATCATCTTGGCTACCCAATCTGGAGGTCACTGTCCCGTGTGGGTCTTGAGTAGTACCTGACAGCTGTTAGTTACAGGGGTCTCTGCCTGGTGGTACCTGAAGTTTCGCGAGTCCATCCTTGACTTACTGAATTAATAGCTGTATTGTCATGGGTTACAGGAATAGTCCATAGGGTGAGTTCTCAAGTTCTTTAGCCTGATTAGCTTAAAATTGAGTTCTTTTGGCTAAGCTATTGTCTCCTGATGAGCATCATTCACTCGCATTCACTCAACAGATTTTATCACTTTACAATTACAATTTCAATGCAGTGTTAACAATCGTCCAGGGTGTAACTTCATTCTACAGGGAGTATGTTCCTTAAGAGCTTGAAAGTATAAAATATAAAATACAAAATGCCATGGTAAAGATGAGACAGATGAAATATGAAAATGCACTATGAGAAATATATAAAAATGCAATGTGAGGTAGTGAGGCTCAAAGGCTAATTGGGGCAGTAAGTGAGTTAGGTTAGCACAGGATATATTTACAGTGGATATTTTAGTTCTTTTGTTTTCTTTAGTGACAATGAGCTTAATTGATATATAGATGTAGTTTCTAGGTTTCTCCTACAGAAAGCCACTTCAGCTTTCTGGTTTGCTCTGAGTCTTGCCGCACCCATGCAATGAGAGGTCTGTCAGTATTTAGAAGGAAAAGAAAGGCACAAAATTTGCAGGCAAGAAGGGGCTTCTGTTATATCCATGTCCAGAAGGGAAATGTAGAAAGAGGGCTTTCTGCTACAATGGCATTTTTCAAAACCTAGTTCTGTAGTGAAAATATTCAGTTAATCATAAAGGTTTTCTTCTTCTATTTAAACTCTTTACTGATATAAAATGGCTTGAAAAAAACATTGACGTATTTATTTTAAAATTAATAAATTCCTATTAACATTTTATTCTTTATAGGACAGCTTTACCTACAACATGTATATTTGCGTACACAGAGCACTACAACTCATTTCAGAAATGCAGGGGTAATACTAAAAATGTATAATTGACAAATGCTCCCACAAACTAGTACATCCATTAGGTTTTAAACAAAACCATTTTTAAATTCATAAGTAATCTACCCAAAATAACTAACATTATTGTTACAAATTGATCATTTACCTAGCATTGCAATATATGGGATGCAATTCATAAGAATGGTTAAAAAATAGTAAAGTTACTAGCCAACTTATCTAGATGGCTCAGATGTGTCCACATCACTATTTTCAAGTTCATTGCCTTCTGAGAAGTGTTCTTCAGATGTTGCTTCATATGGGCTATTGGGCCTTTCATCTTTCTTGCACAGTTGGCATTTGGCATGTGTTTCTCTCTTTCTAAGTGGCACAGGAATTTCTTGAAAATAGTTCCAAATAAGGTCTTTTTTGTGACCTGCACCCATGGCTTCTTCTCCCTCCTCCATGCAAGAAATTAATAGCAAACCAAGACTACTACTTCCTATGATATAACTGGGGGTCCTGTTTTTCTCTGTTAAAAATCCAAAATTCTCTGATTAAAAACCCCAACACCTGGATTTTCTATGATTAAAATGAAACACCACTATACATATAGATATCAGTTGAACACAATGTTTTATACATATATTTACAATTTTAAAGCAATTTTAACACCTACCTGTGCCCCAATAACTATAATAAAATAAATTATAAATGCTTATATATTTTAGTGTTTGAGTTTGGATCTTTATCATGGAAAGTTAGAGCTCTCCCTGCCCCATTTGGTCACCAGGATGTGAGTCTATCCCTCCCACTGCTTTGTGGCACTGAGCAGCTGTGATATGTTGGTGCCCTACCCCTGCTGTTGCCCCTCACTTCCAACACCCAGCCCCACCCCGCCCCCCACCCCCAGCCCTACTGATGGTCCTTACTCCTGATCTGCAGCCCTCTGGCCCTGCTGGTGCCCATCACTCCCAAGCCACAGTCCCCCTGTAAGCTGCTATGGGCCGATTCTGGGCAGATCACAGCGGTATGTTTGGTTAAGCTAGTTGATCTGGCTGGTTTTACTTTTGCTGCTGGCTTTGGCCAAGGGCCCACTGTTCGGGGCCCTAGCCTCTGCTGCAGCCAGGCTAGTAGATAACACCCAAAAGCGACCCTGGGAAGTTAAACAAATAAGCTATCACTTAGGTGTCCTCCAGTAGTTCTTCCAGGCTTCATCTTCTTGTTGCCTCTTATCTTTCAGAGGCTTTGCAGAGCCTGTGGGCTTGTGCAACAAAGCAAACAATCAAGCAAACAAACAGAAGAGTGTCCTCCCTGAGCTCCCCCAGTGGCTGCTTAACCCCTGGTAACTCCAGGCTCCAGGCAGCCTGCTTCCTGGCAAGGTGCAGTCCCTTAAGGCTGCTTTCAGTATCTTTTATCCTTCCCACTCCAGCCTCACATGGCTCTCTCTCACTCCCACACCTGTGTCAGCTCCCTTCCTGGGAGACTCACCGTCTCCCAGGATCTGGTTCCCCAGCCTCTGGTGAGTCCTCCTAGGTCTGGGGTGACTGTGCAGAGGTGCTTCTGGGGGGTGGGGCTGTTCAGACTCCCCTGCAAGCCTAGTAACAGTTCAGGGCCCTACTGGTGCCCCTCACTCCCAACCCACAGTCTCCTGGCCCCACCTTTGCATATTCCCTTGATTAGGGGTACCCAACCCATAGCCTGCATAGCAATGCCATTCAGCCCAGGAAGTTTGGTGGTAGAGGAGCAGTGGCACTTAATACTGCTACCCTTCCCCCACTATCATGTTCCCAAGTCCTATGTAACTGGATTGGGTCTGGGCCTTGCTTGTTCACTCCACACAGCTAGATTAGGACCCTCTTCCTCCCATGTGACCATATTGGGTCTGGCCCATGCCCTTTCCCCCTCCCCCTCTTCCTGCTGCCCCTGCAACTAGATTGGGGTCAGGATGCCCCCCACCCCTGGTTGTGGGGCTGGATCAGGCCCACCGACAGGATTTGGCCTTTGGACAGACTGGACACCACCCATGTGGCTTGTGGAGTAAAAACACTGCCCTCTAACATCAAGTACTACTATACTATTTTTCCTAACTTTGGCTCTTTCACGTCTTATTTTTAGTGAAGGAATATGTTATAATAAAATAAAAATTGTAATAAATGGCCAACTATAATTACAATTACTTCATCGTTTCTGCAAAGCCACATATTAATGTTATCAGATTGACTATAGAGACTCTGCTTTCTCACTTTTGGGAACTTGCATGTGTTAAAATAGCTGCTTGGGGTCTCTAACATTGTTCCCTGAATGTAGTTAGAAATATATTGAAAACTGGAAAGAAAAATAATAATAAAACTAGAATGTGCTACAAAATTCAAGAGGTGTGTTTTCTAGTTCCCAGCAAGAGTGGGGCATGAAAAGTTCAATGAAAATGAAAAGTGACTTTGCATGCTTTGCTTTGTAAACAGAGTTGTTTAAATATGGCCATGAAATGCAGAGTATTTTTGGAGGCTAGACAATGTGTCAGATATGAGGAGAACAAAAGATACGAGAATTTCTTAATAAAAACAAAATCCCACTAGATTTGATCTCATTATCTTTACAAAAGAAAGCAGACACTTTATCTATTATGCTATGCAGCCATCACTAACATCTATGGAAACTTGCAGATGTCGGGTGACTTAGAGCAGGGGTCACCCTAATCTCTACCTATGTCTTATAGCAACATTAACATCTCATTTTCACTTGCTTACAAAGTTTTACATTTTAAATTTGGCCTGAAATTTTACATACCTGGTGTTTTTTCTTCAGGTGGGTTTTTTTTTTGGGGGGGGGGTGTTGTTTTGTTTTGTTTTGTTTTGTTTTTTTGAGGGGGGCAAATTTTAGTTATATAGCTTAATGTTTGTGAGAGCAAGGCTGGAGGGAAATACACTGTTAAATAATTCTGGGGATCTTTTTCTTTGAGAGCCTATAATATCCATGGGTTTAGAAGTAGACAATTGAAAACTGTCTAGGGGATTTTTTTTTTATGCCAGAGATGTATCCATACAAATCCACATTGAACCAGTTAGGAAATTATCAGTCTGTGCATGCTGTTTGTAGACATAATTGAACTTTGCACCTGAAATCTGTGGTCAAGAAAAACTGTAAGCTACTAAATCTTGGACCAGGTCTATGAACCAGAATTAAGAGAAGGGAGACTCTTTGTTCTGTGCTGCAGTTCCACCCCCCCCCCCAGTTGAGCCCTGAGAACATGGTGGGGAAAATGTCTAAATTTGACTGCACAGGAGGAAAGGGTATTGAAGGGAGGAAGCTATTTTTATCAGTGAGACAAGGACTGACTGGGGAAGGATATTGGCGCACAAAGCCAGGAGAGGGCACTGGTATTGACCAAGGAAAGAGGGAGATTGGGACAGTGCCATTGGAGTTGGGGAAGGCATAGGATGGGTAGGAAATGTGATGGCATGGGATGGGAATGGGAGAGATCTGAGAAGCAGGGAACTGGGCATAGACTGGCAAAGGCTTGGGAACAAGGAAGAAGTTGGAAACAGAAAATCAGTGGGCAGGGGAAGCTGATGACTGAAAATTTATTATTGGCTAAGCAAGGAGAATTAAAGTAGCATATGGAGCTGGGGAGAGGGAGACAGTCCTGGAGCAGGCACAGGAGGTCAGGATATCAAGCTTGGAGGGTAATAGATAGAACCCTCACCTAGAGCACATTCTCCTTCACAGCTTAGAACGTAACCCAAAATGTATAAGTCTTTTGTGTTTTGCAGGAAGTTTCTCAAATATTTCCTGATAGGGAGGAAACATATCTCACTGTAGTGGATGTACACATAGAGGATGACAAACTACTACCCTGTTAGCTCAAGTTGCATATATCTGTGCAAGAACTCTAACAGTTCCAAGTCAGGCAAAGTCCTGGGGGAAAAATACTATGTGATCATGTCATTAAAGAATGGATCGTGTTGGATCTACACAAGGGGCTGAACTAAGCTTACATAGGCAGCTTAATGCTAACATTTTCTAACTTTTGGATGCTTGACCTTGCATCTTTAATCATGTTTTTATGTAATATGTTGTGTAATTATAGAAGGGTGAGGATGTTTATGCTGAAATATGTTTCTGTAATATAGCTTCCAGAAACCTTATTGAAAAATCTGGGATATTAATGTTCTGGCCATATGCCACCTGGGAAATTATTCCCTCTATCTCCTAAAGCCCTGTACTTTTATAAGGTACTTTTTGTACTCAGTGGCTAAGTGGAATTACCCTGAACTCTTCACTGTGTAACCCTAGAGATACTTTGTTGCCTCTACCCCATGTATGTGGTATAGGGAGATCTGTTGGTGAAAAGTGATTGATTTGGTGGGTATGTTTTCATTTTTAATTTCCATGTTAATATGTTAGTTTAGTTGAAAATCAATTATTGAACTCCTGGCCCAGTGAAGACAACAGCAAAATTACCAGTCACTTAACTGAAGAAAGGAATTATTCCTAGTGTGTTCTCTCATTGATGGAAAGCAGAGGCAACACTCATTTTTGTAACTGAGTGTTGGACCATGTATCAGAGATGATACTGTTTCAGCAAAGGTCACCAGACTATTGGTGTTCTTGGTAATAAATAGTTTCTATTTCTTCATAATATCTTGTCTGGGGATTCAGAAAGGGCCCCGAGGCTAGCTTGATTGAGGTATTGCAAGCTGCAGTTTGCTCCATCCCATCAATTACTTATTGGTATTATTTGTATGGAATACAGCAACCAAATGACAGGTTGGACAAAATATTAAACAGTATTGTAATAATTTTTTTGCACCTGATAGTCTTTATCAATTCAACCACCAGACCCATTATTCATACTGTGTCATAAGCTGAAATGAGATCAATAAAGGTTGTTCCAGTCTTTTCTTTGAAATCCTGCTTCAATAGGGGAGGTGAGAGCAAGAACCTTCTCCCTACTCTAAAGCCCAACTGGTCTGCAGGAAGCCTGGGCTCCAGGCTAGAGCTAATTCTCAACAAGAGAACTCTTTCAAAGTGTTTTGAAGCCATGCACAGATAGGCCTGAAACTCTTTACATCATCCACGGGATTCCCTGGTTTGAGAACTGCAATAATTTTTTCCACTTTCCAAATTTTAGGGCTATGACCTGAATCTATGATATTTGTGAAGAGTTCTGCCAGCCACCCCCTTCCATTTGGGCTGAATTCTAGAAGAAATTCCAGAGCTATACCGTCTTTACGTGCTGTCCTACATCTTTTAGTAGATGTTAGAGTGATGTCTATCTTCCTGGTCTCCACAGGTTTAGAAAGGTCTTGACATGAGTGAAGAGGAAAGAGTGAAGAGAAGGTGAGAAGCTGACTACAGGGAGTAGCAGGATAAACTTTGAGGTCCTCACTAGTCTCAAGTCTACTTTCAGCATGTCAGTAATCCCACACTCTTTTTAATTTACTCCTGTTACATATATAAATGTGTATCAGATTATTTGTTGCGCTATGTAGGTTTATATTAGGCCTGTGCAAAACAGCACCATTTCTTTTTGACTTGTATTTTGCCATTTTGATGGAAAAGTTTTTCATTTTGAGTTTCATTTCATTTTGAAAATACTGTTCCATTTTGTTTTGTTGAAACCGTTTCACTGTTTTTACACTGTTTGACATTTTGCCCATAGGCTGTAATGGGGAAGCACAAAACTGCCTATAAATTTGTCATTTCAAGCCTGATTCAGATGAAACTTGCAGAGATGGTAGTCCTTTCTGAGATCAGGAAGCCTGCCACACTTCAAGGAGACAGGTGCAGGGGTGTCTAGGAAACTGCACCTCAAAATCTTGAAAGCAAAATTCGTGTCACGTATGTGTGTTAAGGCACAGGGGGGTGAAAATTGCAGGGATGTAGCCCCTGCTCAGGCCACAAAGTCTGCCAAGTTTAAAGGACATAGGTGCAGGGGTTTCTGGGAAACTGCACCTCAGGCTGATAACAAACAAAACTTGTCATATGTGTGACTGTGTGTGTGTTTTTCATCCCTCCCCCAGAGCACTGGGATTGAAAGGGAACTCAGGGAAGGATCACAGTCACTGGCCAGCTACACAGGCAGTATGAGAACAGTCCTTCCCTCCTGTCCTCCCTCCCTCTCCTTACTTTCTGTTTCCCTGCAGGCAAGCCCAGCTTGAACTTCAAAACTGGAAATGTTTCGAAACTTTCGAAACATTTCCACTGCCTTTGGTTCATTTCAAGGCTGTTTCAAAGCCCTTTGTTTCATTTTGATTTTGCTGTTTTGAGCTTGAAACTAGTTGAAACAGCATCGAAACAAAATAGCTGGTGAAATTTTGCACAGCCCTAGTTTATATGTACATGGGCTGCCATGTGCCTGAAAAGAGTGATTTCACTACTGGCCAGCAGTACCTGGTAATGTAAAAAACTAGCCTCAACCCATTTGGCCAGCAGTAGATTTTTAGCTTTGGTGCTAAACTGAAAAATAAGACAACATTTGGTTTTGGGTCAAAACCAAAATGAAAATTATTCATTTTTACAGCAAATGGGAGAGGGAAAAGGGGGGAGAGAAAAAAATAAACATAGTGGACCATCCTGAAATAGTTCATTGCTTAAAATGAAATATTTAAGTTTTGGATTGCTAACATTTCTTGTTCATCCTTTTTCTTACATTTAGATTTATTTTAAAATAATAATAATAAAATATTTCAAAAGGAAAAATGAAAGTGAAATGTTAGGAAAGAATTGAAGTGAAATGTTTCATGGTTTGTAACCAATTGCCTCTCCTTTTTTTTGCCTGACAGTATTTGGCAATTCAGCATGAATTTCTGAATTCTCTTCCATTCACTTCTATACTCTTCCATTTTATTATTGGCAAAAATAAATAAATAAATCCCCTTCTCTCAATTTGATACTCATAGCCAGCAGATTACATAAATATCTCACTTAGTTGGAACTAGCCTTCTGATCAGAGATGGACCCCCAAATGATCTGTGAATTGGTTTTAATCAACCTGAACTTCAAGTGTTTTGTCAATTTTTATCTAGTTCCACATTTCTTTAACCTTCAGGTGCTGGCTCTATTCTATCTATGACAGCTAGTCATGGGAAACGGCAATCAGTGCTTTCCATAAAGTTGTGCATTTTTTTTAAATGTTAGGAAATGTAAATAAGGCATTAATAGAAATATAATGTTAAAATTGCACAGTTAAGAAATACATGAGGAAGGAAATGGAAAAGATGAGTTCACATCTTTGGCTCTTCTAGCTTGACGTTAATGCAGACAGGACATTATTCTGTAGTAAATTGCAAATGATTATGAAGCAATATGGCATCTTTCTATGTTGTTTGTGAAGTATTAAGCATACATGTATGTTTACATATCTGGATGGATCATTGTACTCAGCAAGTAGTCCTCAATGGCTCAATGTCTAGTTGCGGGGAGATAGCAAGTTGGGTTCCCCAGGGGTCTGTCTTGGGTCTGGTATTGTTTATTAGCTTCATTAATTATTTGGATGTTGGCATTGATTGCATGTTCAGCAAATTTGCAGATGGCACCAAGTTGGGTGAAGTTGCAGGCATGCTGGTGGGTAGGGCTAGGATCCAAAATAATTTAGATAGACTGGATAAATGGTTCACAGTCAATCAGATGAGATTCAACAAGGACAAGTGCAAAGTCTTGTATTTGGGATGGATTAACCACATGTACACATACAGATTAGGCTATGAGTGCCTAGGCCACAGTACTTCAGAGAAGGATGGGGGGGTTACAGTGGACTACCAACTGAATGTGATCCAACACTGTGATCTTCTTGCAGACAGGCCAACAGCAATACTGGAGTGCCACCAGCAAATTGAGGGTAGTGATTCTTCAGCACTAGCAAGGGCTTACCTGGAGTAACGTGTCTAGTTTTTGGGCTTCATGCTTCAAGAAGGATGTGGACAGTTTGGAAAGTGTCCATTGCAAGGCAACAAACATGATTTGGGGCCTGGGAGGCAAAGCTTATGAGGAAAGGCTGAAAGAACTTGGGTTATTTTGTCTGGAGAAGAGAAGACTGGGTGGAGGAAGGGGGGCAGAGATTTGATAAGAATCTTCAAATACCTGAAAGGTGATTATAGAGAAGATTGAGATGGGCTTTTCTCTGTGGCTGTAGGAAACAGGACTAGGAACAATGGCTTCAGGCTGCAGCAGGGGAAATTCAGGTTCGGATATTAGGAGGGATTTTCTGACTATGAGGTTGGTGAAACATTTGAACAAGCTACTTAGAGTATTTGTAGAATCTCCATTCTTGGAAGTTTTCAGGAGGAGGTTGGTCAGACACTTGGCTGGGATAGTTTAGTCAGGGATGGTCTTGCCTTAAGGAAGGGGCTGGATTAGATGACCTTGTGAGGTCCTTTCCAGCCCTACTTTCCTATGATTCCTAGAAATATTCAGCAACAGAGTTCCATCCTTTCCCATAATCTATCGATGCTGTAGATCCTCACACTATGGAGAAATAATGTGCTTTTGCTGTTTGGAAAGGTAAGACAGCAGAGGAACTTCACAGGGAGTATGCACCCTTTGTATGCCAGAGAACATGGCTATCAGACTGGCAGCTAGTCAGCCATATGTGGCCTGTGAGGGGTTAATGTGCAATGCCCAGGTTTCCACCTGACCTCTACTCCCCACGTTGCTCCAGCTGTAGCAGCAGCCAGGGCTCCGGGCTCCCCTTCCGTCTGGCTTCCCTTTCTGCCTCTGCCCCAGGGCTTCAGTGGCACGCAAATCAATGCTTTGGAAGTATGATGATTCCTTGAGGAGAACCATAGTGCTGATTCTGATAGCTTAGGCTTTGTGTTGATTTCCAGGGTTTGTCCATTACAATAGTAATAATAATACTTAGAATAAAAATATATGCATGTGTATAATTGTCTGGTGGTGTTATTAGTGATACATTTTCAGTTTCATTCCTTAATAGTTTATCTCGTGCATTGCTGGAAAGAGAAAATATGCCAGATGAACCAGCATCAGACTCATGCACCATAATCATTTTGTATTTTGTTATTTAAGCTTTTTACACTTTGGATTCAAAGTCAAGGCCATAAAAGGGGACTTCATTGTAGACAACAATATAATACATAAAAGCATTTGTGCCCTGTTGTCAGGATTCTGAAAAACAATGCAAACATATCTAGACAAAATTGTGTAAATCTATTTCATTAAGTGGACTTCTCATTCTTACCAACTAAATAATGGTTAATGGTTGGAACTTTTTAATTAGGTTAATTTTCCAAATATTTTAGATTACAGGGTTAGAGTAGAAAAATAAAATCTTCTAATAACATACTTACTCACCTGCTAGGCCTTGAGGATGGGTGGGGTGAGTGGGGCGGGTCATGGAGGTGGGTCTTTATGATGCCTGTAGATTTCTAATGTGCATACCTTAGCTCTCCTTTTTTTAGAAAGTACTTTGTAGTCAAGTCTGTGTGGTCATACACACAGTGTGAACAACCCTCAAGTGACAAATTGCAAATGGAATGTAAGGACCAGATCTTCATCTTTTTTACTATCCTTTATAATGCTTTATGGATCAAATTGGAAAGAGAGGAGTCTTGTTTGGTCCACCAAGTGTTCCCTAGCATTGTTGTAATCTCTTGGTCAGGGCCAACCTATGGCACACGTGCCATAAATGGTACGGGCAACTGCCCTGTGGGCTGTGCAAACCTTAGTTTCTCAGTAAAGGGAAGCCTTGGAATGGAAGCAGGGAGCAAAGTTCTCTCTGGTGTGAAGCAGGGGCTGGGATCTGCTGTAAAAGTACATCTCAACTGTCACTGTTAATAGCCAGTTTAACCC
>NW_017728997.1:29692692-29693110 GCF_001723915.1 Gavialis gangeticus | reverse complement strand
CTTAGTTTCTCAGTAAAGGGAAGCCTTGGAATGGAAGCAGGGAGCAAAGTTCTCTCTGGTGTGAAGCAGGGGCTGGGATCTGCTGTAAAAGTACATCTCAACTGTCACTGTTAATAGCCAGTTTAACCCTTTCCTGGCTCTGCAGTCAGTGCTGAATTCAGAAATTTGGATCCTCACTTGCAGCAGTTGAGGCCAGGATGGGGTTAACCTGACTCCTGGTGTTGACTTCTTCTGTTCAAACAGAGTCCTCCCCCTGCCCATGCTCTGCTCCTTGGGGCTGCACCTGGAGGCTTGAGCCCCACTGCCTCCATTCTAATGCCCCAGGGCACAAAATCTGTCAAGTACACCTCTGGGGGTGGGGATTAGAGTAGTATGGCATTGTTACCAGATTTGCCCGCTACTTTGGGGTGTGCTCATT
>NW_017728997.1:29688161-29690791 GCF_001723915.1 Gavialis gangeticus | reverse complement strand
CAGGGTTCCCCAAGAACATGGAGCTGAGAGGTAACAGCATGTTTTATGGGTTAGTCATGATCAGGGAGGTGTTGGGCTTAAGCTGTGGCACAACAAGCAAAAGTGTTGGCCACCGCTGTTTTAGGTGGTGTAGAACTGGTACAAAAACTCTTCTGCTTCCTACCTCCAGGCCCCTGGGCTGGGAGTTTTGGGCAGGGGAAAGAATAATGCCTGGAGTCATGGCACTCCTCAGCTGCTGAAAAAGTTCTCTGGTGCCACACTCACATAAGAATAATTTAACCATCCCTGCAACTGCTCTAAGTTATGCCTGCAGTTAAATTGGTCCATGGCCAGCCCCAGAATTAAAAAGGAATAAAAATGGGGTCTCATGGTATTTAACACAATGCCTCCTCCCTGCCCTATGCTAAGTCTAGTTTGGCCTGGTCAGATGTGACCTTCTGTGTACATTTTATTTGATATGGCCCTTTTGTACAGCTACAAGCCCATTAATACTCATGAGGCATCTCTATTCTCTGTTCCTTTTCCTCTGTGCCCAAAATTCCAGCCCATGACACTGCAGTCGATACTGTAATGACCCAGTTGGGTTACAAATGCATCTAATTACAACATGATTATCTTAAATAATGTTACAGAAGTAGAAGCACTTTTAATGAACTTTAATCTTTTTTATAATTCTCATTTTTGAATGTTCAGCTTTCTGGTGAAAAATGAGTTCTTTATCCTGCTTCAGAAATATTTGCTTTCACAGTCCTCAACCTGAAAATACTGTTGATTATGAACAAATGCAAGGACATGATAAAAGTTGTTCTTGGGTATTTATCATTCATAACTTTAGAGGATCATGCAGTCACCTTTGCTGCTTGGGTTAGCATGTCAGTGGGCACTGTCTGCTTTGGTAAGCAGTGTACATATTAATATTTGTTACCAGCCTTAAAGAAGGCAGACATGCCAGGGTGTGACTAATTGCAGTTCTGATATCTCTGTCTTAACCCACATGACACACCAGAATCTCTGATATCAAGGGAGCAGGAGCTAAAGAACTTTCAGTATATCCATTGAAACAACAGCTTTGGTAATATGTTAGTTTCACAAATAGGAAATCTCTAACCTATTCCCTGCATCTAAGACCATTCTGGGAAATGAATATGCTTCTGGGTTCTCCAAAGGGAGGAAAATTGGCAAAATATACAGCAAATGGGAAGGCTGTTGTTGCTGGCCTGTCTGTAAAGTCATGCGCAGCTGATAGTAGCAGATAACCCCTTCAAGGTCAGAGTTGTTACCTGAAATTTAGACTACATCTGTATTATTATAGCAAGCATGTGCAAGGCTATTTGCAATAAAATAGTAACACTGAGAGCCTGTTCTCACATCAGTGCACTCATTGCCACTTTATATTATATTGTCTTCAAGCATAAAAAATTATGGTGAAACTTATGAACAACATCACACGTTCACAGTTGGCTTCTTTACCTTATTCGCTAAATGAGCTGTGAAACGAGCAAGTCCCAGAACTTTGACAGAGAAGAGCTTGCAGCAGATGCCACCTATACCAGAATATTACATAACCCACTCAGCACAGATAAATCTTTTTCCTTCCCTGCAAACTACAACCTTTTCAAAAGTTGCCCAAACACCTACAACCGTTTAGAATTTCTGGAAGTGAAATCTCTTTTTCGCTTTTGAAGTGAACCTCAAAATGGGGAAATCATGGAAGGGTATCTTGGTAATGTGCTTTTAACTTTAGTAATTTGTTCTTGAATGCTTCCATGTGTACCACACAGTCCTTTGATGATGGAGCCAGTGAAGAAAATTGCTCTTATGACTGAAACACACATTCTGTCTTTCCTCCAAAGACCATGCTGAACCATTAAATGACATTTTGAAGAGTTATTTAGCTGCAGATTTAACAAATGCTCTTTGGCATATACACAGCACCAGTGCAGTGTATTGTGTGATATATTTTGATTGGGAATTAGATATTCATATTGATAATAGTTCAAGCATACTGTGACTGAGTAGTTCACCTGATAAAGGATGACTTGTTACTGATTGTAAGTAATTTTTCATGTAATAAGGTCTTACACATTTTCTGTCTGGCAATGTGCCAGTAAAGGGGTGTTATATATCAAATAATGAAGGAAAAAAAACCTCTACAGAGAAAGGATGCAAATATTTTGTTCTTACACTTGCCATCATTAAAATTTAGTTTGTTTGTATGAAGACCCTAGTCTCACACACATTTGTGTTCTAAAATATGTAGATGGCCTTTCTGTGAAATTTCCAGCTCCAGCACATCCTGCTTGAGCTGCTCCCAGACCACCTCCCTCTGCCGGGTGTGCCCCCCAAGTATAGCTGTGGCAAAAAAGCCAGGTGCGTGCCTTCCCCACATCCCACCATCTCAGAGCTGAGGGAAAAGCTTTCCATTGCTCCCGCCAGGCGAGCCAGAAGTCCTGGAAGGCCTCTCTGAAGCCCACATCCTCTGGCAGACTGGCATTGAAAAACCAATAGGCTGACCCTGGATGCCTAGGCCCTAGCGTGGCCTGGGCCCCGACAAGGTGGTGATCTCTGAAAGGAGTCAGCCGGATGCCAGAGGAGTGGGCCTGAACAAAGTGCAGTAAAGAGATATAAAT
>NW_017728997.1:29675612-29683161 GCF_001723915.1 Gavialis gangeticus | reverse complement strand
GAAAAGCTTTCCATTGCTCCCGCCAGGCGAGCCAGAAGTCCTGGAAGGCCTCTCTGAAGCCCACATCCTCTGGCAGACTGGCATTGAAAAACCAATAGGCTGACCCTGGATGCCTAGGCCCTAGCGTGGCCTGGGCCCCGACAAGGTGGTGATCTCTGAAAGGAGTCAGCCGGATGCCAGAGGAGTGGGCCTGAACAAAGTGCAGTAAAGAGATATAAATCTGGTCCAACTGGGAGTGGCATGCCTGCTCCTCCCCCACCTTCACATAAGCCATGGCAGGGGGGTTGGTAGGCTGATAGGCACGCCAGATGTCCATCAGGGAGTAGTCTGTCAGGATCTCGCCAAGGGTGCCTACAGTGGCCTGGTTCAGCTCCCTGCCCAACTGGTCTTGTGCATCTAGGGTGACGTTAAAGTCCCCACCAAGGACCAGGCACTCACGAGGGTTGAGGATGCTGATGCAAGTGGCTGCCTGGTGGAAAAAATGTCCAATCCCAGGTCCTTCTCAGGGGCGTACATGTTTAGAAGGTTCAGAACCAGGCCCTGAACTTGGACCTAAAGGTGCAGCAGGCAGCCCAGCACCACCTTAGTGTCCTGGAGAACCTCTGGCTGCAGGCCTGGGGAGAACAAGGTGACCACCCCACAAGAGATGGCCAAGAGGTGCATAAAAAAAGACCCTCCCTCCCCACTCCAGCTGACAATAAAGCTCTTTGGCTGGAGTCATCAGGGTCTCCTGCAAGAATACTAAGGGTACACCTCTCCTGAAGGCAGGAGATCACCTGGCATCTCCAGAGACCCTTCTTGCAGCTGTGGATGTTTACGGTCATGACCTTAAATGACCTCATGGCTGGGGGAGGTGGAGTGGATGGTTCAGCAGGGGCCTCACACATCTCAATGCTTGGTGTGGGATTCGCTGGCTTGCGCAGCACCCTCACATAAGTATAGAGGGCATCTATGAAACTCTGGGCCTGCCTATAGATCCAGGCATTGCAGCTTTTGGGCCCTTTGCCTTCCCCCACCAGTGCCCTCACAGTGAAGGAGCCCCACCCCTGTCCCAAGGGGCTGCAGAGCTCTCCAAATCCCAATGGAGTCTGGGGCCTTAGTAGATCGTCATGTCAGAGGGCCATGCTGACCTTCCTGCCAAAGAAGGGAGATACCCACAACCTGAGGAACTGGCATCCTGTGTCCCTCCTCTGCATAGACTACAAGGTGGCAGTGAAGGCTCTCTCACCGCACCTGCTATCTGTGTTGACTGACATGATCCATCCTGACCAGAAGTACACAGTGCCCAGATGTTTCATCTTGGACAACCTGTACCTGGTTTGGGACCTCCTGGAGCTAACACATCAGGAACAGGCATGCTACAGGTCTTTGGCTTTGGGCCCCACTGTGTGCAGGCTCTCCAGGTGCTGTATGATTCTGCATAGTGTTTGGTCAAGCTCAACTAGACCCTGACAGAGCCCATCCTTTTCAGGAGAGGGTTGTGTCAAGGCTGTCCGCTGTCAGGCCAGCTGTACACCTTGGCCCTGGAGCCCTTCCTCATTCCCCTGCAGAGGCGGGTGGTGGGGTTGGTGTTCTGGGAGCCAGCAGTGTGGCTGGTCCTGTCAGCATATGCTGATGAAGTACTCCTCATTGTCTAGGATTCAGGTGACCTGGCACAGATGGAGGCCTGCCAGGCATTGGACTTAGTGGTCTCCTCTGCCTGCATCAACTGGGTCAACAGCTTTGGCCTGGCAGTGGGTAATGGGTGGCAGGTGGGCTCACTCCCACCTGCGCTCCATGGGATCCACTGGAGCACAGGCTTGCTGCTCTACTTGGGGGTCTACCCGTCCCCCACAGCCCCCTCCCTGCCAAAGAACTGCCACCAGCTGGAAGCAAGGGTGGTGGAGTGGTTCTGGGCATCGGCAGGGATCCTGAGGTGTCTCTCCCTGCATGGGAGAGTGCTGGTGCTGAACCAGCTGGGTCTGTTCATGCTCTGGCACCACTTACACAACCTTCCTGGTCCCCCTGAGGTCCTGGCAGGGCTTCTGAGATGGGCACCGAAGTTTTTCTGGCCAGGACAGGACTGGGTCTCTGTGGAAGTCCTAAGCCTCCCCTTGTGGGAGGGTGGCCAGGGCCTGGTTTGCCTCCGCAGCCAGGTCCTGATGTTCTGCCTTCAGGCCCTGCAGCAACTGCTATACAGTATCAGTAGCCAGGCCACATGGGGTGCGCCTTCCTCCACCATTTCTGGGGGCTCCAATATAACTGACAGCTCCTTGGCCTGCAGGGCTTCTCCCTGAAGGACTTGTGAGGGCTGCCAGACTTCTCACAAGACTTTCTCCCTGTACTCGACCGGGAAGGAGGCTGGGAAGGTACTTGGAGATGATGGGGCCACTTTCCTCTCACTTGTCTGTGCACATTTCCAGGCAGAGCACCAGTGGTCTAGGCTCATGGGTGGGGCCCTTCCCCTTCCCACCCCCAGCTGTGGAGGAGGCTGAAGAGGAGCCCTTCCCACTGCCTTTGCCCTTGATCCCTGATGGTGGAGGGAGGGGACTTGGGAACCCCTCAGGGGAGGTGGAAAACTCCCTGGCCTTGCTGGCTCCTTGCCAGAGTCCCATCTGCCCCTGTAGCAGAGGTTGCAGGCTTCTCTACCCCCAGAGGAGGTTGACTGAATTCTGCCTCTGGGGTGGGGGCTGCAGGGGAATACATTGTCTTGGGGGCTTGGCTGGGATCTGCCCCCCCAGAAAGTTCCTGCCCTGCCATTGCTTCACATGAGGGAGGGGAAAACAATAAAGAAAACAAAAATATACAGCGGGCTGGTGAATCTAATAGGGGCAGCCTGGCGTTGTGGGGGCAATGGACGGGGAGAAGGGGTTGAAGCTCACTGAGCTACAGCCCTACAGGAAAAAAAAAAACCCCAGGGGGAGGGGCTATGCTTAGGGAATGTGGGGAAGGTGGAAAACATACACAGAAGGGCTGGGGAGACTTGAGCTGGCTTACTCAGCCACACAACAAACACCAGGGAAATGGCAGTGGACCACAGGACTTACCACACAAAGGCAAAAACACACAGGGAAGGCTGCTGAGGCAGATGTAAAAGATGGCTGAAGCAATGGAGAGGCTTTGTTTGTTGAAGATCAGTCTGGGAGCCCCTCAGGCCTCCAGCCAGGTACTCAGCAGTAGGCAGGAAAACAAAGCAGGATTAGATGCATTGAGGCAGCTGTGGGGGAGTACAGAAGCAATCAGTCAATTAGGTAGTAATCCAGTGCAGGTGTAGTGTTGAGTGGTGCAAGGTGGTGCAGCAGGGAATCTCCCTCTCTCCTGAGAGGGGGCAGCAGCAGAACAATGGCAGCAGCAGCAGTGGTGGTAGCAGCCATCCAGTTCAGTCACTCAGTTTGTGCTTGAGGCGAAAGTGGAGGTAAAGGCAGGGTGTCCTGCCAAGGCAGCTGGGGCAGGCAAGGCACCTTTAACCTCTGGCAGTGATGGTGGGGGAGGGGCCCACAGGCAGTGCACGCTTCCTCTTCAGGCTGTCTCTGACTGCAACTTGGCAGTGGGCTGGGCAGCAGGCTGGAACAGGTGCAGAATCTGGGGTGCAGTGCTGGGCTGTGGTGTGCCCATCCCTGGGGGAGGGGGGCAATGGTGTGCAGTAGAGGACACCCCATGGAGGGGACAGCAACAGTAGCAGCAGCAGCCCAGGGCAGGAAGGGATGCAGCCAGCTTACCCCCCAAACCTCTGAGAACAAGCTAGCAGTAGCCAGAGGTAGGAAGGGGCCTGGCCATCTTCTCCCCAGAAGGTCCTGAGACCAAGCTTGTGGCAGCAGCAGCAGCAGCCTGGGACAGGAAGGGGTGTGGCCAACTTCATCCCAGAGGCTCCTCCCCTAGGACCTCCTGAGAGCAAGTAGCCCTGAGTTGCCCACCAGGGCAGCTTTTTATACTGCTAGGGCCAGCAGAGGAGTTTTCCCTGGCTGCAGATCTGGGAGAAGCTGGACAGGGTCAGAGTTTGCCCCAGGTGGCACAACTTGCCAACAACAAAGTGCATGTTCAGGCCTGTGTGCTGAGGCAAAAATTTCCGGCACAAATTTGTGTCGCTGCTATTTTTGTTGCTGCAAGAGCACATGCCTGCATGTGTGGATGTACCCATGAGGTTCAATAAGGGCAAATGCAAAGTCCTGCACTTAGCGTAGAACAATCTGGGGACTGACAGGCTAAGCAGCAGCTCTGCTGAAAAGGACTTGGATGATCTAGTGGGCAATAAGCTGAATATGAGCCAACAGTGTATGCTTGTTGGTAAGAAGGCTAACACCATACTGTGCTTCATTAGTAGGGGTGTTGCTGCCAGATCAAGGGAAGTTATTCTTTCCTTTTATTCAGCCCTGGTGAGGCCACATCTGGAATTCTGTGTCCAGTTTTGGATTCTCCACTGCAGAAAGGATGTGGACAAATTGGAGAGAGTCCAGCAGAAGGCAATGCAAATGGTTCAGGGCCTGGGGCATATGACTTCTGAGGAGAGGCTGAGGGAACTGGGCTTCTTTAGTCTGGAGAAGAAAAGACTGAGATGGGGTGGTAGTAATATATGCCCTTTAAATAGTTTACTCCCCATACTAGCCTACTCAAAGTTTACAATTCCTTCAGTGTGTATGTATATAGATCACTTGCAACTCCCTTCAGAATGGGCTAGACTCACTGAGCATTTATTTGCAGCAAAGCTTTCAGAGCAGATATACTCTAATGAAAATACATTAGCATTTGTATTAAATATATCATTATAAAACACTAAGTGAAAATCACCAATCACTGGGAATGTTGAGAATTCATTGCTAGATACAGAATTCTGTCATGAAAGTATTTTAAATGGCAGGTTTTAGCTTTAACATAAAAATGTTGCAGTGTTACATATGGTTTTTATATTCTTGTCTCAAAGCACTTGAAGGAATTTCTTCCATAATGCCTCATCCCTCTGGGGACTCTTATAAAATAAAAAACCCCACAAAAAACAAAATAAAACTACATTTGTATACAATTTGATCTTTCTGATAAAATCTGCACAAATCTAATATGTCATTTAGTAGACTTATGACTGGTTCACCTTTTCCACACCCCTCCCCACATTCCTTACTGTTAGTCTATATTGGTGCCAAGAGCTTAAAATCATACAGACATGTACACACACACGTTTTATGGGCAGCATTGTATAGAACATGCAGGATATTTTTCTTTGGTCTGTATCCTTTGTGTAATGCTTTTATCCCCGGGTTACCTTGTTGAGTAGGTAGAGTGTGTATCCCTATCCCAACCCTGATCTACATGAGGAAGAAAACTCTGTGCGTGTGGATCTCTTAACTTTTCCATCCCCAATCCTTTTAGTGCTGCCCTGGTTCAAAGGGCTGTGCCATGGGCATGTTGGATACACAAAGGGTCATATTTTTAAAAAGAACAACCTTAAATACTTGCATCTGAAAGTCAAAGGTACGAATCGAAGAACGCACTTCATTTTTGTTCTGCCCTCCTAAGTGGA
Source organism: Gavialis gangeticus (assembly GCF_001723915.1). Classification (NCBI taxonomy): domain Eukaryota; kingdom Metazoa; phylum Chordata; order Crocodylia; family Gavialidae; genus Gavialis; species Gavialis gangeticus. The sequence continues at coordinate 29,677,670 of NW_017728997.1, read as the reverse complement.
TTGCCACTAACATTATTGGAGGAAGCACAAGATGGGTAATTTCTCATCTGCAGAGATAATCTTGGTTTAAATTTATTTCATTAAAAAGAAAAATGTAATTTAGAAACATGGGGTCAATACAAACGAAATCAAAAGCTATGAATTACAGCTTCTAACCAATAGTTACCATGTTCCAGGAATTGGATACCTCATGATATAGTAGAATAATATTTTTTTCCACTGAATAAGTACATGCGTCAGTGTGAAGGAAAAAATAGATGCCTGTTTTCTCTGTGTCTCAAATTTGCTTTTGTATGAAGGAGTCTTTTGACCCTTCTTCAATTCCGTTGCTTTAGTTTTTAATTAAATATACTCATCACAGTCAGTTTTCCACGTTGTAGGCTCAAATAGGAGCCTTCAAGCAAGCATTTTTGTAGGTCATCTTTGCTTTTTAAAAAGTTTTTATGGGAATATATCAAGTTGTATGTTATTTTGCTAATGTGTTAAATATTTAATTACTAAAATAAGGCTAGCAAAATTAAACTTGCTTTACCATGCTGCTTTGGGACAGAGCTAATCTGCGGGCGGCAATGATCAAATTTAAAAACTCTCTAAAGTCTATTTGTAATTTGCCCATCCCAATATATGCATAGGTTTTGTATTTACTTTTTTGAGTGTGTATATATCTGAAAAAGCTGCCTAATTTATTTGTAGATTGAAATAACTGTTAGAATTTGTTTTAATAGGTATGATTCTCATATAGTACAAAAGTACTTATATGTATTCAGATTTATATAGTTGGAGCATCACTATTATAGTCAGTTCATAGACACAGCTAATTTTTATCTATTTTTTCTTTTACATGTGAAATTGTATTATTTTGTATTGCCGTGTCTGCTGCAATTCACAATTATTTGTGGTTTGTCTTGCCACACAGAGGTATTTGTCTTTGAATATAAGGAACTTTTTAAAAAAGTATATCAACTTACATATTACATTTGAGGTAAAAAAAGGTCAAAAGACTTCTCTGTACTATAGCAGTTGCTTTCTTATAATATCTTTATTTAATGTTTTATTTTTACTTGAGAGGCAGAATGTTTGGGTCTATCTTCAATTCAGAGCAGTCTTACATTTTAGGACTGTAAGACTTGCGTTTCTCTAAAGGGACACCTTTTCAAAACCATCCAAAGTTGTTAGCTATGTAATGCCTAACATTACTAGAGAAGAGCATAGTGCTTAAGTAACTTATGTGTGGGCTTTTTTCCTATGACATGTGAATATGTATATGCTGAGACCTGATGCATCAAAGAAAAAAAAAGAAAAATCTTTCCATAAACATAGTAAAGATGCATCTGTGAGCTGGGAGTTTGAATCCTTTCCATGATTTTATTATGCTTGGTTTATTCAGCGCAGCTGTATGGGGACACGGGTGGGTGTTCAGGACAAAGTCAAAGCCTCAAGTAATGTCTAGCTGCCAGCAACAGCCACTTTTTTTCATTCCTCCCCCGAGTTGGTGTTCAGAGTGGTTGCCCCGATCTTCCCCTCCCTTCCCTCCAGTTACCCAGTTAAGCCACCGCCTCAGTGAAGCAGGGGCCTTAATTATCTTTCTTAGAGCTTAGGTTGTTACATACAATTATTATATTTTCATCTGTTTGAGGAAATTTCATTATTGATCATGAAATTATCTAGCTCTTTTACAAAGCCTGTTTAAATAAAAAAAAAAAAAAAATCAACCATTTCTATAGGTAAGAAGAATATTCAGAATTATAAGAGTACAAAAACCCTGAAGCAATCCAAACTTTTTTGAAATATCATGTCTTTTCATAGAATAAAATGGCTGAATTCAAACCTTTGTTTTCTGTTGCATTATTTTGAATAAGAATTGAGAGATAATGACTAAATCTTAGCAAAACAATTATTTTGGTTGAGATGTGAGTTGTAAGGAAGCCTAGAACAGAACATTTTAATGTTGACATTGAACGAATGAAAAATATAAGAGGTTTTCTCTTCCTTTAAACAAGGTTAGTGGTTAAGAAGCTAATATTTACTATGGATATGGATTAGAAATAAATGGAATAA
>NW_017728997.1:29673215-29675601 GCF_001723915.1 Gavialis gangeticus | reverse complement strand
CTATGGATATGGATTAGAAATAAATGGAATAATTCTTTTCTAGCAGAAAATCTTATCATTATAAACATGTTAAAGAAGTGTGCACAATATCTAATGCATGTGAAGTAAATAAACAAATCTCTAGGTTTTTAATTGCCTGTATAGAATCCCTTTTTAAAGTTCAAATGTTTATAAACAAGAGTTACTGCCCCTTTAAGAAAAGCTGTCTGCTTTACATTTAGAAAAAGACTTGAAAATTTCTTAGCTTCTGCACTGGCATGAAAAGAAGTGGACATGCGTTCCAAAGATCTAAGCACAATGTGGTATTATTTTTAAAAGCTAGCCAGAAATGTTGCAACGGACGCTGCTGGATGCTGTGCACTCATGAAGCTATTGCTCTTTGTGCTTCAATAGTTGTTGAGCTCTTTTGAAAATTTACCTTTACTTTCCGGTGCTGAACACTTAAAATATCTGGGCTTTAAACTCTTGAAAATCTGACCCAGTGTCAATGAAGCACCATAGTATACAGTGACAATTAATGTTATGGCTCACTAGCGATCTTGTTTTTTTTAAAAATCACACTGGAGGAAGCACTGGGATTTAAAGATGATATCAGTTATTCCAACAATATATTTTTTGTTTTCTTCTTTTTTTTGCAGCGTCTTGTTGAAGCAGCAGAGGATGCTCACTTGAAGCATGAATTTGATGCTGATTTACAGGTGATTACTTAAAAAAAATACTTATCAGAATATATAATAAAGAATTACACAATAGCTTACTCCAAGGACTGCTGTGGAAAGTCAAGCATGTGAGTAATAGAGGGATGCTGATTACAGAACATGGAAATAATGGTGGCTGGCTCAGCATTTTGACAGGTTGTGCATTTAGTGTTTGCATGTTCAGAGACCTAGTAGGTAGATTTTGCTCTTCTACAGATTTTGTTGAAATTCCCTGCATAACTAAGGTCAAGATTCTTAAACACAGTAATTAGCTGCATATTTCATACTTGCAGTATACTGGCAAGGAATCACTCTTTGGAGAGTTGAATTTGCAGATGGGGTGGAAACCCACAGGGAGGGGATTAGAGTGACTTTGCATTATGCAAATAGTTTGTGTTTGGATCTGAGACTAGAGCAGACAAGACTTTTTTTTTTTTACCCAGGAGCCTTAGGTATTGCATCATTGTTTTCTCAAAATGGTGCCTTTTCATGTGTACTAGTTGGAATGTAAGGAAAGGAAGGAAATAAGAAGAATTGGACAACAAATCTTAGGAAAAAATGCTGGAAAAGCCTTGAGAAAATAAGACAAGGCCTCTGCAAAGACAAGTCAGTGAAAAAAATAGAAGCTAATAATAAAAATATTAAATAGGTACTGTAACTCAGTGTTCAAGAAGTAAATGTTTTCCTAACTAGTGGTTTTCGGAATGTCATAATAAATAACAGTATTATTTAGTTGCACTCTGACATATTTTCTGCAGTTTCTTATGGCTGTCCATCAAGCCTCTCTTAGTTTTGAGCAATAAACATTGAGGGAAATAGGTTTAAAGGAAAATGAGGAAAGCGAACATTTTCTCCATACTTAGAACCTGTTGTGAAAGCATACAACACAGTAAGTATTGCTTTTAGAACTTGCAGTGATTACTTCCAGTAATTACAATATTGTTTTTATAAGGGAAATATGGTGTGGAATACTGATCCCTTGTGAAAATGCTGCATTATCTGATATAGGAACAGAACCTTAAGAGCAACCTCTTAGCTAAGAAGGCTGGTTTAGAAATCTTTGAAGTTAAATCTTTCAAACATTTTGAAGCACCCAGGAAATGGGTGCACTAGAAACAATTCTTCATATTTTAATAAGACTTTACATTTGTATGTATTCAAATGGTTTGGAGTTCTATTGCATTCTAGCTTTTGGGAGCTTTGCTGCATTTTCTTCTATGAATGTCATGCCAAGAAAAAAATGGAACCTGGATGCATCTATACATGTAACTAATGCTTTTTAGACTCACCACACTGTAATTTACTGCACAGTAAGCCAACCCTGAGAAGGCATCTACATGTGTGCCCTGTTGGGAGCAGATTTGCTCCTTATAGCATGCTTCTGCCCTGCTCTGACCTCCTGCAGCAGCCAGGGGGAGCTTCAAGCTCTGGATGCAGCTGCCTGGGTGCCATGGGTGTCCAAGGGGGGAAGCCTCAGGCTCGTAGCAGTCTTCAAGGCGACAGGCTCAGGCTGGTAGGGGCCTCCAGGGGGGGCAGGCTCAGCCTAGCTTGGGATGCTGTCCCACAAGCCTGCGGCAAGTACGCCATGGATGCTCCCTGTTCTCCCCCCAACAACAGCTGACAGGGCACCATGTCTGCAGCAGCTCACGTGGGTAGCCTGGCTGCTGGGGGACTGAGCTTGGGAGCAG
>NW_017728997.1:29672929-29673204 GCF_001723915.1 Gavialis gangeticus | reverse complement strand
TGGGTAGCCTGGCTGCTGGGGGACTGAGCTTGGGAGCAGGGGGAGGGGGCTGTAGCCACTGCAGGTGCTGCTGGACCTCCCTGCCCACTGTGGGGTTTGGCACAGGGCTTCAACTGGCTGCCAGGCAGCAGGCAGAGCTGGAGCCAGAGCCAGAGCTGGGGTTGGGGCCAGGTGTGGAGGCTGAGTGGTGGGCGGCTGCCAGGTGGCAGATGGGGCCAAAGCTGTGGCCTGGGTGGCAGGCAGCACAAAGATAACTGCTAGGGCCAGGATGGCAT
>NW_017728997.1:29664485-29667929 GCF_001723915.1 Gavialis gangeticus | reverse complement strand
TGGGGCCAGGTGTGGAGGCTGAGTGGTGGGCGGCTGCCAGGTGGCAGATGGGGCCAAAGCTGTGGCCTGGGTGGCAGGCAGCACAAAGATAACTGCTAGGGCCAGGATGGCATCCAGCACCCTGAAGTTCTCCTCAATAGCCTCCACTGCCTGGGCCACCACAGCAGTCTGCTTCTCCTACACCTCCAGCATCCTCTCAAGGAAGACAGTGTGCCTCTCAAAAGTAAGGAGCCTGTCCTGGAAGGCAAAGTCCTCCTGGTCCCTTTCCTACTCATGCACGACAGCCTGCAGGACTGCTGGAGCCAGTACATGTGTGCAGTATAGGGGCATGGTGCACAGGAGCCAGGCAGCAGCTGGTAGAAGCTAGGGGGTCAGGCCAGGGCTCTTCAGTGCTGCTGCAACAAACACGTGCCCACCACACCAGCATACAGTGGCCAGAAGCAGGCATCAGCTGTCCTAGGCCCCAGGGGTCAAGTCAGTGGCCTAAAGGCCACTAGGGACTACTAAAGAGCTGTCCCTGCCCTGTGGCTGGAGGGACTCCAAGCCATGTTGCTGTGCCCCTGGCAGGAGGCTGGCCTCTGCTGGTCTGGCTGAGTAGGAGTTTTACTGCACAGTAGCTCAGTACAGTTACATAGTGATGCTTTACTGGGTGCATCTACACATTCTATGGTGACGTAGCAATGAGCTAGATAGCTGTATGGCACGTTCTGGCTATAGAGCAATTACACAAGTCTACACGTGATTGTTAGCTACATTGCAATACTGGCCTGCTCCCCAGGTATAGGGCACATGGTGGTGAAATCTAACCATACATATGCTGCAGTAACCACCTAAACTGCACTGTGCTTTAGCACTTTATAAAGGAAGTACTAAAGTATGGTGCCTTAGCAACATCTCTATATGGCAACATGTAGATGCACCCCCTGTGCAGTAGATTAGTCTATTGTGCAGTAAAGTAGGTCTGTGCGAAGTTGCTAGTATTTGCTTCAGATTTGGCCAGTTCAGGGGTCAGTGATTCGATTCAGCAATTCAAATCACTGTCCCAAATCGATTCAGACAAATCTGATTTGGCGATTCAGCCACTGCTGAATCAGTTGAATCTCTGAATCACACAGGCCCCTTCCCCTGCCCCCTCTCCCAGCCCCAGCAATGGCTGCTCTGCCCTCCCCAGCTCCTGGCACTTTGAGAAAAAAAAGCCCCCACTCACTGGGTGCTGCTGGGTGGAGGAGTGATCCCTACTGCCTCCCACTACCCCATGCCATGTGGGGGGATTCTGCATGAACCCCTGAACACCATGCCTGCTCCCCCAGCCCCACCATGGCTGCCCCACCTGCCCCAGCTCCTGGCTCTTTAAGAACCCCCCCCCCCGAACCTTGGGCTCACCGATTCATAGATTCTAGGGTTGGAAGGGACCTCAGTGGGTCATCTTGCCCAATTCCCTGCCCCTGGCAGGCAAGAAAAGGGTCCCCAAACCTGGGATCATATGATCCCAGTCAGGCGCCTGTCCAGTGTCCTCTTGAAGACCCCCAAGGATGGGGCAAGCACCAGCTACCTTGGGAGCCCATTCCAGATCCTGGAAACCCCAACCGTGAAGAACTTTTTTCTAATGTCCAGCTAAACCTTCTCTCTAGTAGCTTATGGCCATTGTTCCTCATCATTCCAGGGGGTGCCCTGGGAAACAGATCATTGTTGCCCTCCCCTTATAAATTTGTACACTGCCACAAGGTTCCCTTTCAGCCTTCTCTTGGAGAGGCTGAAGAGGTTAAGGTCCCTTAGCTTTTCCTTATAGGGCCTTCCCTGCAGGCCTCCAGTCAGATGAATGGCTCTTCAAGGTTGTCCACATCCCACTTGAACTGCGGCATCCAGAACTGGACACAGTACTCCAGCTGAGGCCTGACCAGTGCTGCATAGAGAGGGAGAATCACCTCCCTGGACCTGTTTGTGAAGCACCTGTGGATGCACGACAAGGTGCGATTGGCTCTGCCAACTACTTCATCACATTGACGACTCATGTTTATCCTAGAGTCTACAGTGGTTCCAAGATCTCTTTCTGCCTCAGTGGTCCTAAGAAGGTCTCCCCCCAGCCTATAGGTATGGTGGCAGTTCTTTCTCCCTAGATGCAGCACCTTGCACATGTCCTTATTGAATTGCATCCTGTTGCTCTCTGCCCACTTCCCCAACCTGTCTAGGTCAGCCTGGATTTGGTTCTTCCTCTCTGGGGAGGAAGTTTCGCCCCATATTTTTGGGTCTTCTGTGAATTTGGATAGGGTGCTTCCCACCCCTTCATCCACATCACTGATGAAGATGTTGAACAGCACCAGCCCCAGAACTGAGCCTTGAGGGACTCAACTGCCCACATCTTTCCAGGTTGACATTGACCCATCCACTACCACCCTCTGAGTGTGACCCTTGAGCCAGTTTGCTACCCAGTCTACCGTATAGTCAGCCAAGGCAAATCTCCTCAGCTTATTTAGAAGGATTGTATGGGATACCATGTCAAAGGCCTTCTGAATTCAAGATAGATAACAGCCACTTCAACTTCTGCATCTAAACATTTGGTGGCTGTAACAGGTCGCCCTTCCCAGCACCATCTTCCTAATCCACGCCTTCCATGGGGTGCCCTTGGAGCCTTCTCTGGGGTTCTTATGTCCCACCTGCCATGTCTTGATGGAAATTATTATGATGATGTTCTTGTGAGTGGGAGGCTGCCTATTGTATTGTGCATGTTGGGGCCTTTCCCCTATATGGGCCTTACCCCTGGTTTTCTCTAGCTAGGCCTCCCTGTCTAAACCCACTAAACAGGGTTTGACTCTGAGGCTCTAGCCTTTTCTGGTGTCTCGAGGCTCATGGCCCCCTTTTCTGCTCCAATCTCGAGCCTGGGCCCCCCTGACCCCGAGGTCTGGGCACTGGCCCCACAGCCAGGGGGCTTCAAGTTCAAAGCCAGGGGACAACCCCAAACTCGCACCCTTGTAGTGGTTCCAAAAAACCAAAATAAGATTGCACCTCAGATATGCCAGACCTCCCTGGCCTTTTTAAGATCACACCTTGGGGCACTGGGGTCTGTGCCCCCCCAAAAGCCGTGCCCTTGCTGGCACCAGGGTCCCCACTCTGTAGTGGGTCCCCAAAATGAGGCCGCCTCCTTCCCCTAATAGCCTCTCCCAAGCCACCGGTCTTATTCATTAATCAAAAAAGAAAAAAACATGAACAGTCCTGTCCATGGGTAATAACTGCCCCCAGCTAATGTGAAAATGAAAAAAAGAAAAGCTTATATTCACAGGGTCCCTGGTTTGGCTTCCTACCATCAGCTCACGTCCTTGCTGTGATGTGGTTGCCTGCCTCTCTGTGGCTTCTGGGGCTCCCCTCTTCCCACCTTTGGCCCACACCTTCATGGAGCTCTCTGAAGCACTCCTTCCCCTTTAGCAGCTACCTCTCTAACTGCTGCTC
>NW_017728997.1:29657476-29659485 GCF_001723915.1 Gavialis gangeticus | reverse complement strand
TGAAGCACTCCTTCCCCTTTAGCAGCTACCTCTCTAACTGCTGCTCAGCCCAGGATTTTTATAGTCCTGCCACTTCCGGTCAGCTGACTAGTCAGCATTTAACCCCTTCTTTTCCAGCCCCCCATGCCCAGAAAGTTCTGCTTTAAAGGGGCGGATGTGCCTTCTGGTAACAGGGCTAGGGTCCCCTGTTACAGTGGCCTTGTCATAAAAATAACCTAGGTTAGTCAGGCAGGACCTGCCTGCTATAAACCCATGTTGGTTACCCTTCTGCATCGCATTAGCCAGCAGGCTCCCACAGATGTGTTCCTTGATAATTTTTTCAAGGATTTTCCCAGGGATAGAGGTAAGGTTGACTGGCCTATTGTTTCCCAGATCCTCCTTCCTCCCCTTCTTAAAGATTGGGATGACATTGGCCTTCTTTCAATCCTCTGGGACCTGAACTGAGCACCCTGAGTGCTCATATATCCTTGCTAGTGGTTCTGCGATGACACTCGCTAATTCCTTCATTACCCATGGGTGGGATCCATCTGGTCCCAGTGATTTGAACTCGCGCAGTCCTTCCAAGTGTCCCTTTACCGTGTCAGCACTGACCATTGGTCAGCTGATGTTCCCCTTGTTGGTATCCGTGATGCATATTAAGGGTTCATCTAGATTCCAATTTAAGAAGACAGAGGCAAAAAACTCATTGAAGATCACTGCCTTGTCCCTGCAATCCATCACTAAGCCCCCCTGCCTGTCCTGTAGGGGTCCTATGCTACCCTGCAGCCTCTTTTTGCTCCCAACGTACCTAAAGAAAGACTTTTTATTGTCCTTAATCCTTGCTGCTAGACTGAATTCCAATGCTGCCTTGACCTTCCTGAAAGACTCTCTGCAGGTGCGGGCCAAGGAAATGTACTCCACCTTGCTAGCTATTCCCTGCTTCCACTTCCTGTATGCTTCTTTTTTTGCTCTTAAGGTATCCTGGATGTCCCTGGTTAGCCAAAGGGGCTTCCTGATCCCTTTGCTCCCTTTCCTCTGCCATGGGATTGTCTCACTCTGAGCCCAAAGAATGGTAGCCTTGAGGAATGACCACCCATCCTGGACCCCCAAAGCATCCAGGCTCTTGGTTCCTAGTACCCTGCTAACCCATCCCATGAGCCTATTAAAGTCAGCCTTTTTAAAGTTCAGCACCTGTGTCCCGCTATGTATAGTGCCTGCCCTTCTCTGGATAGTGAATTTTATCATTTGGTAATCGCTGTCCCCTAAGTTGCCTTGAATCTGCAGGTCCCCTACCAGGTCATCCATCCCCTGTGGCCAACATCAAGTCAAGCAAGGCATTACCCCTGCTGGGACTCCTTACCTCCTGTGTTAGGTGGAGGTCCTGAATACAGGTTAAGAACCTGCATGAATGGTTAGATCTAGCTGTCTGTTCCTCCCAGCATATGTCTGGGTAGTTGAAGTCCCCCATGACTACCATGTCTCTAGACCACACAGCAATTGATCCCCCATCCTCATGGTGCAGCCTCCTGGTGCAGAGGCCTGTAGTAGACCCTCACTACCAGGTCCCTTCCCCCCCAACCCCCTTGGATCCTACCTAACCCATAGTCTCTGCTTGTCCATCCTCTGATCCCAATTTGATTAGGGAAGATGTGTACTGTTCTTTAACATACAGAACAACACCCCCTCCTTTTTTCTCTCCTCTATCTCTCCCATACAACCTATGGCCCTCTATTCCTACCACCCACTCATGAGTAGAGTCCCACCAGGTTTCAGTTAGTCCCACTAGGTCAAAGTTACTGCTCGTAAGCAAGAGTTCTAGATCTTCCTGCTTGTTTCCCATGCTCCTGGCATTTGTATATATACACTTAATTCCCCTGGTGGCTGCCCCTGGAACCCCCTTACACTGCCCAGCGGGGGGTGATCCCCACTGCCCTGCATTCCGCTGAGGGGTCTGTACAAGCCCACCAAAGCCCTGAGGCTGCTGCAGGAGCCAGTGAGCTTGGGGTTTGGGGTTTTTTTTTTTTTTTTTT
>NW_017728997.1:29648231-29657235 GCF_001723915.1 Gavialis gangeticus | reverse complement strand
TGAGTAGGGGCTTTTTTTTAAAGCACCAGGAGCTGGGGTGGGCCATGGCAGCCATGGGGGAAGGGGGGCTGTGGGAGAAGGCGGGGGATAGGCCTGGCAGGGGTCCCCCCATGGTCCCCTACCCACTCCTCCAGCCTCCCCTCCCCCCACCCCCTACTTACCAGCTCTGAGTCTGGCTCCAGCTCCCTGCTGCAGTGACTGGGGAGTGCCTGAATCGTTGAAGCTCTCCAAATCTTTTCCAAATCGATTCGGAGGGCTTCAAATTGATATGGACCTTTTTATTGGTCCTCTGATTTGATTGAGATTTAGAGATTTGGCCACCAAGTTGGGCTGAATCCTCTGAATTGAATCAGCACCCAATGCTTCGCACAGCCCTACAGTAAAGTGTCTTGTGCAGATGTGCCCTCTGTTATCAAGTTAAATCAGAAACACATTTATGGAAGACCTTTTTAAAGGTGTACAGTGTTTGATGCTCCACTACAGGATCATTCTCACTTTGACAAAGTCTTCAGTTTGTTGAGGCTCTGAAGATATTAACACTTTTAGGAAGCCAGTTAAAAGCTATTTGTGTCAGCAGCATTAACAGGACAATCAAATATCTTTGTAGAGCTATGTTGTTTATTACTGCCATGGTCCATTAAGGCTAATCAATTGTTAATCTTGGTTTTGGCAACCCCTCTACAACCCTTGCTGGGAGATTGTTGTTCTTTATCAAAAATCTCATAATACCATCTGCTCAATATAATATAATAACCACAATGATTTGATAGTGTACATTCAGGTTGGAGGGGGGCTGGAAGGCTTTCAGTAATTTTACTGTGGAACGGAAGTTTGTAGATCTGCTTTTGCTTTACCATACATAAGGGAGACAGTATTAAAGAAGTTTGAATTAATTGTACTCTATACAGCACCAGTTATAGCCGTCTGTTTGATCTCCACTATTTTGAAAATGCAAAAAGCAGATAAACTGCTTTTGTGGTTTTATTTTTCTTTCTAGTCCAGAATCATTCTTTGTAGTTCTGAAGCAATTATAGACCATTTTATATCAGTAGATAAAAATGATGTAAGGGAGAAATAAAATTATATTAATATTTTTTGTGGACTGTGGAGAAATACCAAGTTATAAAAACAGTAAGTGGTGGACATCTTTCAGACTGTCAGGATTCTTTTTGGTAACACTGAAATTCTGTTTTCTGGTGCTTCAAATTCAGTCCATTATGGGATGTATTACCAATAGTGTTGTTTGTTTTATTCTTAGTAATTCTACTGGAATTCTAATCAATACACTATCATGAAAAATAGTAATCTAAAATTTTTAATGTTTATACATTTTCTGAATGTATATTCAGAATGTTGAATATACTGAAACTAACAACAAAATATTTACAATAATAGACAAAAATAAACCTGTCCATTATCTGAAAGAAATAAATCAGACTGATGCAAAGTTGTACTCAGCATCAAATCCTACTTGTTTGTTTAATGAGAGGGATCTCAAACTTAGGGGTATTTGAGTTTAGAGCTTTAACTTCCTATACTTGGCTTTCAGATGTTTTTTGTGTAACCCAGGTGGTGGCCCAATAGTTGCCATCCTCGCCCAAATATCAGGGATGGCGTGGTGAGAGTGGGGCAGGACTTCTGGCCAGCACCAATGTACTTTCCAGCCAGCCCCTGCTCCCCACAGAGCAGCCGGTGGTCCCAGGAAGGTCTAACGCTTAACTGATTTAACTATTTACAAAACAAGAATAATAGGAAAGGTTATTTACAAGTAAACTTAAATGGCATAATCAGAATCACAAAACAAACCAGAATCTATTAGTCAACCCTTGACTCAAGAACCACAGGTAGGGTAACTGGCAGCTTTCAGCCACTGATGACATGCTACAGCAAGGAAGCAGGGTGCTCACTTCCAGCAGTTCCAACAGGCTTCCCAATAAGTGACAGATTGCGACAGTGTAGGCTCTTCTGGTCTGCAGCAATCAAATTGTATCAAACCCCAACCCCCACAAAGAGACTGAAGGGTGACCCTGCATGGCAATCAAAAGGCAAGGAACAAGCAACAGAGTAGGCTCCTGCAGCAATTGGCACAACCCAAGCACAAAGCTCAGGGACTCCGTCTGATGACAATCAGCTGCAGAATAAGGGACAGGACTGAGTCCCCCCTGGGGCAGTCAGTGGCAGTGCGTTAGCAGCACAGGCAGCTCACAGGGGTTGTTTCTCTGAACCAGCTCCAGATGACTGGCCAAGTGCCCCACTTGCCTTGCAGCTCATGTATCCCACTCCAGGCGCTGGCCTGCATCCCGAGCTCTTGGGGACCCTTGTCCTGGTGATTTGCTGCTCCTCAGAATCCCAATGCCTTGCCTGCTGCTGTTCTGCTTCCCCAGGGGAGGTGAGGGGTTTCCTCAACTCACCGGCCCAGCTCCCTGCTCTGGATAAGGATTCCGCCTGCGCTCCTGGCCGCTGCCGCTTCTCCGCAGTGCAGTGGGGGGCCAACTGCCACCCCTAGCCTCTGGGATGCCTGGCATGTCCAGCACACTGCGATGGGGCCTTGGGGCACCAGCTCTCTGCCCCAAGCCCTGGTCGCAGCTCCCTTTCTGCTGCAGGGCTGGAGGCACGGCTGACTGCCATTGCCTTCTTCTCCCAGGGCCTTCAAGGCTCTTCAGAGGGGTCACTCAGAGTTCACCAGCGCTGTTTCTAGCCCAGGGTGAGTATCTCAAGCCAATCTAGTGAGCCCGCACTGGCAGTCTGTTACATCTGTTTCTAGAGGGATGTGGTGCCAGAGCTGAAGGTGTAGCAAATTCAAAGTGCATAAACTTTTAAACATCTGGGTATAAACTCTTAATCCCAAATGATCCTTTCCTTCCACTAGAGTGGATGATTTCAAAATTATGCTGTATAGGATGGTACCATTTTGTTTCATTTGACTAAATTAATGAATTCTGCACAACAAGAATATTTGGAGGAAATAATATTAATCACTATTCATATTGTTTAGGGCAGTGGTCAGCAACCTTTTAAGGCTGCAGGCTGGAGTTATCCTGTTTGGGTCAGAGGTGAGTGGGTGGATGGGCGCCTGGTTGCAGCCACCATCACTGCTTTCTCCAGCACTGGCATGAGGGGAGTGCATGCAGCTGGCACTTGTTCCCCTGGCAGCATGGGGAAGCAACTGCTGCAGAAGCTCCCTGCCTCCAAATGCCATCCAAGCCCTATATCCATGGGCTGGTAAATGGCCACCCTGCAGGCCATAAGTTGCTGACCCCTGGTTTAGGTGAATTGCTTTATGGAAGTATTTCTGTACACTTGTAAGATTACTGATCATTGCTGAATGGCTTGTATAGTGGGATTTAGTATTTTCATTTATTGAATGCTGACTATGTCTTCATATATGCCTTATATGCCTTCATATAAAATAGAAAAATAAATGATTATTTCCTTAGAGCTCATAGACAGAGAAAAGCAATATGGAGACAGACTATATTGCAAAGACAGAGGAAGGGTACTGGATAACTCAGGTTCTTCATAGTTTTATAATAGACCTCTTATATTTTTGTGTTAGCTTTGGTAAGTTTTCCAGCACACACATGCTTTACAGAGAGATTAAAAGAAAACAGGATAGAAGTCAAGTCTTCCTAAGTGGATTGAAAAGAATGGAAAAGAATATCACATATTTGTGATATAACTAACTCATACTAGTGCTCGAATATCAATTACTTAAATTGGAAAGCCTTCAGTAAAATTCACTGAAGCACCATATTGGGTTCTCCCTATTCAGAATTTAGCAGAAGATTCCCATCAGGGAAAGTAATAATCCCACCCAACCTTGAAACTAGTAAATTCTTATAGCATAAAGCCTCCCTAAGTGGCCGCATCTATATGAGACACTATTGTGTAGTGGTTACTGTGCATTTATTTAGTAGTTGTGTAAAAAAGTAATAAATGTGGAGTAACCTGAGTTACTGCACAGTAGCACTTGGCAAACACCATTTTTGTGACGCTACTGCACAGTAACTTAATACTACTGCTCAGCAGTGTCACGTCATGGTTTTTGCCAGATGATGCTCCTGTGCAGTCAGTGTCTCATGTAGTCATTTCCAGTGATATCTAACTAACGCCTATATGTAGTTACTATTATAATCATGTGCTAATATCTTCTCTTTAAAAGATTTAGTGATGCCACCTAGTGCAGTACCAATCTAAACCAATCACTGGACAATTCTTTCTCCAATTTCACAGTAGCACACAGCAATAGCTGAGCTTTTTCTCATGAGATTTCTATATACCTGGGGCCTGTTTGGATTAGAGCAATGTGAAAAATAGCATCTTTGAAGCCATTTCTCCTTTTGAATAACATAAAAAAGCAGAAATAAATCAGATGAGGTTACTGTAGAGGAATAAAAGCAACTTAAGTCTGATTGATTTAAAAGTTAAAATAAATGCTTTTTTGTTTTCATTTGGGGGTTTGGTTCATTTCTCATTTAGTCTTTCTTGCATTCCATACCCCTGGCACTAGCTATAGTATGTTGATATATTTGATTAACCATTTCACACTGTATATTTGCATTTGGATAAGCTATTTCATTATACACATCTGTTTTGTGATCATTCATTTTGTGCAGATGCTAATACAATATATGACTTCACTTGCAGTGCTTTCCAGCTCTGAGTTTCCCCATACAAATGTGGGATAATAAATTTAAAATGTTTGGATTTTTGGTAGCATCCAAATTAGAATATACTTGATGCCACTTTAAGTGAAAGGAGTTAGAATCTGATAGATGTCAGTCATTTTCAGAATATACAGAATGCTGTAGTTAGTGTTTCAGGATTGATAAACAGAAGCAATCCAATTAATTATACATGTTTTTCTGGTTTTGTTCATTTACTGGTTGAGAGCTGGCTCTAGAAAAGCTTTGATTTTAAGTTGAATCTCTTTGCATGATAGATGTGTGATACATTCTTGAAAAAGTCTTACAAAAATGACACCAGTACTTTCAGAAGAGGTTTGTGAACACACAGAGGGCAGTTGGATACCACATTCTATTTGGCTTTTAATGGGTAGTTGCATGACTAAACACTGTGTTTCAGGAAAAGTGTTTTTTCAGTTACAGAATATTATGCAGCCTTTGGAAACAGTTTGATCTCCTAAAGCACTATAAAGCACCTTATAACACTGTAAGTAGGGCATCCTAAGCAAGCTACTTAATTATTTCGTGTTTATACATATTTGGCTGTTATGGAAAATGCAACATATGATGGAATTTCAAACTCCATCAGAAGACTTGATTGGAAATCAAAATTGGCCATAGGCAGCTAGAGAAGATAAGCAAAGGCTAGGGGAAAGATAGAGCATATGAACAGAGTGACAAGGGTTAATGGAATATCCAGGAATCTTGGTAATTTCACAGGTTGTTTTTTCCCCAATTTTGGGTGTCTTTTACTTTGAGGGACTTAGCTACATGGAAAAAGGCGGGAGACGGGAGAAGAGGAAGGAAAGGTAGGTGTGAAAAAAAGAATGAATTGATTATATGAAAGCGAATGTAACAGAGGGCAACTCTCGGGGCCCGGTCACAGTACTGGCCCCAAATATATAATTTAAGATATTCAGGACTCGTGAATTGACATTCAGGTCAATTCACCTCAGCCTGGATAGAGCTCTGACCCAAATCCCTCTCTAGGTAACTAACTCATCACTTTCGCCTCCTCATTAGGGCCAGCTACTCACCCTTTTCCACCCATGACTCCCTTTGAGCCGCATCACTTGGCCTTGGGCCTAACTATGGTCTCAGGTATCCATAGATCAACCTTGGCCTCACTGCTCCCTCCTAGGACTTCCACTCGTGCCCTCACCCTAGGGCCTGCCACTCACCACCCCTTCTCTGGGGCCTCACTACTATGGCCCCTGACTAGGACCACTGGCGCCTTAGGCCCCCACATGGGATTCAGGTGCTTCTGGCCAAGCATACCTGGCACCCACTATGCACACTGGGCTCAGGTGCCTCTCCCTAGGCGTGCCTGGCCCGACGATTCTCCAGTCTTAATGACTCACCATATGGTGGGGGCTCGGGTTATCAGGCACCCCTACCTGCCCTTCACTGGGGAGGTAATTGGCTTGGCAATTCTAGGGGACCATCCTGCTACGGCCAGCCCCACCAGACCAACCTTCCCCAGCAAGGTGCAGTTTCCTGTAATGCCCAGGACCATGCAGGCCTACCTGCCCTGGTCTAGTTCCTTCATTAGGGCTCCTAGATGATGTACTTGGAGCCTCTCTCTCCTTGGGCCCAGCTCTCACTCTGACTGCATTTGGATTTCATAACAGCTTGCTTGCTGACTGACCCCTACCCTCTTCGGCTGTGATGTCCCCCCCCATCAAAGGGACCTTCAGCCCTTACGGGCTCTGGCCCTGCCTCCAGGCCAGTCAGGGTGCCAGATAGCTCACCATGGCCTTGGCATGCCCCTCACATTGGGCTTAACTACCCTTTGGCCTTCCAGGCCTTGCCCTCTTGCATTGACCAGTGCAAGGGATCTGAAAGTCAGCCTAGCAGCTGCTGACCCCCATACTCCAGAGCAGCGTTCCCTCTAAACTACACGGCACGCGCAGTCATGCAGGCATATCTGGCAGTGCAGCATGAGCATGCCTGCATGGCCATGGATGCCATGCTGCTTACAGCGAGGACTGCTCCAGAGGGGCCCCTCCTGGGTCCCACCATAGAGCCTTCACTCTAATCTGGGTTGGTCTAATGCCCCCACAATGCTGGCTGAGGCCTAGCTCAACTGGGCTCACCTGAACCTCTGGTTTTACCCCTGCCATATCTACTCAGGGGCATGCCTGGCCCCTTTGTAGGCCTACAAGCTGTTAGCCCCATGCCTAGGTTTGGCCTTGCTTTCTTTAGGCCCAAAGCCTTCTCTCTGGGGCTTGGGACCTCACTGGGCCCCTAGGAACCTCCTACCATCCCCATAGTTCCCCCTTACCTCCACAGTGTTGTGAGCAGCAGCTCAGCTGGGTATTGTTTCTTTGGCTGCAGCAACAGACTACTGCCTCTGCCCTGATAGCTTGGATCTAAAATGGGCACCTCATCAGACCTGGCCTGCACCCACTGGCTGCCTGAACTCAGCCTTAAAGTGGCAGAGAATGAAGGTGCTCTGCCACAGTGGATAAGATGGGTTTCGAATAAACAGCTAGTAATACTGAGATCATTAGGTCTTACAAGTCCCTATTGCATTTATGCCTGTGTTAGTTGTAGTGTCCTTAGTTTCTAGCTGGCTTTGCCCTGGGATTTGGAATTCGTATTTTACAAGTGTACACGATTAAGGGAAGGGATAACACTACATGGTTCCTAGGAGGAAATTCATAATTACATTTTTATTGATGCCTTGTTGCAGTTTTTAGGTACTTTATTACAATGTAATCAAACAGACTATAATAATGTAGATGTTAACTACTGGGGCAGGGGAAGAAGAAATATTACTGGGTGCAGCTACAGCGGAGCATTACATTAAAACATGCATTAATTTAATGATAGTATATTTGGAGAAGTCCATTTACATATTTGTTATTGCAGTACTTTTGAATGATGCACACAGCAACTAGATTTATACTCCAGTGGTATTAATAGTTTATTAGATATTACAAGTAGACCCATGTGATGCTTCTGAAGCGTGATCTTGAGAAGTCCTGAATATCTTATATTATCTCTCACAATCTCATAGAATCAAGGATTTAAAAGGCATTTTGAAGTGGTGGATTTTAAAAGAGGAATACAGGGCCTATATTATGTACTGGGGCTTACTCATCTAATGTGCTTATTCTACAGGCTAAATTGCTCTTTAACTACACCTGTATTGTGCTGTTAGTCATCATTGGGTTTTCACCTATGTAACTGAAAGTGTAATCTGAATATTGGGAGGTTGCGAAGACATTGCCATACCTGCAGAATTATAATTCCTGATGGACAAGGAACTGAGGAATGATTTGCTGGTGCCCAAAGGAACAAAGGATGGGTTTACAGAGTTTATTTCAGCGTTGAGCAAAAGTGATGAGAGAGAAGTGAGATGCAATAAACAGAAAACATCAGAGCCATTTTTAAAAAGTAATTTTTCAGACATGCATTATAGTTTATGGGTTAAGATGATAAAGGAGAATGAGAGCAGGAAAGGCTCCCTCCTTCATTCCCTGCATAGTAAACCATAAATATTCTGAGTCACTGAAGCATAAAGCATCTCTAGGCTCTAGTATCTTAAATGATCACAACATTAACCCAAATCCGTACTCTGTTAGTTAAACCATTTAGCAAACCTACCCTAATAGCAGGAAAGGTCAACATTTTTAGTTTTAATTTACCTACATTTTCATTGACTTCAGTGGGCCCAGAGCAAAGGGTTTCTTAGTTTTACCCAGTTGCTTTCATTTTGGAGCTGCAGCAAATTGACCTTCAAATGTCAACTCTCAGAAACAAATCCTTTCAATCAGGAGAACCTTATCATGTTAAATCCTTTCTGTTTGCTTCTTAAAGTTGTAAGGAGGATTGAGGAAATATTAATGGCCAGAAGGAGACAGTAGATTTTAAACTGATACCAGCTGAGGATTCTCCAGTTATGAACACATAGAATAACTTTCAGAGTGAGATCCCAATATCCCATGTACATTACATATCAGAGAGGGCCATGAACAGGAATTACACAAGCCTTTCTCCTGGCACAAAAAAAGAGCATATAGCTGTTCAAGGGATTTCTTATGAAAAACACTGGCTCTTTTGTGATAAAGTTAGATTGATTTCATTGAGGAAGATCTCCCTCCTCCTGATCTAACCTAAACAGGCTGTCCACTTCTCTCAGTTGTGGGAGACATCCAATATCCCACAGTCCTCTGCTCTCCCTCTCTTTCCAAGGGAGAGGGAGGGAGGGAGGGGAGAGCACTGGCTCTCTGATAGCCCTCCCAGGGGCAAGATATCACGGAACCCTATGGAGACCTGCAGCTGATTTTGGGGGGGGGGGGGGGGGGGATAGG
>NW_017728997.1:29640976-29648104 GCF_001723915.1 Gavialis gangeticus | reverse complement strand
CCAGGGGCAACATATCACGGAACCCCAGGGGAACCTGGAGTTTATTTTGGGGGGGGGGGGAGGGGAGATAGGAGTGGGCATTCTCTGTGGCAGAAGAATGGGTTTCTGTTACTGGGTGATATCCCCCTACCCCTGCTAATCAGCTGATCAAAAGTGGTGGATGTAATTTTCCCTGAAGGATGATTTAAAGGCACGTGGGGGCTGGGAGAGCTTCCTTGGCCCCATTTCCCTGTGCCTCTAGCTTTAAATGGCCACCTGTACAATTGATCTGGGCTGCACAGGTATCTATTTAAAAGCCAGAGGGGGCTGCCTATTGACAGCTTGCCCCCTTCCTAGGAAAGAGAGAGGACAGACTGTCAATTAGTGGGCTCTCCTAAGTGCAGGGGTGGCCCAGGGAGCATTCCTTGAGTGCCTCTAGGCTGGAGAGCTTGCTTGTGTAGCTCTCCAGCCATGGGGCTGGAATGCATGTATGCCCCAGCTCCTGGGCTATTTTTTCTATTGCTGTTTCTCAGAGAAATTCTTAACACTGGAAATGAATGTCTGTCTGTGCCCAGAAAATGCAAAAGATGGAGGTACCATGCTGAATTTCTTCTCGAAGTTGTTATATCTGATTTCTGTATTTGCAGTAATTGAGTAGAAAAATAAAAAAGAGAGAGGCCAACATTAATAAGGCACAGTTAGTTGGGCTGTGTGAAGCTTTGGTCCCTGATTCAATTCGGCGGCAATTTGGCCTGATTTGGTGGCTGAATCTACGAATCAAATCAGAAGACCCTTTAATGTCTCTGAATCAAATCAGAACCCTCTAAACTGGTTTGGACAGATTTGGAAAGATTCAGCAATTCAGACATAGAGACAGCTTTAAATGTTTTTTCTACATACCTCTAGGTAGCAGGGGCTCATGAATGCTGCAATACTGGGGTGCATGGAGCGTCCCACATAAGCATGGGGGGCTCCCCAGCATGCTCAGCAGCAGACGTAGAAGTGGACCAGAAGCACTTCTGGTCCACTTCTGAGTCCACTGCGGAGTATGCAGGGCCCCCTTTCTGCACCCCCCTGGCTTAGTGACTGTTGCCTCCTGGGTCTGGGGGCTGCGGGACCCCCCCGTGCACTCCCTGGTGGGCCCAGAAGTGGACCAGAAGTACTTCTGGTCCACTCCTGGGTTCACCACCGAGCATGTAGATGGTCCGCCCCCCATGGGATGCTTCATGTGCCCCAGTATCGCTGC
Organism: Gavialis gangeticus; assembly: GCF_001723915.1. NCBI lineage: Eukaryota > Metazoa > Chordata > Crocodylia > Gavialidae > Gavialis > Gavialis gangeticus. Next base: position 29,646,879 of record NW_017728997.1, on the reverse strand, counting down.
GATCATGAGCTGTGTCTGCTAACTCAAGGTAAGTAGAAAAAAACCTCTCAAGTTGTCTCTGTGTCTGAATTGCTGATTCTCTGAATCAGCATCGAATCTTCATATTTGGATTTGGCTGAATTGAATCGGGGACAGCAATCTGAACCAATTAATTGAATCTCTGTCCCTGATTTGGGCTGAATCTGAATCAAATAGGGCCTGCTTCACACAGCCCTAAGAACTAGCTCTTCCCTAAGAGAAATCACAGTCTCTTAACTTTTTTCAGTTGCATTATTTAAAGCAACCTTGATCATCTGGTGGATTTCCTTCCATTTCCCCCTTCCTTTGGGTTTTTAATGCCAAGTCACCTCAGGAATACAAATAAACAAATATAACTGAAAGTATCTTACAGAAGTTATATATTTATCATTTCTGCTTCCCAAGTTTTGGGTTTTAACAATATGGTAAACTGTTGTTGTGCATGTATTAGAAGCTCTTGTCTTTCAGCTAGGGATGCAGTGCAATATTTTTCACAAATGTAGGCATAGGTTTTCTAGTGCTAAATTATTTGTTTTGGCTATCTGGGCAATTTTGCTCTTTATGAGGCAGCCACCCAGGAAGCGTACATTGTACAAGAGCTATACAACAGCCCAGGGCTGGCAGCTACAACTATAATATGCTGCCAGAAATAATAATGATGGTATGGTGCTCATGAAACTATATCCACCTTTTGAATGGTTAAGTCTTATTTTCTTTTGATTAACAAAAATTTAGGTTTGGAAAACAATGGAGAAATGGTATGGCAAACATGACTGTGAACCTAGAACCATATCCAGCAAAATCATATCCTAATTGTCAAAAAAGGGCACTGTGCTGATTTTGAAAGCAAACAAAATTGAAGTACCCTAATAAACAACTAGTGAAGATGTCCTGTGGTTACATTACTAAGAGTTTCTGATCATAACTGTTATAAGCAAGACAAATAAAGAGCCAGAGAGATAGAGGATGAGGTGCTGCCCCTTGTAAAATGGCCACATACAGTGCTGTGACAGAACTGCTAGTGTCTAATACTGGGAATACTGGAAATTTCAAATATTAATGGGAATTAGAGGAAATTATTTTACAGTTGATGTGGGGCTTCATGAGATGCATGTGTATGAGAATTAGGGCTGTGCAAGGCTTCGGATAGAGCTTTGGATCTGGAGAAGCTTTGGACACTTTGGTGTCTGAAACAGTACGTCTGGATCGAAGTGCTGGCTTCTTTAGGCTTTCTGAAGTGGTTCAGAGCTTCCAAAGTGCTTCAGAAAAGCTTCGGAGCCGCTTTGGAGATCCAACCATAGGGTGTCATGGGGAAACAATGAAATATCTATAACTTTGTTGTTCTTTGTCTGATATGGATGAAATTTGCAGGTATTGTAGTCTCTTCTGAGAGAATGAAGTTTGTCAAGTTTCAAGAAGATCGGTTCAGGGGAAATTGCACCCCACATTCTTGAAAGCAAAACTGATGTCACGTGTATGTGTTACATTACAGGGGAGTGAAAACTGCAGGAGTGGTGGCTCTGGATGAGGCCACAAAGCCTACCAAGTTTCAAGAAGATGGGTGCAGGCATTTGGGGGGAACTGCACCTCAAGCTGCAGACAAGCAAAACTCTTTACATGGGTGACACTGTGTGTGTTAAGATGCAGCAGGGTGAAAGCTGCAGGCATGGTAGACCCTGCTGCAGCCATGAAGCCTGCCAGCTGTCGAGGAGATCAGTGCAGGGGTTCTGGCTTCTGGGGCCCTGCACCTCTAGCTGCTGACAGGCAAAAGTCCTGACATGGGTGGTTGTGCAACTGACTGTCTGTCTTGGGGCGTGGGAGACACTACTTCAGACCTGGCTGCTAAGCTACTGTTACCAGTTACCAATCAATCAATCATGATTCATGCAGGGCCCAGCTCAATAGGATCTAGCTAATGTAACCAGTTAATTACCATCAATTAACAACTACAAAAGCAGAGACTAAGAAGGGAGGAAATAATCAATGAAGACAATCAACTGCCCCAAGACAGAGACAGTCAGTTGCACAAGCACCCAAGTCACAAGTTTTGTCCGTCAGCAGCTAGGGCTGCAGGGCCCCAGAACCCCTTTGCACTGATCCCCTTAACAGCCAGCAGGTTTGTGGCCTCAGCAAGGGCCACCACCCTTGCAGCTTTCACCTTGCTGCACCTTAACACACACAGGATCACCCATGTCACAAGTTTTGCCTGCTTGAGGTGCATTTCCCTCCAAACCCCTGCACCAATCTTCTTGAAACTTGGCAGGGTTTGTGGCCTCAGCAGGGGCTAGTAACCCTGCAGTTTTGACCCCCTGTGTTGTAATACATAGACGTGACATGAGTTTTGCTTTCAAGAATTTGGGGTGCAGTTCTCCCCAAACCCCTGCACTGATCTTTTTGATGCTTGGCAGACTTCATGCTCTCTGCAGATGCTACCGCTCCTGCATGTTTAATCCAAATCAGACAAAAACCAAAAAAGTTATAGATATTTCATTGATTCCCATTATACCCTATGGCTGGATCTCCGAGGTGGCTCCAAAGCTTCAGAGCCACTTTGGCAGGATCGAAGCAGAAACCTGGTCCATGGACCCCTGGCATCTGAAGCAGCCAGATCCGAAGCCAGATCAGATCGTTGTTAACTCACGCAGGCCTAATGACAATTGCTTTAACTCTGTAACAGGACTCAGCTTGGAAAAAGGGGGACATTTCAACATTGGTAAGCCCTCTACTGACATGTGGTTTTATGTTGCAGACATTTTCAACCATCCTTCACTTTTCTGAATCCAGGCTTAAGTGTCTTTTGTCCTTCAGCTGACTGTTGCAGCCATCTGAGCAAACAGCATTGTTCACTTTCTGCTGGGCACTAGAATTACAGCTCAGATGCTCTCAGACATGCCATTTTATCCCTACTTAGTTCTCTGTGAATGTTTTAGGGAGAGTCTTTTCCTTGATTTCAGTAATGCCAAAGGAAAATGACAGTTCTGAGTATTTTGATCATATCGGTTTGGTTTGAAAAATACCACAACAGCTTAGCTCTGTATTTGACGATGCGAGGTGATAGTGATCCAGAAAGTTTATTGCTTTTTGATTTGTGAAGACTTTTGTAAGGAGATATAGAATGATTCTTTTATCACAGTTGGATCCCCACTATTCTGTATTTGCCTACTTTATATACCATCTAAACTGTTTGTGAAATATTCTAATATTATAAAAGTCTATCTGTCCATAATGCTTTATTCACACTCTGATTGGCTGACTGAAACAACTAATCAGAGTGCAAATACAGCATTGAGACAGGAAGTGGTGGCACAGTGGAGTGCTGCCTTGATGGTGAGGGCACAGGGGATGTAGGGAGGGGCAGCGGCAATGGAGCAGATGGCAATGGAGGCAGTGGCAGCAACAGAGGCAGCAGCAATAGAGAGGATGGAATGGGGAAGTGAGGCCACCAGAGCTGGCCTCACCCCCTCGTCCTTGTTCCTTGGAGGTTGCAGAAGCAGCATGGGGTGCGGAATGAGGTCAGGACTCCATAGGGTGGGGCAAGGCCACCGGCGCTGACCTCGGCCTGCACCTCCTGCCTTCCATTGTTGCAGCCTGCAGGACTGACATGGTGGTGGAGTGGGGAAGAGTGGGCGTGCCACAGCAGCAGGGTGGGGGAAGAGTGGATCTGGGCCAATGTGATGGTGGTGGGGGGAGGGGAGGAGTGAGCCTAGGCCCAATGTTGGGGGGGGAGAGGCCGGCCCACACACACACATACATATATACATATACATAGCTACATACAATATATACAGTAGCCTGTTGCCCGTCAAGAATGATGAGGGGGTGGAGCGGGTGGGGACAGAGACCTGTGTCCTGTCCCCCACCATCTGGGCCCACTCCCCCCTTCCCTCCTGCTGCTTGGGGGCCAGGCCCACTCCCCCCTTCCCTGCTAGCCTGAACCCAGCACAGCAGCAGCAGCAGCAGGGGGAGGGGAGGAGCAGGCCTCCTCCCCCCTCAGGCCTGGGCCAATTCCTGCCCCACTCCACCTCCCCTGTGTAGGCCCTGAGCCCGATTCTCCCATCCCCCCGCTGCCACTGTGTTGGACTGGGCTCTCTGCTCCTCCCCCACCATTGCGGTGGGCTGACTTCTTCCCACCCTCAGGCCTGGTCCTCCCCCACAACCCTGCATCAGGCCCAGGCCTGCTCCTCCTCTCCCCATGCTGCCGTAGTGGGGAAAGGGGGAGTGGCCTGGACAGGGTGTGGGAAGGTAAGGACACAGGGGTCCATCCCCACCTGCTCCCCCCCATCATTCTTTATGGGCAATTGACTAGTGTATATATGTATGTATGTGTATATATGCATGTGTGTGTGTGTATAAAGTATCTTTCTAACTTACTTGTTTAGAACTTTGATACGTTGCAAGGATTATATATCTAGATGTTTGAGGTTGGGTGGAGTAATGGTTAAACTTTTGTATCTATAATACTCATTGGTCAATAATGCTGAGCTTCATTCCAACAAGGGAAAAAAAATCTTAATTCATTCCTGCAAAATTCAATGCCCTATTGTTCTCACTTTTCTGAAGTTGCTGTTTATAACACTGCTCTCTTATTTCCTCAGAGAAATACTGTAATTTATTTGGAGCAGTTCATTCATAGCCTTTGTGGTAGCTATCTTTTTGGGACGGAGATACCTTTTGCGTGATGTACATGCTGTTAACTTCAAACCCTTCCTGTTTGCTTTATGTGAAAGAGTAATCAGAAATATTTATGCATCGTAGTACCCAGTTGTGCTGTGCTTGCTATTTCCTGCTCTTCATAGAAAATTAAACTTTTTTTTGGCTCACACCTACCTGAAAACCAACAGATTTTAGAATATTACTGTAGGGATTTATGATTACTAGGCAGATAGCCAGTAATAAGCAATGATACTTGATACTAGAGCCCAGCCATACTCTGCTCTTTTTTCCACCTTTTTTCTATTTTGTTTAAGTTTAATAAGCAATAAATGGGAAGAATAAATGGCAGAACATCCTTGTTCTTCTTGGGCTTTTTTTGCAAAGTGCTTCATGGTGAGATTAAGCTAGGGTCATATATTCATCCATCCTGATAGGTAGAAGTAGATCAAGTATAAAAAAAATGGGTGAGGTAATCTAAAGTTGTTGTTTTTTTTTCATTTTTGTGCAAGACCAGTTTCTTTGCTACATAACTATCATTTTGAAAGGGCAAAATAATAGTGTAGACAAAGATTTAATGAATATATATGGAGGGAGGCAAGATAGACGTCACTGAGCAATGCATTGCTTTAGATGAATTCCCATCTCTGAATTGTAACATGCAAATGTGAGTGTGGCAGGGATGTGACCTAGGGGTGCTGTGACCTCCCCTAGCGCCCCCTGGTTACCGTGTCAAGCTGGTGTCAGTGCACCTTCACCAATCTCGCCCGCCACATCTTTGATGTTTTAAATGTTTAGGGGAGGCTGCCTTTTCTATCCGCTTTGACACGGTGCCTTGATGTAACTTAGCCAATGATCTGTCCAGTTGCCCCAGTGCACTGGAGCCTTAGGGGCTACCCGTAAGTCCTACCGCCGCCCGCACTGGGGCCTGTCGCCCGCACTCCCACAAATCGGGGCTTAGGTGGCTGTAGCCATGCCTGGCCCCCAGACCCACTTTCCAGGTCCTACGCCCCACTGGGCTTCCCACAATCAGGGCTGAGGCGGCCTCAGCCTTACCTGGCCCCCTGGACCCCTCTTCGGGTCCTACGTTTACTCTTGGGGCTCCTCACTGCCCCCTTGAGTCGGGGCTGGGCCAATGCACCCCCAAACAAAGCTGCGCCCTCTCTGGCGCCAGGAGACCCCACGTTATTGTGGAGCTCCTATGAGGCCTCCTCCACCCCTAATAGCCTCACCCG
>NW_017728997.1:29633263-29635976 GCF_001723915.1 Gavialis gangeticus | reverse complement strand
GGTGTCACAATAACCAAAACCATAAGCCAATCGGCTGTAACACAAAAACCCAAGCCTCTTGGCTAAAACGTAAACCCTAAGCCCTCTGGCTCATCAACATTACCATCCCTGCCAGGGGTTCCTCTGCCTGGTATTCTCACCCATAAGCTACTCAGGTCATCAGGCTTCTCTTGCCCTGCTTGCTCCAGCAGAGCTCCACCTTCCTCAATAGCCAGAGGGGAACTGCCTTCTTGGCCTCAGCCTAAGCTGTTTATATAGGCCAGGCCCTGCCCCCTTCCGGGCAGCTGACCTCTGTGGTTGCCCTGGCAACCCACACTTGTCCTTCTTTAGGAGCAGGCACTTCAGTGCCCTGCAACAGACCTTCCCCCCTCAAGTTCATAGCTCCCTAGGAGCAGGGTGCAGCAGTGCCCTGTGACAGTGAGTAAATCTTAGAAGACGGTAAAAGATTTCCAAAGCATTAGACACCTGAAAAAAAATTTCTTGTGCATGGTTTATAAGGAGATAATGGGTGAGGAATCAGCTACGCCCATCCCATAACATCTGAATGGGATGCTGTTCAGATGTTATGGGATGCACTGTTTTGTTGTTGTTGGTTCTGAATCTCATGTAATTGGTACTGCAAAATTAAAATAACATGCTCATTATTTCGGTCTTCAGATGTGACTTGCTTTATATTTTGCTTTGTTTCTAATAGTGATGTCTACATGATGAGCTTCATTGACTTGAAATAGAAGGAGCCCCCACTTTTGTATGGAAGTTAATTAAACCTAGTAATGATTATCTGAAAATTTTCTGAGATCGCGTAGGTTGCTTTGCTTCAACCAGTATTTTTTACATATCATTTCATTAGTCATGAGGGACAATTCTTAGAATTCAGGGGTTGATTGAATTCATTAGGCTGTGATTTTTTTCTAGCTAAAAGTATATTTGTATACTTATTTTAAAGATAGCTGTAAAAGCTTCTAGTTGTAAAATAGATGTTTGTCAATTTAAAACTTTAGGATATTGCTAAAAAAATTTGGAATCCATAATAATAATGATTATCATATCTATTTTAATGCTGGATGCTAATATAAAACAATGAAAAGACCTATTAATTCCTAAGGGGTAAAGTTAACAGTTATCAGGGTCTTTGTGCTGAAATGAAATGTTCAAGTATAGTAATTCTTCAGGGTCCCTATAGAAACATTAGACAACTTATTCAACTTTCTAAACTTATCTCTACATACTAACAAAGTTTTGATTGAGCTTGACAATGAAAAGGGCTGTCTATATTTATATGCATGTTTTGCTTAATATTTATGCAGATTAAAGTTATAAGATAAGGTATTTTGACATGCAAGCTTGTTATTCATTCTGCTGACCACTATGTACATGAACCTAAGAAATTAGGGTTTGATCTGGCAATCCCAGGTTCTCATTGCTACTAGTACATTCCCTGGTGTTGCAAGGAACATTTTAGAAACAGATCCACAGATACTTCAATAACATGCAAGAGTCAGCCCCAGGATTTTGTGTTTGAAAGAAATTGATTTAGGTGATATCCTTTCTCTTGTACTTGGAAGAAATAAGATACTTTAACTGAAAATAGCAATAGTAGTCAGGTGCTATCCATACATGTCGCTTATAGTAAGTATTAAAACAATTGCAATAACATTAGTTTGATTTAATATTCAATTTAAAACAGAAATGTATGAAATTCAATCTGCCAAGCTGACTGGTTTCTGGATAGGGCTCTACCAATCTTCAGCTCAGATAGAAAATTTGAAATCCTAGTCTAAGCGTGGCATGCATGCAAAACAAATTTTACGATGTGCCTAAACTATGTACATCAGTAGTGCTGGTGAGCTTTGTTTTGTGAATATATGTTAATGTGCGAAGCTGTTGCTGTATACATACTCTTTTAGAAGTAAGTTGCACAATATTTTGTGTATTATGTCTGTGTTGTAGTTCTAACTCTTGTGAATCTTTTCTTAACTCAGCCACTACATGTGGGCTTATACGCTGCCTGATTCAAAGGGCTTGGTTTGGCTCTGGGATCCTAAAACTGCAAGCACAAGTATGCTTAAATTTGAGTACATGAATAGTCCCATAAGTAGGGAACTACTCAAATCACAATTTCATGGGTTTTGTGGAAGTCATGAAATCAGGTAAGCTCTGTGAAATCAATGTGGGGAAAAAAAATACTAAAAATAAAATGCTGGCTCCCAAGTGGGAGCCAGCAGTCCTCCTGGCTGCACAGCCTACTGGGTGGAAGGAGGGAGGGAGCCTTTTGGCACTAAGTCAAGCAGGCAAGATGGCTTGCTGCACCTGCCCATTGCCAGTGAATGACTGAGAAGGCTGTCTGTTGTGTGGCCCTGCCCCTCTCCACCAATCAGCAACAAGGTTGAGGCCATATGATGGACAGTCCTCTCCACCAATCAGCGGCATAGGGGGCACAGTCTGCCTATGAAATTGGTGTCTATTTCCTTGAGTTGGGTAGAGCCCTAACCATAGGGGATATATAGGTGTTACATTTAGAACAACCTAACCAGGGCTAAGGTAATCAAAGTGGCCCAGCTTGCCCAGGGCCTAGGTCACCCTAAAAATGTTGTGTCCAATCTAAAGTGAGTTACTTCTGAGGTGAACTAACTGTAGATTGATATAGGGTTCACCTGATCTATCAAGGATTAATTTGTCCTAGGGAACATTTGCATTTATGTTCAAGCATAGC
>NW_017728997.1:29625260-29628263 GCF_001723915.1 Gavialis gangeticus | reverse complement strand
TTAGTGTGGTTCTTGGAGCTGCACTAATTAAAGCATCTCCCTGCCCCCCTACACACACACACACACACACACACACTCACACCCATCAACTCTGACTGGGATGTTTTTAGCCCCCTACACCCTCCAGCTTCCCTCTCCCCCATCCTGCTGTGAAGTTTCTTGCCTCTGGCTGCCCCTGCTGCTCCCAGCAGGAGGCAAATATCTGCATACATGGTTCCTGTTTTAGATGGCTTAAACTAAGCTGTCTAAATCTAAGCCAGATCCTGTGAACACTTGTTTGCATCAATAGAATGGAGAGTTATTGATTTATTAATAGTGGCATAAATATTCAAAGCCACAAAGGCTAAGTACATTTCCATCAAAGGTCTATCTCCCCTTCATGCTTATTGAAAATTTATCCTTATAGTTTATTGGGTCAGTTGCAAAAATCTGTTAGCTGTGAATCACTGTTAAATGTGTTCTTACTGGGACAGTGTTTAATGTTTTCCTAAATAAAATTAAGCTAGAATAATCTCAGTGAAGGTACACTACCACCTGTTTGGAGGAAGGGGGAGTCAAGCAGGCAGTCGAGGTGCTATCTCCTTCTCTCCTGTTTTTTTGTCCATTTTTTTGCAAAGTGAGGTATAGTACATTTTTGTTATTGACTGACTAAACATTCCTGCAGTGGCCAGTCCTTGTGTAGGGAAGAAAGGATGTTTCTCACAGTCACATTGCCTTTTATATGCAACTACGTGCTTGTCTAAACCCTCCGTACATATCCCTGTGTTTCGAGATAAGCCTTGACACTTCCTTGTGAATTCAGCAAGCATTATACTTCAGCTGTGTGTAAATCAACTCCAGCAGGATGGCATAAAACTTGGTATTGTTAATTGAGTTTTATGATGTCATAAACAATGACATCATTGTATGGAGAGACACAAATGTAATATTGAATACAGGAAATGTGATCTTGGAAGCTGTTTGGAAAGTGCAGCTCCAGGTCCGGGTTTAATATGAACTTCCATATTCCACTGTAGGAATATAAAAAACAAAGTTTTTGTCTATTTTGACTTCTATGTTACTAAAATGAGGTCAAGAAGTCTGTTAATGTTTGTCTCAAAGAAAAAAGGGTTTTCAACCTAACTGCCTTGTTTTAAAAATCATTTCCTTTTGTTATCTGGACATATAAATAGATTGAGTTTCCTGATGGTTGTCTGTCTGAAGGGAAAGCATTAACAGATATCTGTAATTGATTATGCTTTAATGATACATAATGGCAAGTTCTGTTTTTCATTATAGTTACCCCACACGTGAAACTGCAACTCTGCCTTGATACTAGAATGGATATTGAAGTACTATTGATTAAATAACATTTACCAATAGAACTAGCTTGTATTAACTAAAACCGTGGCTCCATAACTTCAGCTAGAGGGAGAAAGATTTCATTCATTCAGGGCAGGTATTGTACTAGATTCTGCAGATGTTCAGTTCATCAGGCATCCGGAATTGGCAATAGACAAGCTTTGCCAGAAATCAATGTAATTGTATTGTATCTTGAGCTCCACAGAAACTCCGATGATTACAACTGGGAATAAGATGTTTGTTTTTCACATTTTAAATGTTTCCATTTAATTGCATTTTTCTTTATGGCCTTGGCTTTTCAGCTAAGTACCTGCAAAAACTCCTGACAGTGGTTAACACAGCTGCTATGCTGAAACCTTTGCTTATCATGCTGACCAGTACTGTCTCATTGTTTAGTTGTGCTGTTCGTCTGCCTGTCTCTGCATTCCTTTTCTAGTCTCTTGTTTTATACTTACATGGCAAACTGTTTAGTTCAGAATTGGGGTTCCTAGATGATATTCATTTATATAAAAATGAATTTAAATTATAGCATCCATTAAAAAAAAGACAAAAAAACCATTGTGTCTGACCTATTCCAGCTTGGCAAGTGTATCATATTAAAATGTACTAAACACAACTGAATTAAATAAACCAGGGTTAGAAGCCTTCTAGCATGTACAGTTAACCTAAAATGAAAAATAAAGCAAACCTGATTTTCTGAATTTTGTAGGCAAGTCTGAAGGGCTGTACAAATGTTTTCTTCTGAATACTCACAGGACAAATGTGGGAATTTTAATAATAAAAGTAATATACCAGCATAGAATTGTGGTATATCAGAAGTCCTATGTTTTGACTGAGATTTCAAAATATTTTTTATTTGTAATTTCTTTCTAAGAAACTATATTATCCATAAAGTTTACAATTACGGCAAATTGTAACAACAATTACAGTAGTTGAAATGGTGCTGTTTCGCACAGCCCCATTGTACATTTTGACTTCCATTTCACCATTTTGAAGGGACAGTGTTTCATTTAATCTTTTCATTTAATTTTGAAACACAGTTCCATTTCGTTTTGTCGAAACTGTTTTGCTGTTCGATGCGTTTTGACGTTTCACCCATAAGCTATAATGGGGAATTATGAAAATGCCTACACTTTTGTCATTTCTTGCCTGATTTGGATGAAAATTGCAGAGATGGTAGCCCCTTCTGAGGGCATGACACCTGCCAAGATTCAAGGAGATATGTGTAGAGGTTTCTCAGAAACTGAACCTCAAACTGTTCAAAGCCAAACTCTTCACACTTGCTGGCAGTGGTAGCCTCCTCTCATCCGGTGCACAGATCCGAGGGCCCGTGCTCCCAGGTGGGCTGCAGGCCTGTGCCAGACTCTTGCTGAGGGTGCAGCCCCACGGATCTGCATGCTGGATGACAGGAGGCTGCTGCTGCTTCCTGGAATCAGCTCTGGGTGCAGCCTGCGCCCAGTGCCGGGGAAGATTGCTGCTGCTACCAGTCCCAAGTTGCAGCCTCCTGTCATCTGGCTTGCAGATTTGGGGGCTTGCACCCCCAGGAGGAGTCCAGCACAACCCTGCAGCCCTCCTGGGGTTGTGGGCCCCCAGATCTGCACACTGGATGACAGGAGGCTACCTCTGCTGCTGGGACTGGTGCTGAAGCCAAGTAAGCCTGGT